>NW_028227261.1:86405000-87020000 GCF_978045245.1 Mus caroli
CAGCAACATGAATGAACCTCAAAGCATTATGCTAAGTGAAAACAAGTTAGATACAAAAAGCTACATACTGTAAGATCCTGTTTATATAACATCCTGCAAAATAAGAAACTATGGGAACAGTAGTGAGATCAATGGTTGCCTGGCACCAGGGAAAATGGACAGGGACTGAATTAAGATGTGTCTCACAGACCCTCTGTGAATTATGAAAATATTATACCTTAAGTCAATCAGTGATTTTTTTATATCACTTTTTCTTTATAAAAGCCCAGCAAATTGTATATCTAAAAAGGAAAATTTGATTGCATGTAAATAATATTTAAACAAATCATGCTTAGGTTTGTGGATATGGCTGAGCAGTAAAGGTGACTGTTGCACAAATATGAAGCCTTGAGTTTTAACAGTAGAACCTGTGTAAGACCAGGGAACCTATCAGATATCTAAACTTCCAGTGCTTGTACAGGGAAGAAGAGAGAGGAGACAGGGCAATCCCTGGAATCTCACAGGCTACCTACTCAGGTATGTGGCAGAGAACTGCAAAAGGACCATGTCTCAAGGTGAATGGCAAGGACTAATATCAGATTGTCCTCTTTTCTCTACATGCATGCTCCAGTATGCACACTAATACACATGGACAGATAAACACATGTCACATATACATGTATAAAAACAAAGACATTAACTATATCACACTTACAAAGAGAAAAAAAAATTGATTGTGAACCAGAAAGGCTTGTTATTATGTACAAAATCTCTCAAGAACTAATTCATATGCCTTTAACTTGCCTTCAGCATCTTTTCCCTTTTTTTTTCTTGATAATTTAATATTTATTTTTTTGGATATTTTATTTCTTTACATTTCAAATATTATCCCCTTTTCTTTTTTTTAATATTTTTATTAGGTATTTTCCTCATTTACATTTCCAATGCTATCCCAAAAGTCCCCCATACCCTCCCCCCCACTCCCGTATCCATCAACTCCCACTTTTTGGCCCTGGCGTTCCCCTGTACTGGGTCATATAAAGTTTGCAAGTCCAATGGACCTCTCTTTCCAGTGATGGCCGACTAGGCCATCTTTTGATACATATGCAGCTAGAGTCAAGAGTTCCGGGGTATGTTGTTCCACCTATAGGGTTGCAGATCCCTTTAGCTCCTTGGGTATTTTCTCTAGCTCCTCCATTGGGAGCCCTGTGATCCATCCAATAGCTGACTGTGAGCATTCACTTCTGTGTTTGCTAGTCCCCGGCATAGTCTCACAAGAGACAGCTATATCTGGGTCCTTTCAGCAAAATCTTGCTAGTGTATGCAATGGTGTCAGTGATTGGAAGCTGATTATGGGATGGATCCCCGGATATGGCAGTCTCTAGATGGTCCATGCTTTATTTCCCCTCAATAAACACTTTTTCCCATCCCCTCCTCCTGCTTATATGAAGGTGCTCCCCTACTCTGGCATTTCCTTATATTGGGGCATCGAGCCTTCACAGGATCAAGGGTTTCTCCTCCCATTGATGCCAGATAAGGGAATCCTCAGCTACACGTGCAGCTGGAGCCATGGGTCCCTCCATGTGTACTCTTTGGCTAGTGGCTTACTCCCTGGGAGATCTGGGAGGTCTGATTGGTTGATATTGTTGTTCTCCCTATGTGGTTGCATACCCCTTTAGCTCTTTCACTTCTTTCCTTAACTCCTCCATTGTGGTCCCAGTGCTCAGTCCAATTATTGGCTGCAAGCATCAGCATCTGTATTTGTAGGCTCTGCCAGAGCCTCTCTGAGAACAGCTATACCAGGATCCTGTCAGCAAGCACTTCTTGGCATCAGCAATAGTCTCTGGTTTTGTTATCTGTACCTGGGATGGATGCCCAGGTGGGGCAGTCTCTGGATGACCTTTCCTTCAGCTTCAGCTTTGCCTCTATATTTTCTTTAGACAGGAGCAATTCTGGGTTAAAAATTTGGAGATGAGTGGGTAGCCCCATCCTCCAAATGGAGGCCTTGCCTAACCTCTGGATACAGTCTTTCCAGGCTTTTTTTCCCCTCCCCTTTGTTAGGTATTTCAGCTAATGTCCTCCCTGTTGGGTCCTGGGAGCCTCTTGCTTTCCTGCCATCTGGGACTTTCTGGTGGCTAACACCAGTTCCCCAATCCCCCATTGCTACATACTTCTGTTCAATTTCTTATCCCTCTCTACATCTCCCTTGTCTCTTCCCACACCTGATCCTACCCCTTTTTTTTCCCTTCCCCTCCTTTCTTCTTTCCAATTCCCTTCCCCCATCTATCTACCAGGATTATTTTGTTCCCCATTCTAAGTAGGACTGAAGCATTCACACTTTGGTATTCCTCCTTCTTGAGCTTCATATAGTCTGTGAGTTGCATTGTGGATATTCTGAGCTTTTTCTCCCCCCTGATATCCATTTACCAGTGAGGATATATAATGTGTGTTCTTTTGTTACTGAGTTACCTCACTCAGGTTTGTATTTTATAGTTTCACCCATTTGCCTGGGAATTTCATAAAGACATTGCTTTTAATAGCTGAGTAATACTCCATTGCATAAATGTACCATATTTTCTGTATTCATTCCTCTTTTGAGTGGCATATAGGTTCTTTCCAATTTCTGTCTATTGCAAATAAGGCTGCAATGAAAAAGGTGGAGCATGTGTCTTTGTTATATGTTGGAGCATCTTTTGGGTATATGCCCAGGAGTGATATAATTGAGTACTCAGGTAGTACTGTGTTCAGTTTTCTGAGGAACTGCCAGACTGATTTCCAGGATGTTTGTACCAGCTTGCAATCCCACCAACAATGGAGTAGTGTTCCATTTCTTTCCACTTCCTCACTAGCATCTGCTGTCACCTGAGTTTTTCTTTTAGCGATTCTGACTGGTGTAAGGTGGAATCTCAGGGTCATTTTAATTTGTATTTCCCTGATGACTAAGGATCTTGAACATTTCTTTTCTTTTCTTTTTTTTTAAATGGTATCTTATATTTTTATTTATTTTTTTTGAAAAATTTTATTAGATTTTAAAAAAATTTACAATTCAAATGTTATCCCCTTTCCTAGGTTTCCTCTCCAAACTTCCCTATCCCCTCCCCCCTTGCCCTGCTCCCCAACCCACTCATTCTGCCTTCTGGTCCTGGCATTCCCCTTTACTGGGCCTTAGAATCTTCAAAAGACTAAGGGCCTCTCCTCTCATTGATGACCAACTAGGCCATCCTCTGCTACATATGTAGCTAGAGACATAAGTTCCACCATGTGTTTTATTTGATTGGTGGTTTAGTCCCAGGGGTACATTAGAACATTTCTTTAGGTGTCTCTTGGCCATTCAATATTCCTCAGTTGTGAATTCTTTGCACCTCATTTTTAAATAGGGTTATTTGGTTATCTGGAGTCTAACTTCTTGAGCTCTTTGTATATTTTGGATATTAGCCCTTTATCGGATGTAGGGTTGGTAAAAATCGTTGTCTTTTTGACAGTGTCCTTTGCCTTACAGAAGATTTGTAACTTTATGAAGTCTCATTTGTCTATTGTTGCTTTTACAGCATAAGCAATTCGTGTTCTTTTCAGGAAAATTTCCCCTGTGCCCATGTGTTTGAGGCTTTTCCCACTTTCTCTTCTATTAGATTCAGTGTATCTGGTTTTATGTGTATGTCCTTGATCCACTTGGACCTATACAGGGAGATAAGAATAGATCAATTTGCATTCTTCTACTTGTTGACCACCAGCTGAACAAGCACTACTTGTTGAAAATACTGTCTTTTTTCCACTGGATGCTTTTAACTACTTTGTCAAAGATTAAGTGAGCATATCTGTGTGGGTTCATTTTTGGATCTTTAGTTCTATTCCATTGATCATCCTGCCTGTCACTATACCAATACCAAGCAGTTTTTTATCACTATTGCTCTATAGTACAGCTTGAGGTGAGAGGTGTTGATTCCCCCAGAAATTGTTTTATTGTTGAGAATAGTTTTTGCTATCCTGAGTTTTTTGTTATTCCAAATGAATTTGAGAATTGCTCTAACTCTATGAAGAATTGAGTAGGAAATATGATGGGGATTGCACTGAATTTGCAGATTGCTTTAGGCAAGATGGCCATTTTTACTATATTAATCCTGCCAATTCATGAGCATGGCAGATCTTTCCATCTTCTGAAGTTTTCTTCAATTTCTTTCTTCAGAGACTTGAAGTTCTTGTTGTACAGACCGTTCACTTGTTTGGTTAGAGTCACACCAAGATATTTTATATTGTTTGTCACTATTGTGAAGGGTGTCATTTCCCTAATTGCTTTCTCAGCATGTTCATCCTTTGAGTATAGGAAGGCTACTGATTTGTTTGAGTTAATATTATATCCAGCCACTTTGCTGAAGTTTTTTTTTTTTTTTGTATTGTTTTTTGGTTTGGTTTGGTTTGTTTTTTTTTTTTTTTTTATCAGGTTTAGGAATTCTCTGGTGGAGTTTTTGGGGTCATATAAGTATGCTATTATATTATCTTTCTTTCCAGTTTGTTTCCCTTTGACCTTCTTTTGTTATCTATAACTTCAAGTACTATACTAAATAAATAGGAAGAGAAATGGCAGCCCTGTCTCGCATCTCACTTTAGTGGGATTGCTTCAAGTTTCTCTCCATCTAGAAAGAAAAGAATAAAAATAACTAAAAAATATGCCCTCTTCTCAACACCTCATGGTGCCTTCTCCAAAACTGACCATATTATTAGTCACAAAACAGGCCTCAACAGATACAAGAAGATTGAAATAATCCAATGCATCCTATCAGATCACCATGGGGCCCACATATACATGGAAGCAGAATAATGCTCTACTCAATGATAACTTGGTCAAGGAAGAAACAAAGAAAGAAATTAAAGTCCTTTTAGAATTTAATAAAAATGAAGGCACAACATATCCAAACTTCTGGGGTACTTTTAAAGCAGTGCTAAGAGGAAACTCATAGCTCTGAGTGCCTCCAAAAGGAAATAGCAGCTTAACAGCATACCTGAAAGCTCTAGAACAAGATGAAGCAAATATATCCAAGAGAAGTAGATGGCAAGAAATAATCAAACTCAGGTCTGAAATCAACCAATTAGAAACAAAAAGTACTATACAATGAATCAACAAAACCAGGAGCTGGTTCTTTGAGAAAAATCAACAAATAAATAAACCCTTAACCAGACTAACAATAGGGCACAGAGACAGTATCCAAATTAACAAAATCAAAAATGAAAAGGGAGATATAGCAACAGAAACTGAGGAAATTCAAAAAGTCATCAGATCCTAGTCCAAAAGCCTATACTCAACAAAACTGGAAAATCTTGATGAAATGGACAATTCTCTAGACAAATACCAAAGTTACATCTAAAGTGTCCCATAATCCATAAAGAAATAAAAACAGTCATTAAATGTCTACCAACCAAAACCAGGCCAGGACCAGATAGGTTTAGCGCAGAATACTATCAGACCTTCAGATAATATCTACTACCAATACCCTTCAAACTACTTCACAAAATAGAAACAGAAGAACACTACCTAATTAGCTCCATGAAGCCACAATCATGCTTATAGGTAAACCACACAAAGACCCAACAAAGAAAGAGAACTTTAGACCAATTCCCCTTATGAATCTTGATGTAAAAATAATTAAATTCTTGCAAACCAAATCCAAGAATACACCAAAGGAATCAGCCATCATGATCAAGTACGCTTCATCCCAGGGATGCAGGGATGGTTCAATGTAAAGAAAACCATCAATGTAATCCACTATAAAAACAAACTCAAAGGGGGAAAAAAAAAACCACATGATCATCTCATTAGATGCTGAAAAGCATTTAACAAAATTCAACACTCCCTCATTCTAAAACTATTGTAAAGATCAGAAATTCAAGGCCCATACCTAAACTTAGTAAAACCAATATGCAGCAAACCAGTAGCCAACACCAAACTAAATAGAGAGAAGATTGAAGCAATCCCACTAAAATCAGGAACTATACAAGGCTGCCCTCTCTCTCCCTATTTATTCAATATAGTTCTTGAAGTTCTATCTAGAGCAATTAGATGACAAAAGGAGGTCAAATGGATACAAAATGGAAAGGTAGAAGTCAAAGTATCACTATTTCCAGATTATATGATAAAATCTTTTCCTTTCTAAATAATATTATTGAGATGATCCTGTGCGAAGGAGCCTCCATATACATTGATGATAATTGTAAATAAATAAATAAATAAATAAATAAATAAATAAATAAATAAATAAGAAAAGAAAAGAAAAGAAAAGAAAAGAAAAGAAAAGAAAAGAAAAGAAAAGAAAAAGAAAAAGAAAAAGAAAAAAGAAAAAAGAAAGCCTCTGTCTTTGGGAAGGGAAATGCCTGTTGATCTCAGAAGCCTTGGGAAATGTATATATATTTTATGAGTAAACAATCTCATTTCTCTAAATATTTTACTGCATATACCAGAATCTCAGTTTTGGCACTCCAAGTTGTAAGTACCTAGACAAATCCAATGCCTTTCTATAACAGGAACAACATTTTAAAGAGTATTTTTAAGGAGTTTAAAAGACAGAACTCACTGTAATAATAATTTATGTGTGATAGGTTCTCCTTTCATTTCCTTAACAGCTACTTACTTTGTAGACCAAATGCCTAATGCTTAGAGGCAGGATACAGGAGAAAGTCTAGAAAAATTCAATATGCCTCCCATCCTATTGCTCTGGCCTGACCAGTAGCTACCTGAGATCTTTCTATATCGAACCTTCTGTCCCCACATATGTTAGTTAGAAATGAACCTACTTCATAAATATTAGCAAGAATATGCCTCTTCATGAGGTGAATAAAGTCTATGTTCTAAACCAACTTCACAAAATTCATAAGTAATTTTGTTCTTGAATTCTCACATTTTGGTGACTACCCTCTTTATCTCGTTTGTCATCTGTGCTTTCCTACTGTTATTTATTTATATATTCAAACAAAATAATAGTATGGACAATTGCACTTGACCATCCAGGCTAAGTGCCCCAATTGCTTCTTGAATGCTTGCTGTTACAAAGTCTATGAAGAGCTCTCCTCAAAGGAGAAGGCTCAGATCATTAAATGACATTTTAGAGTACAGAAAATGTATGTCAGAAGGAGGGAGTTCATGGAGAGGTATAATACAGAAGAAAAGCTTTTAATAGGTTCTGATTTCAGTGTTTTCTCATGACTTAGAGTCTAGGTGTCTTACTTGATGTGTGTGGATATGGGCATTATTGCCATCATGTATGAAAGGAAACAGTCATGTCACTGCAAAGTATGAAGATGTGAGGTAGTCCAGGGCCACAAGAAACAGAATATGCCTAGATGTTTTACTTCCCAAAATACTACTTCCCCAAGAGGCAATACTCTTCTTCCTAGAAAGTTGAAAGTAAATTAATCTTGTCTTCAAATCATGGCATTTGACATGACAGGTGGCCCCTGAACTATGAGTGTCCCTGAGTGATTGGCTTTTAACACAGGACTTGATGAGAGACAATATCTTGGAAAGGTGCAGCATGACCTCCAGGACATACCTCATTTATAGGTTCCAGGAAGAATATCAGTGGGTCCTGAGCATCACTCTGTGACCATTTGTCACATGGCACCATTATTATGTAGTAACTACAGGAAGTTATAGAAGATCATACTTGGCCTTGAAATAATGTCAGACTTTTTCGCAGAAAAGAGCCTTAACATGAATCGTTAAGGTATATTCCAGGTTCTTTCCTCCTCCAGGCAGACTTTCATAAACTAATATGTGTGGTATACTATCATTACACTCAGGAAGTTTTGTTAAGTATTAGTCCATTGACATGGAAGGGGGTGATATCACTATGGTACCATAGGCCATGCCTTCTTCTTCAGTGCTCTGTCCATGCTTAGTCCACCTAAGGGAAAAGAGCAGATTTTATTCTGAAAGGATTAAACATGTAATTCAGGAAATCTTACAAGACTCTCCCAAGGCCTAGATGTTTACTTTCCATGTTTCTCATTCCTTACCCTCCAGGTCTACTTTTGGCTGAAAACCAGAGCTGTAGGAATATTGCTTGGACCAAATTAGTGTCTAGATGAAGCAAAAATTATTAATACAGTCTGTAAGGAGAGGTGCTGATACTAAGGTCTAGTTCTCTAATTGGTTCTTGATTTGTTAATAAAGAAGGCCAGGAGCAAATTGCTACGGAGAAAGTATAGATGGGACTTCTGGTTCCCATGAGGAAAAAGAGATTCAGGGAGAGAGCAGCTTTTTTTTTCTGCCCCTTATTTTGGGAACAAGTAGAAAGCAGTAATCATATAAGACCTTGGGGTAGCCAGGGCCTGTGGCTCTGCTTTGGGTGGGTTGCCAGAGATGTTTGGCAGGGGCTGATTAGAACAGCTATTGAGTTTGGGGTGGAAGGAGAGAATGGGGATGGGGGTTTGGTAAGGGCACACATTTTCAGGCATGAGGTATCTACGTTTAGCAATTGTGCCATTGAAAGGCAAGCTGTAAAATGACAAGCTGAGTGTGTGTCCTTTGTCCTTGGATTCAAGGGTCTCAGGTGGGGCTGGCAACGCGACCCCTCCCTACCATGTTCTCAGGAGTGAGCTGGAGGAGTGGTAGACTTCTGGTGCAAAGGTGGGTAGGAAAGAGGAGCTGTGTCGAGAGGAACAAAACGGAGCCAGAAGTGGGCTGACAGCATAGCCATGGTCCAGGAAAAGCATGTTTGTAAAACTACATACAACAACATTAAATCATCATTACAGATTTGCTAAGCCTCCCGGATGTTCTCATCTGCCTCCCAGAAACCTGTCAGATCCCCAGTTTGTTCTGTCTCCACGTAAGGAAGACAGAGAGTGATCAAGCGGAGAGAGCATCAGTACCTACCTGTTCATCTCTGGAAAAGGTGACAAGCAATGTTCTCAGTAGCTACCAGGCTAGAACTTACATTTCCATCTTCTCTTCCAATTTGACACTGGACAGTATTCTTCCTGCCCTGTATTCTTCTCTCTCTCTCTCTCTCTCTCTCTCTCTCTCTCTCTCTCTCTCTCTCTCTCTCTCTCTCTCTCTCTCTCTGTCCTAGAAATGAAGGTGGTTTATCATTGCTCTAAAAGGAAGTCACTTCATGAAAGTGGCCGACAAAGGACTGTCTAATATTTTTTTAATCCAGCTCTGGGATTCAATTGTTTTTTACTGGCCTTTATGCTTTTAGTTTATGAAAAATCAATAGTTTAATATTAGAAAAAAAGTCCCCTGGCTATCTATTTAGAGCCACATTGCCTTCACTGCAAAACTGTGTCTGCATCTTGCCTGCCAATAATTCTTTAGTCAGTTTGTCTCCCACAGAATCAACACAGCACTCTACCACCCATTCCCCAGCTTCAGGAGAATAACTCCAATAAAATGACGAACAGGACACAGTAATAGGTCTAGAGTTGTAGACTCCTCAGGGTATTTCATGTACATAGTCAACAATAAGCATTTAACTAAATTGTTTTAAATTGAAATCCACATCACTCAACATGACAAGGGAGATCCCAATGTACAGCTTACAACATAAGAGCTTACAGAAGATTCTGTCCTGGGTACCTACTGGGCTTTCCACATTTCACACGTGAAGGAACCAAAACAAAGAATTTTTCTGACTCACCTAAGGTTAATGACAGAATGTGCAACCAAGATTAAGATCATCTTCTTCATCCTGATAAACCCAGAACTTAAGCCTGATGAACACAAGAAAATATAATTCAAATAGATTTGGCGATGATCTCCCTTAACACCCATAGCTTTCAAAAATTCTTACATACTGAACTTCATCACAATGGGCCAAAGACTGAGCATGAACTCCTTCAGGCAGGCGGGCTTTGCTCTGGCTCAGTGTTTCAGATGATTCAGCTCATGGGTGATTGGACTTGGGGAGAAGATCACGGAAGCAGCAGAGTATGGTGGAAGAGCTTTTATACCCCAGCTTGGAAAGGAAGGGCCACATATAATACACCAGCAATATAATACACTCACCTATAATGAACTACTTTCTCCAACCTAATACCACTTCCAAAAGTCCTCACAACCTCTTAAAGTATCACAATTTTAGGACCAGGCATTGTCTGACTTTGCTTTATATCTCTATTATAAAGACCATGACCAACAGCAGCTCAGGGATGAATGGTTTTACTACATCTTATAAGCTTTCAGGTCACAGTCCATTCATCACTGAGTAAAATCAGGGCATGGAGTCGAGCAGGAATCTAGAGGCAGGAACTTCAGCAAAGACCACGGGAAAGTACTGCCTATTGGTTTGTTCTAAGTTTGACTCACTCAAACTTATTTCTTATATACTCCAAGACCACCTGCCTGGGTGACTTTCTTGAGGATTGCAACTTTAGAAGATGCAGTTTTTGTATCACCACCACATTCATTCATCAGCATACTAGCTACTTATGGATACCTAGAAGTTACATGACGGCAGTTAATTCAGTATAAGAAACACAGAAACACTAGATGACTACAAAGCTTCAAGTTTTTAATCTGTACATTGCAGAAAGTTGATATAGGCATTAGTGCCTAAAGAATTCATGCAAATCAAGACAACCCTGAGATTCCACCTCACACCAGTCAGAATGGCTAAGATAAAAAATTCAGGTGACAGCAGATGCTGGCGAGGATGTAGAGAAAGAGGAACACTCCTCAATTGTTGGTGGGATTGCAAGCTTGTACAACCACTCTGGAAATCAGTTTCTCCTTAGAAAATTGGACATAGAACTACCAGAGGATCCAGCAATACCTCTCCTGGGCATATATCCAGAAGATGTTCCAACCGGTAAGAAGGACACATGCTCCACTATGTTCATAGCAGCCTTATTTATAATAGCCAGAAGCTGGAAAGAACCCAGATGCCCCTCAACAGAGGAATGGATACAGAAAATGTGGTACATTTACACAATGGAGTACTACTCAGCTATTAAAAGGAATGAATTTATGAAATTCCTAGGCAAATGGATGGACATGGAGGGCATCATCGTGAGTGAGGTAACACAATCACAAAGGAACTCACACAATATGTACTCACTGATAAGTGGATATAAGCCCAAAACTTAGGATACCCAAGATATATAATACAATCTGCTAAGCGCATGAAACTCAAGAAGAATGAAGACCAAAGTGGGGTCACTGTACCCCTTCTCAGAAATGGGAACAAAACATCCATGGAAGGAGTTACAGAAACAAAGATTGGAGCTGTGATGAAAGGATGGACCATCTAGAGACTGCCATACCCAGGGATCTATCCCATAATCAGCTTCCAAATGCTGACACCATTGCATACACTAGCAAGATTTTGCTGAAAGGACCCTGATATAGCTGTCTCTTGTGAGACTATGCCGGGGCCTAGCAAACACATAAGTGGATGGTCACAGTCAGCTAGTGGATGGATCACAGGGCTCCCAATGGAGGAGCTGGAGAAAGTACCCAAGGAGCTAAAGGGACCTGCAACCCTATAGGTGGTACAACATTATGAACTAACCAGTACCCCGGAGCTCTTGACTCTAGCTCCATATGTATCAAAAGATGGCCTAGTCGGCCATCACTTGAAAGAGAGGCCCATTGGACACACAAACTTTATATGCTCCAGTACAGGGGAATGCCAGGGCCAAAAAAAAAAAAAAAGGGAATGGGTGGGTAGGAAAATGGGGGAGGGGGGGGAGGGTATGGGGGACTTTTGGGATAGCATTGGAAATGTAATTGAGGAAAATATGTAATAAAATATATTAAAAAAAAGAATTCATGCTGTGCAGCACGTGTGCTTGTAAGTAATGCCTTTTTAAGATGTGTTAGATGTCATTGTTTAGAAAAATTTTATAAAATAAAGTCCCTTCATTTCACATGAGTTAATTTTCTCAAGACTGATAATACAGAATGATAAATTATAGTTACACATTGTTACATTTTGAGATATTTAAACTACCGAGTGAAAATTTTCATTTGTACTTTTTTATTTTTAAAATAAATTATTCTTATTTTTAATTAATCAAATTATTAATTAATAATTCATCCATTCATTCATTCAAATCTCAAACACTGCTACTCCTCCCAGTCCTTCCCTCACAGAGTCCCTCCTCTTCCCCCTTCCCCCTTCCCCCTTCCCCCTTCCCCCTTCCCCCTTCCCCCTTCCCCCTTCCCCCTTCCCCCTTCCCCCTTCCCCCTTCCCCCTTCCCCCTTCCCCCTTCCCCCTTCCCCCTTCCCCCTTCCCCCTTCCCCCTTCCCCCTTCCCCCTTCCCTTCTCTTCTGAGAGGGTGGACCTGCTTGGGTATCTCCCCACTTAGATGCATCAAGTTTTTGTCAGATTAGGTACATCCTTTGCCACTGAGACCAGACAAGGCAGCCATGGAGACTGAACTGCATGTCTGCTTTGTATGTGTCAGGAACCTCATTCCATCCCATGTTACGTTTTTTTGGTTGTTGGCTCAGCCTCTGAGAGCTTCCAGGACTCTAGGGTAGTTGATTCTGTTGGTCTTCCTATGGGGTATCTATCCCCTTAGGGCCTCTAATCCTTTCCCCCTCGACTCATCCATAAGTCTCCTTGACCTCTGTCTAATGTTTGCATGTAGGAGTGTATCTGTTTCAGTCTGCTGCTATTATTATGCAAACAAGCACATGTGAGTATGTGGCCACACCTGTGTTCTAGTGTGCATGTGCAGGCCAGAGAACAGTTTATTGGAGTCTGTTCATTCTTCTCATAATGTAAGTGCCAGGTATTAAACTCAGGAAATCAGGATTGGCAGCAAGCACCTATGCATTCTTAGCAATTTGCTATCTTTAAACTGTAGATTTTATCTTAAACAACAACAATAACAACAACAAAAGCTTTGTACTTTTCATTCCTGTGTTGTTGGAATCTAATATTACAACTCTTACCTCCAGGCTCATTGATCTTTGCAAATCTTACAGGCTTGTACCTTGGGATTATATGTGCTTGTGTATAAGATATTCAAACTCCTAGCAATTGAAGTGTCACTGTCTTTCTTTTCTCCATCCTATTGTTTTTAATGGCTCTACTGAGGTATAATTTACATGCAATACACTTTAATGGTTTTACTTTTTTTTTAACATTTAAAGGTACAAATCAATAATATCTAGTGAATTTGTAGAGTTGTGCAAGAATTACTGTAATCTACTTTGCATATATTTTAAAGTCAAGTTTAAATGCTCTCTTGTAGCATAGGTTTTTTTTGCTCTACTCTTTTCTAAATATTTTTTAACCTTAATAAGGTGATATGCTTCATGAGAGAAGTGCTGTGTCAGGTGTAGCTTAGTCAATGGAGATATTTAGTGGACAATTTGCAGACTTTATTCTTCATTCACATTATCTCATTGTCATCTTGAGCCTTTTAAAGGTAGTGGACTAAGTTACTCATAATTCAAAGGACAAATGATTTAGTTTTGCTCATTCTACTAATGCTGAAGTCCAACTGACTATTTCAGTTGACATGATAGTTCTTTATTATAGCCAATTTTGAGAAGATTGGAGAGTGTTTCATATATCTCAATTCACCAAAATGAGGTGCCTACATTTTTTCCCAGAATCTTGGTATTGTGTTTAAGTTTGGGTTAAAATTCTGGTTTTGCCTTTCATTAGCTCTGTGATATCAGTGATTTAGTTTTAGCCACTACAAGAAAAGGGCAATAAAAGATACCTGGTTCCTATGAAGGTTGGACCAGTTAATTCATGTAAGAAAAACTTAGAATAATATTTGAAAGAGTGAGCAGCAATAAATTTGCAAATTGTTTCACCGGCCAATCTGGATATTTTCTATTAGGTTAAAATCAAATACATTTATGGCACTATTTGATAAGTCTCTGAACTGGCTACTTTTTTGTCAACTTGACACAGCTGGAGTTATCACAGAGAAAGGAGCTTCAGTTGAGGAAATGCCTCCATGAGATACAACTGTAAGGCATTTTCTCAATTAGTGATCAAGGGGGAAAGGCCCCTTGTGGGTGGGACCATCTCTGGACTGGTAGTTTTGGTTTTTTAAGAGAGCAGGCTGAGCAAGCCAGAAGAAGCAAGCCAGTAAGGAACATCTCTTCATGGCCTCTGCATCAGCTCCTGCTTCCTGACCTGCTTGAGTTCCAGTCCTGACTTCCTTGGTGATGAACAGCAGTATGGAAGTGTAAGCCAAATAAACCCTTTCCTCCCCAACTTGCTTCTTGGTAATGATGTTTGTGCAGGAATAGAAACCCTGACTAAGACAGTCTACTCAAAAATCAAGACTTCGTGTCTTAGTCTGTTATCTGATATAATAGAATATCATAGGCTAGGTAGAGTGTAATAGAAGCTTTTGGGTTTTTTTTTTTTCCAGTTTTGGGTTCTAGATGTTAGAAGTACAATAATACAGTACTGGCACCTGGTGATGAAATTTTTTGCAGTCATAGTATGGTAGAATTCATCACAAAACATGTAAGAACAAGAAATTGCAGCCCAATTCTCCCTTTTTGTAGCTAACACCTATGGTGGCAACCCCCAATTTCATTCATTCATTAGAAAGGTGTTTCTATGATCTAATCACCATTGAGCGTTCCAATACAAATATCTTTCACTGAGGAAATTAAAGTATTTTCAAAAATACTTCTT
The DNA here is from genome assembly GCF_978045245.1 of Mus caroli. NCBI lineage: Eukaryota > Metazoa > Chordata > Mammalia > Rodentia > Muridae > Mus > Mus caroli. The sequence goes on from NW_028227261.1 coordinate 86,419,589, forward strand.
AGAAGAAACATTCAAAGCATATTGTGGAACATTCATAATTAGTAGGGAGAATTGAAACTGAAGATGGGAGAAGCAGTTGAAATACTATGCATTAATGCTACAGACCTTGTTTTTTTCCTCACAGAAACAAAGTCTAGATAAAAACCAATCTAAAGTCTAAGGAAAGAGAGAACGGAATGGGGAGAATAACGCAATTCTAGAAGCTGTGTTAGAGGGATTCTCTAGTGTCTGTTAATATAAAAAAGTTCACCGGGTAGAAATATTGAAAGATTGAGAATATTTTACCTTAAAATCATGGAGATAATACTGCTCTGGCTTGTCATTCAAACTAAGACCCCAGCATCACGTTGGAAGTGCAAATGTCACCTAAGGGAGGTATGTTTAAATAACCTGACTCACAGAAGGAAGCCTAACTGAAGGACATCTGTGGGATCTAAGGAGAGATTTATGGAAGAGGAGTTAGAGTAACCACTTTCTGGGTTTGATCTGAAAAATAAAGGAGGTAAACCAGGTTAAATGCTACTGTAGTGCTCTCTGTAGGAAGAAGAGGCAACACATATAATTGTACTAAGGTCCTAGCACTGGCATAGAGTTTTACCATGAGCTGAATGACCTAAAGCAACAATTTTTTTTCATTTATAGTGATGAAATCTGGAGTTCAAAAATCGAGGTCACAGTATGACCACACTGCTTTCAAGGGACTTTAAGGAATATGTTTTCCTTGCTTCCCCCTAGGTTCTGTCACTTAATGAAAAATTTAATACTCCTATAATAATTCAGCTTTATTCATCTACAAATACAATTTTTCAATTGAGAACACATTTTGAAATTCAGAATGGCTATGAAAATTTAGTAGATATTGTTAATGTTGTATAATAATTATCTTTACGCTTTAAGATGAAATACTAAGTTCATGATAAATTTTGGGGTAATGATTATCATTGATTAAAGGAAACACTTAATCATAATAGTGAAATCAACAAGAACAATAGTAATGGAAATGATTTACTTAAAAGATCATCTATATTCTCCCTCTCCAAAGCACAAAGCATACCAAGACATGTGTATTACTGTTCTTAGGAAATATTGGTTGAATGCAACCCACAGTTTCTTGGACAAAGTGTTACCTTTTATCTCCAAAAACCTGACATCTGATGTCAGATAGAGCAGGCAACAGGGTTGTCATCTATAAACAGAAGGTATGCGTAGAAGATAGACTAGCTCCTGGCTGTAGGCATGGATGGTTGTGCCTAATGAGACACTGTGAGAAATGAGCTCTGTCCATGGAGCTGTAGTTTAATCCTTCCAAAGTCCACAGGACTTAAGCCCAGTGACATCATCTCCTTTCATATTCCTTTCTGGAAAATTTTAAGGCAAAAAAAAGTTAGTTTTGCCTTGGTGGTACAAAAATATGGATTCAAAGAAACTCTCCTACAGTCATTAGAGCTTCCAATACAAAACAAGAAAAGAATGGTAAGAAGCATAGATTCCAAATCTGACTCCCTATAGAGGACCTGAATCTCCATGGCCTGGTACTCTTCTATCTATAGACCCTGGTCACTTTATTTTTAGGGCAGGAATAACCTACCTGCCATAAGGCATTGTCTTTAGGAATAAGGACATGATGAGTCTGAGGAGGACTTCATAACCTGGAGAGAAATGAAACATGCTTGTTTAGCAGTCCAATTCTACTTCATATAAACTTTGTCTAACAGGTAGCAACATCCCATACTGATGGAAATAGCTTGCTCTCTCTAAAGGCACATGCTTAGGAAAACATATTAAAATCACTTAGACTCTGGTGTCCATGGTTGATGATACTGTCAGTTATTACTTCCTTACTTTTTACTTTCCAGTAGGGCTCAACATTAGACTTGATCAATGTATATGTTAAATCATTCAGTTATTTAAGCATTTATCCATTTGTCATAGTGACTATCAACCAGTTAACCATTATTTATGGAGGAGATGCCTCATACTGGGAATTTCCTAGTTGCAAAGGTGAATGTAGTAGGGTCTCAATCTTTATGTGAGGAGTAAGACACAGGAGTAAATAGCACATAAATATGAAGTACTCCAAAGAAAGGCAAGATTTGTGTTTTAGGGCAAGTCTGTTCCACCATATATACCTTGTCTATAAAATAAAACAATCTTTTAATTGTCCAGAAACCTCCCTTCTTTAAAAAAAAAAAGTGAAGAAACTAAAACTCCCTTGGAATCTGGGAATCGGCATAGTCCAACTCTGAAGCTAACTGTGCCAGCCCACTCAAAATAAACTTAGAAAGCTAATTTTCCTTCTACGTGCCATAGAAACATTGTACAAGGGAACAGTGTGTTAAAAATATACATTATAGTCCACATAAAAATATAAATATATGCTTAGAAAACTTCAGTTGATGAGAATGCTTACCTCCTTGATTTAGAGCCAGTGCTACAACTATCAAAGCTGAAATTCAGAAGATAGCCAGGAAAAGTGCAGAAATGGAGTTCAGAGGAGCTTCATTTGTCAGCAAATGTTTCTGAGATAGTTGTTATCCCACTGGGATGGTGATCTCTGTCTTCTGCTTTTGCAAGCTGAGCATCAAAACATCAGATTCATAGAATAGATGCAAACATTTCTGTCTCAAGGCCATCCCATCTTGTCACCATATCTCTGTTTTGTAATGGGAAGTAGGGAGGGGTGTAAATAAAAATATGACAATATTTGACCTCAAGAGACTGGTCATCGGGAAGTAGAGCTGAATATGTGGATGAATCAACTTTTGGGAAATAAAGAAAGTTAGTGTGTATAGTTAGTATGTATGTTGTTCTTTAACTTTGATAGCTCAAGGACTGATATGAGTCATAGGTGACTATACAGGGAGCTTCATAATTGGTGGGTGAAGGTAGCCAATTATAGTAGATACACAGCTGCAAAGGTTTTAAGCTAGCAAATCACTTCCAAAGCTAGTAAATTAAATCTTCCAGAGTGAATTCCCAAGGGACTTCAGATTTTAAAAATAAAACAAAAACAATCATACCAAATGAAACAAACAAACAAAACCAACCACCACCAACAAAAACAAACTAACTAACCAAACTACTCTGCTGTATTTGCCCTTCAGAACCCAGGCCTTTGAGACATTTCAACTTAACCTGGAAACTACGAGCATGGGCTTAGGACCCATGCTGGTAGCATTTGATTTTCATTTCTCTCAATTACCAGCTGTGTGACATCAAGCATATTTCTTTACTTCTCTACACTTAAGTATCACCATGTACACAATTCAAACAGTAATTTAGGTTGTTAAGGTTATTAAATAAGCTGATGCTTAAAATACACATTACATAATAAACATAAGGGATATCTAAACTCTGTATAAGGCTGATGATACTACTTACACTAGTTCCACTAATAGCAATAGGAACTTCTTAGAACTTCTTAGGACACCGAGGCAAGGTCAAGGTTTTAAGATTTGGTTGTTATAAGATGGAAACCTTTACCTTCTTTAATTGGTGTTGAGGGGTAAAGTGATTTAATTTCCTTTATATTATACCTATGAACACTTCAAAAATGATCTTAAATCCATTTTTTTAGAAAGAAAAAAAAAAAACAACAAGAAAAACTCTGAGGTTCAAAAATGGTAGTGTTGTCCAATTCTTTCCAAAAACTCACAGCAATGATGGGGTGTGTGTCTCTTCCAATTTGGGGCAAGGAAAATTTGAAAATGATCAAATCAATGGAGGTATTAATAGAAGGTCAGAGCTACCCCAAAGGAGAGAGGATTTTTTCCAACTATATGAGTTAAGAAAACATCCTCGAAGAAGTGCGTAAAACTAAGCACAGAGTAGGGGCAGGAATGCGAGATTTAGCCAGCAGCATGTGTTCCATGAAGTGAGTGGGGTTCCATGTGCTGTAGGGCTGGAAGGGATGCAGTGAGAACTTGAGAGAATCCCAGGAAACAGATGGCCATTATTCCAAGCTCAGTTTAGCAAAGATCTTACAGCATTACCTAGGTTGAGCTTTCAAACTTCCCCAAGTCTAGTTTCCAAATGTGTAAACAGAAAAAAAAATTAATGGTGTGGGTTTTTTTTGTTTTGTTTTGGTTTGGTTTGGGTTTTTTTTTTTTTGGTTTGTTTGTTTGTTTGTTTGTTTTTTACCTTCTAGGGTTTAATGGAAAACTGATATTTTCCAGATCTCAAGATGTATTTGAGCATTTCCCATTCTGCAGGTTTTGAATACTGAAGATAAAGATTTTCACTTCAATCATATGCCTACCTAGGTAAAATTTTAAGGTAAACTGATGGTTATGCACATCAAAGATATTGTTCTCCATAGACTCATTGGTGTTTCATGGTCAAGTTCATTTTAAAGAGATGCAGACTGGATTCCTGGCGAAGGATTAAAAAAAATGGCCGGAGAGATTCAACTAAAGTATATTCTATATTATTTTTAAGGTTAGTGTGAACAGACAAAAGAGGGTGAATCTGGGAAACAAGGTTACTAGTGAGGAGGTAGAGGAAAGTCACATGTTAATAGAATGCAGTGGGGAATTATAAAGAACGCTGGACCTGATAAGGCAGTAGGGAAGTTAGAGGAGTATTAGATGCAGGTGATTCAGGTCCTTGAAGAGGAAGGTCCACTTCTTTTCTGCTTGGAATTAGAACTGTTCCTGGACTATCCTCCCCCTGGTAAATTATCTTTCATTCATCTTTCCCACACAGCAGATGTATGATCCTTAAAAACACAGAAATATGCCATACAGCAAGCTGCAGAAAATCTAAATTTCCTTTGTTGAGCTTCAAAAATATTATGCTGTTTGACATCTATTGCATCAGAACCTTCCCTTTATCCTGTGATACCTCCCTCTGCACGAATAGCATACCTACTTTTCCTAAACAATAGTATATCTTTCAATGCTCTAAAGTTCCCTCTCTTGACTAATAGTCTTGTTTATCTGCTTGGTTATTGGTAGGTACCAAACATGAACCTTAAAATGAAATGTTGCTGTCCTAACTTCTGCTTTGTGTGAATGTGACCTGACTGAGACACCAGGTCCTTGTTAGAGTAGTTGTGAAAATAAGTCATACTGGATTAGTGGATACTCCAATCTATTAATTGGTACACTTAGATAGCTAAAGGAAATGTGCCTATAGGGTGAAAAATCATCGAATGACACCTGCCAGGAAGACCACTAATGGCCAGTAGTTTCCAGAAGCAACAGACAAACAGAAAAGATAGTGAAAAGTCTTTTCTAGGGTGTGTAAGTTTTTTTTTTTTTTTATGGATATATGGCCTGAGCAACTACTCATGTTCAAGTATTTACCCTTCAAAATTATGACGGAGTAATTTGTTTGGTAGTTTAATCTATCTAGCCTGTGGCATTTTATACTGGCAAACCTAGGATGTTAATAAAGTTGCTTTTCTGTGTTCATTTTCCCAATAATTATCTTTTGTTGTTTACATAGCTAGACAGTTTCTCATATCAAAATAACAAATTTTCATCATTTTCAAATCTCCTTATATCCTTCTCTCATTTTTCCTCCCACCCACTGGAATACTTCTCAACAAGTCCCATTTTTAGTGCCATGCTTTCTTTTTGTACCCACCGAGTTTAATTAGAGTTCTTTGCACAAGTATAAGTGTGAGGTAATTTTATTAATAGCAAACCAATAAAGAAAGTGACAGTCCCTATTCTCATAGCTATTAATTGCCAATAGATGATGAAAAAATAATAGAGCCTCATAGTCCTCTCCTCCATCCATGATGGAATATTGACAGGTCCAATCCTGTACAAGTCCTAGGCAGATGACTATATCTGTAATGATTTCATGAGTGTAATAGCTATATAATGTCTGGAAGACATTGTTTTTCCTTACTCGCACATTTTATTGGGGGCTGATAGTACCAAGACTATCTCTATGAAATTGAACTTGCTCTTTTTCTTTTCTTTTCTTTTCTTTTCTTTTCTTTTCTTTTCTTTTCTTTTCTTTTCTTTTCTTTTCTTTTCTTTTCTTTTTTTGACCTAAGAGTTAACCACTGACCTGTCAGGCCATTCAGATATTTCCACTGCAAGTCTAAACATTAAGGGTAAGGAGGTAACTATGGATACATGGCTGGAGCTGATGTCTCCCTTAGGTATTGTTATATAGAGTCTGGCTTTGTTTTGCTTGTCCATAGGTCCCCAAACAGATCATTTCTCTATTCTCTAGTGTCTCTCAGATTCAGGGATGCAGATGGACTCATCCATGGGAACCTGGGAGAATGATCACTGAGTGAATCTGTAAACATACCTTTTAACAGTTACATAAGAAGAGACCAGGTTTTTTTTGTATCAGTAATTCTGGGAAACAAAGAGACAGAACATTATTTAGTTTTAAATGACCAAATGGAAGGACCCTCTGCAGTTTCTCCCACAGTGTTGTACATTACATAATAAAAAAAATGACAAAATTTAGTGTATTTGACAGCATCTCTTATCACAACTCCCACAGGGCATCTTTCTGGAATCTAATGAGGCCCAGGCTAATTTGCTACAAACTAGAAGTAGAACTAAGCAAAGACTAAGGCTTCCTGGGGATGAATATTCAAAATTTAAGGATGTATTCATTGTCATGATAGGAACAGTATGAGTGCTATTCTTGAGAATAAGTGCTTCCTCAAAAGAACCCCAATGTGCTCTCATTTTAATAAAACTACTCAATATGCCAAGACTTAAACATGAAGTCTTCAACTAGCCAGTGTAATGACCCATTCTCTGGTAGTATTATTTCATTTTCCCATGAAGATGACAGATATGTAACAAGGTGTGGTGGGTGTAATTACACAGAAGAAAAAGCTCTCAACTAGGAGATATGAAAAATTGGACATATTTCTGCCTTTCTACTTAGTCTCCAGGTGATTTTAGAGACACCAGTTCCATTTGTCCATCAATTCTATCATCACCTCTAAAATGGGGAGGTGATGATAATAATGTTTATTATCATGTGGACAAAACAGTATGAAAACTAGGAAGTCTATGGAAAACACAATAAAAAAGTTAATTATTATTGTTATTTGACTGGCTTGTTCTGGGTAAAACTTCTTTTCCCCCTATCTTTATAAAATGGGGTTTAATATTGTGTGGCTATGTACTGGTGCTAATACAGTGCTATTGTGTATCTTCAGAATTCAAGTGAATGATAGGGAGCATTATCTTTGAGCCAATGAGAATGGCTGATTTATACTTGGGAAGTTTCAGTTCAGGTGTCATCTAGAAGTTTAAGTTTAAACCCTGGCACTAATTTATCTTATGATTTTGCCTACATCAGGCTAATTTTCAAAGACTTGTTACAGCATCTGAAATGAAGACAGTAATACTCTCTGACTTATAGAGGTTTGTTGTTGTTAGGGAGAAATGATGATCCAAACACTTTGCATAGATTATGACACACAGGGATGGGTCAATGATGAGATATTGTTGTCATTAACCTTGTCTACCTTTCTGTCAAAATGTGGGTTAAAACAGCAGTTGTGGGTGAGTTTAGAAGGTGATTTATAGGAGCCAATGGTTTTCTTCAGCAGGCACTGGGAAGGATATCAATCCGGAAAGTAAGCTGTAAGTGAAAATTGAAACTGTCAGATGGTGTGGACTCCCTGCTCAGACTCTGGCAGTTTTTTTCTTCTCTCGTTTAATTAAAGTTTTTGTCTTCTGATGTTGAATTGGAATAAATCTCTTCTGACCTTACCCCACTCCAGTTCTACCTAGAGCTTTAGACTGTGTAGTCACTCAGATGCCTTCTTTGTGGGGGAAATCAAAGCTGAGGCCTGCTACATAGACATAAATAGCAGTTAGCACAGGTCATAACAGCTTTGTGTCTTGAACTCAGCTTAACATCTAATTCTGTGGCTGGCAAGATGGCTCAGCAAGTACAATTGCTCGCCATAAAGAATGACAGACTGAGTTCATTTCCTGAGTCCAATATCATTGAAGGAGAGAGCAAATTACCTCAAGTTATCTTCTGATCTCAACATGCACATGAATTTACTCAATGTGTGGTCCATCAACTATTCATGTACACATATGCAGGTATAAACACACATACACACACATACACACACACACACACACACACACACACACCTGCACACACTGTACCCACACATACAAATGCACTTGAACATGCATGTGTATTCACAAATACTAAATAATTAACTATAAATTTGAAATGTTTGAAATAGCTTAATTTTAATAATTCATAATTTGAAGTCTGCCAAATTTTTGTGAAAAAAACAATTATTTGTGAGGATAAAATAGAGACAACAATGTCTGATTTCAAGGTTTGTTTTTCATTCTTTAATAATTTAATTAAAAGAAGTATCTTTGGGAATATTGGAAAAAATGCCTTCAACCTCAGTAAATAAATACATGTATGAAATTGCCAAGGACCATAAAATGAAGAAAACATACCTCTATCCAGTAACATAGAAACTAGAAAACTTCTGGATAACTGTCAATCTTTTTTCGCCCCCCTTCACATTCTTTCTGTGCTTTTGTTGTCACTTTCTCTAGAAATATCTGTTATGCTAACCTTAAAAAGCAGTAATAACAACCCAGTGGGGTCCCCTGTTTAAACAGCACAAACTCTGGAGTAACACTGCCTGGATTTGAAAGTCAGTTGCCATATCTACTATGTAACTTTGAGACTCTGAATTTCTTCTGGTTTTCAATACTGTCTTGTTGTTCAAGAACTCAGTGATCAGATTTATACCTGTATCGGGCCTGTATCTTGTCAGCTGGTGCTTGCCACATTACCTTGACTGCTTGTTCTTGTGTGTTCATTCATTTGCCTGGGTCTTTAGCACTTTTAAGCCTGTTTCTATCTCCATGGGACATTTTATAATTCAGTACCTCTTCTTACAGTTTGGTATTTTTCATCAGATGAAGGACTGTAGGGGCTTTGTGCAGTTCATCAAAGTTTCAAGAGAGAAAGAGTTCTATGAAAACCTTCTTTTTTTTTCCTTTATATAATATGTCTTTCTTTCTTTCTTTCTTTTTTTTAATTAGGTATTTTCTTCATTTACATTTCAAATGTTATCCCAAAAGTCCCTCGGCCCTCCCGCCTGGGCCGGAGCACCTGGGGGAGCCATCTTGGTTCCAAATCCCTATGAAAACCTTCTTAACCTAGGCTCCAACACCTCAGTATATCACTTTTGCTGCCTACTCCCAACTGAACAAGTAATTTACATGACCTAGATTCAAGAAGTAGAGAATTGAAGCCCATCTCTAAATGAGAGAAGCAACAGAGAACTTACAGTCATATTAACGTAGCATTCCATTTAAGACATAATTTCTACTCCATGGAATTTTTAGAGGACTGGGATAATGAACAGAAAGAATTTAGCAGCTGTCCAGTATGTAATAATCAATCAGTAAGCCATAGTTGCTAATTTTAGTTGCCTCTTCTCTAATAAACCTTCTTCTCATGGCCTACTTCCAATACACTCCTCATTCTGATTCACACAGCCATAGTTGTTCTCACTTACAAAGATGGAATATGGGAGCACAGTCGGGGAGACAAGTTTAAAGTGCCTTTATGATTTATATTTGGTCAACGACTGTAGTTAAGGCATGCATGGCATGGGTAAATTCAAGAGCCAACTGGAATTACAGTAATAGGGCCTTAGTGACTGTTTACTGCTTGATAGAATTGAATTGATATATTTGACAAAGGAAGCAGTCAAATTAAGAATGGTGCCTGGTTATGGGCCAGAATGACTCAGCTAGTGGTGCTTCTCTTTCAAGTAAATATAAAATTTAGGTCCTGTCAAATACTGCTTCATTTTCTTATACATTCATCTTCCCTTATCTGGCAGCATGTAGACACCATGGGAATTTAGACATTGCCCTTTCTGTGACAGAGAGTCTTGAAGCTTGATCACAGGAGTGACATGAAACAACTTGTTCCTTTGGGATATTACATGGCTCATAATTAAGCAAAAAAGATGACTCCAGCTGTGTCCTTTTGGTCTTCATGTTTAAGGCTCCTCATTTGAGATGAGATGACTCAGCTTCTACATGAATGAATTACAGTCTTCTAGTACAAAATTGCAACTCCAAAAGATATTTAAAGAATCTTGTTTGCTTTGTTTTCCAACTAAATAGCCTGGGTCACCGGAAGTTCCAGAAGAAGAGTATCTGTCAACTTGATCATTATTATTTTCAGGTCCTGATCTTTATATTGCCATTAGCCTAATGTGGCATCTCAAATGTAGACCGTCTGTTACAATGCTTTGTATACTCCATCTAGCATCATCTTTTAGCATCTCTGTTTCATGTCATGGATCATAACTTCTTGTATAGCTCTTGACTTCTGCAAATGTTCTCTGGCCAGGGAGGGCTCTTTTATGATATTTGATTTTCCTTATGACTTCAACCAGTGCCAAACAGGTTTAGTTTCTCTGCAAAGTAAAGGCACTACTGAGAAAACTTGTGGAAAACCCAATGGCGATGAAGTAAAGACTTAGTATGAATGAGAGGAAGTTTCTTTCTTTCCACAGTGGTCTTCCTCTACACTTTCTTGAATATTTATAATATTATTATGTCCTACATTTAATCCAGTTGAGTATTTAGATACAATTTTGAATGCTATAATATAATATTACTATAATAATAATAACAATAAAACAGCAAAAGAACTGATCATAATAACAATTACAGTAATAGCAGTAGCCAACTTTAAAATGTTCTTGTTATATCTTAGATATTTCAATAAGCACTCTATATATGCTTATATCACTTAATAATCATAGGAATCCTATACTATAGATGGTTTTACTTGACTACCACAAACAGAATTCAAAAATGGCATCCAATTTTCCTGTGGTCAAGATTCTGCTAAATAGTGAAGCTGAAATTGACATCCAGTCTTTCTGACTTTGTCTCCCTGGTGAGTAAGGACATTCATATTACACTGGTCTCTTAGATATATTGAATTAAGCTAAGCTTTGTCTTGGTGATTCCAGAGCTGCAGACTAGACTAGCTTCTATTACCAGGTACTAGACAGGGTCCTGACTTCCTACTGGAGGAGAAATGATAGAAACATATTAGGCAATCAAACTGTAAGCATTTCTACTCAAAGGGAAATTTGTTGAAGACATAGCGGACTGGAGATCCATCACATTGGAATTCAGCAGCAAGGGCAAGAGATCTAGGCTATGGTAATAAGTTGCAGACCAAGGGGATATCTGTAAAGTGGTGATTTAATTAAAGATAGCAAGCAAAGATTCACTCCCCTCCCCAGTCCACCCTGCTGCTACTGACACAGGCAAGTGGCCAGGCTTTGGTGGATGGGTGACAACCAATGTCAATCACAGAGGCTTCAGAGGAGATTTTCAGGGACTTTCTGTCTGAACTCCCTTCTGCCTAAAATCTCATACTTGACTCCTACATTTATTATGCCACAAGATGTCAAACAGGAAATATAAGGCATGACGAGGGCCAGATATCAGAGAATGTGGAAGCAGAGTTTCCTGAGAGCACATTCCCCTGCTGAGGGTGCCACCTCCTTTTCACTGAATGTTATGGCTAGAAACAGCTCTTTGCATCCAGCAAGAAAATTGGACTTCAAGATACCTCTGCGAACTCTGAACTAGTAAGAAAAGGAATGATTTCATATCGCTTCTAGTCAAGACATTCCAAACTTGTTGTTCAAATAAAGCCCTGGTATTTCTGGTTGGAAAGCTGAATGGTATGCTAATGCCACTTCTTCCGGGAAGCCTTCTACAATAGCTTTCTGGGGTTGTTCTAATAAACTATCCCAGCTGGGTGACCTGAAAAGGGCAGCAAAGCACTTTGTCACCATTCAAGAGGTAAGGAGTCCCAACTGAAATCATCAGGAAAGACAAACTACTCACTGACTCTTCCTCTTCCTGGATTATGGTGGTTTCCTGGCAGGTTTTGCACCCTTGGTTTGCAGATAGAGTACTTTAACCTCTACCTTCATTATAGACTTCTCCCCTTTTGTCTGTGATTTTTGCCTCTTGTCATTTTATAAGGATCTGATCTATATCAGATGAGAGCTGTATTAGTTACTTTTCCTGGTGACTAAGTACCTGACAGTAAGTAACTTAAACAAGAAAGGGTTTCTTTGGGGTTATAGTTTAAGAAGAGATGCTGTCTATTATACTGGGGAGGGTAGAGCAGCAGGAATGTAAGGTATCCACATTCAGAAGTACAGAGTCAGCAATGGCTTAAGCTATTCAATCTCAAAACCTGATCCTAGAGCCCTGTGTCTTCCAGAGTGAACTACATCCTAAAGTTTCCACCCCTTCCCAAAGAGTCCAACCTACTGGGAAACAAGTACTCAAACACATAAGCCTATGGAAGACACTTCAAATTCAAATCACAAGAAAGACCCAGCTTAATCGCCTCATCTTAACTTGATTACATCTGCATAATGTCTGTTTCCAAATTTGGTTATATTCATAGACATCAACATAACTTTTTGAGGAGGAGAGACAAAAGGTAACTCACTTGCTTCATCTTTATCTCCAGACCCTGTTACTTAACCTTCTAATTAGGTATAGGGTTATTGGATAAATGCATAATATTACACTAGATACTAAGTAGGTGAGGCTAGCTTTAATGCGGTAACAGTAACATCTCAGTCAGTAGGAGACCATTTCGGAAATGCTTCCAGAATGAGTCTACTGAGCCCACGTTGTCTTTTTTATCACCTTTTCCTGATGACCCCAGGTACATTGGCTTTTCCATTTTCTTCTTTTGTCAAACACTTTCTCCTCCTAGGGACTTCACACATTCTTGTTTTCTGTGTCTGGAAAAAAATAGTTCCAAATTAACCTTCTGGTCAACAGCTCTTCATCATGCTTCACAGTTCAAATTGTTTTTCCCTGTATCTAAATGAGAACAGTCTAAATTTTTTATCTCTATCCTGTTACTTAAAGCTCTTACCACAATCTATAATCCTATGTTTATTGCTGTACTTAATTTTGGCACCTGTTTCCTACATTGTTCACTTCAGAAATGTACTGGCCATATCTGAACTGCTTCAAGTGTGAAGCCCAAATTTGACAGCACAACTGGAGTTGCAAGGTGCTTGGTGAATGTGTTTGTTATAATAGTCTATGAAGGTTTACATGGGCTATCATATTCTAAGGCTATACAACTGAAGTTGTTTTTCCTTGTGTTCAGTGCTAACTAGAAACATAGCTAAGTACATTCACTCACATTGGGGTATTTGCTGCTAAAAGGGGTACAAATCTAGGATTACCAAGGGCATGAGTATTTAGAATCACAGCCCCATTGGTGAACAGCTCGGAGACTGAATATGTTATCTTTCTGAAGAAGTAACTAGTGCAAGTTCTGTATCAAGCAAATGAAATATCTATGTCTCTTTCTTCATTTTTATCTCCTTTTAAACGCTGTTATTCTTCCCCAGTACACTACAAACAATACAAAGTTCCTTGGTTTCTATGAAAGTCTGGCCCTAGGACCTGTAGCATTTGAATCCTGTACATCAAATGAGGTAGCATTTTTACATAATCTACACATATCTCACTATACATTTCAAAGCATTCCCATGTTACTTATAATGCCTAACATAATATAAATGTTTAGAAGTAGATATTACACTATAATACTTTAGTGAAAAATTGAAAGAAAACAAGTTAACATTGAACCCTCTTCAAAGACCCTATATAAATAAACACTAAGAAAAACACAAAACATTTTTTTGTACTGGATATTTTATTTATTTACATTTCAAATGTTATCACCTTTCCTGGTTTTCCCTCCTCAACCCCCATCTCCCTCCCCCTGCTTCTATAAGGGTGCTCCATGACCCACCCACTCCCTATCACCTCACCACCTTGGCATTCCCCTACATTAGGGCATCGAGTCTTCACAGTACCAAGGGCCTCTCTTCCCACTGATGCCAAATAAGGCCATCCTCTGCTACATATGAAGCTTGAGTCATGGCTCCCTCCATGTGTACTCTTTGGACCATTGGATTGGACACAAAACTTTGAAATGGTTAAAAACATAAAAATTAAGTCTACTGAGAATTTCAGAGAAATGCTAGATAACCTTGAGGGCATTCTGTAGTTATCTGATCCCCACAGCAAGGTTCACCTTTCACTGCCTTTGAGCTATTGCACAGCTCTAAGTGCCAAGGAAAGCTGGGAGCAGTGCTGATAAATGTCCATAGAGGTGACATTTGTTCATTTGAGGCGAAGCTGACTCCCAGAATCTTTTCCCTCAGGGATCTTCCTACTTATATGTGGGTTGCCTATGTCCTAACACATCTATTGCAGGTATCTTGGATGCTTACACATGTTTACATGCTTTTGAATTGGTTTGCAACACCTTACTGATTTCTAAATAAACTAAAATGTTGCAAATGCATTCATGTGATACTTGGATAAGTAGGTTTTACTTTTTAAAGTTGGTTTGGGGCATAATTTATGCACATAGAAAAATACACCATCATTCTGAGAAAGTGTTAATAGTATCACTAATGCCAAAGAGGTCTGCACAAAGAAAATCTAAAACATGCAGTTTCTCATTTATTTTCCTTCAGTACCCTCTGGGTTTAAGTTTCAAACTAAAAGTATTTCTGCTATTTCAGGTTGTCTCCTTGCTGACATAATTTATTTCGCTGACATAATTTAAGTCATAGTCTTAGCTGCCACTTCATAGCAATGGAAATGCTAACACGAAATCTAATGGGGCAAATGAAGAAGATTATTAATCTATGACTTTAAATGGTTCTTCAAGGACAGAAGAATGCCATTTTCTAGTCAAGACACAGCCATTGCAATCACTAATTCACAATAATAGTGGATGCCTGCACAAGGTCTGCATAAGAGTAGGACCATTGACATCCAGTCATGGATAGAGGAAAGACATTCTGGTCTTTTTCTGCTGATAGGATCAGTAAATAATTATCATTGATTTCAGTATATACTCACTGATCACAACATCAAGTTCTAGTAAGTATTACCAATCCAGTAGTCACACACAGGGTTCTGGTTAAAATAACTGGGTAATAAAATCTCAAAATTCATGAATTTAAGAAAGAGATTGGTGTGGAGAAGTAAAAGCTGAGTGAGGATCAGAGATAAAATAAGAGAGACTAAGTGGGAGAGAGGAACAAGAATGTATTGTGTAAATATGTGGAATTGTCCAATAACTGATTTATTTAATTAAAAATGTTTCTTCATTGAACGGATATTCTAGTTTGATTTTCTGATGCTGTAATAAACACTAGGAGCAAAACCAATTTGGAGAAGAAAGGATTTATTCGGTTTATACTTCCAGGTTACCAGCCACCACCAAGGAAACCAGATTATGAGCTCAAACTCTAGATAGGAACTTTGGAGGAAGACTGATTACTGGCTCACTCACTGGCTTGTGCTCATGCTGATTTATAGCCCATACTCTCTACCCTCGAAATGGCCCTGCCCTATTAATTGTCAATCAAGGCCATCTTTCACAAAAGTGGCCACAAGCCAAGCCTGATTGAAGAAATTATTCAACTGTGATCCCTCTTTCTTGGTGACTCTGGGTTATTTTCAAGTTGACCATAAAACCTAACCAGGTTTCCTGCCATCAGACATTATCATTTTTACTTGATAGAAAAAGGGAAAACCAGAGGTTAGAGCAACCATAAGAGCTTTGTTTCAAGTCCCTAGCATGCTTGTCACTATTTTCCAGACTACATTTTCAGGACATTAGTTGTGTGTGTGCGCGTGTGCCTGTGCCTGTGCGTGTGCGTGTGCGTGTGTGTGTGTGTGTGTCTGTATGTTTGCAAGGTAGTTGTTGTTCACTCCTTTAGGTGTTTTAGGTGAAGGGAAGCTAGTGAAGAGCTGCTTATAAACAGCATCGTTGAACATGTGGCTGCTTAGGCTGAGCAGGCATTTGGCTTTTTATTATAGCTGTTGCTTTCACAGTATGACTGTGGCAGGAAAGTGTCAAGCTAGTTCTCTATTGTACACATCAATGTAGCCGTGTTGTTGCTGGTGTATGCTTTTTATCACAAGTCTAGGCCTCCTGGTAATAGACTAAACATGAGCTGCTGCTTGCCTCCTTCCCTTCGTGGATGTCATCAATGTAATCACAGAACAGGTGGGCAGGGGCGATTAATAGGGAAGGAAGGAGGAGGGGGAGAAGGGACCTACTCAAGGGTGGGGGATAGCTAATTTGACCTGAACCTCAGAGGCACTCTCTCCCCTGGCAAGTCTGCCACAGTGGTTATCTGTGGGAACAGCCTCTCTCCAGCCTCTTGGTCTCATTTCCAGTCCGGGCATGCTTGAGAAGCCATTACCATATTTATAGAGCTACCTGGTCCCACAGCACACGCATGAGAGGGTTAGAAAGACCTATCTATTTTTCCAGCTGTGCTGCTATCCTCAGCAGCAATGCTGGTGGGGGAGAAGGGAGGGCTTCGATCCCAGCAGGAGAAGGAGAGTGAGGATTAGGCTGCAGAGTTTGCCTGGAGAGAGAGAGGGTACATCTTCTCTCTCTGTCTCTGTCTGTCTCTGTCTCTGTCTCTCTTTTTCTTTCTCTCTCTCTCTCCCTATTATTCCATCTGGATAAGCTAATTAACTGTGCCTGACTATGGGTCTATGGACTCTGAAAAATCCTGCATGGGCAAGACTGGCTAGGAGAGATGAGCAGGAGGGTTGGTATCAGCAGCTGTACACAGAATATTACAGACCATTTTCCCTTATTGCAAGTTGAAGATCACAGTGGTGAAAGGAGACTTGAAAAGCAGTATCAGAAACTGAATAGACCATGAAGTCAAGAGTCAAGGAAGCTTTATTAGTTGTATGATCTGAGGCAGATTCTCTCCTTTCTCCTTAGTCATCTACACAAAAGGAAATAAGAATGAATTGTTGGGAGGAAGTAATTACTGACACAGTTGAATGTGTCTCACTAATGTTCATTTTCTTTCCAGGATCAAGCCATTCTGTTTGACACTGAAGTTCTTACTTACATTTGCATAGGATGCTTTGTTACAGTGGTCACAATACATTTCTCTACTTCACACTGTCACAGATGCCATTAGCAAATGTGTGCCCTCAAGTTCTTGTGTTCATATTCTCCTTCTCTCTTTTTCTCTGTCATTATGTCTCTGTTTCTCTCTGTGTTTCTGTCTCTGTCTATGAGTGTGTGTGTTTTCTCTCCTTTTAACATATATGTATAATGGACATACATAAAAATAGTATTATTTTTCTAAGTGCTAATTTTGGCATTTCTACCCCACTTTGTAATATAATTAAAGTGGATCTAGATATCAGGATTATAAATCCAAATAAGGACACCATGATTTCTATGTCTTTTTTTAATCTCACTTTTTCATTCCTATCTTGTTTTATTGTTAAAGTTCCAATAACAGCAATTAACAGCCCACTTTATAGCTTGTCTTTGGTTCATCTAAAAGCCAACCCCATTCATAGCAATCACAGGACATATTTTATAATTTGTCCTGACTGAATAATGAAGAAAGGATAAGTGTCTTGGAGTAAACTCTTAATTCTACAAGAGCTCTAAAAGTGAACCAGCAAAGATCTGAGAGAAGCATTGTTTAAGTCTCCTCTACCTCTTTTATGAGGAAGGTAGGTTTGAGAGAAGAACCATTATTGGTTGATTGGAGAGTAGGTGGCATATAGAGTTTTTGATGAAACAGAACATATACCCCTCTATACAAAGAAAGGCAATGCCTCTAAAGTCACAGTTTAGTGGCTAAGAAGTCTCACCATGTATGTTATGCAAGGATAAAGAACCAAGACAGCTGATGACATAACTCAACGTCTTCACAGCAAGAAAGAGTATGATATAGATTTGAGTGTGGGTCAAAATGCCCAAGTCAGGGAAAGCAAAGGTAAGAGATCCATTATCCATCTAATGTGACCATTTTCAATGAATTTAGCCTACTACTCTCAGTCTCCTCAATAGTGAATAATGGCCAGCTGCACTGGGAAGAACCATTTGCTTTATTTAGCTCACCAGCTTACATATTATTGGTTTTTCTGAACATAGTCTCATGACAAAGAAATGTTTAGTAACTATCTGGCCATCCTTTGTCAAAGTCAAGCTGATGCATATAATTGAACATCATAAAAACAAAAAGAATATAGAGAAGCCAGCTGAAGGGTGGTTACGTACATTATCAGTAAGGATGGAGAAACCTGCCTCGTGAGAGGACAGGAAGTCATAAAGAAATAAGAGACTAAAAAGGAGTATAGAGATTCTGGTGGTGTTTGGGAAGGTGTGATGAGATAATTGCTATATAACTGGAGAAAGGCAGATGATGGTAGGGCATCTTATGAAGGTTTGCTGTGTAGTATGTGGTATAATTGGTTTTTTTTTTCTACAGTGAAGTCCGCATTTCTCATCAGTCCTCCGGGATACAAGGTATACACACACAAGTGTGTGTGTGTGTGTGTGTGTGTGTGTGTGTGTGTGTGTGTGTGATACATACTGGACCTAAAACAGTCAAGTTGCATTCAAGTCTTAGCCCTCGAAACTTATATGCAGAGACTCACAGGGACTCAACATTGATACCAAAAGTTTACTGGAAAATAATCTTAGAACAATTTCATTTCAGGGATACAACAACATAGTTCTCTGCCTACGGCCCACCAAAACTCTGTCTCTGCTATAACATAGTAGTTTTCTTTCAAAATGTATATGTCCAATACTAGTATATAGGGAAGCAGTTAGAAATGTAACTTTTGATTTTGGAGCTCTACTAAGACTTTTCTCAATATCCATACAAAAACCAAACTGTGACTATGAATTGGAGATGCTCTTATACCCATGAAACCAACTCCCTTAACTAGAGAAATACATTCATGTGTGTGTGGGGGGGTAATATCTTGTCTTTAAAAATACATTTGCTTTCTATTTTTGTCAGTACCATCAATGGACTTGAGTTCCATTTGGGCTCATTTTTTGTGACTCTCTATGTCTAATATCTCTTTTCCAGGATCACATTGCCCATATTTCTTCTAATTATAGGGAATTATGTTTTCCCATCCCTGAAATGGGATTTTTCTAAGACTATTTTCCAGTAAACCTTGGGTGTCAATGTTGAGTCCTTGTGAGTCCCTGCATATAAGTTTCAAGGGTAGGAATTGTATGCCTGAAAAAGATAAGTGATGTTTAGATCTTGGCATTATACAAATTCTCAATCAATAGTTTAAGTAATTGTACAGTGTTTGAATAAAACACATTTGTCTAAAATAACCTCAAAACACCTTGTTTGTGCATGTTTATTAAGGCTTTTAGATGTCATGTGACAGCATTTTTAACAAGTGGGAGCTGACCTTTAACACAGATCCAGTGATTATTCTTGGCTTTGTGGCAGCTGTACATGTTAGATGTCATTGTAAATGAGTCTTTAAAGATCACTCCAAAAGGCACCACAGTAAAGCCTGAAAAGATGACATTGATGAGATGATTTTTGCATCTCCCTAAGTCCCTTGTTAACAAAAAGAGCTACAATGATAAAACTCAAGGCCCTCCAACAACATCATCTACATAAGCAGGAAGAGAAAATCCACTAAGATATTAAGGTATTTGCAAAACCTTAAATTATGAACAGAGGAGGGTAAAGTGTGATTGCCTCGGATCTGCACAGCACCACATTCTTCAAAGGAGGAAGCAGAATTGTAACATATCCTCTGATGAACAGAACAGAGAACAGTATCTCCATCAAGCAAGTATTCATGGGGAGGCAGGAACACAGGGGAGCATCTTATTCTACTGGGGTTCTTCCACCCCATATGCACTTCAATACACAAATCCTCAAGGGAGCTCAGAAGGACCTAGGTAAGCTGCCTCTCAAAACAATAACCTAACTGGATGAAAAACTGCTGGAAAAGAGTCAAGTTAAAACAGAGGAAGAAAAGAAAGCATATCTTGAAAAGTCCACGTTCCTGTTATGAAAAACAAGAGACAATTCTAGTGCTGTAAAGATAAAGAGTAAGTCTAGATCCAGTGCTTTCTCCAAGAGCACAGAAAACTAGTTCTGCATAAGAGTTGATAAGAAATAATCCAGTTTGATCCCCATACACATTTAGTAATAACTGAAAGGGAGAATAAAAATAATGACACATCTGTTGTCAATGCATCAGATGTCAATGAAAGCACACATTGAAAAAAATGTGCTCACCATGAACTAGAATAAATTAAGATAATAATACAAAAAGAAAAGAAATCACCAAATCAGAAAAAGAAAAGGCTGGACTGAAGATATGGAACTTTCAACAAACTTAAAACTTAAAGGAAAATGCTACTTCAGGAAAAAACTATTTAAGCTAGAAAAATCAGAATAGCAAAGAATATGGCAGGCAACGACTTATTAGAAAGGAATAAAGAAGAGCAAACATTTTAAAAGATATATTCTAATTGTTTTTATTCATCTGCATGTATCTGTCTGTGGATGCTATGTGAGTACAGTGCCTTTATGGAGGCCATAAGAAGTGGTGAGTCCTCTGGTGTGTGAGTTACCTCTTATTTGTGAGTCCCTGCCTCCTCCTGCCAATGGGTGCTTTCTACTGAACTTGGATTCTTTGGAAGAATAGCAAGAGCTCTTAACTATTGAGTTATCTCTCTTGCCCTAGCAATAGACTTTTAAAATTAAAAAATAAATGAAAATATATAGAACAAATTTGAAAGAGAGTAAGAGAGGTTAATAAATAAGAAAAGTAACCACATATTTTTGCATTATATTTATTTATGTTATGCTTATTGTATTGTAGTATGAATTCACACAGAAAGCAAATGAAACAAAAGTACATTTTCAAGAGAATAGTTCAAAAATTAATGTTAAAAATACACTTGATCTTAGCCAAAAGGCCGAGAAGTGATAATGTTAAAAATAACAACAAAACACCAGAAACCATATATTAAAAAGGAAGAACATATGGTTCTAAAACAAGACTCAGAATAACAAGCACTGAAATATTTAAAAATTACATTTTGTTCTCTGAGTCGAAAGACTGAAGTCCCTCACAGTAGGAAGATAATTCCATTCTCATCAGACTTTTGACATCTATGCTTTATGTCAGAAGACAATGGAGTGACATATTTAACATACTCAGGAAAAGAAAATATGAGCCATATGTTATGAACTCAGACAAACTTACTTTCATGTATAAAAACTGTAGACAAACTGCTACCAAAAAGCACGAACCCAGAAAATACTGCTCCCAGGAGCCTTCCCTGAGCAAACCACCACAGAATGAAACTGACTGGAGAGACATTGACAGAAGGCCTGCTGGTAAGCATTAAATATATATCTGTCTGTACAACTAAGTAGAAATGATGGCTAGAAGGGGAAATACAGGCTTTGAAAACCACACGCTGTGAAACTGTAGGAGTGGTGTGTCTATTTTTAAAGGGCGAATGACGACAGTATGAAAATAAGGTTAAGGTTATGATTGTCTGATGTTTATTAGCTGGAAGCAATGGGATGCCTCAAGTTATATTCTTGAATGTAGGTAAGTTTTGTAAGAACCATAATAGTGGTTATAAGAATCTTCTGAAGATTTCCACCAATAAATCACCAAGAAATAAAGAAATACAGATCAATGTTGCTATCTATGTCTAGGCAAAATTGTTAATAGAAGTGTATTAAAAATGTGAAGAATCCACTAAGTGGAGTTTACTCCAAAAGTGAAAAGATGTTTAAATATTAAGGAATTCATTAATATGATTTATTACAACAGATGACAGTTTGCTAAACTCATCTGACACCTATTGATGCAGAAGACCCTCACTGTCTGTCATAGCTAGCCAAAGCTCTCCCCTTAAGGTCTATACTGATATTTATTTTTACCATCTACAAACTTCTTTGTAACAATTACAAGTAACACGGTACACATCATTCCCATTTTACTTACAAGAAAACAAAGGATTTGAAAGTTAAGTATGATTCCTATGTAGTAAAGCTGGCATTTGAAGGCACAATTACTTGATTCCAACTTCCATTCACTTTTATCTATATTATTCTTGCATCCACTTAAATTTTTCCTTATTTCATGGTTTACTTTTCTTCCTTCCCCCCTTCTGCCTCTCTCTTTATATAGGTCTCACCTTCCTTCCCCTCTTCCTCCCCTTCTTTAGTAATTCTTACATCCGATTCTTTCTATCTTTCTGTTCTTTTCTGTTTTTCTTTCTAAATTTGTTTGAACTTTTACTTTTGGCTCCAAACCAAGTTATGAGATTCCCTATGAAGGGCAACTTTATACCACAGTGGCACACCTGTGAACTGTCGTGAATCCTGCTCAGTACAGAGAAGGTTATGCTTGTGCATAGTTTGTTGATTGCTTAGCAATCATGGCCTGACAGATCAGACTAACTGCAGGAATTCAGTATTTAGAACCGATTCTTAACATCCACGGAGCACTGTGATCATCATACTATATGTTTTGATTTTACTTATTTAGCATCATATCTTTTTGAAGATACAATGACATTTTCAGTCAAGAGATATTATAATCCTTGAAAGAGGCTGGAATCTTCCTCCAGTACCTCTAATTCAGGTTTTAAGTGAGGTATAGAAAAGATGTACATAGTTTTGCCTCTGTGCCTCTTAAAAGCACATTGAATTTTGCTTCTATCTTACAGCACTTTATAAAGTAAAATTTAAAAAGTAAAAAGTAAAATTTAACCCCTTTATTGGTAGAGACCCCATAAGAGCAATACATCTTACCAGCTTTTGATATATAAGTCAATATTTGATAGAAGTATTACTGCAGCTAAAATCATAAAGAAGTGCTGGAGAGATTACTCAGTGGTTAATATCACTGGCTACTCTTCCATAAGAACCAGTACCCATACGATGTTTCACAAACATCTATAACTCTAGTTACATGGGATCAGATGCCCTCTTCTAGCCTTTTGCATACTGTACACACATGATGCATAGACATACCAGCAGGCCAAAACCCCAGACTCAAAAATAAAATTGAGAATTATCACATCATCTGGTATGCAACCTATCAATTTTAGCCCCCCACTTTTTCTTCCTTTTTATCTTTCCTACTCATTTCCTCTTGGGTATTCTAAAATTTCTGTCTTCATTTCTATCTATGATGAAGGAGAGGTGATCTTCTTATTCTGCCTTCATATCACACTAATATGAAATGTTAAGCATATTTCTCCATAAAGACAATGCTTTATGCTTATTGTCTTGTGGTGAAGTTATTAAACATCCCTGCATTTGTATAATTCCAATAGATAAACCACTGTGGATACCATAGCAAATAGGACAAGGGCTAGTTAGAGGACATAAAAATAACAAAAATATTTGAGTGGTCATTTGTATGTGTGGTATTTCTTAGGTATGGTCGATATAGTTCCTTTGTAATATGCACTGTTGATTGGGGTAAACAAGTTAAGTCACTTTATTGAGGATGCACTTGAAAAGCAAGCTCAATATGACAGCTTTTATAGAGGTAGGATAGACTTGGAAAGATGATGAAGTGTCACTGGAGTGTCTGTTGTAGAATAGGCTACTTAAGCTGAGTTGAAGCTTCACCTCAACACTACATGTAAGCTCAGCTGTAAGAATTGTGCTCAGACTTCATGGCTGACCCAGGATGAATATAACCAAGATTATTCCACTTAATATTTGAGCATGTATTCAAATCAGGAGAATATTGCTTCCTTTCTGTTCTATCACTCTGTCTGTCTTGACTAAAATTAGCTCTGTCTTAACAGATAAGTTGACCAATCTCTAAGGCTTTGACACCTATAAAATTAGAGGGACCCCAAAATGATGACACCAAGACATTTAGGTTGGCTTGACTTGAATATTAGGTGACCTGTCATTTTCTTTTGCCAAGATGTAGTAATAATCTTTCTTATGTTAAGTTTCTGACTAAAGGCATCCATTATACTCCCATGTGCATTTATAGATTAGTGTCATGCTTCTTATATTTGTATTTTTGTGCTTTTATAGGTTTAATACTTAGTCATTCTTTCAGTACATATTAGTGCATCATTTACAGAATGCTAGACATTGGGAAATGTGCTGGTTAAAACAAACAAACAAACAAACAAACAAAAAGTTGGGTAGAGTCTAAGGATTTTACCATCTTGAAAGAAACAAGGCCTGGGATATCTTGATGGGAGTTTTCTCTAGCACTAATTATAAGGAAATATAGGATGAAAGTTCATCTTTGATATGATTGAGGGATGAGCATGAAAAATCTGACAAAGGGCAGGAAGGACATCTGAGTAGTGGGACTACCAGAACAACTCAGTTACAGTAAACAAATGAGGAAGCTGAGACCCGGAGGAAACTGAGACCAAGAGCTGCTACTCAATGTCATGTAGGCAAAGTAAAAGAGTGTAAGGAAAAAGCAAGATAATTTTTTTTTTTTTATTTTATGAGAGTCATCCAGGCAAACAGAACTACTTAAGATTAAAAAGTACTTAATTGCATTCACATTACATTAAAGGATAGCTTCTAGCTAACTCAGTTGGAGCTGATTATAGTATTAGCAGTAGGACACATGGGGACATCTCACCTTCTGGGACTGAGTCTGGTGAGTATATACACCAAAGTCTACATATTGAAATCCCCTTTTCTTGCATTAGGTATCCCTGTCTCTGTCAGAATCAGAAACTATTGGGAAAAAAACAATTTAATCTCCCAAAGCCAAAACATTCTTGTACTAACCTTAAGAGGCCACAAGTTCCCAGAATGTGCACTGTGCTACATTTTTATATATTAGCATATTTATCATTTCAGTATAATGACCATTAATCCACAGAAAATTGTCCCTAATGATGAGTGAATTTCTAGTTGTCAGAAACCAAAAATGAGCATGTGCAAAAAGAAAGAAAAGCCCATGATTCCAATGAAAACAATCAGGAGCTGTGCAAAATTTCATTACAACAAATTCCAGCAATGTGGAAAATAAACAGAGCTCCTGTCTTGAATCTCTGAAACACGAAGGAATGGAAGTTCTGCTTGTGGGTATTGGAAGTTGGCTTTGCTTCATGGTATTTTAAGACTAAGGGAATACTCAGTGCTTTGTTTGTGGTGTTGCAGTGACTGGGCTGTGCAGGTATAGTAAGTTCTAGGTTGGAGCAGCTATAGAAGACAATGAACTCTCAACTGTTAAACACTCCATGTAGAAGAAGATTTATGATAGAGAGAAAGTTAGACAAAATCTCCTTTCACATGACTTCTAACCTGATTGTTGCTCTGTTAGTGGAAAAAAATGGCCTGAAGACAAAGTTATTGAAATACCTCCAATATTCTCATTATCTCTCTAAATAAGCACATTCCAACCTTCACAGAGCAACTCTGAGTTCTTGGTAGGACATTCTCTACATGTTTAAAGTTTGAAAACAGGCTACAGACTTCAGCTTCTTAATTCTGAATTAAAATGAAGATATTCATGTTACTGTGGAATCTTTAAAGATGCTAATGCATGAAAAAGTATGATCTTACAAGCAGAATAGATGGTATTTGTCTCTTCATGGACTATATAAAAACAGAGTTCTTGAAGGCTAGGTTTCTTGAAACACACCCATATCTGCTAGCTGTGATTATTCACTAAATTGATTTTATCACACATTTGATAAAGCCAGTGTGTTGTTTGAGTCATAAAATTCAGAACTTTCTGTCTTTAAGAATGGAGGCATTCAAGCATCATTTTTTTCTCTCTTCTCTCTCTTTTTTTTTCTTCCATCTCTGATAGATTTTATTCTTCCATGGGATCGAAGTATTATCTATGGGGAAGTGCTTCTATACATTGAATGGGGATGCCTTTTGTTAAAGAAGTATACAGAAAGTATTGAGCGACTTGCTTAAGAGTAGTCTTGGAAGATGTGTTTGGCTCAGGCTTTGGGAAATGTTGAATGTCTTATGAGGAGAATGACTTGGTAGTGTACAAAATGTGTTTTCACTGAAGATCTGGAAACACAGTGGTACCATGCCCAAAAGCAGAAAGAAAAAAAAATAACATTTTCAATGTGGAGGGCCAGAATTTATGTGATAAATCCTGGAGTCTGACAGATTCATTTGGAAGTTCCAGTCTTATGAGAGGTGATGAGATCTTGAGAGGACTATACAGAGGACAATGGCCATAGATACTACATGGTGCTAGTGCATGGACAATGGGCTGAATTTCCTGGAAAGCTAAACTCTACTCTCAGGTACTCAGTCTACATGTGTCATATTTGTTTTAGGGAAGAAGTAGAAGATATGGATTTAAAACTAAGGCTTGATGTAAAACCTCTTTTTGATTCTTGGTTGTAAATGTGTGAAACTAGCAAATAGTATCTCCTCCAAGTCTTAGCTTTTTCATCTATAAAATGGGAATGGCAACAATAGTAATCACATGGTTATACCTAAAAGGCTGGTAAAATAATTTACAAATGTTAGCAGCACATTCAACATGACCTAGAAATATTACAGGTTGTAATAACCATTAAGTGCAATTAACTAAGTATTGAATTTAAAATCTTGAATTGTTCTCATGAGATGACAGAACCAATAGTTTGAATGTTATGACACATATTTCTATTTTTTCTCTGCTTGTCTTTTGCAAAGTTTTAGATTCTTAGAAGCCTTTGTTCCAAGTTGTAAGTAGCATGGATCTGTCCATTTGCTGTTCTCTGGAGCAGCACTTAAGATTTTTCCAGGAAAAGATTCTGATTGACCTCCTGTGGTCAGATCATCACTTTTTTGGATAGTCAGTTTGTACCAGAGATGAGATAGTGAGGTTAAGTGCTCTTTCTTACCTTACACTAGAAGTACAAGAAAAGTAATAAGTCTGGAGACATTTGCCGAGCTCAATGTGCATTTTATTATACAGAGTATTTTTCATTTGCCATGGTGCATATATCTCCTTTGACAGAACTTTTCTTGCTGGACATTGAGACAAAAAAATAGATGTCCTCTTTTCTTGCTTATTGCTTGTATTATCCGATGTTTTCATTACAGGGTCACCTGACTAGATGCCATACCCTAGACTTCGATGGTCTTAGCCTGTGCAATGCTGTACCTGCCTGGGCCAGCCCTTCTACTACTGATCCTGATTCTGGGCAGAGCTGTGAATGAACACATTTCAAATGCTATCAATATTTTATGAATTTCCATCCACTTACTTTAATGGGGAACTGTAAAAGCATTTAAGCATATTACACCCCATCTCTCAAGCACTACATTATTCCAACAGAGTTGTTTTATTGGAGTCAACCCCCAGGGTAGTTGGGAAGGCTTATTTTTTTTTTATCAGTCCATCTGCCTGTTTGTAAACCATTTTCTCTGTCTACCAACTTATCTTCAATCTATGTATACTTTTCAAATAAAATCATTTCATAGCCTTGGTAAGGCAAAGATACATGCCTGGATGTATGCAAATACATTCATTTGTACACCACCTAGTACACTGAGAATTGATTCATCTCTTATCCCTGCTTGATTAGACTTAAACTTTAAAAAGACTTTGATTTTACAAACTGCCCTTGGGTTTGTACCTGCATCATTTTTTCCGTTGTCTGAGGGAATACATTCTCAGAAAAGCATATTACTTGGTTTGAATATCTGAAATTGATGGTCAAGTGACCAGACACTGAAGTCAGGCAGATTTTTCCCACTTAATTTATGGCATTGAGCAAATAACCTTCACAGAGTCAGCTCTATACATGGGATTTCATAACTTTGCAGCATAGTAATGTTCCAAGAGGAGATATGTGAAAGTACCTACTGAAGTGCCTGTAGAGCAAAGGATGCTAATCAAAGAAAGAATATTAAAACTGAACCACTTAGAAGCTTTTCTTTACTAAACTCCTGGATTTCTGGGATTTCCAGGCTCTAAGATGCAGTTCTTCCCACCCTGTCCCCATGATGGATCAAGACCTGCAAGATTCCATCTCCTATCCCTCCTGTGGAAGTTCCGCAGTTTCCCCAGGCTCTGTGACGAACTTTTTCTGAGTGTCTCCATCACCACCAACTCTGTCCCCAACAGCACAGCACTTATCTCACTCCTGAAATTACATTTCCAAGCTCTTGGTGCTAAGAGATGAAGCCTTACTCATGTCACAGCTAAGTCCCTTGGGATCTGAGTCACACCCACATCATCTCTCAAGGTTTATTATCATCTCTCCTTTTCTGTTCGTTGAGTTTAGCCATTTTGCTCATCACTTACTCTGTGGAATCCTGCATTCTTACCATTGCATTTATAATAACAAAGTTTCTCCTAATACAATAAAGGTTATAAAATATAGGCAAGGATGACCTTTATTGTATAAATAAAGACAATGGAGTTCCAAAAATAGAAAAAAAAGAGACAGTCTTCAACCAGTATGGATAAAAATTCATCTTCATTCTGGAACAATTCTTATCCATGTCAGATTTAATGTCAACTGCTTTCCTCTAATGTGCTACCAAATCCTTCACCCTGAATTGAGTTTCTGCTTTGACAATATAGCTTCTACTTTCCTTCCTTGGTCAGTACACCTTCCACATTGTACCACCTATGCTCATACTAATTTTTACTGAGGTGTATGTATTAGTGATTGATTATTTGCCTTCTGCCCCCTAGAATTGTTTGAGGGGAGCTTCTGATAACAACACCTATACCTTCTTTATGTGAGTGTTGATGTCCATATCATTGTGAAAAATTCAAGCCTATTTGCAAATCAACATGCATTTATGGCATCTATAAAGATTCCATAGATTATCATCTTATTTTTATATGCTCTCTCCATAAATTATCTGTGAAAGGATAGCAGGGTAATCACTACACAAAAGTAAATAAAGTGCCAACTCACAAAAATCTGCATGAGATTACAGCAAAGGTGATTTGTCATGATGTGAATTCTCAGGAACTGACTGTGAGTCCTAGGATTGCAAAGCCAAGGTTGGATGTCTAAAATGTCTTGCAGGAACACTTTATATTTTTATCACTAATCTTTCCTGGAAATATTTAGCAATAAAATTGAGCTCCTAAGGAACAGAGTGAAATACAGAATAAAGTCTAGATTTCCAATCAAAATCAACTGGACCCAGATGCCTCTTTTCACTGATGAGTTCATTGGGCAGAGGCACTGATATACAAGATTCATGGTCACAAATATTAGGTAGTTCCTGTTCTTTAGATATAAGTAGAACATTCTACAGAGAAGACCATGAGTCTCTTCATGCAAACAAATCTTTGGCCTCAACAGCTTGGTCAACAAACACACATAGTACTGTAGGAATCCACAGTAAAAGGGGATTTTATATTCAGACACACTATATAGTATATGCATGTAGACTCTCTTCAAGAGAATGAAGCTAAAGAAATGTTTCTCTTTGCTATCTAGGTAGCAACCTCCAGGCTTGCTCTACAGATGGCAGAAAGTTTCTTCTTCTTAATACATCTGATTGTGTGTGTAAGCAAAATTGGAAAACAATCTATCTGAACAAAATTCTCTAGTAGGCTTTATTAAGTATTATAGGAAAAAATGTTAAACTAAGACATCAAAGATAAGGTATGGAGACATGTGGACTAGGAACAATGAAATACATGTAATTAAGACAGATGGTCTCCTTCCAGTCAGCACCAGCACCAGGCCACCTTGGAGTTGAAAACATTGGACAGTCCCATGGTCCCCAGAGTACTCTCCACTCCACAGGCACCCTAGCACACCCAGGATCTTAGGATCACTGATGAGTATAACACAACATCTGTTCCAACACCACCAGGAGTGCCTGGGACAGGCAAGAGCAAGGACACAAGAATCCCACTCAACCACTGTCTCAGGTTCCTTACAGTCAGTCGGTCCTGGTATATCTTGATTTTGAACTCAGTGGACAGCCCCCCCTCCCTTAGAGCAGGTATCACTTCCAGGTGCTCTAATACACCCAGAATCTTAGGATCCCATGATCCCAGGAGTTTGGCCACACCAGGATTGCAGGGTCTCAGACAAAGCTTAACTGCCAAGAACTATGAAACAACCAGAATCTCAGAATCACAGGATCACAGAATCACAGGATCACAGAGAAACCTGGACTCTGAGGAGTTCTGACTCAACCAGGATTACAGGATCACAGAGAAACCTGGACTCTGTGGGTTCTGACTCAATCAGTATTACAGGAAGGACAGACTGCAATCAGATATAATAAGGACAGGGAGAGCTTCAAATAATCAGATGGTGAGAGGCAAGCATAAGAACAGAAACAACAGAAACCAAGGTTACTTTGCAACAACAGAACCCAATTCTCCCACCATAGAAAGTCCTGTATACATTATCATGTGAGAAAAGCAAAATTTGGATTTATTTTTTTTTATTTTTAATATTTTTATTACATATTTTCCTCAATTACATTTCCAATGCTATCCCAAAAGTCCCCCATAGCGCCCCCCACTTCCCTACCCACCCATTCCCATTCTTTTTGGCCCTGGCATTCCCCTATATTGGGGCATATAAAGTTTGCAAGTCCAATGGGCCTCTCTTTCCATTGATGGCCGACTAGGCCATCTTTCGACACATATGCAGCTAGAGACAAGAGCTCCGGGGTACTGGTTAGTTCATCATGTTGTTCCAACTATAGGGTTGCAGATCCCTTTAGCTCCTGGGGTACTTTCTCTAGCTTCTCCATTGGGAGCCCTGTGA
The DNA here is from genome assembly GCF_978045245.1 of Mus caroli. Lineage (NCBI taxonomy): Eukaryota > Metazoa > Chordata > Mammalia > Rodentia > Muridae > Mus > Mus caroli. The sequence goes on from NW_028227261.1 coordinate 86,450,204, forward strand.
TACATCCAATAGCTGACTGTGAGCATCCACTCCTGTGTTTGCTAGGCCCCTGCATAGTCTCACAAGAGACAGCTATATTTGGGTCCTTTCAGCATTTAAAATCACTTCTCATGACAATGATGGAGGACTGTCGCATCCACCCCGACCAGCAGGAAAGACACAACACCACATTGTCCTTCTTCAAGCAGGTTTATTCAGGAACACTTCACATTGCAATACAGGAACAGGAAACCCCTGAACAACCCTGGTGTGCGCCTTAAATACCCTACTGACTCCTCCCAATCACCCCAGTCATGTAAAGGCAGTCCATTGGTTCACAGCAAGTGACAACATCTCAGGTGAGCTGACGAGGCATGGCGTCTGCACAGTGCAGGTGGCTGGGATGTGGCTACATCTGAGGTAATGAGGAAGTCAGGTGCAGGTCATAAGACCTGGCAGCCAACCCAGGAGCCATCTTGGGGTGGTGGCCACACCCGCTCCTCACATCTCCCCCTTATTTATTATTTTGGCAGAGAGAATGCCTGTTTTAAGTTGCCCCCTGAGATAATGCTCCTTATCCGTCATCAGAAGGACAGACAGCAGTGGTCTGGTCCCTGTCTTAGGTTGGTAACACCTTCAAGGAGTCTTACCCATCATTGACTACTTCTCTAGCATGTCAAGCCACACGTGAGAAGATTGTCCCAGCTCTAGGGCTGCAGAAGCCTGAATCAACAGTGCCTGTGCACGGGTATGCCTTTTTTGCATACAACAAATGCACTACAGGGCCATTACTCCTGTGGCAATGCAGATGATTGCTAGCCCTCCTATGCCAGCCCATTCCTTGAGGTGTGATATTGCTGTGACTATGGCAGCTGTAATCACAAAATCTCTTTTAGGTCTAAACAGTGTCATCACAGATGGAGCTTGCACTGGCCAGGGTACAAATCTAGGCATACAGGTTACCACAGCCAAAGAAAATACAGATGCATTCCAATACATACTTTAAAAGCAATTATCACTACTACAATTCTCGAAGCCAAAACACTCACAGAATTTTCAAACAAATCAGACCTGTTCCAATAACAACTAGCATTTTCCCAGGCCCCTCCCATCAGTATACTTAGAGGTGACAAATCAGTACAGCTTCCATTTACCCCACATAACAACCATACATTAAAAGGATTATTAGCTCCTCGCTGTGCTGGGCTTTGTTTTGTCTAATTATAACCTGCAAATGTTTGATTATGCATGGTACTGATATATGGAGAAAAGGTAAAATACTTTTTCACTGCCCAAGCGGCCTTCCGGGATTGACATCCAGTCCATGGAGGCAAAGAGTCTTGTATGCCTCTGCAAAACGGGTCCCAGCATGGTTGGGGTAGAATGTTAGCATTACCCTTGGGTATGCTCGCAGGCCAAGTTCCTCTGATCCAAGTAGCATTAGCTCGGGTTGAACTATTAAAAGGTCTATCAAAGCACACAGCAGTCTGATTATACAATTGCATACATGCACTATCTTGAGAAATATTTACAATAAGCTGAAAGCATAATACCCCTCACAGGGCAAGCTGGAGAGGTTCAGTCACCGGTGCCACTCCTTCATCATCAGGTAAAAAGGGTAGCTGTAAATATGTATTGGAGGTAAAGAAACGAGAAAACACTTGAGCAGAATGGGTCAAGGGTAGCAGCTTCGGAAACACCGAAATGATGCCCCATTGTAGCTCCTCACTCCTGCACCCTGTCACCATCATTAGTAGTCCCAGGAGAATCAGCATCACACCTCTGGTCATCCTTCAGCACTCGAGTCAGACGTTCAGGTACCCACAATGGCTGGCAGTGGTCCTGGGGAAACACACAAACAGACCCTCTCGCCCACACCAACACTGGACCTGGCCCATGGCATTGGCCATCCAACACGTTCTTCCACATAACAGTTCCCTTCTGAGATGCATCAGGATTACTGAATCTCTCTGAAGCAGTATAATCAAATTTATCTTTATTTAAAAAATTAAGAGTAAATAAGGCTATAGAAAGGCGTTCACAGGGAGTCACCCCTAGGGCAACTCCCCCTTTTTGTTTTATTAAGCATTCATTTAAGGTACAATGAGCACGTTCAATTACTCCCTACCCCTGAGGGTTATAGGGAATACCATGTACAAGCTGAACGCCCATCATCTTACAAAAGCTAATAAAAGTATTGGAAATATAAGCAGGGCCATTATCAGTTTTTAATTCTTTGGGTTGACCCCAAGCGCCCCATGCTTCAAAGCAGTGAGCTATGACATGAAGAGCCTTTTCCCCAGTATGCAAAGAAGCAAAAATGACTCCAGAGGCAGTATCAATTGAAACATGAACAAACTGTAATTTTCCAAATTCGGCAAAATGAGTTACATCCATCTGCCAAACATGTAGGGGGAGTAACCCTCATGGGTTAACTCCAAAGGAGGGTTGAGATAATAAAGGAGGGCAGGCCTGATAGGCCTTGATAATCTCCCTGGCCTCTGTTCTGGTGATCCCAAAGCGAGAGGCTAATGTTTTAGAACTTACATGAAATTTAGGATGAAAATCACAAGCAAGGTCGAGGGCAGGACATGCCAGAAATACAGCAGCTTGTGCTGCCTTATCCACTATGTCATTACCCTCAGCCAATGGACCTGGTAACCCACGATGAGCTCAGATATGCTGAACAAAGAAGGGGGAGGATCTATGCAATAGCAAATTTTGTAATTTACTTAATAAATCCCCAATGCTGGACCTAAGATTCACCCTAACAACCACCTCCAGAATAGTAAGAGCATTAACCACATATTGACTATCTGATAGTTAAATTAAATTAAAGGCCCCTGATAGTTAAATTAAATTAAAGGCCCCTGAATGTTGTTCAAAAACCTTAATCACAATCTGTAATTCTATAACTTGCGGTGAGGCAGGGGGGATTTGTAAAAGTATAGGCACAGAGCCTTGAACTAAATAGGCTCCGCATCCTGACTTTGATCCATCTGTAAAAATTAGAGGAGCCGCTTTCAATGGTACTCGAGAGGTAATCACAGGAAAAATTACCCGGTGAGCTCTACACAACTGTAAAATAGGATATTTGGGAAAATGATTATCTATCTTGCCTAAAAAACTGCATCTTAAAACTGCCCAGTCATGTACAGTGGCAGACAACACTTCAACTTGTCTACTATAATATGGTACAATAATTTCATCAGGAGGGGTGCCAAAATGCTGCACACATTGCTGTAAACCTAGCAATGCCAATTGGGCAACTGAGGCAGGATAATAGGATCCATAATAAAGGGGCCCCTTGCCAAAAGGCTCCAGTAGGTTGATTTTTCTGATGGCAAAATACATAATGATATAGGAAAATCAACCTCTCTCCTCTTTAAAGCAGCAATTTGAATAACCTTCTCTACTAACTTTAAGGCTTCCCTTGTTCTTCTGTAAGAACTCTCTCTGAATCCAGGGCTGTCCCTACTGGCAAGATGTCATAAAGAGGTTGCAATCGCTTATTTGTTAGACCCAGATAAGGCCTAACCCATTGAATATCTCCTAGCAACTTTTGAAAATCATTTAAAGTCCTTAGATGGTCAGTTCTGATTTGAATCTTCTGTGGAGTTATATATCTTTCTGATATTTTGCTTCCTAAATAATGGATGACCTTGCCCTTCTGTACCTTTTAAGGGGCTACTGTAAGCCTTCTCTTTTGTAGCTGTTGTATGGTCTTACTAGATGCCAAATCCAGCATTTCCTCCATCGGTGCTGCCAGAAGGACATCATCCATATAGTGATAACATTTTATTCTGGGGAATTCCTGTCTAACCTCATATAAGGCTGCATGCCCTGGGGCAAAACAATACACTCAAACCTCTTATCTGGTTCTTCATGATTTATAGAAGGCAAAGTAAATGCAAATCTTACTGCATCTTGTTTATGAAAGGGGATGGAAAAGAAGCAATCTTTAATATCTAAAACTATCACTGGCCATGCTTTTGGAAGCACTAATGGTAAGGGCAAACCTCTTTGAATAGGTACCATAATGACCATTTGTTTATTAATCTCTCTAAGATCATGTAACAACCTCCATTTCCCTGATTTTTTCTTAATGACAAATATGGGGGTATTCCAAAGAGAAGTAGAGGGGCGAATATTGCCCATCTGTAACTGTTCTTGAACTAATTCTTTAGCAGCCTGTAATTTCTCTGAGGGCAAAGGCCACTGAGGAACCCATACTGGATCCTCAGTCTTCCAAGTAATGGGGATGGCCTCCTCAGTGGCCCCTAGGAAAAACTCAGTCCAACACGACCTTTCTTTGAACTCACAGGAATAGGGGACTTCTTGCCCTGCAATCGAGGCCCTAATTTCTCCCAACTAGGCCCTGTAAGATGCCCTGACATAGGTAACCATGAAGCCACCTGATCAGTGGCCTTTAGAAAGTTTTCTAACATCTCCTTTTTCAGCCTGATTCCTTTTACTTTCAACAAATCCTTTAATGCCTGGCGAACTGACTGCCCTGATGTTGTGTTACCTATAACTGTTTTATCTTAATTATCTCTAACCGGGAAACTTATGGTCTCTAACCAAGAACTTGAATTGTCCCACTTACCTCAATGGTCCCTAATCCAGGAACCTTATTGTCTCTAAACAAGAACTTGAATTGTTCCACTTACCTGGGAGCTTTCCAGCCGGCTACCCTGACCTCTTGAAGTTCTGGACCCCACAGCACTCTTGTGAAGCAGAAGTCTCCGTAAGGTTTCCACCACTTGTCACATCCACCCCGACCAGCAGGAAAGACGCAACACCACATTGTCCTTCTTCAAGCAGGTTATTCAGGAACACTCCACATTGCAATGCAGGAACAGGAATCCCCGAACAACCCTAGGGCACGCCTTAAATACCCTACTGACTCCTCCCAATCACCCCAGTCACGTAAAGGCAGTCCATTGGTTCACAGCAAGTGACAACACCTCAGGCAAGCTGACGAGGCATGGCATCTGCACAGTGCAGGTGGCTGGGATGTGGCTACTTCTGAGGTAATGAGGAAGTCAGGTGCAGGTCATAAGACCTGGCAGCCCTCCCCGGGCGCCATCTTGGGGTGTCGGCCACACCTGCTTCTCACAGAGGACTTTAAAGAGGGCATAAATAACTCCCTTAAAGTAATACAGGAGAACACAGGTTAACAAGTTGAAGCCCTTAAAGAAGAAACACAAAAATCCCTTAAAGAATTACAGGAAAACACATCTAAAGAGGTGAAAGAATTGAACAAAACCATCCAGGATCGAAAAATGGAAGTAGATACAATTTAAAAAAAAATCACAAAGAGAGACAACTCTGGAGATAGAAATCCTAGGAAAGAAATCAGGAGCCATAGATACAAGAATCACCAACAGAATACAAGAGATAGAAAAGAGAACCTCAGGTGCAGAATATTCCATAGAGAACATGGACACAACAATCAAAAAAATGCAAAATGCAAAAATGTCCTAACACAAAAAAATCCAGGAAATCCAAGACACAATGAGAAAACCAAACCTAAGGATAATAGATATAGAGGAGAATGAATATTTTCAATTTAAAGGGCCAGTAAATATCTTCAACAAAATTATAAAAGAAAGCTTCCCTAAACTAAAGAAAGAGATGCCCATGAATATACAAGAAGCCTACAGAACCCAAAAAGACTAGACCAGAAAAGAAATTCCACCCAACACATAATAATCAAAACACCAAATGCACTAAATAAAGATAGAATATTAAAAGCAGTAAGGGAAAAAGGTCAAGGAACATATAAAGACAGACCTATTAGAATTACATCAGACTTCTCCCAAGAGACTACAAAAGCCAAAAAAATCCTAGGCAGATGTCATACAGACTCTAAGAAAACACAAATGCCAGCCCAGGCTACTATACCCAATTGCCATAGATGGAAAAATCAAAGTATTCCATGACAAAACCAAATGTACACAATACCTTTCCACGAATCTAACTCTTCAAAGGATAATAAAGGAAAAACTTGAACACAAGGAGGGAAAAAACACCCTAGAAAAAGCAAGAAAGTAATCTTTCAAAAAATCTAAAAAACGATAGCCACATGAACAGAATACCAACTTTAAGAACAAAAATAACAGGAAGCAACAATGACTTTTTCTTAAAACCTCTTAATACCAATGGTCTCAATTCACCAATAAAAAGATAGAATAACAGACTGGCTCCATAAACAGTATGGAAAGACGTTTCAGTGACAAAGACAGATACTACCTTAGAGTAAAAGGCTGGAAAGCAATTTTGCAAGCAAACAGTCCCAAGCAACAAGCTGGATTAGCCATTCTAATATCGAATACAATTGACTTCCAACCCAAAGTTAACAAAAAAGACAAGGAGGGGCACTTCATACTCATTAAAGGTAAAATCTACCAAGATGAACTCTCAATTCTAAATATCTATGCTCCAAATTCAAGGGCAGCCACATTCATTAATGAAACTTTAGTAAAGCTCAAAGCACACATTGCACCAAACACAATAATAGTGGGAGACTTCAATACACCACTCTCATCAATGGACAGATCCTGGAAACAGAAAATGAACAGAGACACAGTGAAACTAACAGAAGCTTTGAAACAAGTGGATGCCACAGATATATATATATGACATTTTCTCCTCAACAGAAATGATATACCTTCTTCTCAGCACTCCATGGCACCTTCTCCAAAACTGACCATATAACTGGTCACAAAACAGGCCTTAACATATAGAAGAAGATTGAAATAATCCCATACATCATATCAGATAATCATAGACTAAGGCTGATCTTCAATAACAACATAAATAATAGAAAGCCTGCATACATGTGGAAGCTGAACAACACTCTATCAATAATAACTTGGTCAAGGAAGAAATAAAGAAAGAAATTAAAGACTGTTTAGAATTTAATGAAAATGAAGCCTCAACATACCCAAACTTATGGGACACAATGAAAGCAGTCCTAAGAGGAAAACTCATAGTTCTAAGTGCCTCCAAAAAGAAACTAGAGAGAACATGCACTTGCAGCTTGAGAGTACAACTGAAAGCTCTAGAACAAAACAAAGCAAATTCAAAGGAGTAGACAGCAGGAAATGATCAAAATCAGAGCTGGAATCAACCAAGTTGAAACAAAAAGATCTATACAAAGAATCAAACAAACAAGGAACCTGTTCTTTCAGAAAATCTACAAAATAGATAAATCCTTAGCCACACTAACTAGAGTGCACAGAGACAGCATCCTAATTAACAAAAACAGAAATGAAAGGGGAAACATAACAACAGAAACTGAGGAAATCCAAAAAAATCATCAGATCCTTTTACAAAAGCCTTTACTCAACAAAAGTGGAAAACCGAATGAAATGTACCAAAATTAAGTCAAGCTCAGATTAAGGATCTAAACAGTCCCATATCCCCTAATGGAATAGAAACAGTGATTAATAGTCTCCCCCACCCCCCAAAAAAAGCCCAGGACCAGATGGGTTTAGTGCAGAGTTCTATCAGACCTTCAAAGAAGTCCTAATACCAATACTCCTCAAACGTTTACACAAAATAGAAACAGAAGGTACTCTACCCAATTCGTTCTATGAAGCCACAGTTACTCTGATAGCTAAACTACACAAAGACATGACAAAGAGATAGAACTTCATACCAATTTCCTTCATACCAATATTGATGCAAAAATTCTCAATAAAATTCTCGCAAATAGAATCCAAGAAAACATCAAAAGGATTATCCATCATGATCCAGTAGGCTTCATCCCAGGGATGCAGGGATGGTTCAATTTAGTGAAATCTACCAACCTAACCCACTATATAAACAAACTCAAAGACAAAGACAACATGATCATCTCATTAGATGCTGAGAAGGCATTTGACAAAATCCAACACCCATTCATGATAAAAGTCTTGGAAATATCACAAATTCAAGGGACATACCTAAACATATTAAAAGCAATATACAGAAAACCAATAGCCAACATCAATCTAAATAGAGAGAAACTTGAAGCAATCCCACTAAAATCAGGGACTAGACAAGGTTGCCCACTTTCTCCCTAAGGATTCAATATAGTACTCCAATTCCTAGCCAGACCAATTAGAAAACAAAAGAAGATCAAAGGGATACAAGTTAGAAAGGAAGAAATCAAAATATCATTATTTGCAGATGATATTAGCTATCCAAATTTGAAGTAGTGCAACTACTCTGGAAATCAGTTTGGTGGTTTCTCAGAAAGTTGGACATAGTTCTACTGTAAGATCCAGCAATACCACTCCTGGGTATATACCCAGAAGATCCTCCAACTTGTAATAAGGACACATGTTCCACTATGTTCATAGCAGCCTTATTTATTATAGCCAGAAGCTGGAAAGAACCCTGATGTCCGTCAACAGAGGAATGGATACAGAAAATTTTGTACATTTACATAATGGAGTACTACTCAGTTATTAAAAACAATGAATTTATGAAATTCTTCACCAAATGGATGGATCTGTAGGATATCTTCCTGTGTGAGGCAACCCAATCACAAAAGAACTCACATGATATGCACTCACTGATAAGTGGATATTAGTCCAGAAGCTCAGAATACCCAAGATACAATTTGCAAAACACATGAAACTCAAGAAGAAAGGCCAAAGTGTCGATATGTTGATCCTTCTTAGAAGGGGGAATAAAATACTCATGGAAGGAGTTATAGAGACAAAGTTCGGAGTAAAGATTAAAGGATGGACCATCCAGAGGCTGTCCCACCTGGGGATACAACCTATAAACAAGCACCAAACCCGGAGACTATTTTAGATGCCAACAAGATTTTGCTAACAGAAGCTTGATAAAGGTGTCTTCTGAGAGGCTCTGCCAGTGCCTGACAAATACAGAAGTGGATATTCACAGCCATTGGATGAATCACAGCATCCCCAGTGAAGGAGCTAGAGAAAGTACCCAAGGAGCTGAAGGGTTTTGAAGCCCTATAGGAGGAACAACATTATGAACTAACCAGTATCCCCAGAGCGTCCTGGGACTAAACCACCAATCAAAGAAAACACATGGTGGGACACATGGCTCTAGCTGCATATGTAGCAAAGAATAGGCTAGTTGGTCATCAATGGGAAGAGAGGTCCTTAGTCCTGTGAATGTTCTATGCCCCAGTATAGGGGAATGTCAGGGCTAGGAAGAGGGAGTATGTAGTTTGTGAAGCAGGGGGAGTGGGAGGGAATAGGGGATTTTCAGAGGGAAAACTAGGAAAGGGAACATTTGTAATATAAGTAAAGGAAATATCTAATTTTTTAAAAAAGGAATGTTATAGTTGGTGCATAGAATCATTGACAGAAGTTACTTTGGGAATATTTTGAACAGTGTGTTAGGTTCTTGGGTAAGTACAGGCTTTGCAGAGTATGATACTCTATGGCATTCTTGATCTTCTGAGTAGTTAAGGACAGCTGTACTGGTCTGCATCTTTTCTGCATCATAGTGGCTCCTGACCCTCCTCCATGGATCTGGTACTGCCACCTTTAAATTAGCATCCCATTTTCAGTTCCCTACTTTCTTCCATCTTTAGCTTAAGAGTGAAAATCATTTATGACAAAGAAAGGAAATCAACTGCCAAGCCCCATGAGGTACCTGCAATCTTCTCCCTGTTTCTGGCAAAACCTTTCTCCATGCAGACAGAAAACATTTTAGCCTTGTGACAGGCCCCTGTCACTCTGACAGCCTGTGTCTCCATGCTGACATGATAACTGAGGATATGAGGCAGACAGTGTTTGTCTGGCACAGGAGGCTTTGTAATGGGAATCACAGGCAATGATGAAGGAGAAAGGTTATGGCTGGGAAATCAGGAAGGAGTGACCCTGGGGAGAGCTTTCCTTTTTTCCCATCTCGTGGCCAAAACTCTGACAAAGTAGTAAGAGACATCCTCATCTAAGAGAAATGCATGTCACTGCTTAAAGTGTCTTCAGCTTTAAAAAATACAACAAACCAATGGACCTGACAGTTTTCAGTAAAACATCTCAGTCATTTCAGTTCAATATGCATTCACTAAGATTATCTGACTCGGTAGCATGCTAACATACTAAGGAGGAAAGTGAGATCAAAAAGTGAATGAAGAGGTATGGGAGTAGAAGAGAAGATGGAAAAGGAGGATGCCCTTCATCATATGGTGATTTCCAGAAGTTGTTACTGCAAATTTGCACTTATCTCAATAATACAATTAGTAAGGTATTGACATGTGCCTGTTAATGGTTTCCTGGTTTAAGAAAAGTATCTCAGAGAGGAAAGAAATGCTAAGCTCATATCAGAATGACTCCAAATTCTTCGTTAAGATTCTTTTTGGTCCCATGCTTCTACTGTACCCATCTATGCTTAGTATTCTCCAGTCTGTCAAGGTATTCCATATCTATAATACAATACATAAACAAATAAATACTAGATAGATTAGATAGTAGGAAAGAAAGAAAGAAAGAAAGAAAGAAAGAAAGAAAGAAAGAAAGAAAGAAAGAAAGAAAGAAAGAAAGAAAGAAAGAAAGAAAGAAAGATAGGTGCAAGTCTCTGGAATATAAGGCAGTACAGGGTATAGAACACAGTATCTTCATGATGCTCTGCAAACACTAAAATATATACCTAACACTAAGATTATTCTGTTTTAACTTTTAATTACTGGACATTAATATCATTTAAAACTACTTTTAGTTAGCATTATATTATTTACTTTTTCGCTTATACTGAAAATAGATATGTTTCTCATACACTATATCTTGATTTTAGTTTCTTCTTACTCTACTACTCAGTACTTCCCTTCCACTAGGAATCCACTTTCTTTTTTATAATCTAGAAAAGAACAGATTTCTAAAAGATAACAACCAAAAATGGCAAAATAAAATATAATAAGATAAAATAAAACCCATTAAATCAAGGCTAGAAAAGGCAACTCAACATAAGGAAAAAAGCTGAGAGATCAGGCACAAGAATTAGACACTTACTTGTTCACATACTCAGACGTCCCATAAAAATGCTAAGCTGAAAGCTACAGTATATCTGCAGAGGACCTGGTGCTGACCTGTGTAGGCCACGTTTTGCTGCTTCAGTCTCTCTGATTTGCTATGAGCCTTGCTCAGTTGATTCAGAGGGCCTCATCCTGGTATTCTCATTCCCTTCCACTTCTTTCACTCTTTCTGTCTCTTCTTCCTCAGAGTTCCTTAAACTCTTGGAAAAGGGATTTGGAGAGATTCCATTTAGAGGTGTATGTTCAAAAAACGTTTCCTCTCTCTTTCTTTGTAATGTAGGCCCGTGCATCTGTTCCCACTTGCTGGAGAAGAAAGGTTCTCTGATGATGACTGAATAAGACACTGATGATAGCAGAATAACATTAAGTATCATTTCATTGATCCTTTTTGTTTTATTTAAGAACAGTAGTGTTTGGTTTTAATCCAGGTTTCAGGGCTTTCTAGTTTCTAGCCTGTGGTCACCCAAGCAGAGTTAAGTATGGAGTTCATGTTACATAGCATGCCTTGAGTCAAATTAGACATTGGTTGGCTATTCCCACAAGTTCTGTGCAACCAGCCCTAGCATATCTGCCAGACAGTACAGATTGTAGTTCAAAGGTGTCGTGGCTGTGTTAGAGCTTACCTTTCTTTCTTGGTAGTCTGCAGAGGCATTTCCCATAGCAAAGACACCAGAATGCAGTTATATTTTCAAAAATATATTTATTATTATTATTATTTAATTATTATTATTGTACTTTGTTTTTATTCACTGTTCCCACTCCCCTTCTTTCCTGAATCTCCTGCACTCCTTTGTTGCTGGCCCTCTTTCCTTATATTAGTTCGTCTTGCTTTCATACCACAGGTGTTCAGTTGTCCTCTTATCCCCTACTCCTTAGACCATTGGTCCTCTTAATCCCTCCCATAGCTTCCTTTGAACTTTGATATCCTAAATATGTATGTGTACATAAATATAAAAATATATTTAAGTCTACAAACTGTGTATGTATGCAAAAAATGATATTTGTCTGAGTCTGGCTTACTTCGTTTAACATAATGCTCTTCAGTTTTACCTTCTCCCTGCACATTTTTAATGTATTTATTCTGTGGTAATTTTATACACGAATAAAATGAATTTGGATCATATACTCAGCTGCTCATGGGCTGACCTCCACAGTCTCTTTTCAAAATGTTTTCTTTTTCTTTCTTTCTTTCTTTTTTTTTTTAAGTTGTACTCCAATGACTCTAATTAGTTCTGACAATATAGATATGGGTATAGAAGCATCCACAGAATCATTGGCAATGTACCCTGGCCCATATCACTGAAGAACGCTGACTCTCCTCAACCGTGCCTATCAACTGCCAGTGGCTGCTAAACTAAGAGGAGCAATTTCTCTTTCCTTGTTGGAATGTTGACTGACTAAGTGAAACTTATTTTCAGATAATCACAGTGACTGAAGGTTCTTTAGTGTAATGGTTCTGCTTTGTTGAGATAACTTTACTTCACAGCAATCTTCCCTGACCTTGACTCTTACAATCTTTTCACCCTAATTTCTACATTGTCCTTTGAACCCTGGCAAGGCAAAAGTTTGTAGATGTCCCATTTAGGGTTGAACATGTGCTCCCACTTATTTATCAGACTTTGATATACTGTAATTTCACTTTCTATAGCTGAATAAATTTGGATTCCATATGTTGGTCACATATTCTTTACATATTTATCTATTAGGCATCTAGATATATTCCATTTCTCATCTATTGTGAATCAACAAGCATGAATATGTGCTATGCTTGATTCAAGTTCTTTAAGTATCAATGCAGTGCTATATTTGGGTCATGAGATTGTTTTACTTGTGGGTTTTGGAGGAAATCTCTCATCAAATTTCATAGTAATTTTACCAATTCACATTCCCGCTAAGTATATGAGCTACTCTTTCTACACATCCTTTTGAGTTTCTAGTGTTGTTTGTTTTATAATAATTGTTCTGACTGGGGTTGATGAAATCTCAAATTAATTTCATTTTCATTTTTTTCAACATCCTTCAACCTGGTGAAGTATGTGAAACAGAAACACTATTCAAACAGTAAGCCAGATAAACTTGGTGAAAAGAGTCTAAAACCACTACCCTCATTACAAGCCTTCATCATTTATAGGTCTCAAATCTTAACTACTAGGACACTCTCTCCTTGTTTTTTTTTTTTTTTTTTTTTTTTTTTTTTTTTTTTTTTTTTTTCTGTGCGAAGAGTTTGTTTTAAGCAATATGTTCCCTATCTAGATGTCTCCTGACACTGCCCTCTAAGTCATAAACAGAAATAAAACCATTCCACCCCAGACCTGCCTGCCCAAGTAATCACTATGTAACTAGATTCTCTCCTGTTCCTTCTAAGAGCAGGACAAAAGTCTTTTCCATGGAAGGGCACAGCAACTAGTTGTGCCATCCTTAATGGTTATCCCTTGAAAATATAAAGTTATGAGTAACACTCTATGGATTAAGCAGTTGTATTTATGGATACATGGAGTATTCCCAAAAACTAAAGAAGAAATGGCCATGAGCTTGAAAAAGTATAATAGATGGATACATAAAGAAGTTAGAGGAAGCAAATGGAAGGGGGTGATGATGTAATTATATTAACCTCAACATAAAAAAAAAAAGAGGTAAAGTCCAATATAACTTCATTAGGACTCCTTGTCTTATCCCTAAGAGTTGTGACACACTTTCACTTTTCTGATACTTGAAATCCTCATATGTAATATTAACTAATTTTATCCTTGCTATGTAATTGTAGTAAAAATTGAGACAGAATTTAAAGAAATGAACAACAAGCAAGTGAGTCCTACTTCATGCCAAGCCATTTTATCCCATTTCATTGGATCACTGTAAGGAGATTGTTGTTTGTTTTTCTTATTTTGTGAAGTGATGTTTTTTTGTTTTGTTATTTATTTATTTATTTATTCATTTTTGGCTACCTTTAATTTTTTTTAGGCATTTTCTTCATTTACATTTCCAATGCTATCCCAAAAGTCCCCCCCCCACACCATTCCCCCCACTCACCCACACACCCACTCTCACTTCTTGGCCCTGGCATTCCTCTGAGGCATATAAAGTTTGCATGACCAATGGGCCTCTCTTTCCACTGATGGACAACTAGGTCATCTTCTGATACATATGAAGCTAGAGACACGAGCTCCGGGGGTACTGGTTAGTTCATGTAGTTGTTCCACCTATAGGGTTGCAGACACCTTCAGCACCTTGGGTGCTTTCTCTAACTTCTCCATTGGGGGCCCTGTGTTCCATCTTACAGATGACTGTGAGCATCCACTTCTGTATTTGCCAGGCACCGGTATAGCCTCATATGAGATAGTTATAACAGGGTCCCTTCAGCAAAATCTTTCTGGCATATGCAATAGTGTCTGGGTTTGTTGGCTGATTATGGGATGGATTCCCGGGTGGGGTAGTCTCAGGATAGTCCATCCTTTCGTCTTAGCTCCAAACTTTGTCTCTGTAACTCCTTCCATGGGTGTTTTGTTCCCAATTCTAAGAAGGGGCAAAGTATCTAAACTTTGGTATTTGTTCTTCATGAGTTTCATGTGTTTTGCAAATTATATCTTATATCTTGGGTATTCTAAGTTTCTGGGTTAATATCCACTTATCAGTGACTACATATCATGTGAGTTCTTTTGTGATTGGGTTACCTCACTCAGGATAATGCCCTCTGGGTCCATCCATTTGCCTAGGAATTTCATAAATTCATTCCTTTTAATAGCTGAGTAGTACTCCATTGTGTAAATGTACCACATTTTCTGTATCCATTCCTCTGTTGAGGGCCATCTGGGTTCTTTCCAGCTTCTGGCTATTATAAATAAGGCTGCTATGAACATAGTGGAGCATGTGTCCTTCTTACCAGTTGGAACATCTTCTGGATATATGCCCAGGAGAAGTATTGCAGGATCCTCCAGCAGTGCTATGTCCAATTTTCTGAGGAACCACCAGACTGATTTCCAGAGTGGTTGTACAATCTTGCAATCCCACCAACAATGGAGGAGTGTTCCTCTTTCTCCACATCTTTGCCAGCATCTGCTGTCACCTGAATGTTTGATCTTAGCCATTCTGACTGGTGTGAGATGGAACAATTAAGATTAAGGATGCTGAACATTTTTTCAAGTGCTTCTCAGCCATTCTTTATTCCTCATGTGAGAATTCTTTGTTTAGTTCTGAGCCCCATTTTTAATGGGGTTATTTGATTTTCTGCAGTCCATCTTCTTGAGTTCTTTACATATATTGGATATTAGTCCCCTATCTGATTTAGGATAGGTAAAGATCCTTTCCCAATCTGTTGGTGGCCTTTTTGTCTTATTGATGGTGTCTTTTGCCTTACAGAAGCTTTGCAATTTTATGAGGTCCCATTTGTCAATTCTTGATCTTACAGCACAAGCCATTGCTGTTCTATTCAGGAATTTTTCCCCAGTGCCCATATCTTCGAGGCTTTTCCACAGTTTCTCCTCTATAAGTTTCAGTGTCTTTGGTTTTATGTGGAGTTCCTTGATGCACTTAGATTTGACCTTAGTACAAGGAGATAAGAATGGATCAATTAGCATTCTTCTACATGATAACAACCAGTTGTGCCATCACCATTTGTTAAAAATGCTTTCTTTTTTCCACTGGATAGTTTTAGCTCCCTTGTCAAAGATCAAGTGACTATAGGTGTGTGGGTTAATTTCTGGGTCTTCAATTCTATTCCATTGGTCTACTTGTCTTTGCTATGCCAGTACCATGCAGTTTTTATCACAATTGCTCTGTAGTACAGCTTTAGGTCAAGCATGGTGATTCTACCAGAGGTTCTTTTATCCTTGAGAAGAGTTTTTCCTAGGTTTTTGTTATTCCAGATGAATTTGCAAATTACCCTTTCTAATTCGTTGAAGAATTGAGTTGGAATTTTGATGGAGATTACATTGAATCTTGCTTTTGGCAAGATAGCCATTTTTACTATATTGATCCTGCCAATCCATGAGCATGGGAGATCTTTCCATCTTCTGAGTTCTTCCTTAATTTCTTTCTTCAGAGACTTGAAGTTCTTATCATACAGATCTTTCACTTCCTTAGTTAGAGTCATGCCAAGGTATTCTATATTATTTGTGACTACTGAGAAGGGTGTTGTTTCCCTAATTTCTCTCTCAGCCTGTTATCCTTTGTGTAGAGAAAAGCCATTGACTTGTTTGAGTTAATTTTATATCCAGCTACTTCACTGAAGCTGTTTATCAGGTTTAGGAGTTCTCTGGTGGAATTTTTAGCATCACTTATTTATACTGTCATGTCATCTGCAAAAAGTGATATTTTGACTTCTTCTTTCCAATTTGTATCCCCTTGATCTCCTTTTGTTGTCGAATTGCTCTGGCTAAGACTTCAAGTACAATGTTGAATAGGTTGGGAGAAAGTGGGCAGCCATTTCTATTCCCTGATTTTAGTGGGACTGCTTCCAGCTTCTCACCATTTACTTTGATGTTGGCTACTGGTTTGCTGTAGATTGCTTTTTGTCATGTTTAGATATGGGCCTTGAATTTCTGATCTTTCCAAGACTTTTTATCATGAATGGGTGTTGGATTTTGTCAAATGCTATCTGGGCATCTAAAGAGATGATCATGTGGTTTTTGTTTTTGAGTTTGTTTATATAGTGGATTACATTGATGGATTTCCATATATTAAACCATCCCTGCATCCCTGAAATGAAACCTACTTGGACAGGATGGATGATTGTTTTGATGTGTTCTTGGATTCAGTTAGCGAGAATTTTACTGAGTATTTTCCCATCTATATTCATAAGGGAAATTGGTCTGAAATTCTCTATCTTTTTTGGGTCTTTCTGTGGTTTAGGTATCAGAGTAATTGTGTCTTCATAAAATGAATTGGGTAGAGTACCTTCTGCTTCTATTATGTGGAATAGTTTGTGAAGAACTGGAATTAGGTCTTCTTTGAAGGTCTGATAGAACTCTGCACTAGATCCATCTGGTCCTTGGCTTTTTTTGGTTGGGAGACTATTAATGACTGCTTCTATTTCTTTAGGGGATATAGGATTGTTTAGATTAACAACTGGTGTTGTAGGACTTGACATATCTTCAGTCTAAGCCCTAAATCTAATTTTTAGATAGGCAAGTTTGAGTTATTGGTATGTCATATTGTTGATCTACATAAAAATATTTCATTATATATGGTATGTGATTTGGAAATTATTTCAATATCCTCTTCTCACTGATGAACATAAAGCAACTATAAGCATACTGAAGGAAATTAGAGATTTCTTTTAGTGCTTATGAATTTTTCTTAAGGCCATCTTTCATATCAGAGGAGGCTCAAGTACCAAAGATTTTTTTTAAAAAACAAGTAGGTTAATATCAATTAACTGGTCCAGATATAAGTTGAGACCATAACCTATTCACTGACGAGTTATGATTTCATGTCATCTGACACATGCATAATTATGCACACTAGGAAGCATTCATGAATGCACAATCACAATAAATGTGTACTTAATTACAAGTCACCATGCATATATGCTTAATTACACATCCTGCTACCTGCAGGATTAATTACATGCCGTGCTACATGTACACAATCAAAAGAGGAGACATGCAATGACATTAAAATAGCTAGGAGAACATAAAAAGGAATCTTGAAACAGTTTCATTATGTGTGTGCCTTATTCACTTGCTGCAGAATGACTTAAACAACAATTTTTCCTCAGTCAATCAAAAGACACTTATAGAAATAGCCTTGAAAATTTTTACTTTCTCTCCTACATCTATCCTTTTTTTTTTCATTTCTGTGATCACTAACTTCATCTCTCTGCTGACAGCCTGAGATAATGGTGACGACACTGGATTCAGATGTCCTCAGACAGCATTCTGCTCTAGGCTTCTACTGTTCTCACCTGCAGAGGAACCTAACAGATTGCTTGGTTGTTTCTGATTCTTATGAGCCCTGCTTAGAAGCAATGATGCTGTAAAGAACTTGTGTCTGCCCAACTCCGATTCTAGTTTAAGACCATCAAAACAGGTTGGTTTTCTGTCCAGAGTGAAGCTTGTCATTCTAAAAGGGAGTGTCAAGTCTCTATGTCTTGTCAATTTCCCACCTCCTCTGCTTCTTCCCTTTTACCATCTTCCAAATATATCTTATTAAAGCCCAGTGATAGACGTTCTCCTCACTCATTCAGCAGAGTTTATTTCTCCAAACTTATAATTGGTTGATACAAAGCCATCATTTTGTATGAAGTGGCCTCTTTTAACTTATCTAATAAATCCCAATATCTCATTTAATTTTTTTCTGTCCCAAGAAAGTGTTCACTAATGTACTAGATCGTGTTTGATCCTAATACTATTCTCTAACTTCTCCAATGTAAAATATCATCACAATACAGTTGTGACTGGAGAGGTACTTTTTTGGTTAAGAGCACTTTCTGCCCTGGTAGAAGACTTGAGTTTAGTTGCCTGCACACACTTGGTAGTATACACATGTTTGTTACTCCAGTTCTAGAGGGATCCAGTCTTTCTTCTGACCTCCAGGAGTTTGTTCATGTATGTGGTGCATATACATATGCTGAGGTATACATATACATAAAAATAAAATAAATTTAAGAAGAAATTATCAAAAGTATATTTAGAATCTCTCATGTGACAATTTAAGTCAATGACTATCTCAGTCACACAGTTACATGAGAATTATGTTTGTACATATTTCACAATTACTATGTTTCTCATGACTTAGTAATGTTCTGGCATTTTGTGGGGGCCTGAAGAAAAATTATAAGAGAGAGAAGGTCAGGATTCCTCTTTCATGATAGTGTACTCTATACATTAGTGAGAAGCCATGAAATCTCCACAATATGGCTGCCTAAGCAAAACATGCATAATGATAGAAATAATTGACATGGCAAAGTGGGTGGGCAAAGTGTCATAAAGCCCCATCCATGGACAAAGAACTACAGCCACTCGTTGGCTACTATGAGAAAGAAAAATCAGCTTTATTCAGGCCTAATCCCATGATATATTATCTAGTTCAAAAGAAGCTAGCCCTAAACACTTGTATATGTGAGAAAATCTAAATGGGTTCAGCTATTATTGATGTTGGTGTTGGTGTTAGTGTTTTGTGTGTATGTACTTGTGTATGTGTGTATGTGTGTATGTGTGTAAAACAATGGATAAGGGCAAGATCATGAATTAGAAAGGGAGTGGGGCAAGCATGGGAAAAATTGGAGGGGGAAGGGATGGAAGAAAATGATGTAAATAAAATATTCATGTATGAAAATTTCAGGGTTAGAGCTAGCCTTAGCCTTATACAATGGTTATCAATTTCAAGAAATACTGAGACAGGACCATAGTATATTTACATTTCCCATCAACAATGATATATGGATTGTAGGATAACTGTATCCTTTTCATTGTTTAGGACATCTTGATACTAAAAAGCAGCCCTCAGTTACCTAAAGTAAAAATCAACAGAATGTCCTGTATTTTTCCAAGCAGCTCTACCTTTAGATGCTTAATTTCTGGTGATTGAATTAGTACATGAATGAATGATTAAAGCAATGTTTATATAGAGATTCAGAATAACTTAGTTCCAGTTCACCACTGGTTCCTGTTTTAACTTTAATAACTATTCCATTTCTCATTAAGAAGGTCAAAGACATACATCTCAGATTCTTAAATGATGAAATGGTGGAAAGTGTAAGCTAGCTCTGTTTCAAGAATTATATGACTGCCTAAATTTCCCACTAAAATTCTCCAAATCAGCCTGTCTCTTTCTTCCTTCCTATATATAATCTAGTGCTTGTTTGTGTGTTGTGTGTGTTCTATTATCTATGTATATATTACCTATTATTCATCTACTTATCTATCACATAAATATCAATCTAACAACTATGTGCCCCTATGTTTCAATAATCTATTGACTATGTATCATTATCTACATATATAACTCTCATCCATCTCTCTTTCTACTATTTAATATATTTTTTATACAAAACTTTGCTATATTACCTAAGCTTGCAGCAAACTGTTTATGTCACCCAGGCCTACCTCAGACTCATGCCTCAGCTTCAGCTCCAGGACTTTCTGGCACGCACCACAATGCCATATATAACAACTTTCACATTCTAAGTCCTTCTCTTTCATGAACCAGAAGACTGTTAAAATTGTAAATTTCCCCTTTTTCAATACTCCTCCTTGTCCTTTGTAATCTGATACTGTCACATCTTAGATGTAACAGCCAGGACTCTATTTAATGCTAATATATATATGTATATATATATATATATATATATATATATATATATATATATATATATTTAAAGCTGCTATTTAATGCTCATATATAAAAAAAATCAAAATCAATGCCAAAAAATCTATGGTGAATAAAATATTAGAAGTTTAAAGAAAAAACAGAAATAGTATTACTGATTTTTTTCTTTTGCCTTAGGCTCTAATATGGCTTGGCACAGAAAATTTTATATAAACTTTTGATGTTTTACTCATCATGGACTTACTTGAATTGATTGTATTCTTTTAAAGTATTAAATTAGTGTGCTATTTGTCTTGATTACTCAATGTTTTGACTTCCCCTTCCATTGTGCTCCCAAGCCAAGTGCCTCACTGATCTCACTTTAGTCTCAGGCTTGATAAACAGGATTCTCTAAGGGGAAAAAAAGGTACAATAGAAACATAAGATTTAGGTATTCAGGGCCCAAAGGATCAGATGAAAGCATAGTTTATCCAAAGTACAAAGGGGAATAGAGATGTTTTTCAGTCAAGAGAGGGGAAAATATCTAAGCTGGTATTTCCAGTGTTATTCTGGCTGCTGATCTGGTGCAAAGAATGAGTCTGTGGAATTATGAGTGGCGTCTATAAAAAGAAATCCATGGTATTATTCATGTGTAAGATGAGGAAGAGGAACAAATTAAGGACTCTGGGAAGCTACATGACCAATACAAAATAAAATAAGGTGAAATTGTGTTGGCTGGAAGGAAAACTTTGTCTCCTCCTTCTCCTTCATTTCTTGGCTATTCTTGAATGAATCAGTTTATCATATCTTCTTGGAAAAAAGCAGAGAGGGAAGGAGCACAGAGGGAGGGCTTGTTAGCTTCAATAACTAGAATTCTGGCTACATGTGCCCTGATTTATTTGCAGACCTTCTAGGTATTCCTCAACCCCTACATAAATTAGTTCCCCAGAGATCCATATACTGAATAATATCATATTCATTGTTCCCTGAATTATATGCTCCCAGAGGTGGGTCAACAAATCTACTTTCTGAAATGACCTCAGGAAAAAAAATGCTATTGACATACTCTCCTATGTTGTTTGTATTTCAAAAGGAAGTGTGTTTAAGGTTCCTTCATTTAATTAAAACTCATCTAAGACTCCTGTGAAAAGAAATAATAATGCAGAGTCCCCAGCCCAAGAGAACTTAAGTTTCACTTTTAACCAAAAATACACATGAACTCATGGTGTAACCTTGAATACACTTCAAGATAGTATAGAGTATAGAGTAGAATCTGAGATTTTGACCATTGTGCCTGTATTCATATTTTGGATGACCTAGGACAAGCTTTTTAGTACTCTATTACCACCGTTTTCCTGTCAGACACAATGATGTCCTGTCTTGCAGGTTTGCAATGTAATATAGGGTTTCATAACTGGCAAGTGTTTGAAACTTTCTGGGTGCTTAATATATATTACCTATGCCTTCCCCGTAATGGTTAATGGACTTGGGCACTGGAAAATAAGGTGCCAAAGGCAGAATAGTATACCATTATTTCTTAAGTAGGATGAAGAAAACTAAGCGAAATTTCATGCCAAGATATACTGATACTTGAATAGTTTGGAGGTAATTTTACAAATGTGTATACAGTGTGTCTCTTGGAGGTTGAGTCATTCAAGTTAATTGAAATAACACAAATGAAAGTGCTGTTTTCATTTGTGACTTAGTGGCACTTTGATTGTTCCCTATAAAAAATAATAATTTTTATCAATTATTTTTATAATTTTAATGAGGAAAGAAACTGGGCAAAATCTCTGGTTATGATATGCTTACAGATGGGAATTCAGTATGGTTGGCCTCTGAGAGGCCTACCAGCAGCTGACTGAGATAGACACAGATGCTTTCACCCAACCATTAGACTGAAGTCAGGCACCTCTAAGGCTGAATTAGGGGAAAGATGGAAGAAGCTGAAAGCTAGAGCAATCCCATAGGAAGACTAGCAGTCTCAACTAACCCAGAACCCAGGGAACTCCCAGAGACTGAGCCACCAACCAGGAGCATACATGAGCTGGTCTGAGGCCCCTGATACATAGAGGTCTGTCTGGTCTGGACTCAATGGGAGAATATGCACTTAACCCTTGAGAGACTTGAGGTCCCCAAGGAAGGGGGAAGTTTGGGGAGGGGGTTAGCACCCTCCTCAGGGAAGCAAGGGGAGGAGAAATAGAATGAAGAACTGTGGGTCAGGGGACCAAGGAGTACAACAGCTGGAATGTTAATAAATAAAATAACATAAAAAATCAACATCATAAGAATAGAGATGCTTATTGAGCCTATATTATTCTTGATCATCCACTTAAATGTTCCACTTGGATATATATGTAAGTTGAATCTCAAAATATGTATTGTCCCAAACCCTTGTGCCACACAACTTACAATGTGAAACCTTTTACTGCTACATTTAAGTGGGGGTGCATGCTTGCTTCTGAGGTGTGGTGTGATGAGCAAACAAGAAAGCAGGGGAAAATATCTTAGATCATTTTCTCATATTAAAAAAAATGCAACAGGTATTGAAATACCAGTGTTATAATAAAATGTTTTAGCCTATAATTTGCTATTTTTCATTTATCTTCATATAAGGCCTGAATTTTAACACTGTGGATTTCAATGTATCAACTGAAAGAATCAATTAGATAATCAAATAATCAAATGGTATTCTTTTTAAAGGTATGACACAACATTAATTGGCTTATGTAAACAAACACTTACAAACATCTCTAATTGATCAGAAAAGCAATTTATTTCAGATAGAGAAATGAGGTTCCCAAGTAACCCACAACATAAATGCTTCTAAAAGTTTATTTATCCACAATAACTTTTGTGGATTATCCTGTCAGGTGTTTTTCTTTATTTATTTTAATTTATCATTGCCTCTATGGATTTTCTTATAAAATATTTTAATTTGTTCTCAATTTTGCACCCTTTGTGTCTACATGGGATGCTTTGTTTGGTGGTAAACTCAAAGGTCAAAAGAGTATATCCAAAGAATCACTGTCTATGATGAAAACAAAAGTGTCTTTTATGTCTGTGCTAATGCTTAAGGTCTTAATGGAAGGAATGCCTAAGTTGAGCAGTTGCTTTGACTGAAGAAGTCTAAGGACTTTCTGAATGTCAGGTAGTATGAGTGGGTGGGATGTGGTATTCTGGGTACTTCCCTAAGGTCTTCATGTGAGTGTATACCTAAAGATGAGCTGAGTTACTGATGACTGTGCCCAAGCTGCAAAGTGATTTATGGTCCCATCTAGCTCAATTCATCTATCTTTGCTCCTAGGGCATCAACCAAATATCTACATACTGAATCAATTCATCTTTCCTGAATTACAGAATTGGGGATGAGGTGGCATTTGGCTAACAAACCTTTTCAGAAAACGCAAGTCAGGTTCTAATTAACTTGAGAAGCAGCAATTGCCTGTGACCTGTTAATATTTTAGCAAAGTTCTTCTAGTTGAGTGGTTAAAGCGCTGACAGCCTCCTAAAGGCACAAACTGGGCCCCAGATTAACCCTACATGTAACTTTGCTTTTTTTTTTTTTTTTCTATCTTCAATTTCCTTACAGGAAATCTGTCTTAGCTTTAATGTCTCCAGTATATCAAAACTGTGTAATGATGGAACCTTAACTTCAGATGATCTTATGGTCAACCAGGATTACTTTGATACACCATACTTGGGTCATCAGGTTTGGAATATCTTAGGATATACTGCAGTCCTTGTTCACTTAATCAATTAGTCTGCTAATCAATATCTCTGTGCATTTGGCTTCTATCTTTCTCTCTCTCTCTCTTTTTTTTTTTACACAAGAAATACTCAACATTTATTTACCAACAGAAGAAAAAGAAACCCAAGAGTAGGCAAAAGAATCAGAGATCCACATGTTCATACACTCAGGAGACCTAGTTGATTCCGAAGGCCTTATTCTCTTGATATCCTCAATCCCCTCTTGTTCTACATTCTTTCTGTCTCCTCTTCCATAGGTTTCCTGAACTCTGAAGGGAGGGATCTGATAGAGACATCCCACTTAGAGCTGCACATTCTAAGGACTCTTTCTCTATATATCAGGCTGTGAGTCTCTGCATCTGTTCCAATCTGCTGCAGGAGGAATGCTCTCTGATGATGACTAAATAAGGCACTGATCTATGAATATAGCAGAATATCAATAGGAGTCATTTTATTGATACTTTTGTTTAAAGCAGTTGTGTAGTGTTTAGTTTTGCCCTAAGTCTCTGAGCTATACAGACTCTGCCTATTGGTCATCTAAGCAGGGTCAGATTTGAATTCTGTTTTGTTCAGTGGACCTTAAGTCAAGTCAGAGATTGTTTGGCTATTCCCATAAATTCTGGGCCACTATTGCCCTAGCATATCTTGCAGGCAGAACAGATTGTAGGTCAAACCTTTAGTGGCTGGGTTGATGTTTATATTTCTCTTTTGTGTAGAGTTCAGAGTATATTCTTGACGACAAACATTAAAATGCAGAGTAAAGACTCTGTGGAAAACTGTTGAACGTTTCTATGTTCTATAAGTTGTATGGGTGTTGTCCTCTGAAGTGGGACAGCAATTTCAATTTTGGAGAAAAAAACATTGTCTAAGCAAGAGACTAGGTTGGTTGGGACTTCCATGAGATCTCTTTGGCCAGGAACTCAATTGAACGTAACACAGTCCTTATACTAGAAGCCTTGTGTAGTGATAAGTGATAAACAATTCAAGCATGGGTTTTTTTTTTCAGTCATTTATGTTATTTTTTTAATATTTTTTACTACGTATTTTCCTCAGTTACATTTCCAATGCTATCCCAAAAGTCCCCCATACCATCCCCCTCACTTCCCTACCCACCCATTCCCATTTTTTTTGCCCTGTCATTCCCCTGTACTGGGGCATATAAAGTTTGAAAGTCCAATGGGCCTCTCTTTCCAGTGATGGCCGACTAGGCCATCTTTTGATACATATGCAGCTAGAGACAAGAGCTCCTGGTTACTGCTTAGTTCAGAATGTTGTTCCACCTATAGGATTGCAGATCCCTTTAGCTCTTTGGGTACTTTCTCTAGCTAGTCCATTGGGAGCCCTGTGATCCATGCAATAGCTGACTGTGAGCATCCACTTCTGTGTTTCCTAGGCCCTGGCATAGTATCACAAGAGAGCTATATCTGCATCCTTTCAGCAAAATCTTGCTAGTGTATGCAATGGTGTCAGCGTTTGGAAACTGATTATGGGGTGGATCCCTGGATATGGAAGTCTCTAGATGGTCCATCCTTTCATCACAGCTCCAAACTTTTTCTCTGTAACTCCTTCCATGGGTGTTTTGTTCCCAATTCTAAGAAGGGGCACAGTGTCCACACTTTGGTCTTCGTTCTTCTTGAGTTTCATGGGTTTAACAAATTGTATCTTATATCTTGGGTATCCTAAGTTTTTGGGCTAATATCCACTTATCAGTGAATACATATTGTATGAGTTCCTTTGTGATTATGTTACCTACTCAGGATGATGCCCACGGGTCCATCCATTTGCCTAGGAATTTCATAAATTCATTCCTTTTAATAAATGCGTAGTACTCCATTGTGTAAATGTACCACATTTTCTGTATCCATTCCTCTGTTGAGGGGCATCTGGGTTCTTTCCAGCTTCTGGTTATTATAAATAAGGCTGATATGAACATAGTGGAGCATGTGTCCTTCTTACTGGTTGGGACATCTTCTGGTTATATGCCCAGGAGAGGTATTGCTGGATCCTCTGGTAGTACTATGTCCAATTTTCTAAGGACCCGCCAGACTGCTTTCCAGAGTGGTTGTACAAGCTTGCAATCCCACCAACAATGGAGGAGTGTTCCTCTTTCTCCACATCCTCGCCAGCATCTGCTGTCACCTGAATTTTTGATCTTAGCCATTCTGACTGGTATGAGGTAGAATCTCAGGGTTGTTTTGATTTGCATTTACCTGATGATTAAGGATGTTGAACATATTTTCAGTGCTTCTCTGCCATTCTGTATACCTCAGGTGAGAATTCTTTGTTCAGTTCTGAGCCCCATATTTGAATTTCTCTGGCTAGGACTTCAAGTACAATGTTGAATTGGTATGGAGAGAGTGGACAGCCTTGTCTAGTCCCTGATTTTAGTGGGATTGCTTCAAGCTTCTCACCATTTACTTTGATGTTGGCTACTGGTTTACTGTAGATTGCTTTTATCATGTTTAGGTATGGGCCTTGAATACCTGATCTTTCCAAGACTTTTATCATGAGTGGGTGTTGGATCTTGTCGAATGCTTTTTCCGCATCTAAGGAGATGATTATGTGGTTTTTGTCTTTGAGTTTGTTTATATAATGGATTACATTGATGGATTTCAATATATTAAACTGTCCCTGCATCCCTGGAATAAAACCTACTTGGTCAGGATGGATGATTGCTTTAATGTGTTCTTGGATTCGGTTGGCAGGAATTTTATTGAGGATTTTTGCATCAATATTCATAAGAGAAATTGGTCTGAAGTTCTCTATCTTTGTTGGATCTTTCTGTGGTTTAGGTATCAGAGTAACTGTGGCTTCATAGAATGAATTGAGTAGAGTTCCTTCTACTTCTATTTTGTGGAATAGTTTGTGCAGAACTGGAATTAGATCTTCTTTGAAGGTCTGGTAGAACTCTGCACTAAACCCATCTGCTCCTGGGATTTTTTTGGCTGGGAGACTATTAATGACTGCTTCTATTTCTTTAGGGGATATGGGACTGTTTAGATCGTTAACTTCATCCTGATTTAACTTTGGTACCTGGTATCTGTCTAGAAATTTGTCCATTTCATCCAGGTTTTCCAGTTTGTTGAGTTTAGCCTTTTGTAGAAGGATCTGATGGTGTTTTGGATTTCTTCAGGATCTGTTGTTATTTCTCCCTTATCATTTCTGATTTTGTTAATTAGGATGTTGTCCCTGTGCCCTCTAGTGAGTCTAGCTAAGGGTTTATCTATTTTCTCAAAGAACCAACTCGACTTTGGTTAATTCTTTGAATAGTTCTTCTTGTTTCCACTTGGTTGATTTCACCACTGAGTTTGATTATTTCCTGCTGTCTACTCCTCTTGGGTGAATTTTCTTCCTTTTTTTCTAGGGCTTTTAGATGTGTTGTCAGGCTGCTAGTGTGTGCTCTCTCCAGTTTCTTTTTGGAGGCACTGAAAGCTATGAGTTTCCCTCTTAGAAATGCTTTCATTGTGTCCCATAGGTTTGGGTATGTTGTGGCTTCATTTTCATTAAACTCTAAAAAGTCTTTAATTTCTTTCTTTATTCCTTCCTTGTCCCAGGTATCATTGAGAAGACTGTTGTTCAGTGTCCACATGAATGTTGGCTTTCCATTATTTATGTTGTTATTGAAGATCAGCTTAGTCCGTGGTGGTCTGATAGGATGCATGGGACAATTTCAATATTTTTGTATCTGTTGAGGCCTGTTTTGTGACCAAGGATATGGTCAGTTTTGGAGAAGGTCCTGTGAGGGGCTGAGAAGAACATATATCCTTTTGTTTTAGGATAAAATGTTCTGTGGATATCTGTTAAGTCCATTTGTTTCATAACTTCTGTTAGTTTCACTGTGTCCCTGTTTAGTTTTTGTTTCCACAATCTGTCCATTGATGAAAGTGGTGTGTTGAAGTCTCCCACTATTATTGTGTGAGGTGCAATGTGTGCTTTGAGCTTTACTAAAGTGTCTTTAATGAATGTGGCTGCCCTTACATTTGGAGCATAGATATTCAGAATTGAGAGTTCCTCTTGGAGGATTTTACCATTGTTGAGTATGAAGTGTCCTTCCTTTTCTTTTTTGATAAATTTGGGTTGGAAGTTGATTTTATTTGATTTTAAAATGGCTACTCCAGCTTGTTTCTTCAGACTATTTGCTTGGGAAATTGTTTTCTAGCCTTTCACTCTGAGGTAGTGTGTGTCTTTTTCCCTGAGATGGGTTTCCTGTAAGCAGCAGAATGTTGGGTCCTGTTTGTGTAGCCAGTCTGTTAGTCTATGTCTTTTTATTGGGGAATTGAGTTCATTGATATTAAGAAATATTAAGGAAAAGTAATTGTTGCTTCCTTTTATTTTTGTTGTTAGAGTTGGCATTCTGTTCTTGTGGCTGTCTTCTTTTTGGTTTTTTGAGGGATTACCTTGTTGCTTTTTCTAGGGGGTGATTTCAGTCCTTGTATTGGTTTTTTTCTGATATTATCCTTTGAAGGTCTGGATTTGCGGAAAGATAATGTCTGAATTTGGTTTTGTCGTGGAATACTTTGGTTTCTCCATCTATGGTAATTGAGAGTTTGGCCGGGTATAGTAGCCTGGGCTGACATTTGTGTTCTCTTAGTGTCTGTATAACATCTGTCCAGGCTCTTCTGGCTTTCATAGTCTCTGGTGAAAAGTCTGGTGTAATTCTGATATGCCTGCCTTTATATGTTACTTGACCTTTCTCCCTTACTGCTTTTAATATTCTCTCTTTATTTAGTGCATTTGTTGTTCTGATTATTACGTGTCAGGAGGAATTTCTTTTCTGGTCCAGTCTATTTGGAGTTCTGTAGGCTTCTCGTATGTTCATGGGCATCTCCTTCTTTAGGTTTGGGAAGTTTTCTTCTATGATTTTTTTGAAGATATATGCTGTCCCTTTAAGGTGAAAATCTTCATTCTCATCAACTCCTATTATTCGTAGGGTTTTTTTTTTTAACCTATTTTCCTCAATTACATTTCCAATGCTACGCGAAATGTCCCCCATACCCTCCACAGTTCCCTACACACCCATTCCCATCCTTTTGACCCTGGAATTCCCCTGTATTGGGGCATATAAAGATTGCAAGTCCAATAGGCCTCTCTTTCCAGTGCTGTCAGACTAGGCCATCTTTCGATACATATGCAGCTAGAGACAAGAGCTCCAGGGTACTGGTTAGTTCATCATGTTGTTCCAACTATAGGGTTGCAGATCCCTTTAGCTCCTTGGGTACTTTCTCTAGATTCTCCATTGGGAGCCCTGTGATCCATCCAATAGCTGACTGTGGGCATCTACTTCTGTGTTTGCTACGCCCCAGCATAGTCTCACAAGAGACAGCTATATTTGGGTACTTTCAGCAAAATCTTGCTAGTGTATGCAAAGGTGTCAGCGTTTGGAAGCTAATTATGGGATGGATCCCTGGATATGGCAGTCTCTAGATGGTCCATCCTTTCATCACAGCTCCAAACTTTGTCTCTGTAACTCCTTCCATGGGTGTTTTGTTCCCAATTCTAAGAAGGGGCACAGTGTCCACACTTTGGTCTTCATTCTTCTTGAGTTTCATGCATTTAGCAAATTGTATCTTATATCTTGACTATCCTAAGTTTTGGGCTAAAATCCACTTATCAGTGAATACATATTGTGTGAGTTCCTTTGTGATTGTGTTACCTCACTCAAGATGATGCCCTCCAGGTCCATCCATTTGTCTAGGAATTTCATAAATTCATTCTTTTTAATAGCTGAGTAGTACTCTATTGTGTAAATGTACCATATTTTCTGTATCCATTCCTCTGTTGAGAGGCATCTGAGTTCTTTCCAGCTTCTGGCTATTATAAATAAGGCTGCTATGAACATAGTGGAGCATGTGTCCTTCTTACTGGTTGGGACATCTTCTGGATATATGCCCAGGAGAGGTATTGCTGGATTCTCTGTTAGTATTATGTCCAATTTTCTGAGGAACCACCAGACTGATTTCCAGAGTGGTTGTACAAGCTTGCAATCCCACCAACAATGGAGGAGTATTCCTCTTTCTCCACATCCTCGCCAGCATCTGCTGTCACCTGAATTTTTGATCTTAGCCATTCTGACTGGTGTGAGGTAGAATCTCAGGGTTGTTTTAATTTGCATCTCCCTGATGATTAAGGATTTTGAACATTTTTTCCGGTGCTTCTCTGCCATTTGGTATTCCTCAGGTGAGAATTCTTTGTTCAGTTTTGAGCCCCATTTTTTAATGGGGTTTTTTGATTTTCTGGAGTCCACCTTCTTGAGTTCTTTATATATATTGGATATTAGTCCCTTATCTGATTTAGGATAGGTAAAGATAAGATTCTTTCCCAAACTTTTGGTGGTCTTTTGGTATTATTGATGGTGTCTTTTGCCTTGCAGAAGCTTTGCAGTTTCATGAGGTCCCACTTGTCAATTCTCGATCTTACAGCACAAGCCATTGCTGTTCTATTCAAGAATTTTTCCCCTGTGCCCATATCTTCAAGGTTTTTCCCCACTTTCTCCTCTATAACTTTCAGTGTCTCTGGTTTTATGTGAAGTTCCTTGATCCACGTAGATTTGACCTTAGTAGAAGGAGATAGGAATGGATCAATTCGCATTCTTCTGCATGATAACAACCAGTTGTGCCAGCACCATTTGTTGAAAATGCTGTCTTTCTTCCACTGGATGGTTTTAGCTCCCTTGTCAAAGATCAAATGACCATAGGTGTGTGGCTTCATTTCTGATTCTTCAATTCTATTCCATTGGTCTACTTGTCTGTCACTATACCAGTACCATGCAGTTTTTATCACAATTGCTCTGTAGTAAAGCTTTAGGTCAGGCATGTTGATTCCACCAGAGGTTCTTTTATCCTTGAGAAGAGTTTTTGCTATCCTGGCTTTTTGTTATTCCAGATGAATTTGAAGATTGCACTTTCTAATTTGTTGAAGAATTGAGTTGGAATTTTGATGGGGATTGCATTAAATCTGTAAATTGCTTTTGGCAAAATAGCCATTTTTACAATGTTGATCCTGCCAATCCATGAGCATGGGAGATCATTCCATCTTCTGAGATCTATAATTTCTTTCTTTGGTGACTTGAAGTTTTTATTATACAGATCTTTCACTTCCTTAGTTAGAGTTACGCCAAGATATTTTATATTATTTGTGACTATTGAGAAGGGTGTTGTTTCCCTAATTTCTTTCTCAGCCTGTTTATTCTTTGATTAGAGAAATGCCATTGACTTGTTTGAGTTGATTTTATGTCCAGCTACTTCACCAAAGCTGTTTATCAGGTTTAGGAGTTCTCTGGTGGAATTTTTAGGGTCACTTATATATACTATCATATCATCTGCAAAAAGTGATATTTTGACTTCATCTTTTCCAATTTGTATCCCTTTGATCTCCTTTTGTTGTCGAATTGCTCTGGCTAGGGCTTCAAGTACAGTGTTGAATAGGTATGGAGAGAGTGGACTGCCTTGTCTAGTCCCTGATTTTAGTGGGATTGCTTCAAGCTTCTCACCATTTAATTTGATGTTGGCTACTGGTTTGCTGTAGATTGCTTTTATCATGTTTAGGTATGGGCCTTGAATGCCTGATCTTTCCAAGACTTTTATCATGAATGGGTGTTGGATCTTGTCAAATGCTTTTTCCGCATCTAATGAGATGATCATGTAGTTTTTGTCTTTGAGTTTGTTTATATCCTGGATTACGTTGATGGATTTCCATATATTGAACCATCCCTACATCCCTAGGATGAAACCTACTTGGTCAGGATGGATGATTGTTTTGATGTGTTCTTGGATTCGGTTAGCAAGAACTTTATTGAAGATTTTTGCATCAATATTCATACAGGAGGGATATTGGTCTGAAGTTTTCTATCTTTGTTTGGTTTTTTTTGTGGTTTAAGTATCAGAGTAATTGTGGCTTCATAGAATGAGTTGGGTAGAGTACCTTCTGTTTCTATTTTGTGGAATAGTTTGTGAAGAACTGGGATTAGATCTTCTTTGAAGGTCTGATAGAACTCTGCACTAAACCCATCTGGTCCTGGGCTTTTTTTGGTTGGGAAACTATTAATGACTGCTTCTATTTCTTTGAGGGTTATAGGGCTGTTTAGATCATTAAGCTTATCTTGATTCAACTTTGGTACCTGGTATCTGGCTAGAAACTTCTCCATTTCATCCAGGTTCTCCAGTTTTGTTGAGTATAGCCTTTTGTAGAAGGATCTGATGGTGTTTTGGATTTCTTCAGGATCTGTTGTTATGTCTCCTTTTTCATTTCTGATTTTGTTAATTAGAATGCTTTCCCTGTGCCCTCTAGTGAGTCTGGCTAAGTGTTTATCTATCTTGTAGATTTTCTCAAAGAACCAGCTCCTCGATTGGTTGATTCTTTGAATAGTTCTTCTTGTTTCCACTTGGTTGATTTCGCCCCTGAGTTTGATTATTTCCTGCCGTCTACTCCTCTTGGGTGAATTTGCTTCCTTTTGTTCTAGAGCTTTTAGGTGTGTTGTCAAGCTGCTAATGTTTGCTCTCTCTAGTTTCTTTTTGGAGACACTCAGAGCTATGAATTTTCCTCTTAGAAATGCTTTCATTGCATCCCATAAGATTGGGTATGTTGTGGCTTCATTTTCATTGAACTCTAAAAAGTCCTTAATTTCTTTCTTTATTCCTTCCTTGACCAAGGTATCATTGAGAAGAGTGTTGTTCAGTTTCCACGTGAAGGTTGGCTTTCTATTATTTATTTTGTTATTGAAGATCAGCTTTAGTCCATGTTGATCTGATAGGATGCATGGGACAATTTCAATATTTTTGTATCTGTTGAGGCCTGTTTTATGACCAATTATGTAGTCAATTTTGGAGAAGGTACCATGAGGTTCTGAGAAGAAGGTATATACTTTTGTTTTAGGATAGAATGTTCTGTAGGTATCTGCCAGATCCATTTGATTCATAACTTCTGTTAGTTTCACTGTGTCCCTGTTTAGTTTCTGTTTCCATGATCTGTCCATTGGTGAAAGTCATGTGTTGAAGTCTCCCACTATTATTGTGTGAGGTGCAATATGTGCTTTGAGCTTTACTAAAGTTTCTTTAATAAATGTGGCTGCCTTTGTATTTGGAGCATCAATATTCAGAATTGATAGTTCCTCTTGGAGGATTTTAACTTTGATGAGTATGAAGTGCCCCTCCCTGTCTTTTTTGATGACTTTGGGTTGGAAGTCAATCATATCAGATATTAGAATTGCTACTCCAGTTTGTTTCTTCATACCATTTGCTTGGAAAATTGTTTTCCAGCCTTTCATTCTGAGGTAGTGTCTATCTTTTTCTCTGAGATGAGTTTCCTGTAAGCAGCAAAATGTTGGGTCTTTTTTGTGTAGCCAGTTTGTTAGTCTATGTCTTTTTATTGGGGAATTGAGTCCATTGATATTAAGAGATATTAAGGAAAAGTAATTGATCCATCCTGTTATTTTTGTTGTTAAAGTTGGCATTCTGTTCTTGTGGCTGTTTTCTTTTAGGTTTGTTGAGGGATTACCTTCTTGTTTTTTTCTAGGGCGTGGTTCCCATTCTTGTATTGGTTTTTTTCTGTTATTATCCTTTGAAGAGCTGGATTCTTGGAAAGATAATGTGTGAATTTGGTTTTGTCGTGGAATACTTTGGTTTCTCAATCTATGTTAATTGAGAGTTTGGCTGGGTATAGTAGCCTGGGCTGGAATTTGTGTTCTTTTAGTGTCTGTATAACATCTGTCCAGGATCTTATGGCCTTCATAGTCTCTGGTGAAAAATCTGGTGTCATTCTGATATGCTTGCCTTTTTCTCTTACTGCTTTTAGTATTCTATCTTTATTTAGTGCAGTTGTTGTTCTGATTATTATGTGTCGGGAGGTATTTCTTTTCTGGTCCAGTCTATTTGGAGTTCTCTAGGCTTCTTGTATGTTCATGAGCATCTCTTTCTTTAGATTTGGGAAGTTTTCTTCTATAATTTTGTTGAAGATGTTTGCTGGTCCTTTGATTTGAAAATCTTCATTCTCATCAACTCCTATTATCCGTAGGTTTGGTCTTCTCATTTTGTCCTGGATTTCCTGGATGTTTTGAGTTGGGATCTTTTTGCATTTTTCATTTTCTTTGATTGTTGTGCTGATGTTCTCTATGGAATCTTCTGCACCTGAGATTCTCTCTTCCATTTCTTGTATTCTGTTGCTGATGCTCGCATCTATGGTTCCAGATTTATTTCCTAGGGTTTCTATCTCCAGTGTTGCCTCATTTTGGGTTTTCTTTATAGTGTCTACTTCCCATTTTAGGTCTAGTATGGTTTTGGTCATTTCCATCACCTGTTTGGATGTGTTTTCCTGTTTTTCTTTAAGGACTTCTACCTGTTTGATTGTGTTATCCTGTTTTTCTTTGAGGACTTGTAACTCTTTAGCAATGTTCTCCTGTAATTCTTTAAGTGAGTTATTAAAGTCCTTCTTGATGTCCTCTACCATCATCATGAGATATGCTTTTAATTCCAGGTCTAGCTTTCCGGTTGGGTTGGGGTGCCCTGGACTGGGCGAAGTGGGAGTGCTGGGTTCTGATGATGGTGAGTGGTCTTGGTTTCTGTTAGAAAGATTCTTACATTTACCTTTCGCCATCTGGTAATCTCTGGAGTAAGTTGTTATAGTTATCTCTGTTTAGAGATTGTGATTCTGATTACTGTCTATCAGCAGACCTGGGAGACAGGCTCTCTCCTCTGAGTTTCAGTGGTTAGAGCACTCTCTGCTGGCAAGCTCTCCTCTTACAGGGAAGGTGCACAGATATCTGGTGTTTGGACCTCCTCCTGGCTGAAGAAGAAGGCCCAAAACAGGACCTTTCCCAGATGCTGTGTTGCTTTGGCAGGTCACAGAAGCTGTCAGCTTCTGTGGTGCACACTCTCACCTGTGCAGACTAAGTTCCTCAGTTCGGTGGGGTCCCGGAACCAAGATGGCACTCCCTGCTCCTGAGGCAGAGGGCTCCCTTGCAGGTTGGACTCCTTTCCTCCTCCGGCTGGGAGGGTGGCCGGATGTCTGTGGCCCGAAAAGGGTGCTGCCTCAGTGGCTCTGTGGCTCCCGCCTGTCCCAGAAGCTGTCTGCCTCTGTGGTGCACACTCTCACCTGTGCAGACTAAGTTCCTAAGTTCTTCGGAGTCCTGTTATCCATAGGTTTGGTCTTCTCATTGTGTCTTGTACTTCCTGGATGTTTTGAGTTAGGAACCTTTTGCGTTTTGTATTTTCTTTGATTGTTGTGCCCATGTTCTCTATGGAATCTTCTGCACCTGAGATTCTCTCTTCCATCTCTTGTATTCTGTTGCTGATGCTTACATCTATTGTTCCAGATTTCTTTCCTAGGGTTTCTATCTCCAGTGTTGCCTCACTTTGGGTTTTCTTTATTGTGTCTACTTCCCCTTTTAGGTCTAGTATGGTTTTCTTCATTTCCATCACCTGTTTGGATGCGTTTTCCTGTTTTCCTTTGAGGACTTATAGTTTGGTTGTGTTTTCCTGTTTTTCTTTAAGGACTTGTAACTCTTTAGCAATGTTCTCCTGTATTTCTTTAAGTGAGTTATTAAAGTCCTTCTTGATGTCCTCTACCATCATCATGAGATATGCTTTTAAATCCAGGTCTAGCTTTTCGGTTGTGTTGGGGTGCCCAGGACTAGGTGGAGTGGGAGTGCTGTGTTCTGATGATGGTGAGTGGTCTTGATTTCTGTTAGAAGGATTCTTGTGTTTGCCTTTTGCTATCTGGTAATCTCTGGTGCTCTGCAGAATATACTCTTCCAGGTCCTGGAACCAAGATGTCTGCTGTAGATGCTCAGGCACAGTGCTCCCGGGCCAGGCGGTTCCTGTGCAGAATATACTCTCTGGGGTCAAGGAACCAGGATGTCTGCTGCTGCTGCTCAGGCAAAGCATTCCAGGGCTGGTTGGATCCCTATCCTCTCACTGGGAAAGTGGCCAGCTGTCTGGGACCTGAAAAGGGGGCTGCCTTAGAAGCTCTGTGGCTCCCCCCTGTCCCAGAAGCTTTTAGCTTCTGTATTCTGTACTCTCACCTGTGCAGAATACACTTGTCGGGTCCTGGAACCAAGATGTCTGCTGCCCATGCTCAGTCAAAGTGCTCCCTACCTGCACGGACCCCTTTCCTCTGGCTGAGAAGGTGGCCGGATGTCTGGGCAGCCTCTATCTCTTGAAAGATTTCTTTAAACAGGTAACTCAGCACCATCAGAAAACCCTTTCTCTTTCATTTAGTTCAGAGACAGAGTTAAGGAGGTCTTGTTGGTGCTAAACTAATAGGATATGCTTAGTTCCTTTGGGAAATAATGATTAAACAACTATAATATATTTACTGTCTGAACCATCACTGCCAATTAAATGTTGCAGTAAGAACATTTTCTGGTTCAATCCTGATTATCATGGAATATATCTTATATAATAAAGTAAGAAATTTTATTTACATGTAGACACATGTAATTATTAGACACTAGTTATTATATTTTTGATTCAACAGTTAAAATTATCAGGGACAACATGATATTCTTATGTAAATTATTATACACAGCTCACAAATGAGTGCAATATATTATACAATTATTATTTAATGAGAACAGATATCTGCTTATTAGCAGTTTTCAAGACTATTGTTACTATGCTAATCAATGTCTCCTAAATTATTGCCATTTGAGGATTATTTGTACTTTTTTTGTCCTGATTCATTTTTCCAAGTTTCCTTCATTTTTTTTAGAAAAATTCTACTCCTTTTATGATATCAGCTTTTTCACTTTTTATTTTTATTTTGATGTTGCTGAAAATAAACTGACCTCTCCAATGATAGTCTACACTGAACTATTCATCTCAGCAGGAGCACAATATTTTAGTTTCTACACTAGACTAAAAGGGCAGTCAATATGCCTTGGGGCACAAGGAATAAATTAAGCTACCTAATCATAAACTTGTCTGCCACCAAACCCTCCAACTGAGTCCTCAACACAGATTCATACTAGAGTTTTCCTCAATGCCTTCTTGCCTTCAACCATGTGAAAGATAGAAACCATCTCTTCACAGATAACTGTTCTCTAGTACATCATCTCTATGTGTTCATTTTAAGAAAAAGGTGATATTTGAAAACTCTTTCTCAGACTATAGGATCCTGCTATCTGCATTGCCAATACTCATTACAGTCAAAGAAATCAAAGTTACATCCTTGGGTTCTCACTTGTTGGAGAACCAGAAAAAAAAAAAAAAGTCTGCTTGTAGATTTTCTTATTTTATATTTTTATGTCTTTTTAAAATTTTTTTTTGTTACGTATTTTCCTCAGTTACATTTCCAATGCTATCCCAAAAATCCACCATACCCTCTCCCCCACTCCCCTACCCACCCATTCCCACTTTTGGGCCCTGATGTTCCCCTGTACTGGGGCATATAAAGTTTATATGTCCAATAGGCCTCTCTTTCCAGTGATGGCCTACTAGGCCATCTTTGGTACATATGCAGCTCCGGAGTACTGGTTAGTTCATAATGTTGTTGCACCTACAGGGTTGCAGATCTCTTTAGCTCCTTAGATACTTTCTCTAGGTCCTCCATTGTGGGCCCTGTGATTCATCCAATAGCTGACTGTGAGCATCCACTTCTGTGTTTGCTAGGCCCCGGTCTAGTCTCACAAGAGACAGCTATATCAGTGTCCATTCAGCAAACGCTTCCTAGTGTATGCAATGGTGTCATTGTTTGGAGGCTAATTATGGGATGGATCCCTGGATATGGCAGTCTCTAGATGGTCCATCCTTTTGTCTCAGATCCAAACTTTGTCTCTGTAACTCCTTCCATGGATGATTGTTTCCAATTCTAAGAAGGGGCAAAGTGTCCACACTTTGGTCTTCGTGCTTCTTAAGTTTCATGTGTTTTACAAATTGTCTCTTATATCTCGGGTATACAAAGTTTCTGGGTTAATATCCACTTGTCAGTGAGTACACATCATTTGAGTTCTTTTGTGATTGTGTTACCTCACTCAGGTGATGCCCTCCATGTCCAACCATCTGCTTAGGAATTTCATAAATTCATTATTTTTAATAGCTGAGTAGTACTCCATTGTATAAATGTACCACATTTTCTGTATCGATTCTTCTGTTGAGGGGCATATGGGTTCTTTCCAGCTTCTGGCTATTATAAATAAGGCTGCTATGAACAGAGTGGAGCATGTGTCCTTCTTACTGGTTGGGACATCTTCTGGATATATGCCCAGGAGAGGTATTGCTGGATCCTCCGGTAGAACCATGTCCATTTTTTTAAGGAACCGCCAGACTGCTTTCCAGAGTGGTTGTACAAGCTTGCAATCCCACCAACAGTGGAGTAGTGTTCCTCTTTCTCCATATCCTCGCCAGCATCTGCTGTCACCTGAATTTTTGATCTTAGCCATTCTGACTGATATGAGGTGGAATCTCAGGGTTGTTTTGATTTGCATTTCTCTGATGATTAAGGATGCTAAGCATTTTTTCAGGTGCTTCTCTGCCATTAGGTATTCCTCCGGTGAGAATTCTTTTTTAGATCTGAGCCCCATTTTTTTAATGGGGTTATTTATTTTCTGGGGTCCACCTTCTTGAGTTCTTTATATATATTGGATATTAGTCCCCTATCTGATTTAGGATAGGTAAAGATCCTTTCCCAATATGTTAGTGGCCTTTTCGTCTTATTGATGGTGTCTTTTTCCTTGCAGAGGCCTTGCAGTTTCATGAGATCCCATTTGTCAATTCTCGATCTTACAGCACAAGCCATTGCTGTTCTATTCAGGAATTTTTCCCCTGTGCCCATATCTTCAAGGCTTTTCCCCACTTTCTCATCTATAATTTCAGTGCCTCTGGTCTTATGTGGAGTTCCTTGATCCACTTAGATTTGACCTTAGTACAAAGAGATAGGAATGGATCAATTTGCATTCTTCTACATGATAACAACCATTTGTGCCAGCACTATTTGTTAAAAATGCTGTCTTTCCTCCACTGGATGGTTTTAGCTTTCTTGTCGAAGATCAAGTGACCATAGGTGTGTGGGTTCATTTCTGGGTCTTCAATTCTATTCCATTGGTCTACTTGTGTGTCACTATACCAGTACCATGCAGTTTTTATCACAATTGCTCTGTAGTTAAGCTTTAGGTCAGGCATGGTGATTCCACCAGAGGTTCTTTTATCCTTGAGAAGAGTTTTTGCTATCCTAGGTTTTTTGTTATTCCAGATGAATTTGAAGATTGCTCTTTCTAATTCATTGAAGAATTGAGTAGGAATTTTGATGGAGATTGCATTGAATCTGTAGATTGCTTTTGGCAAGATAGCCATTTTTACAATCTTGATCCTGCCATTCCATGAGCATGAGAGATCTTTCCATCTTCTGAGATCTTCTTTAATTTCTTTCTTCAGAGACTTGAAGTTCTTATCATACAGATCTTTCACTTCCTTAGTTAGAGTCACACCATGGTATTTTATATTATTTGTGACTATTGAGAAGGGTGTTGTTTCCCTAATTTCTTTCTCAGCCTGTTTATTCTTTGTGTAGAGAAAGACCATTGAATTCTTTGAGTTAATTTTATATCCAGCTACTTCACCGAAGCTGTTTATCAGGTTTAGGCATTCTCTGGTCGAATTTTTTAGGGTCACTAATATCATATCATCTGCAAAAAGTGATATTGTGACTTCATCTTTTCCAATTTGTATCCCCTTGATGTCCTTTTGTTGTCGAATTGCTCTGGCTAGGAATTCACTTACTCTGATGAAGAGGTAGGGAGAAAGTAGGCAGTTTGTCTAGTCCCTGATTTTAGTGGGACTGCTTCCAGCTTCTCACCATTTACTTTGATGTTGTCTACTGGTTTGCTGTAGATTGCTTTTATCATGTTTAGATATGGGAATTGAATTCCTGATATTTCCAAGACTTTTATCATGAATGGGTGTTGGATCTTGTCAAATACTTTCTCTCCATCTAATGAGATTATTATGTGGTTTTTGTCTTTGAGTTTGTTTATATAATGGATTATGTTGATGGATTTCCCTATATATTAAACCATCCCTGCATCCCTGGAATAAAACCTACTTGGTCAGGATGGATGATTGCATTAATGTGTTCTTGAATTTGGTTGGCAAGAATTTTATTGAG
Organism: Mus caroli; assembly: GCF_978045245.1. NCBI lineage: Eukaryota > Metazoa > Chordata > Mammalia > Rodentia > Muridae > Mus > Mus caroli. The sequence goes on from NW_028227261.1 coordinate 86,490,279, forward strand.
GATTTTTGCATCAATATTTGTAAGGGAAATTGGTCTGAAGTTCTCAATCTTTGTTGGATCTTTCTGTGGTTAAGGTATCAGAGTAATTGTGACTTCATAGAATGATTTGGGTAGAGTAATTTTTACTTCTATTTTGTGGAATCGTTTGTGAAGAACTGGAATTAGATCTTCTTTGAATGTCTGATAGAACTCTGCACTAAGCCCATCTGCTCCTGGGCATTTTCTGGCTGGGAGACTATTAATGACTGCTTCTATTTCTTTAGGGGATATGGGACTGTTTAGATCTTTAACTTGATCCTGATTTAACTTTGGTACCTGGTGTCTGTCTAGAAATTTGTCCATTTCATCCAGGTTTTCAAATTTTGTTGAGTAAAGCCTTTTGTAGAAGGATCTGATGGTGTTTTGGATTTCTTCAGGATCTGTTGTTATGTCTTTATTTTCATTTCTGATTTTGTTAATTAGGATGCTATCCCTGTGCCTTCTAGTGACTCTAGCTAAGGATTTATCTATCTTGTTGATTTTCTCAAAGAACTAACTCCTCGTTTGGTTAATTCTTTGAATAGTTCTTCTTGTTTCCACTTGGTTGATTTCACCACTGAGTTTGATTATTTCCTGCTGTCTACTCCTCTTGGGTAAATTTTCTTCCTTTTTTTCTAGGGCTTTTAGATGTGTTGTCAGGCTGCTAGTGTGTGCTCTCTCCAGTTTCTTTTTGGAGGCACTGAGAGCTATGAGTTTCCCTCTTAGAAATGCTTTCATTGTGTCCCATAGGTTTGGGTATGTTGTGGCTTCATTTTCATTAAATTCTAAAAAGTATTTAATTTCTTTCTTTATTCCTTCCTTGACCCAGGTATCATTGAGAAGACTGTTGTTCAGTGTCCACATGAATGTTGGCTTTCCATTATTTCTTTTGTTATTGAAGATCAGCCTTAGTCCATGATGGTCTGATAGGATGCATGGGACAATTTCAATATTTTTGTATCTGTTGAGGCCTGTTTTGTGACCAATTATATGGTCAATTTTGGAGAAGGTCCTGTGAGGTGCTGAGAAGAACGTATATCCTTTTGTTTTAAGATAAAATGTTCTGTAGATATCTGTTAAGTCCATTTGTTTCATAACTTCTGTTAGTTTCACTGTGTCCCTGTTTAGTTTTTGTTTCCACGATCTGTCCATTGATGAAAGTGGTGTGTTGAATTCTCCCACTATTATTGTGTGATGTGCAATGTGTGCTTTGAGCTTTACTAAAGTGTCTTTAATGAATGTGGCTGCCCTTGAATTTGGAGCATAGATATTCAGAATTGAGAGTTCCTCTTGGAGGATTTTACCTTTGTTGAGTATGAAGTGTCCTTCCTTTTCTTTTTTGATATCTTTGGGTTGGAGGTTGATTTTATTCGATATTAGAATGGCTACTCCAGCTTGTTTCTTCAGACCATTTCTTGGGAAATTGTTTTCTAGCCTTTCACTCTGAGGTAGTGTGTGTCTTTTTCCCTGAGATGGGTTTCCTGTAAGCAGCAGAATGTTGGGTCCTGTTTGTGTAGCCAGTCTGTTAGTCTATGTCTTTTTATTGGGGAATTGAGTCCATTCATATTAAGAGATATTAAGGAAAAGTAATTGTTGCTTCCTTTTATTTTGTTATTAGAGTTGGCATTATGTTCTTGTGGCTGTCTTCTTTTTGGTTTGTTGAGCGATTACTTTCTTGCTTTTTCTAGGGTGTGATTTCAGTCCTTGTATTGTTTTTTTTTTTCTGTTATTTTTTTCTGTTATTATCCTTTGAAGGGCTGGATAATGTGTGAATTTGGTTTTGTTGTGGAATACTTTGGTTTCTCCATCTATGGTAAATGAGAGTTTGGCCGGGTATAGTAGCCTGGGCTGACATTTGTGTTCTCTTAGTGTCTGTATAACATCTGTCCAGGCTCTTCTGGCTTTCATAGTCTCTGGTGAAAAGTCTGGTGTAATTCTGATATGCCTGCCTGTATATGTTTCTTGACCTTTCTCCCTTACTGCTTTTAATATTCTATCTTTATTTAGTGCAGTTGTTGTTCTGATTATTATGTGTAGGGAGTAATTTCTTTTCTAGTCCAGTCTATTTGGATTTCTGTAGACTTCTTGTAAGTTCATGGGCATGTCATTCTTTAGGTTTGGGAAGCTTTCTTCTAATATTTTGTTGAAGATATTTGCTGTCCCTTTAAGTTGAAAATCTTCATTCTCATCAATTCCTATTATCCGTAGGTTTGGTCTTCTCTTTGTGTCCTGTACTTCCTGGATGTTTTGAGTTAGGATCCTTTTGTGTTTTGTATTTTCTTTGATTGTTGTTCCCATGTTCTCTATGGAATCTTCCGCACCTGAGATTCTCTCTTCCATCTCTTGTATTCTAATGCTGATGTTCGCATCTATGGTTCCTGATTTCTTTCCTAGGGTTTCTATCTCCAGCGTTGCCTCACTTTGGGTTTTCTTTATTGTGTCTACTTTCCTTTTTATGTCTTGGATGGTTTTATTCAAATCCATCACCTGTTTTGTCGTGTTTTCCTGCAATTCTTTAAGGAATTTTTGTGTTTCCTGTTTAAGGTCTTCTACCTGTTTAGTTGTGTTCTCCTGTATATCTTTAAGTGAGTTATTAAAGTCCTTCTAGATGTCCTCTACCATCATCATGAGATATGCTTTTAAATCCGGGTCTTGTTTTTTGGGTGTGTTGGGGTTTCCCGGACTAGGTGGAGTGGGAGTACTGCAATCTGATGATGGTGAGTGGTCTTGATTTCTGTTAGTAGGATTCTTACATTTTCCTTTTGCCATCTGGTAATCTCTGAAGCTAGTTATAATAGTTGTCTCTGGTTAGAGCTTGTTCCTCAGGTGACCTTGTTAGTCTCTATCAGCAGACATGGGAGACTAGCTCTCTCCTTAGTTTCAGTGGTCAGAGTATTCTCTGCAGGCAAGCTCTCTTCTTGCAGGGAAGGTGCCCAGATAACTGTTGTTCGAACCTGCCTCCTGGCAGAAGTTGTGTTCCACTCACCAGAGGTCTTAAGATCCTGTGGAGGGTCCTGTGAGGTCCTAGGAGGTGTCCAGAAACTCAGCGCACAAGGTACCCCAGTGCTGGAGTGGACTGGAAGGGACTTGTGCCTCTGATCAGGCCGAGTTATCTGCTTCCCTAGTTAATGCAGTCTCAGGTCCCATTCAATTGAATTGGAGCAGATGCTGTGTTCCACTTACCAGAGGTCTTAGGATCCCATGGGGGATCCTGTGTGCTTCCTTGGGCGTGTCTGGAAACTCCTCGCACAAGGCACCCCGGTGCTGGAGTGGACCGGAAGGGACTTGTGCCTCTGATCAGACTGGGTTATCTGCTTCCCTAGTTAATGCAGTCTCAGGTCCTGTGCAATTGGATTGGAGCAGATGCTGTTTTCCACTCACCAGAGGTCTTAGGATCCCGTGGGGGATCCTGTGTGGGTCCTTGCAGGTGTCCAGAGACTCCGCGGGCAAGGCACCCCGGTGCTGGAGTGCTTGAGGATTTTCAATTGTCTCCATTTTAAAGACAGACAGACAGACAGACACACACACACAAACGCACACACACACACACACACACACATATACACACAAATATATCCTTTCTTATCTTTATAACTAGTGCTTGCAATTCCTGCACCATATGTTCATTTCATAGGTTCTAAGAGATTTTAGTTTCTTTACCTATTCCCTCTCTCTTAGTTGAATCACTAAATCAATGAATATGACTTGTGCTTCCTGCCCCCTTGTCTTCCTTTTCTTTTTGGTAGTCTTTAGTTATGTATGCACACACATATACACACACACACACACACACACACACACACACACACACACTCACACACACATATGCACACACACACAGCATACAAATCCTGTGGCATTCCCACACACCCACTCTCTTTTTCTTTAAAATGATGTCTATATATAAGTGCAAATATAGCCTTAACAGCTCTTTTAAATATTATTATAATGATTTTTAGACAGTATGTCTTGGATTGAGTGTCAGAAGAACTCAGTTTTCCTTAAGACAGGAAACTATTTAAAATATGGATTGTGCTTCATAAGAAGGATAAGGACTGAAAAAAGAAGAGAACATAGGATTGGTAGAGTAAAAATGAGGAAGAGAAAGAAGAAATAGAAAGAAGAAAGGTGCTGAGGAAAGAAAGAAAAATAGGTTGGCAGGTAGAATATATCCATTGTTTGGTTGGCTGTTTGGTTTGGTGGAATACAAGATTTAGATCTGGGTAAGAATTCTATTTATATATCTAAGATTTTCGTGGACTATACTTATCCTTAGTGCAGATATAGGTTGTGACTAGAGATGACTTTTCAAATAGATGTCTCCCTTGTATTTGGAGGCATTTAGCTGGAAAGAGCTGAAAATAGGAACTGCTGATGTACCCTTTGGACTCTTCCAGATAGGAATGTTTTCTGTGCCATGGTTTCACTCTACTTTTGTTCTCATGCTGAAAGATAGCTGCACATTTGGGTCCTCCATTGATTTCCATTTCTTTCTCTACATCTAGGGAAGCGTGACAGACATGTGTAACTTATTTAAACTCCATGAAGCAGCAGGCATTAAAACAATGGATAAGCTTAGGACTTGACAAGTTAGGAGATTAGGAGCTCCTCCATTAAAGAGAGTTATAAAACATTCCAAACCCTTCACTCTTCTTTTGCAACTCATGGATTCAAAGACTATTCTACTAGTCTTGCCCTGCTTCTTGCAAAGCCATATGCCTTTAATTCTTTAATTGCTACCACAATGAAGATGTCCCTCTCTGAAGGAGGAAATAAGGGCATCTAGGTCTTCCAGCCCATCTGCCTGCTTGATAAGAGGCATCATTTGTCATTCATTGTCTCATTCTGACCCTTGTTTATTTCTTCCTTCCCTTGCTCTATTTTGTTGTAATTTCAGCCATGGGGGAAGGAAGAAAAAGTCAGATGTGAAGATATCACTGCAAGCAAATGGCATTTACAGTTAATGTGGCAGCAAATGACCTCTTCTCTGACTTGGATATTCTAACTCTCTTACAGAAGAACACGATATTGTAATTCTCTTCTTCAGAACAAAGGTCAGTGAAAATTATTCACCTGGATCATTAACCCTAAAGGCATGATTTCACCCACTGCAATAGTGAAATAGTGAGCAAGGCATCTGCAGTTGGGAATGGTGACACAGAACATTTACCTGCAGATCCTAAGCATGGAACTCCATTCCCATTTGCATCTGCTGCTCACATGTTTTTAAGATGGCAGGCTAACTCCAGAGTTTCAGTTTTCTCATGTGGAAAATGGAGATGTTTTCCCCTGTCTTGCATGATGGGGGCAAGAGTATCATGGATTCTGCCTAAGCCTTTGGAAGCCATATAAATAAACATAATACCTGTTATTTTTCTTAAGCAAGTACTATGATTAGGTAATTTCTATTCCTTACTCTTTCCCAAGATTTTCCTATATTCCCCCACTCAAATCTATGACTTAAGGATTACTGTTACACACACACACAACCTGCTGAATCCACTGAGTATTGTTAGTGTGAATATATTTAGATCTGACTGCTTGTGATTGGATCAGTCAGCCTATCAGAAGGCTCATCCCTAGAGAAGATTGACTATCCTTCTCTCACTAGCCATTAGTTTTTTATAGCTCTTCATGTGGAGCTTGAGACTTTTGAGATCTTCCCTATCTATCCTTGTCATAGACTTGAAAGTGGCATCAATGTTTGAACCTTGTTTAAGCAACCATATTTTTGAGATTTAATGTGTGCAGGCTCCTTGTCAGATGTGGAAGACACAGCTATGCAGGCAATATCCTGGTTCTCTGGTTCTTATAATCATTCTACCGCCTATTCTTTCATGTTTCTGATGCTTAGGAATAGAATTAATGCTATAGATCAACTGAGAACATTCAGTTGTTCTCACATTCAGTTGTTCTCTTCATTTTGATCAGTGTGAATGTCTCTAACAGTCTTTCTCTGCTGCAAGAAGAATCATGTTTGATGCAGAGTATAAACTACACTTCCCTCTTGCTATCTTTTGTTGAATGCCTGTACTTTTAATTTTCATTCCCTTCTATCATCAACATATCACTCTTCTACCTCTAGATTCCCTGGATCAAATCCTCCTCTCAGAAGAGCTTCTCATCACAATCACTTCCACGCTACATCATTTCTTCTCTCTGATTAGAGGGATGCTGAAGTGAGCCAGCAGAATTATTTTTTGAAACACATGCCTGATCTGCTCACATTTCATCTCTGATTCAAGTTGTTTCTGAGTTTATTTACTTAATGTGGTCAGGTAAATTTAGCCATCATCTACCACACCTACCAGTCGCAGTTAGGCAGAGGGATTTACTTAGCCTTACTGGGTACTATTGCTGAACAAGAAGCACTATATATAAGCAAAAAGGAACTGGCAGGAAGCTTGGGAAATGGACAAGAAAGGCTATCGTGAGTATGAACTATGCCCCACCTGCAAAGGAATCTTAGGCAGAATGGAAGACAAAATGACATGCTCAGACTTCACCTTTAGAAAAGATCACTTTGTTTATACAGTAGAGAATAGAATTTTTGTGGCTGAAATTTAAAAATGACTTTAGAGCCCTTCAGCAGTCAATCCGATTTCCATATCCAGCACATTCCTGTCATGGTTACACACATCCTGTGTTCTTAGCATCATTTTTTACATATTATGATCATCCATGGGTTCAATTGTGCACTGTTTATTTTATCTGTTGTCTCAGGTGTCCTCATGCTCTTGATCATCCATTCTTGAATGCTGTCTATAGAATATTTTCCCAGGACTGTGTTAGGGAGATATTCAGCAAGTAGGTATTCAACACTTACACAACCTATATTCCTAGCACTGTGGTGCTACATGTGGGCTGTGTGAACAATGTGCTACTGGTATACATGTGTAATGAGACATATATAACCCTCATCTTCAAACAAGCTGCAGTCTAAGGGATGAGGGAAAGTACCAACGAAATCTAAAGCACATCAGGGGTCTATACCCTGAAAGATAACTCAGTGCTGGGAATGCTCCACTTTAAAGTCTAGAACCACACATCTTTAGTAGTCGTGTGGAATCTTGATCTTGCATAACTGAATCACCCAGAGAGGAAAAAAATATGAATTAGAAATTTAAAAAAAAAAGAAATGAATGTTTATAAAGCCTCTGGGGAGGATAGATGGCGGCATAAGCTTAGAATTGATAAGAGAAGGTACAAAGGAAATGGCAGAAAGCAAACTAAAACTCAGCAGCAAATAGAACAAAGGATTACTATCTAATTATGTAAAGAGCCCATGAAAATCAATTAAATTCACTGAGGCCCTAGCAGATAAATGAACAGAGAGCACTAGCAGACAAATCCCCAAAGAGGAAACACATACAATCAGTTAATAAACAAACAAACAAACAAAAAATGGCTCACTATCTAATGATCAAAGAAAGGCTTATTAACATAACATACATAATTAACATAAGTATTTCTGCCTTTTGAGTTGGCAAACCAAAAGTTTAAACAAAAACCAGAGGGCCGAGCCTAGCCAAAGCTTTAAACATGCAATGATGTCAAAACTCATGTATTTCTGGCAGGCTTGTGAACCAGGGGAACTACTTTGAAAAATAATTTGGCATTGTGAGCAAAAATCTTAAAATATGATTTAATTTTTAGCAATTTAATTTTAGATTTTTTTACATCCCAAAATAGAGAAAACATATATAGAGATGAAGATTTTTCCCCCAAGAGAATTATTTATAGTAGATAGAATGTATGTGTGTGGGTCATACAAATAGATAACCAAAAGTGTGCATATATGCATATCAGGAAACCGTCCAAGGCTATTTAAAAACATGTTTATGAAGTTCTTATGCTCTGTACTAGTTAAGAGAAAAAGGAAGACAGGCAAAGAGTTCTCATTTGCAATATGATTGTGTTCACAGTGAAAGAGTTACAGATTTGTTGTTATGATTTCAGGCTGTCATATAGGTGTAGAGACCCTTAGAGATACTAAAATGATCTGGAAACAAGAATGCAGCCTGGGCTGTACCCTCTAATGTTGGAAGTTCCGTATTGAAGCAGGGAGCTGTCTGAGGGTCCTTTGAAACTTAAGTTGGTCATCTAAGTCACCTAATGTTCAATTGAAAACTTCATGATTCCAGGTTGTAAGATTTCAAGAAACCAGACAGGGCTAGCTCTTCCATCTTACACATGAGGAAACCTTCAAAATGGTTCCTTAACTTGATCAAGGTTGCACAGGTTTATGCTGTAAATAGAAAAGGAATCCAGGTCTTCTGAACCAAAATCAGCAGGACATGTGACCTCAGTATGTATATGAATTGTAGATGAGCCTTTCATTTCTCTCCCTCTTCCTCTCCCTCCCTCCTCCACTCCCTCCCTCTCTCCCTCTCTCTCCCCCTCTCTGTGTTAGCCTGTTAATGTTCCCTGTATGTATATTCAGTGGACAAAGAGCCAAAGATACGAGTTGCTTGAATTTACTGACCTTCCACACAAATATAAGTGCATGCAAATATACTGAGTTTTCAGCATTTAGTGCACAGAGGGTTTATAGAAATCCTAAGACTTTGTTGGTGAATCTGGGCTGAATTTTTTTTGCTCCAAATCGGCTGCCCTTTTGGCTCCAGCCACTCAGTCGGCTCCACCACATCTTCATCTCTCAGCCAGACTTTTCCTGCTCCATGAGCCTGCTGCAAGAAGGGCTCGGAAGAAGCCCCTAGGACAGCGACCCACGGGACTGGGTCCACTTGCAGCCACCGAGGCACCATTCAGCTGGTTTCTTGGAAGCAGATAATCGTCTCTCCCAGCGGATCCCCTGCCTTCCCCAGCCCAGGAGTATTTCCATTTGCTTTCACGCTACAGAAAAACATTTGCCTCTGTCTCGAGCGGCTTAATTAGCTCTAATGGGGGTGGAGGTTGTCCTTGGACAGCTTCCTGCAGCTGCCCTCTGCTGGTCGGGAGATGCATCGGAGACTGGAGTCTGGGGACCCTGAAAAATCTTTTTCTAGGCTTCTCTAAACCTGAGAGGCACTTATGGCAAAAGGCTTCCTTACAAGTCCTGGCACACTGACCAGCCAAATCTTTCCCTTCCCAAAAAAACACACACAAACCCACTTCCTGTGGGTTTAAAAATTAGTCTGTATTTTGAAAGCCCAATTTTATTTTCCTCCTTTCTCTTCCCCCCAATCCTCCTCCTCCTCCTCCTCCTCCTCGTCCTCCTCCTCCTCGTCCTCCTCCTCCAATTCTGCCTCGGTCTCCTGTTAATATATTGACTCTATTTCCATCACATTCTTGTGTCCTGGGTCCAGTTCTTTCTTCAGAGACACGAGAGACTGAAAACCTCAGCAGGTGCCTGTCTCCCCTCAGTTCCACATGTGTAACATTGGCATCTATTGGGCTCTTATAGGCATAATGGAGCATGGCTTCCAAAGAGGCATGCCCAGTACTTGCTGCACAAGTCACATTAAGTGAATGGTCTCCTTTTTCCTAATGGAGTTATTATAGCTGCAACGAACTGAGTGTAGTCCGAGAAAGGCTACATAGGGGCAATGCATTCTAAGCAAGAAGTACAGCGTGCATGGGAGTACTTAAAAGGCAAGACAAGTACAGAAGTCATCAACCACAAGGCCAAAATCAGTATAATGAAAATATATTTCAAATAAGATAGAGAAATCTTATTTCCAAAGTAAGTTAAAAACCAGAGGATTTGGGAGATGTGCAGCATAAAAATATCCCCTAGACATGACAGGGTCACAGCACTATAGTAGTGTTTGTCTGTACAAGATTGGAACCATCAACATTTGAGCATGGATGAAGTAGGGTCCCATGAATCCCTATGCCTCACAGAGAGACTAACAACCATTACATTTTCTGGGGGAAGAAGGTGTCATTTTCTTTAGTGGAATGACCATAAATACGCTATTCTTCCTCCACAGAATAACTTCTTACCTAGGCTCTGGAAAAGTAGCTGGTTTAGCTTACTGGCCACTCACAAAAAAAGAAGACATTAAAGTAGAAGAGGGGCTTATTGAGAAAAAGTGTGCTGATTGGGAGTGGTGCTGAGAGAGGGAGGTGGGTTGAAAATAATTAAAATTCAATATATGAAACAATTGTAAAAAAAAAATTTGAAACAAAAAACAAAATCTTTTTTTTTCCCCTCTGTTTCTCTGTTCCAGACCTCAATCCTTGTAAACTCCTCAGAGACAAAATGGACATCCAGAACTGTAAAAGTAGATAGATTCCTGCCAAATGAAGGTAATTTGTATTGAGAGGTGAAGTTTGTCTATATTCTTCATTGACTAAACAAATCATTTGCTCCCTTTAGTGATAAAGACAATCAGAGAAACATAAAGATCATGGACCCTCAGAGCCGGGAGACTTTATCTGCTCCAATCTCCACTCATTGCTGGCTAAGGAATACCTGTCAGTCAGGAGTCTGTACTCTTTTTGAATGCTCCCAAGGACAGGGCACTCGCTAGTTCCAAGATAAGATGTCAATCTGTCATTAGATAAGCAGTTCCATTGAGTGTTCTGCTGAACTTTCCCTCTTACAGCCTTAATCTAGATCACAGTTATGTTAATTTTGCCCTTAAATATCTCGAAGCATCCTCATCAATATCTCCTCTGTACAAATATCACATCCATTGTAATGATAGTAATTTTCTAATTAGCTGTCAACTTAAACTTTCTCCTTCCTTGTCAATCCCAATCCATTTTGTATAATTGTTTTTGCAAATGTAAATCTGGTTTTGAATTTCTATCTAAACTCTTTGCCTTTCCCTTGACTAAAGAAGATCAGATCCTTAGCAAACCCTGTGATGTCTTATATGTAGCCCATCTTCTAGAGAAAGAATTGACCACTTGTCACATGAGCCACATACAATCATAGGTATAGTGGAATTTTGTCTATTTTGTGAGTTCCTTTTTACTTACACACTTCACCACTCCTTTCTTTTTACCCTCTCAAGCCCATAACACTAGGTAGGAGAGACAAAAAAATGATAGAGGGGAAATGGTGTAACAGAATCTTTAGACCAGTTCCTGCCAGTTAAGTGTGTCCAGTTCCTTGGGCAAATTTGATCTTTACTGTAAGGATACTGAATTTCATCTTCTTATCTCCTCACACACAACTACTTGACAAACTGCAACAAACCACAAACAACAGCAACCAACCACCAATTGGCAACCAGCCTCTTCTCTCTGACATCTAGAATTTATATACCCTCTCAAGAGTTCCCAGAATTCCAAACATCACACATTCACAGAAACTATCTGCATCTGTTATCCACTCCCCAGATAGAGCATGAGACAAATCATAGTCAGCTGCTATAGACAATCTGAAGTTGCCCACACATGGAATTAAAACAAAAACATTCTTGTATGTCTGTGTTTTTAAAGAAACCAACAGTGTCACTGCCTTTTCCCCTTGCTGTGCTAAGCCTTAAATTGTGCTGTGTTTATGGGAAATTATAAACAGAGACATTATCTAAGAAATAACTGCTTTTCAGATCAGCAGTCAAGGTTTTCAGAAGAGATCTACTTCTAAGTTCTAATCTTTATCAATTTTGATGATATTTACAGTTTTTCATTTTCTGTGGAAACAAAATAGAAAGCTACATCCTAACAGGAAATGTATCAGGCTTCTATTTTGATGTTAACAAATCCTTATAGTACATAGGCTGATTTAATACCATAGTTTTTTCTATGGCCTGGTGAGTCTTGGTTGCTATTGTATGAATAAGCTCTTAATTTTCATTGGCATCCATCCTCTGGCAGCCCAGTTGGTTCAAGATTAACCTTTTCACCCTTTCCTTTAACCCGACCACTTTGTAGTAGTTTCTTTCCCTCTTTCCTCCTGTTGCAAACTTCTGGGTCTGATCATTTTATTTTTTCCTTTCCAGCACTACACACTTCCATTTTTACCCACAATTGTTCCAGTTGTATAACCAACTCTGCAACCCTGTCACAAATGAGAGAGCAGAGTGAACCCTTCAGTTTTCCCATTTCAGATATTTTTTTGTTTCTCATGTTACTCCATTTCAACCTAAAATTTTTACAGCTGATCAGCTATTCTCCCAAACTTTTTGAGACAAACTATGGGAAGAAGAAAAAATGAGAAAATCTCCTGTGAAAGCAAAGCAGTATATATCTCAAAGTATAAGCAACCACACTAAAATTTCAGCTAGTGTCTTCCTTCCTACCCCATGTTTCCTCTATGGGCCTTTGAAATTAGATTTTCCAAGTGTAGCGGAAAATTTGACTATTTTGTTCTTTCTCTTCCATCCTTTGCCACCCTGTTCTTCCACCTTTACAACAAACACTAGGTGGAAGAGATGAAAAGATAGAGGGGAGAGGGAGCACTGACATCATTAGACTACTTCCTGTTGAGTTCCCTCTGCCACCTTTGATCTTCACCATGAGGATATCTAATTTCTTTTTGTTGCTTTGTACACAACTACTTACCAAACCAGAATAAGCTGCAGCCAACAGCAACCAGCAACAGCTTGCCACTCAGTTCCTTCTACTGGTGCATTTTTATACCCTCTGAAGAGACCCCAGAATTCCAAATGTCACACACAAACAGAAGCTATCTGCAGCTGTCAGAAGCACTGTGCTGCTAGAGCACGAGGGAAGTAATAATCAGCTCTTGAGGACAATCTGAAGCAGCCCCACATCTGGAATTAAAACAAAAACATTCTTCTTCTCTGTGTTTTTAAAGAAACCAAAATTCTGGCTACATGTATGCTGCTATAAACCTACATGTTATATGCTGATCCCTGTTCAGCAATTAAAGTACTTAAAAGGTATAATAGCTGTGGTTTCAAACAGCCCTGATGCAGCTTTATCCAAAATGTTACCATTGAACATCAGTATTGTGATGCTTGAATTGAAGGCACAAGGAATTTAGGAGTTATGGAACAAAGAAATTTTTCCAAAAGAAAGCCTGGAAGGCCCTCACACTATGTGCCATGGTTAGAGATCCTGCAAGTATCTCCTGATAAGACACATGTGACACTCTGAGAGGGAAACCAAAGCTGCAGTGGAGACTGCCGAAAGTTTTAAAGGCCAGGAGCTCAGCACATCTTCTGAGGGAACCTGTAGGCCACTGAAAAAGTCATCTCCTGCGAGTAGCCACTTTGGGAATACAACCTCATAAAGTACAGTGCACTTTTATCTAGTAGCACATCTCAAAGATGTTAGCCACGGCTTCTGGCTTTCTAGGTCCAGGGTTCCTATATTTTGTAATTCTTATATCATCCTGTTTCAGACTCTAGTGCTATCCGTGCTTACAAATCTATTCAAATTAATTTGATGTCCAGATCTCTCAAACTTTGTCCATGTTGCTGCCATAGGAGTGCTTTGACATTCAGCCTGGATAACCCTGTGTCTAAAGAGGTTCACCCAAGAGCAAACATGTGCCTGAATCTAAGAACCTTAAACTTCTTGTAGATTTTATTGGCCTGGATAACATAGGAATAGGACAAGTCCTTGTTACACAGCTCTCTCTAGAAGATTGGAAATTTTACTGGAGAAATGCAAGTCTCAATCATAATGTCCAGAATTATAATACATTAGTTTAGGAGTGATACGTTTGCTATATAATAAATACTATTATATAAAATTTAATTGGATAATATTGTCAACTTGTGTAGATTTAGGGTCATCAAGGGGACACATCTCTTGGTATGTCTATGATATTATAAAGAGGAAGATCCTTTCTAAATCAGAAAAGCAACATCCCCTATGGTGGTGTTTTAGCCTGAATGAAATACAGAAAGTTATCTGAGACCTACCAGAGACTGCCCCACCTGGGGATCCATCCCATATACAGTCACCAAACCCAGACACTATTGTGGATGCCAAGAAGTGCTTGCTGACAGAAGCCTGTAATAGCTGTCTCCTGAGAGGCTCTACCAGTGCCTGACAAATACAGAGGTGGATACTCTCAGCCAATCATTGGACTGAACACAGGGTCCCCAATGAAGGAGCAAGAGAAAGAACACAAGGAGCTGAAGGTGTTCGCAGCCCCATGGAAGGAACAACAATATGAACTAACCATTACTTCCAGATCTCCCAGGAACTAAACCACAAACAAAAGAGTACACATAGAGGGACCCATGGCTCCAGCTGCATTTGTAGCAGAGGACGGCCTTGTTGGTCATCATTGGGAGGAAAGGCCCTTGATCCTGTGAAGGCTCTATGCCCAGTGTAGGGGAATTCCAGTTCCAGGAAGAGGGAGTGGGTGGGTTGGTGAGCAGGAGAAGGGGAGATGGGATAGGGGGTTTTGGGAGGGAAACCAGGAAAGGGGATAACATTTGAAATTTAAATAAAATATCTAATAAAAACACACACACACACACCACAGAAGAAGGGGGGAGGTAGAAGGTGAGAGAGAGAGAGAGAGAGAGAGAGAGAGAGAGAGAGAGAGAGAGAGAGAGAGACAGAGACAGAGACAGAGACAGAGACAGAGACAGAGAGACAGAGAGAGAGAAAGAGAGTTATCTGAATAGCAGTGCTCATTCTAGTATGCTTCCGAGCTGCAGACATAATCATGACATACCAAGCAACCTCATGCTCTTGTCATCATTATTAGACTGGTTGGTTGTACCCTTAAATTCTTAGCAAAAATAATCTCATCCCTGCTTTTTATTGAAAATAGATTCTTCTCTCACATTCAACTGCTGCTCCCTCCCCACCACCACCACCACCATCAACTTCTCCTAGCCTCTACCCCCACCTTCTCTCTCCTCTGGAGCCATTTCCCTTCCATCTCCTGTAAGAAAAGAGCAGTCCTCTAAGAGACAATAACCAAACACAGAAAAACAAAATTCATTGATGCAAAACAAATGCTCTCACACTTAAGCTGCATGAGGTAATGCAACAGAAGGGAAGAAGTTCCAATATGCCGAAAGAGTAAGATACATATCCACTCCCACAGATAGGAGTCCCACAAAAACACCAAGCTAACAGCCGAAACATGTGCAAAACACCTGGTGTAGACCCATGCCGGTCCAATGTTTGCTGCTTCTGTCTTTGTGAGTCCATATGCTCCCTGCTTAGTTGATAATGGGCCATGTTCTCCTGGCATCCTCCACTCTTCCTGCCTCATACATTTTTATTGGTTATTTTATTTATTTACATTTCACATATTATCCCCCTTCCTGGGTTTCCCTCTAAAAACCCCCTATCCCACACCTCCTCCTCTCTGCTTCTATTAGGGTGCTCTCCTACCCACTTCTGCTTCACTGCCCTAGCATTCCCTTGCTCTGGGGCATCAAGCCTTCGAAGGACAAAGAGCTTCTCCTATTGATGCTAGATAAGGCCATCCTCTTCTACATATGCACCTGGAGCCATCGGTCCCTCCATGAGTACTCTTTGGTTGGTGGTTTAGTCCCTGGGAGCTCTGTGGGTTCTGGTTGTTTGATGTTGTTCTTCCTATGGGGTTGCAAACCCCTTCAGCTCCTTCAGTCCTTCCCCTAATTCCTTGTGCTCAGTCTGATGGTTGGCTGCAAGCATCTGCATCTGTATCAGTAAGGCTCTGGCAGAGCCTCTCAGGAGACATCCATCTCAGGTTCCTATCAGCAAGCACTTCTTGGTATCAGCAATAGTGACTGGGTTTGGTGGCTGCATATGGGATGAATTCTTAGGTGGGGCAGACTCTGGACTGCCATCAGTCTCTGCTCCATTCTTTGTCCCTGAATTTTCTTTAGAAATTCTGGGTTAAAATTTTGAGAAGGGTGGATGTCCCCATCCCTCAACTGGGGCCATGCCTAACCTCAGGATATGGTCTCTAAGGGTTCTCCCTTTTGTTGGCTATTTTAGCTAATGTCATTCTCATTGAGTCCTGGGACCCTCTTGCTTTCCTGGCATCTGGGACTTTCTGGTGGATACTCCCGGTTCCACATCCCCCATTGCTACACACCACTTTCAATTTCCTGACAGATGTACAGAGGTACATCTCCCCTGTCTCCTCCCACACCTGATACTGCCCCCACCCCTTGTTTCTTCTCCCCCTAATCTCTTCCTCTCAACCCCTCCTACCCTCTTCCTCCAATGATTATTTTGTTCCCCCTTCGAAGTAGAAATGAAGTATCCAAACTTTGGTCTTTCTCCTTCTTGAGCTCTATATGGTCTGTAAGTTGTATCATGGGTATTCTGAGCTTTTTCCTAATATCTACTTATCAGTGAGTACAAACATTCTTTGTAACATTGTTAAATCACTCAGGTTGATATTTTCTAGTTCCATCCATTTGCCTGAGAATTTCATGAAGTCTTTGTTTTTAATGGCTGAGTAGTACTCCACTCTGTAAATGTACCATGTTTTCTATATCCATTCCTTTCTTGAGGGACATCTGGATTGTTTCCAGCTTCTGGATATTGTAAATGGGGCTGCTATGAACATAGAGGAGCATGTGTCCTTGTTATATGTTGGAGCATCTTTTGGTGATATGCCCAGGAATGTTATAGCTGGCTCCTCAGATAGTACTATATCCTATTTTCCAAGGAAGTGCCAGACCAATTCCCAGAGTGGATGTAGCAACTTGCATTGCCACCAGCAATGGATGAGTATTTGCCTTTCTCCACATCCTCTCCAGCATCTGTTGTTACCTGAGTTTTTGATCTTAGCCATTCTGACCGATGTGAGGTGAAATCTCAGGGTCGTTTTGATTTGCCTTTCCCTGATGACTATGGATGTTGAACTTTCCAGATTTATAAAGAATTTTGTTGGTGTTTTGATTAGGATTGAATTGAATCTCTAGATAGCCATTTTTATTGTTAATCCTAATTCAAGAGCATGGGAGATCTTTTCATTTTCTGATATCTCCTTTAATTTCTTTCTTTGAATACTTGAAGTTTTTATCATACAAGTCTTTTCACTTGTTTTGTTAGAGTTACCCCCAAGATATTTTATATTATTTGAGGCTATTGTGTGAGGTGCTGTTTTTCTGATTTATTTCTCAGTCTGTCATTTCTATATAGGAGGACTGTTTTTTGTTTGTTTTTTATTTGTTTGTTTGCTTTTTTTGTAATTCTTGTATTCAACCATTTCACTGAAATTATTTATTAACTGTTCGAGTTCCCTGGAGGAATTTTTAGAGTCTATTTTGTATAATATCATATCATCTGCAAATAATAATACTTTGGCATCTTCCTTTCCAATTTGTATCTACTTGGTCTCCTTCATTTGTCTTATTGCAGTAGATAAAGCTTCAAGTACTATAGTGAACATATGTACATAAAGCAGGCAAACGTGTCTTATTCCTAACTTTAATGGAATTGCTTTTAGAGTCTCTCCATGTATTTTGATGTTGGCAGCTATAAGCTTGTTGTGAATTGCTCTTATTTTTTGTAGATATGTTCCTTGTATTCCTAATCTCTGCAGGACTTTTATCATAATGAGATGTTGAATTTTCACACAGCCATTTTTGCATGTAAAAGGATGATCATATTCTTTTACTTGCTTTCAGTTTCTTTATATAATGGATAATATTCATTAATTGCTATATGTTGAATCAACCGGCATCTCTGTAATGAGTCCTACTTGACATAGTAAATGGTGTTTTATTATTATTATTTTATTTATTTACCTTTCAAATGTTGTACCCCTTCTAGGTCTTCTCTCTACAACCCCCATTCCATCCTCTCTCCCCTTTGCCTCCAATAGGGTATTTCCCTACCCACCCACTCCTGCCTCACCCCTTTACAGGTCCAAGAGCCTATCCTCCCATTGATGCCAGGTAAATCAGTCCTCTGCTACATACATAGCAGGAGCCATGGATACCCATGTCAGCAATATGGTTGTTGGTTTATTCCCTGGGAGCTCTGAGGGGTCTAGTTAATTGGTACTGTTGTTATTCCTATTGGGTTGCAGTCCCCTTCAGTTCCTTCAGTCATTCCCTACTTTTCCATTGAGGTACCCAGACTCGGTCCAATGGTAGGTTTTATGTAGATGTAGATCTGTCTTAGTCAGATGCAGGTAAAGCCTCTCAGAGAACAGCCATACTAGGCCCCTGTCTGCAAGCACCTCTTGGCATCAGCAGTAGTGACAGGGTTTGGTATCTGCTTATGGGATGGACCCCAAGGTAGGGTGGTCTCTGAATGAAGTTTCCTCAGACTCTGCTCCATTTTTGTCCCTGCATTTCCTTTATACAGGAACAATTCCAGGTTAAAAATTTTGAGACGGGTGAGTGATCCCTTGCCTCAACTGGGTGCCATGCCTATCTACTGGAGATGGTATCTTCAGTTTCCCTCTTTCCTCTGTTGGGTGTTTCAGCTATTGTCATCCCCTTTGGGTCCTAATAGCTTTTTGAATCACTGGCATCTGAGACTTACTAGTTGTTCCCCTCTTGCCCCATTCCTTACCTCCAAGGCTACATATTTCTATCCATTCTCATAGCCCTCTGGATTTCTCTCCTGTCTCTTCACATACCTGAACCTGCCCCCCCCCTTTTCCTTCATCCTCTCTCACACAGTACCCTTCCTCCCTCCACCCCTGTGATAGATTTTGTCGCTCTTCTAAATGGGATTGAAGCATCCATACTTTGGCCTTCCTTCATATGGTCTGTGAGTTGTGCCATAGATATTCTGAGCTTTGGGGCTAATATCTACTTATCAGTAAGTACATACTTTGCATGTCCTTTTGGGTCTGGGTTACCTTACTCGGGATGATATTTTCTAGTTCCATCCATTTGCCTGCAAAATTTGTTAAAGTCCTAATTTTTAATAGCTGATTAGTATTCCATTGAGTTAATGTACCATATTTTCTGTATCCTTTTTCCTGTTGTCAGACATCTGTGTTATTTCTAGCTCTGGCTATTAAAAATAAGGTCCCTATGAACATAATGGAGTACAGGCCCCTGTGGTATGGTGGGGCATCTTTTGGGTATATGTCCAGGAGTGGGATATCTGGGTTTTCAGATAGATCTATTTCCAATTTTCTGAGGAACTGCCAGATTGATTTACAGAGTGGATGTACCTGTTTGCAATCCCACAAGCAATGGAGCAGTGTTCGTCTTTATCCACATCCACATCATTACCTTCTGTCTCTTGAGTTTTTGATCTTAGCCATTCTGATTGGTATAATGTAGGATCTCGGAGTCATTTTGATTAGCATTTCCCTGATGACTAAGGATGTGGGACATTTTTTAGGTGATTCTTGGCCATTTGAGATTCCTCGGTTGAAAATCCTTTGTTTACCTCTGTAGCCCACTTTTTAATCAGGTTATTTGGTTTCTGAAATCTAACTTTTGAGTTCTTTGTATATTTTAAGTATTTGTCTTCAATCAGATGTAGGGTTAGTGAAGATTGTTTCCCAATATGTAGGTTGCTGATTTGTCCTATTGAGTATGTATGTTACCTTACAGAAGCTTTTCAGATTCATGAGGTCTCATTTATCTATTATTGGTCTTAGATCCTGAGCCATTGGAGCTCTGTTTAGGAAACATACCCCTGTGCCAATGAGTTCAAGGCTCTTTCCCAATTTCTCTTCTATTTCATTCAGTGTATCTGATTTTAGGTTGAGGTCCTTGATCCATTTGAAATTGTGCTTTGTGTAAGGGGATAAGAATGGACTTATTTTCATTTTCCTACATACAGATTGCCAGTTGATCAGCCCAACTTATTGAAGATGCTTTCTTTTTTCTATTGTATGACTTTGGCTTCTTTGTTGAACATCAGGTTTCCATGGATGTGTTGGCTTATTTGTGGATCTTCAATTCTACTCTGTTGATCAACCCATTTGTCTCTGTACCAATATCATGAGGCTTTTTATTATAACTATTCCTCTCTAGTACAGCTTAAAGTCAGGGATGGTGATTCCCTAGAAGTTTTTTTTGTTGTTAAGAATTGGTTTCACTACCCTGGGTTTTTTGTTTTTCCATATGAAATTAAGAATGGTTCTTTCTATATCCGTGAAGAATGGTATTGGAATATTGATGGGGGTTACAAGGGGTTGGTAAGACTTTTCCCAATCTGTAGATTGATCTTGGTAGAACACCCATTTTTACTATGTTAATCTTACCAAATCCATGAGTATTTTAGATCTTTCCATCTTCTGAGGTCTTCTTCAATTTATTTTTTTTTTTCAGGGAATTGAAGTTCTTGACATGCAGATCTTTCATTTGCTTCATAAGAGTTACACCAAGATATTTATTCTATACTACTTGTGGATACTTCAGAAAAGTGGGAGCTCTAGTGTTTAGTATATAGATGTTAGGAACTGAGGTAATCTTTGTGGATATTTCCTTTGATGAGTATATAGTGTCCTTCATGGCCTCTTTTAATAAGTTTTGGGTTGAAGTCTATTTTGTTATCTGTTAAAATGGTTTTACCATTATGCTTCCTAGCTATATTTTCTTGGAATAACTCTTCTCAACATCACAACCTGAGCTAATAACTGTCAGTGATGTTGAGGTGTCTTTCTTGGATACAGCAGAAAGATAGATGCTGATTTTTCATCTATTCTGTTACTCGGAGTCTTTATTTTGATGGGGAACAGGGGGATTAAGATCAGTGATATTGAGAGATACCAAAAAAACAATGATTTCTGGTTATTGTCATTCTGCTGTCAGTAGAGCAATAAATAGTAGCTCCCCCCTCCTCTGTATGTGTGGGGTTTTTTGTTGTTGGTTTTTTTTTTTTGTTTGTTTGTTTTTTTTTTTTAGATTGTGTGAAATTATTTATTTCTTGTGCTTTCATTGATGTAGTTAACTTCCTTGTGTTGAAGATTTCCTTTTAGTACAGTCTTTAGGTCTGGAATTGTTAAATTTTGATATTATGATGGAATATTTCATTATTTTCAATATATGCTGATTAATTATTTTGCTGGGTATATTAGTTTGGGTTAGCATCTGTGAGCTCTTAGAATTTGTAGCACATTTATCCAGTTTCTTTTGGTTTTTAATGTTTCTACAAGAATTCAAATATGTCTGCTTTATTTACTAGTTGGCCTTATTCCCTTGCAAGTTTTTAATATTTTCTTTTGTTCTGTATATGTAGTGTTTTGATAATTATGTGCTGGATAACTTTCTTTTCTGGCCCAATCTATTTGGTGCTCTCTAGGCTTCTTGTTCCTTTATACTCTTCTCCTTCTTTGGAACAGTTTTGGTTTTTTCTTTGTTTGTTTGTTTGTTTTTGTTTTTGTTTTTTTATATTTTTCCCTATGATTTTATTGAAAATATACTCTGGGTTTTCTTGCTTAGATTCTACCCCCTTTTCTATACCTATTATTCTTAGGTTTGGTATTTCCACAGTGTCCCATAATGTTGATGCTGTGTGCCATGAGCTTTTTAAATTTAATATTTTTCTTTTATGGATGTATCCATTTCTTCTGTTTTCTATCATCAATGCCTGACATTTTCTCTTACAACTCTTATATTTTATTGGTGAAGATTCCCTCTATCATTCCTGTTCAAATTTCTAAATTATCCATATCCAGAATTCTCTCAGTTTTTTTTTATTGCTTCTAATTACAGTTGCAGGTTTTGAATTTTTTCATTCCCTTCTACTATTTGTTTTTGTGGGAGTTTTTAAGAGATTTATTCATTTCCTCAAATTGGTTGTATTTTCCTGGATTTCTTTAAGGGACTTATTCATTCTCTCTTTAAAGACTTCTATCATTTTCATATAGTTGATTTTAAGATAGTTTTCTTCTGTTTTAGATATATTGGTTTACTCAGTGACTTCTGTGGTAGTATAGGTGAGCACTAGTGGAAACATATTGCCCTGGCTATGTTAGGTTCTTTTGTTATGCTGGCCCCTAGGCATCAGGGTTTGGTTAGTTTTAAGTCTAGTTGCTAACTTCTGAGTTTTGCTTTGTTGGGTTTGTGTGTTGTTCCTTGGTTTCTGTTTCCTCTCTGGATTTTCACAGTATAAGAGCTTCCTATTGCCTGACTTCCTGAATTTCATGTGCCTGCTGGTACTGGGAGCTGGGATACAATGTCAAGTCAGTGGAAGGAAGCTAGGAAAAGATGGCTCATTGAGTTCAGAGGAGAGGTTGGCAGGGTGAGAGGAAGGCCACAGCTAGAGATCCTTTGCAGTGCTAGAGATGAGAGTGAAGAATAAGATGAAGGGAAATAAAGAACATGGTGATATTATGCATGCAGGTAGTGTACCTGATTTTCTGGAAGGCATGGTCTGTGGTTGAGTTATGCTGGAGTTGGGTGCTGAGATCATTGATGAGTGGAAAGAGGGAGGCAAGAAGAGAATGGTTTGTGGGACTCACAGGAGAAATGTACAGGACACAAAAGAGCATATAACTGCTGTTCTATTGTAGCACAAGGAAGAAGCCTGAGTGTAACTTTGATTTTTTTCAAAACTTATTTTTAATGTTGGTTCTTAAATAATCACACTTTTAGCTCACCATCCGCCAGAAGTAGTGAGAAAGAAAGGGTATGGAGGAAGTGGATCTCTATATAAAGGTTCTTCGTAGCAACTCTCATCTGTGTTGTCTGGAAATCAGCAATTTAGTTCACAGGTTAGCAGTAGCAGGTAGGTAGTGGTGGCACTACTTCGGAGAGACAGCCAGGCCTCAGCCTCAGCACAAGACGGCAGGAGGGACCAGGAGGAACACCAAGAGATGTTCTTGGCTGTGCCTCTCTCAGGGAATCAGATGAGCAAAGACATGAGACACACAAACATTGCATAGCTAGCTCTACCAGCAAGCCAAGCTCGGTCTCCATCAATGTATGCTAAGTCCTATTTGTACCATCCAAACACCGCATGTTCTCCACATGTCTTGCCTCATCATGTGTCTTGCTCTAGCATGGGTATAAGGTTGTAGGTTCTTGTCTCCTCTGACACTGAACATAGCTGCTTGGGGAGGCTAAAGTGGGGAGTGTGACTGCATTTAGCCCATGCTGCTGGGGGTAGGTACTGGGCTGTAGGGAAGTGCTGAGACACAGTTCCAGGGGGTGGGAAAGCACAGTATGACACATAGAAAAGCCTGAACTGATTTTTTGGTCCCAGGCTTGCAACCAGTTTGGTGCCATGGGGTTCTCAAGCTCTTGGATATCCAGATGCCATTGAAACTTGCAGAAGAACAGAGAATGGAGTCTGGAACCCTAGAGCTGGCAACAGCATCTAGCCCTGTGAGCTCAGGCTAGTCCCTGCAGGGATAGTCCTTGGCTAGATGGTGGTTGGCTTGGTGGCAGCTGTGACTGGGAACACAGAAAGGCCTACTATGGGAGATTACATGCAGCTTTCTTCATGACTCCCCGCAGTAGATCTTGATGAAAAGAAGTAGAACATGGTCCTAAATAGTTTATTTTCATGGTGGAAAATGGATGGATAAAACCATACCTTACTTCTCAGGGTGGGTCTGAGATTAAATACCTTTGTCTGGGATGGAAAGTTTATTGGCAATAGCTCTGGGCCTCTTGATACCTCATTAGCATGGAGAACTCTGTCTTGAGCTTACTTGACTGTATTCACATCTCTTTTCCTATTGTCTTTATCTGAGATGTTAGGGATGCCTAATCTCCAAGTGGAAGGATTTGGAGCATTGTCCTAATGTGACTGATGGCCACAAATATATGAGGGTTGCTTATGTGACAGGGGCTTGTTGCTGGGAGCAGGTGAAACTTCTACAGTTGCTTCAGGGTCTCCAGAGCTTCTAGCCTTTAGCTCAACCTTACAAGGCTTCCTCTCACAGTCCATGGCCCCACATGGCCCCTATTTGTCTTACCTTGCCATGTGCATCTATCTCAGCTGATATTACTCTGCTAATCAAAGTGACAAGACAACGCAAAATACCACGAGAAGTTTTTCAGCATGTTTCTCTCTATGGAATCGTGACAAATGCAGCTTTACTATGCAATGTAAAGCAGACAAAAATATGTGTGTCTTTAGTGAAGAATCATTCATCACATGTTCTTTCATGTGCTTGTTTTAGCAGAACATGCTTTCTCCTGTGTCCACTTCAGCTAAATGTTCCTTCACATGTTTGCATCAACAAATCATTATCTAACTGACTTTCCAAAGAATCCTTAAGTTTCCAGTTCAGCCGAGGGATTGGGTCTGGGGAATAGAGAAAACTGCTTTCTTTTTAAGTTAATTCTTGCTCAATATTTTGTCACAGCAACCAGTAAAGTAGCCAATACAAAGATAAAACGCTACTTAATTCTCAGATTATTGTAGAAATAGGGACTAGGTCAGAGGAAGGGAGTTGTGAAGAATGTGTTAGAAATTCTTCTGACTGGCTTAATCCAGAATCTTGTTTCTTCTGTCCTTTAGCTTGAGGACCACCTGATGAGACACCATCTACAACCTATATTTTATGTATTTTATAGATGTTTATAGTGAAAGCTATGTCATATGAAGAAGACTTAATTATTACCTGGTCTACTCAATGGAGATAAATCTTTACACAAGAAATTACCTTAGGCAAGATGAGATTCATTCAAGAGGAAACTGTATCATTTTGCATACATTTTATCAAGTGTATATCTGGAACCCAGAGATGCTTCAAATAATGGACTCCATTTATTTAACCAGAATTGTTTCTCTTTTTGTCTTTCATCTATGCATACTACTCCTGTTGACTTGTAGTGGCTTCCTCCATCATTCAGAGTATCTATACATCCCTCAAGAGTGACTGAGTCTCATTTTCTTTTCTTTCCTCCTATTTGAAGATTCCAGGTGAAAACTTAGTGACTTAGGTTATGTATATTCTGAGTCAATTAGTTTGTCTTGGAAAAAAGGCCATTGACAGCCATCGATGTCCCACCCAAGAGGAATATACTAAGGTTACAAATAGTCAATATAAAAAAAAGTGTAGAAAGCTAGATGTGCATTTCAGTAATATATTCTTAGAGAAATTAGGAATTGGATCCTACCACCAATTGCATAATGTTCACTTGGGACTGGGTTCCCCACCCCCAGGATCTATAACTAAAAATTCCTGTTGTCTTCAAAGGGGTAAAATTGTGAAGTCTCCTATGTTAATTATTTCATGTTTAATTCCGAAATCAACCATAAAAAATTAATTATTTTTACACCTATCTTACATAAAGAGCAATGAATGCTTGAGGAAGTTGCATAATCTTCATGGGATATTTTGATGCTGGATGTTTTGTCTAGCCTTGGATTAAAAAGTGAGACTGTTCTTGCAGAACAATGTGCTCTTTCTCATTTCTTTATGTAAATTGACCCTTCAGTATCTGAAAAGGTACTTTATCCTTTGGGATACTTACTTATTCAATAGCATCAGATATTTTCCAATTTAAAATTTCATCTTTTCTAATTTTATTTTCACATTTTCATCCCCATTTTTCTTATTTTCAAAGACATTTGTGCTCAAACGTCTGACAATTGACTCCTCCTTGTTAGCACAGAGGAAGCACATTCTTATGAGAATCAAGTTCAGGCTAATCTGTCCTCTGGCTTTCTGAGGCTAAAAGAGACAAAATAAAGACTCTTGACTCCTGGTTCTAAGTATTACTCCTAACCTAGTTTTTGTGTAAAGTTCAGGAAGCAGCTTCTTTCTTAGAAGCTTACTTTTCTGTCTCCAAAGAAAAGACAGAGCACTTATAGTCCACAGTCTCAGGGCCATTGCTCTCTCTGATGGAAATGCTAAAATCATTGTTCTGGAGAAACGTTCAGATTTTCAATCTTCTCAACTCCCTCTTCTTCTAGCTTATTTTCCCATTTATAAAATTATCTTGATTTTTATGCCTCTAGTTTCTATGCTACTGATGACCTATACACAGCCCTGTATCTCTAAGCCTCCTCATCCTACCAACAGGGACTCTTGTCCTTGCATCACTATCCTATTCCTGTTTACTTTTCTCCTACAATCACCTTAGAGTCTCACTCATCCTTTGTACCCTCTTGATCTCCAGAGATAATTTCCAACAGCAGGGCTCTGTCCTCCAGGCTCTTAAGGTGACCACATACTGGGGTAAATAAGCTGCTTACTGCTTACTAGCTTGGGAAGGGCAGCATTTAGAGTGTTGTCTTTTTTTTTTTTTTATTTGCTTTGCTTTGCTTTCCTTGAAATGAAAGCTGATTTGGGGGTGTTTAGATCTCTTTAATTGTGTGGATAAAAGGA
The DNA here is from genome assembly GCF_978045245.1 of Mus caroli. Taxonomy (NCBI): domain Eukaryota; kingdom Metazoa; phylum Chordata; class Mammalia; order Rodentia; family Muridae; genus Mus; species Mus caroli. The sequence continues at coordinate 86,516,344 of NW_028227261.1, forward strand.
GAGAAATTATAAATCATTATATTACTTCTGTTTCCCTGGTCTTTCCTTACACATAACACTAAGTTGTTCTCTATTTTCCATGTCCTCCAAAAATTATTTGTCTGTACCCTGTCCGAGAGTATCAATTTACCTTTGCAGGCATCCATTTTTAAGAGTCGAGAAGACGTGAGATAACACTATGTATGTATAACTGTGTACCACTATGTGATAACACTATCATCAAGACAAGAGTGATGAAAAAAAGCAGGTGGACCCAAAGCTAAAATATTATTAGCTTCATGAGGGTCTGAATTTTACTCTTTGAAAGCACATTTTAAAAGCTAGGCCTGTGATATGGTGGATCATGTTGTAAGTATATGCCCAGGAGTAGTATATAGCTGGGTCTTCAGGTAGAACTATTTCTAATTTTCTGAGGAACTTCCAGATTGGTTTCTAGAGTGGTTATACCCCTTTGCAATCACATCAGCAAAGGAGAAGTGTTTCTCTTTCTTCAAATCCTCATCAGCATATGCTGTAGTCTGAGGTTTTGATCTTAGCCATTGTGATTGGTATAAGGTGGAATCTCAGGGTCATTTTTATGTGCAATTCCTTGATGATGTTCAAGATTTCTTTAGGTGATTCTCTGATGTTTGAGATTCCTTAGTTGAAAATTCTGTTTACCTCTGTAGCCCATTTTTTAATTGGGTTATTTCGTTTTCTGGAATCTAACTTCTTCAGTTCTTTGTATTTTGAATATTATCCCTCTATCAGATATAGGGTTATTAAAGATCTTTTTGTAATTACTAATTAAGAAAATGGTCTATGAACTTGGCTACAGGAGGATCTTTTTTTCTTTTTTTAAATTTTAATTAGGTATTTTCTTCATTTACATTTCCAATGCTATCCCAAAAGTCCCCCATACCCTCCCCCCCCCACTCCCCTACTCCCCCACTCCCTCTTCTTGGCCCTGGCATTCCCCTGAACTGAGGCATATAAAGTTTGCAAGACCAATGGGCCTCTCTTTCCACTGATGGCCAACTAGGCCATCTTCTGATACATATGCAGCTAGAGACACAAGCTCCGGGGGGTACTGGTTAGTTCATATTGTTGTTCCACCTATAGGGTTACAGCTCTTGTCTATAGCTGCATATGTATCGAATGATGGCCTAGTCGGCCATCACTGGAAAGAGAGGCCCATTGGACTTGCAAACTTTATATGCCCCAATACAGGGGAATGCCAGGGCCAAAAGAATGGGAATGGGTGGGTAGGGAAGTGGGGGAGGGGTATGGGGGACTTTTGGGATAGCATTGGAAATGTAATTGAGGAAAATACGTAATAAAAAAAGAAAATGTAAATGAAATAAATACCCAATAATAATAAAAAAGGAAAAAAAATACAGATCCCTTTAGAACCTTGGGTACTTTCTCCAGCTCCTCCATTGGAGAAATTGTCTCCATTGACATTTCCTCTTCTCAGATGACTCTATCTTGTTTCAAGTTGATATAAAATTATCCAACACAACCATAGGTAATTACACACATTTTCCTCTTTGTTTCTTTCAGCATGCTCACATACAGTACGAGCAATGACAAAAAAATATCATAACAGTTTTCATTACATAATACAATATTACTATGTGCATACCAGGTACTATATACTAGATTGCTATACTTTTCCCTTCTACCTAACTAAACATCATTTCATTCTATTTCTATTTGTTTGAATTTTGTTTGTTTTATTGTTTAACTAACCTAAAAAAGCACAGTACTGAAAAGATATAGGTATGCAAGATGTATAAATATATTTGATGAACCTGTCAGAGTCTACCAGCTGTTGTAAAAGTGAAAGAGGAGCTCAAAAGGCTTCTGTACATGCATCTTGTTTTTGTTTTTGTTTTTGGTTTTTGTTTATTTATTTATTTATTTATTTATTTATTTATTTGGTTTTTTTAGAGGCAGGATTTCTCTGTATAGCTCTGGCTGTCCTGGAACTCACTTTGTAGACCAGGCTGGCCTCGAACTCAGAAATCTGCCTGCCTCTGCCTCCCAAGTGCTGGGATTAAAGATGTGCACCACCACACCTGGCTGGTACATGCGTTTTGATGAAATAAATCTGGGAGCCTCTTAGACATTGATTTCCTATAGGTAGGTGGATAGGGCCCTTGTATTCTAAGAATGTGTGAGATAGAAGCCAATTCACAAGTTCTATATTCTGATCATTTATATCTATGATTAATATGCTTGAATCTAATCCCAGTAATCTTGAACCACTCTCTGCCATGCAGGGTAAATTGTCCATTGAGATAGATAGGAGTTCAGTACAGTAGCTTGCTTCTTGATCCGAATTGGTTCTGAGCTCATAACAGAGAATCAGTTGCTTAGATAGAAAAAAAATTCAGGTTTTAGGCTAGCAAATACCCAAAGGTCATGGATGGTGGATATAGATCTGATAGGATATTTTAGAGCCAGAGGAATTCAGGGGAGGGAGCTGATATAAATAATGCCTGTCACTCTATGGTGGGAATATCCTATCTCTAGCTTTGAAAACTTTCACAGTTATTTACAGTGTGACTTTGAGTCAATGAGACACTTATAAACTGGGGCTAGTGAAAACAATCATCTCCAAAGGAAGTTGTCATTAGGATGCAATGAATATTAAAATATTCTCTAAGGTACATAGTACAAGCTACATATGTTTCTTCTTCTTTTTAAACTCCTTAAATTTTAATCAGTTTAAGGGAATAAAAACAGGGAACATCAGATGAAAGAGGCTGCTACTGTGAAAAGCAGAACACAGAGCTCTGGGGATAGAAGCCAAGGGGAGGGACTGTTCACTTGGGGAATTTTGGAGCCACTCAACATAAGAGGCCCAAACTAATCAATCTCTCTCAGCTCATCATAGGACTGGCAATCAGGGTTCCACCTGCTCACCTGCTGCTTGGCCCTTGGGGGAAGCTGCCAGAGCCAATCACGGGGCATTGTTCACCCAGCTCTTCTCCTTAAAGAAGCAATATGAGGAGAGCCTAGCCAAGATAACAAGCATGAGAGGAAGAGAGTACCCAAAGGATTCCAGGCTTGAGATTTAGATCTTGCTACTTAGTTCAGCACCTTCAATTATTTCAGAAGAATCAGAATGTGATATGATTTGGCCAAGAGTAAGCTCCTTGGGGGTGATGATCATCTTTCGGTATCAGTTCTTTTATATTTATTCACCTACTAGTTGTTTACATCATTCAATAAATGTTTAAATTCATCCATTCACAGTATTCAGTGCCGATTTTGTGTTCTTATTCTCTGGGGTCACACTCTATTTCAGGTTCCATGGTCTTTCCAATATCTAATGGATTTCCCAAAGGCCCAGGAAATCTTATGGTGACTTTATTATGTTTAAGGTAAGGACATTGTAGAAGCTCCTGCCTGCTCTTTGCCTTGCCCATCACAATCCTAGATTCTCAAGCTCTACAAATTGCTCAAGACACCAAGAAAGCATAGATGTGATTGGAGTCAGTGGAATTTAGTTTATTTGAATTGACTCAAGCTGAATGAAATGGAATTACTAAGCTAAATGGAAATAATTGAATTGAAATATAGCAAATTGGATTGAGTCAAGATTAATTGAAATGAAATCAATGGAGAATGTATTGAATTATGGTGCTGCAAGACGTTTGGACATTGCTTCCCTGACCCTACTTGCTATACAGTAAGAGACTAAAGGCATAGCTAAAGGCAATAGGATAAGAGGGAGGGTCTGTTACTCTGATACATTCCAGAAAGAGACAGAGCCAGGCTTCAAGGCCAAAACCTTTGTCAATGTGCTATATTACTGCCAGGTTTTATGGGTTCTGAGGTTGGATTTCTGGAAAAAAAAAGCCAAGATTCAATAGAATTCAGCACATAAAAAGAACCCTGTGGAATAAGTAAGCATTTCATTTTAATAATCTAATACATACCCAAGCTTGTTCTTTCTCCTCTAAATATGGGTTTGTAAGGAGCTTCATATCTTGTTTGTGGGAGGAACACAGAGAGAAATGGAACCTATGTTCTGAAATTAGTGAAAAGTGATAGCAATCAAATTAATTAAGATGGTCTCTTATGAAAACACGGTATTTTTGAACAGTAAAAATGGCATACAAGTAGCTGACTTCTCTCTTTGAATTCCCAATCATAAATTTACTATTTCTAAGCATTTGCTGCTAGTGTCATTCTTAGACAAAACTTTAATTCCCTTTTAAAGTGCTAACTGGGAGAGATAGCATGTCTAATAGTCATATATTAGTATGATAATCTTATCCCATTGACTATCTGACACTAGAATGAAGACTTGTGTAGGGGCTTCAAAGAAGCAGAATTTTATGTATAAATGGGAATCTAGATCCAGTGATGTACTTTTAAATGGTAAAAATTTGTTTAAATGTGAATTTAAACCTATATTTATCTATAAGAAATAGGTTTGTATAGTCAGTTAAATGTAATGTGCAGAATATTATATAATATAGTGACAAATGGTAAGTAGTAAAATGCATATGGTATGTCTCTTATCTAAAAATTTCAAGTTTAGGTATGTTAATGTTTCAGGTTCCTAATTATTTTTGTTGTTGGATATTTTTAAAATTTTAAAGTTTTTGAAAATGCATAGTAACACATCACTAGTGAATCTTAAATGCAAAATTCATTTGTACACTGAAATGCCTTATACACAAAGAAAATTAGATATATCTTTAATGCACTTGCATCTTTTACTTCAACCTGTCATATGAAGTCAGACATGGAATTTACCGCTGGTTCATGATTATACCACTTTCAATTTTTTAAATTTTGCAGCCTTGCATTTACTATTTGTGGATTAAGGGTATTCAACATGCCAAAACCCTCCATGGTAATCCATGGTAATAATTTTGGGAGATAAGGCAGGTGTCACTGTTGACCTCATTGGGCAGTTCTGGAAATGAATCTAGAGATTTGTGTCACACAGCACATGCACAGAGAGGAGAGTACCCAATCTGTACCCTGGACCCAATAAATCCTTCATCATTGGACTTATGATTTTTATAATTGAAGTAGATTTTCATGTGGACTGTTTGGAGCGGGGTAACAGACAGAAGTCATGGGAGTGGAGTCTTCTCTAAACAGAGAAAGACTCGTCATTTCACAGATGAGAGCCTCCAATGGGTGCAGCCTTTGGAGTATGTAATCATCCTAATGAGTGGTGGCACTTGTCAAGGTATGTGGTCCTGATTCTTACTGCTTGTGATCCAAAGATAATTGGCCTTGCCATAGAAGTTGTAAAGCAGCTTTCAGGTTCTTAGCAAACCACAGGCACAATGATACCAAGAGGCACCCTGCCAGTGCCACTGCCTCCTTATTTCTTCCATGTTTATTATCTCAGCCATAGCTTACCACTAGGTCCTAAAAGCATACCTGAAAGCCATTTAGGATCAGATGGAAGGCATATAGGGGGTAGATGCTGATGAGCATCTCATTACCTCAATCTAGTTACAAAAACAACTGAATTACATCCAGGAGGAGCAACTGCAACAAAGAAGAGTTAGCCTCCTTCCATAGACTCACACATCTCTAATTTCTAAGACAAAAGCATCTACCTTAGGGCTTGGGTGTACACTGAGCCCATTGTAAAATCTATGAAGAAACTTTAGGCTAACCTCTGAATAATGTCATATGTAAGTGGCATATTTTCCATTTCCATTTTCACCTGTAACTGGGCTGATTTTTGTGACCTTGTCATGAAGCCTTGCTTTTAATACTAGTTTCTGCCACTTGAATATAATCATTCATTACATAATGAATACTTAATAAACACTGCTTATGTGTGGGGTACTGCTCTGAATTCTAGAGATAAGGCAGTGCAATAGATATATAGATATAGTTTATAGAGACTGTATCCCATGAGTAGACAAGTATACATCAAAACAAGAATATCCACTGAAATGTGAAATACAATAGCAATAAAGCAAAGAAAAAAATCTGTGGTGTTCATTTTCATGGGAAATACCATTGAAAGGAAAAGGTGGCAGTACTTCAACAGAGACTAATACTGTGGAAAATCTCTCAGAGATACACTGAGAGACAGTGGCACAACATTGAGACATAACATGTGGGAATGACTGCAAATCTTAGATCAGATGAAGAAAGCGTAACCAAGAGAGGTATGACATGATGTTATAGAGCTGTTGCACTGAATCTGCAGGCTTAGGTTTTTCAATACCTACTCTAATAAGGGTTTTTAAAAGCTTCCACCTCCCTTCTAGCCCACTGTCCAAAGGTAGGGGAGAAGAAATGTTGATAGGAAACAGAGAGTGTAGACCTTTTTCGAAGTAGTTCTTTGGGGCAGTTCCAAACACGAATCAGCAGAGGCAGTCAAGTACAATAGCAAACACCAAACATGAATCAATAGCAATGGCTGGATCTGCAGAAGAGGCAGCACCAAGAAGCAGCCAGAATTCCATGAAAAGTTCTTTGGTGCATTTCTCTTGATGGAGTCAGGGCAAGCAAAGATCAATGAAGAGCAACAACGTGTTGCAGATCATACAGTGCAAGAGCATCCCTTCACTGTCTAAGCATCACGCTCCATCTCAGCTTCAGTTTCAGCAAAACGTGCTTTTCAAGAGACAGTGTCCAGAAAAATCCTCACGTGTCTGCTCTCAGCAAAGCATCCTCTCACACTGCTGCTTCAGCGAAACATCCTCTCATAAGACACTTTCCAGATAAACATCACATGACAAAACTGAGTCTCCAATGAACACAGAAATTTCCACTTCAGGATCTTCAACGCAGCCTTTGGAGTCCAGCACAAATGTGTTAGAATCTATAGTCTTGTCTATGCCCTGCCCAATCGCTCTGATGTTGGAGGCCCTCCTGGTAAGACACCTATACATGGACTCAAGATAGACCCTCAGAAATGTTGCTTATCAACCATAAAGCTGGCTGAAAACAACAGTGTACTTCTTTTGGAAACTAACTATTTAAGTCAGCAGTTGACATCGATAAGGTTGATTATTACATGGTAGATTTACAATATCCTATGTTGTAGTTGTGGGCATGTTTTTCTCTTTTCCTTAGAGTGACATAAATTCTACTGTAGCTCAAGTTGGTTCCCTGTGGATGTCCTTTCTGCCTCTGTGAGTCTGCATTACCTCTTTTGCACTGATAATCTCTAGAAGCACTCAGATAGATGGCCATACTGTGGTGAAATAAAAAGAAATATTTTAAAATATTGAAAAATGATGAGATTCCTTTATTGCTATTGGTGAGTAAAACAGGTCCCAAGCAATCTCTCAGGCTCTGTTCTTACACTTTCACACATCATACACTTATTACTCACTCTGAATAATTTTCACACATTGTCTCAACAGCAAGTGTGTGTGTGTGTGTGTGTGTGTGTGTGCCTGGATTCCCACTTGACTGGAGCAGCATTTAAAGAGAAAGCTTCTTCTAGAATTCTTTTGATGATGACAAGTTATTACACACATCTCTGAAATGTTCCCAAGGCTTTTGGTAGTCCTATTTATGTGAAATCATCAAAGCTTAAATCAGCTAACCAGATAATCTGTTTACTTCTATGCCTGGGATAGGTGATTTGACTTAATGGTTAAATGCTTTGTTCTCTTATGTTTGTGGTATTGTATATCTAATTCTAGCCAATGATTTTTTAGACATAATCATATTAATCATATTGAGTAGTTAATTCCAATATGAGATGTCCAAGACATCACAGTCCTTGCAGAATTGTAACTAGCAGTAAAGGATGATAGACCTCTAGGTGATTTTTTTATGACAAAGGATTGCCTTGTTTTCCTGATCTGTCATATACTTAAAATAACACTAAATCTTAAGAGGTTTATGATGCAGGGATATTTGTTACTGAAGTACAACCCAGTCCACTCTGGTTGATACATGTCTTATATTATATATAAATGCATATATATAATTTATGTTTACATATTCTCTATAGAAATGACCATTAATTATTCCTTAGGACTTGATATTCGTTTCTTCTATAAGAATAGAAACCTTCCCGGCTAGTGAATGGCTACTGAAATTAAAGAATCCATTCTTCAGGCTGCTAGCAGGTGATATAACTGTAAGGCAAACATTGGCAGATGAGATATGAACAGAAGTGAAGTTTGTTACTTTGAGCCTCATTCTTGCAGACAAATGTGCACTCTGTCATTTGTATTGGCTACGAGCTAGAAAGGATGATTATATCCTTAACTAAGCAGACAAAAGAAATGCCCTCAAAATGACAGAGCAAGGAGAAAAGAGAGTCTGGTTTCCCTGACACATGTACCCTCTTTTGTCTAAGCTGTTATATGATAAAAAAAAGTCATTTATCTTGTATAAGATAATGCTATTTGAGGTTGCTCTTATAGTACTCAAACCTGTATCCTTACCAGTATATTATCACTAGTTAATATTCTGATTTATGTATCTGAATGATATCTATTGGCACTTGTTCAATACATGTACCACACTCTTTCCATTCATACATACACAGTTATTGTACTTCATGAGAAGAGACATTATTTCTTTTTTGTCATTGTGTCCACAGATTAGTGCCATGTTTATAAGATTGTAGTAATCATTGCATCAGTAATTCCAATTATTTATTATTATACTACTCTTTATAGCATCAAGGAAGGTTCTCTACCATCCTTCATAAAAATTTGATAACATGACAATTCATTAGGCTTCTATCACTTCTTATGTTTGTGAAATCATTTCATGTCTTCAGTTTTTAATGAATTACTTCATGAAAAAGTTTTTGGTGTATGCATCCAAAAAAAGTTGTTTGCCATATGTGTGTCTGTCTGTCTGTCTGTGTGCCAAAGCTCAAAGAAGAAGTGACATGTAAATCACACAACCATAAGAGAATTCAGTTACACATGTTCATTATCATGAATGATTTTAGTCCTGCTTGGTTGCATATTTATTTTATATGCTATAGTAGATGTGGACTATCACATGGTATTTTGTTATATTCCTTGATTTGTAGACTCATAGTTACCATACAAGAACATCTAAAATTTTGTACTTTAGAAAATATCCAAATGTGAAATCCCCAAAAACTAAGTGATGAGAAGATGCCCTAGAATCCAATAGTCTTTAGCATGAATTCATAGTCTTTAGCATGAGGACACTATTTGGTACACTTGGTCCTCTTCAGTATATTGTAATGACAGTCCAGAATTTTCTATAAACATGATCACGATGATGCAGTGGCTAATTTGAGATGGTTGAGTACTGGGCCTTTGGAGGAAAGGGATCCCAAAGGAGGGAAGATGGCTAAGGAGAGCACATTATCAGAAAGAAAATGCTCCCAAAGCTGAAAGTAAATACAATCCAATCTAACAATACAGACACAATAAAAACAAACACAATGAAATCACATAAGTGGTTGAATCTCCTTTCTTTTCCAATGTTACTTATTTGACTCACTGTAGAAGCAAGCAAAGATAAGAAAAATTGCAATACCTCCCTTAGATTAGAGCAGTTGCCCAATAAATGTCAAGGAAATCAGTTTATCTGACCAAATTTTGTTCTATGCTACTCTCTGTCCCTAATAACCACTGATTCTTTTCAGTTATAGACAGGTAAGGGGCTGTAGGTCCTTCAACTGGTCTAAGAATGTCCAAGAAGATTTGGTTAACAGGATCAGTTTTAAATTACAATATTTTAATCTAATTGCACAAATTAACATATCAATAGCTTGGAGATGACTTCCAGTAGGAAATGAGATGAAGCAAAGATGTTGAACACAACTTTATTTTCCACAATATTTCACAAGAGCATTAAAAAAAAAAATCTTTACTACATTGCACAGGTAAGGTGCTGGCCCAGCACTCCAGTCTGTGATCATTGACAAGGGGCTGGTCAGCTCAACTGCACTCCCTCCAACAGAGTATTTCTAATGTGCTGCCCAAATAAGGTGTGGGCCCACACTCTTGAGTGTGCAGCTTGTTGAGAGATGGTCTCCAGCTCTCAAGTGGGAGAGCTGGCCCTGGTGGCATGGGTTCAGGAGAGATGGAGGCACAGATCAACTCAACTCTATCCAGGCCCAGATCCAGAACTTAGAGTTAGCAAACCCAACATAGATCACGTCTGTGAACTGCTGGAACACAAGAAGAGTCCAGGCCTGCAGAGCTAAAGTTCCAGGATATCCATGACATAAAACAAAAAGGAGTCTTGATGAGGATCCAGTATTGAAAGTGTGAAAGAGAAGTCCCACAGCTCATAGGAGGTTCCATTCCCAGAAGCTCTAGCATGCACAGGATCTTAGGATCAGTGGTGAGTAGAACACAACATCAGCTCCAACACCACTAGGAGTAACTGGGACCAGGAGGATCCAGGAACATAGGAACCCTGCCCAACCAGTGGTTTGTGTTCCTTCTGACCTGTTCTGGTGTACCTTGGGTGCAAACATGATAGCCAGTCCCACAGCCCCCCAGAGGAGGCTCCACTCCCAGGTGTTCTAGCAGGACCAGAATCTTAGGATCCCAGGATCTCAGGAGCTTGGTCACACCAGGATCCTGGGGTCTCAGAGGCAGTTTGACTCCCAGGAACTCTGACACATGCAGAATCTCAGAATCACAAAGACAGCTGGACTCTGAGGATTTCTGACTCAACCAGAGTTATAGGAAGGACAGGCTTCAGTCAGATATAGTGAGGGCAGGGAGCACCAGAGATAATCAGATGGTGCAAGGCAAGTATAAAAGCAGAAGGAACAGAAACGAAAGTTACTTGAAATCATCAGAACCTAATTCTCCCACATAGCAAGTCCGGAATACACCATCAGAAAAGCAAGATTTAGCTTTAAAATTACTTCTCATGACAATGATGGAGGACTTTAAGGAGGACATAAATAACTCCCTTAAAGAAATTCAGGAGAACACAGGTAAACAGTTAGAAGCCCTTAAAGAGGAAACACAAAAATCCCTTAAATATTTATTGGAAAACAAAATCAAACAGGCAAAGGAAATTAACAAAACTATCCAAGATCTAAAAATGGAAATAGGAAATAGAAACATTATTGAAATCACAAAGGGAGAAAATCCTGGAGTTAGAAAGCATAGGAAAGAGATCAGGAGTCATAGATATAAGTACCACCAACATAATACAAGAGATAGAAGAGAGAAACTCAGGGGCAGAATATGCCTTAGAAAAAATTGACACAACCATCAAATAAAATGCAAAATGCAAAAAATCCTAACCCAAAACATCCAAGAAATCCAGGACACAATGGGAAAACCAAACCTAAAGTAATAGGTATAGAAGAGAGTGAAGATTCCCAACTTAAAGGGCCAGTAAATATCTTCAACAAAATTATAGCAGAAAACTTCTCGAACCTAAAGAAAGAGGTGCCTATGAACATACATGAAGACAGCAGAACTTCAAATAGACTTGACCAGAAAAGAAGTTACTCCCATCACATAATAATCAAAACACCAAATGTATTTAACAAAAGAATATTAAAAGCATTAAGGGAAAAAGTCAAGTAACATATAAAGGCAGACCTATCAGAATTACACCAGACTTCTTCACAGAAACTATGAGAGCCAGAATATCCTGGGCAGATGTCATATAGACCCTAAGAGAACATAAATGACAGCCCAGAAAATCTCTCAATAACCATAGATGGAGAAAAGAAGATATTTTATGACAAAACCAAATTTACATAATATCTTTCCACAACTCCAGCCCTACAAAGGATAATAGATGGAAAACACCAACACTAGGAAGGAAACTACACTCTAGAAACAGCAAGAAAGTAATCTTTCAACAAACCCAAAAGAAGATAGTCTCACAAACATAAAAATAACATCAAAAATAGATGGAAGCAACAATCACTATTCCTTAATATCTCTTAACATGAATCGACTCAATTCCACAATAAAAAGACATAGATTAACAGACTGAATACTTAAACAGGACCCAGAATTTTGCTGAATATAGGAAACACAGCTCAGTGTCAAAGACAAACACTACCTCAGAGTAATGTCTGGAAAATAATTTTCCAAACAAATGGTCCCAAGAAACAAGCTGGAGTAGCCATTCTAATATCATATAAAATCAACTTTCAATCAAAAAGTTACCAAGAAGGATATGGATGGACACTTCATACTGGTCAAAGGAAAAATCTACCAAGATATACTCTCAATTCTGAACATCTATGCTCCAAATGCAAGGGCACCCAAATTCATAAAAGAAAGTTTACTAAAGCTCAAAGTACACATTGCACACCATACAATAATAGTGAGAGACTTTAACACCCCACTCTCAGCAATGGACAGATCATAGAAACAGAAACTAAACAGAGACAGAATGAAACGCACAAAAGTTATGAACCAAATGTATCTAACAGGTATTTATTCAACATTTCATCCTAAAGCAAAATAATATATTTTCTTCTCAGCCCCTCATGGTACCTTCTCCAAAATTGACCATATCATTGGCCAGGAAACAGGCCTCAATAGATACAAGAAGATTGAAATACTCCCATGCACTCTATCAGATCACCATGGAATAAAGCCTTATTTATTCCATGGTCTTAAAATCCAACAAAAATAGTGGAAAACACACATACACTTGGAAATTGAACAACGCTCAACTCAATTATAAATTTGTCAAGGAAGAAATAAGGAAAGGAATTAAAGACATTTTAGAATTTAATGCAACGGAAGACACATCATACCAAAACTTTTGAGACACAATGAAAGTATAGGTAATAGGAGAACTCATAGCTCTAAGTGCCTACAAAAAAGAAACTAGCACCTGAAAGCTCTAAAACAAAAAGAAACAAATACACCCAAGAGTAGTAGACAGCAGGAAATAAACTCAGGGCTGAAATCAACCAAATTTAAACAAAAAGAACTATATAAAGAATCAACCAGGACCCCACCGAGTGTATTCTGCACAGGCCCCAGACAACCGGCCACTTTCCCGGCTAGAGGAAAGGGGTCTGCCCGGCATGGGAGCACTATGCCTGAGCATCAGCAGCAGACATCTTGGTTCCGGGACCCTGCCGAGTGTATTCTGCACAGGTGAGAGTACAGAATACAGAAGCTAAAAGCTTCTGGGACAGGTGGGAACCACAGAGCTTCTAAGGCAGCCCCTTTTTCATGCCCCAGACAGCTGGCTACTTTCCAGGCAAGTATTCTGCACAGGTGAGAGTGTAAAATACAGAAGCTAACAGCTTCTGGGACAGGCCAAAGCAACTCAGCTTCGAGACAGGTCCTGTTTTGGGCATTCGTCTTCAGACAGGAGGAAGGTCCTAAGGCCAGATATTTGTGCACCTTTCCTGTAAGAGGAGAGCTTGCATGCAGAGAGTGCTCTGACCACTGAAACTCAGAGGAGAGAGCTAGTCTCCTATGTCTGCTGATAAAGGTTAACAGAATCACCTGAGGAACAAGCTTTAACCAGAGACAACTATAACAACTAGCTCCAGAGAATACCAGATGGCGAAAGGCAAACGTAAGAATCCTACTAACAGAAATCAGGACCACTCACCATCATCAGAACACAGCACTCCCATCCCACCTTGTCCTGGACACCCCAACACAACTGAAAAGCTAGACACGGATTTAAAAAAATATCTCATGATGATGGTAGAGGACATCAAGGACTTTAATAACTCACTTAAAGAAATACAGGAGAACACTGCTAAAGAGTTACAAGTCCTTAAAGAAAAACAGGAAAACACAACCAAACAGGTAGAAGTCCTTAAAGAAAAACAGGAAAACACATCCAAACAGGTGATGGAAATGAAGAAAACCATACTAGACCTAAAAAGGGAAGTAGACACAATAAAGAAAACCCAAAGTGAGGCAACGCTGGAGATAGAAACCCTAGGAAAGAAATCTGGAATAATAGTTGCAAGCATCAGCTACAGAATACAAGAGATGGAAGAGAGAATCTCAGGTGCAGAGGATTCCATAGAGAACATCAGCACAACAATCAAAGAAAATACAAAACGCAAAAGGATCCTAACTCAAAACATCCAGGAAATCCAGGACACAATGAGAAGACCAAACCTATGGATAATAGGAGTTGATGAGAATTAAGATTTTCAAATTAAAGGGCCAGCAAATATCTTCAAAAAATTTTAGAAGAAAACTTCCCAAAACTAAAGAAAGAGATGCCCATGAACATACAAGAAGCCTACAGAATTCCAAATAGACTGGACTAGAAAAGAAATTCCTCCCTACACATAATAATCAGAACAACAAATGCACTACATAAAGATAGAATATTAAAAGAAGTAAGGGAGAAAGGTCAAGTAACATATAAAGGCAGGCCTATCAGAATTACACCAGATTTTTCACCAGAGAATATGAAAACCAAAAGAGCCTGGACAGATGTTATACAGACACTAAGAGCACACAAATGCCAGTCCAGGCTACTATACCCGGCCAAACTCTCAATTACCATAGATGGAGAAACCAAAGTATTCCACCACAAAAACAAATTCACACATTATCTTTCCATGAATCCAGCCCTTCAAAGTATAATAAAAGAAAAAAACCAATACAAGAACAGAAATCACGTCCTAGAAAAAGCAAGAAAGTAATCCCTCAAAAAACCAAAAAGAAGACAGCCACAAGAACAGAATGCCAACTCTAACACAAAAATAAAAGGAAGCAACAATTACTTTTCCTTAATATCTCTTAATATCAATGGACTCAATTCCCCAATAAAAAGACATAGACTAATAGATTGGCAACACAAACAGGACCCAAAATTCTGCTGCTTGCAGGAAACCCATCTCAGGGAAAAAGACAGACACTACCTCAGAGTGAAAGTCTGGAAATAATTTTCCAAGAAAATGGTCTGAAGAAACAAGCTGGAGTAGCCATTCTAATATCGAATAAAATCAACTTCCAACCCAAATTTATAAAAAAAGAGAAGGAGGGACACTTCATACTCATCAAAGTTAAAATCCTCCAAGAGGAACTCTCAATTCTCAATATCTATGCTCCAAATGCAAGGGCAGCCACATTCATTAAAGAAACTTTAGTAAAGCTCAAAGCACACATTGCACCTCACACAATAATAGTGGGAGACTTCAACACACCACTTTCATCAATGGACAGATTGTGGAAACAGAAACTGAACAGGGACACAGTGAAACTAACAGAAGTTATGAAACAAATGGACTTAACAGATATCTATAGAACATTTTATCTTAAAACAAAAGGATATACCTTCTTCTCAGCACCTCACAGGACCTTCTCCAAAATTGAGCATATAATTGGTCACAAAACAGGTCTCAACAGACACAAAAATATTGTAATTGTCCCATGCATCCTATCAGACCACCATAGACTAAGGCTGATCTTCAATAACAACATAAATAATGGGAAGCCAACATTCACGTGGAAACTGAACAACACTCTTCTCAATAATACCTTGCTCAGGGAAGGAATAAAGAAAGAAATTAAAGACTTTTTAGAGTTTAATGAAAATAAAGCCACAACATACCCAAACCTATGGGATACAATGAAAACTTTTCTAAGAGGGAACCTCATGGATCTGATGTCTCCAAAAAGAAACTGGAGAGAGCACACACTAGCAGCTTGACACCTCTAAAAGCTCTAGAAAAAAAGGAAGAAAGTTCGCCCAAGAGGAGCAGAGGGCAGGAAATAATCAGACTCAGGGGTGGAAACCAAGTGGAAACAAGAAGAACTATTCAAAGAATCAACCAATCAAGGAGCTGGTTCTTTGAGAAAATCAACAAGATAGATAAACCCTTAGCTAGACTCACTAAAGGGCACAGGGACAACATCCTAATTAACAAAATCAGAAATGAAAAGGGAGACATAACAACAGATCCTGAAGAACACCAAAACACCATAAGATCCTTCTACAGAAGGCTATACTCAACAAAACTGGAAAACCTGGAAGAAATGGACAAATTTCTAGGCAGATACCAGGTACCAAAGTAAAATAAGGATCAAGTTAATGATCTAAACAGTCCCATATCCCTAAAGAAATAGAAGCAGTCATTAATAGTCTCCCAGCCAAAAAAAGCTCAGGACCAGATTGCTTTAGTGCAGAGTTTTACCAGACCTTCAAAGAATATCTAATTCCAGTTCTGCACAAACTATTTCACAAATTAGAAGTAGAAGGAACTCTACCCAACTCATTCTATGAAGCCACAATTACTCTGATACCTAAACCAAAGAAAGAACTTCAGACCAATTTCCCTTAAGAATATAGATGCAATAATCCTCAATAAAATTCTTGCTAACAGAATCCAAGAACACATTAAAGCAATCATCCATCCTGACCAAGTAGGTTTTATTCCAGGGATGCAGGGATGGTTTAATATATGGAAATCCATGAACATAATCCATTATATAAACAAACTCAAAGACAAAAACCACATGATTATCTCATTAGATGCGGAAAAAGCATTTGACAAGATCCAATACCCATTCATGATAAAAGTCTTGGAAAGATCAGGAATTCAAGGCCCATACCTAACCATGATAAAAGCAATCTACAGCAAACCAGTAGCCAACATCAAAGCAAATGGTGAGACGCTTGAAGCAATCCCACTAAAATCAGGGACTAGACAAGGCTGTCCACTCTCTCAATACCTATTCAACATTGTACTTGAAGTCCTAGCCAGAGCAATTAAAAATTGGGGCTCAGAACTGAACAAAGAATTCTCACCTGAGGAATACCGAATGGCAGTGAAGCACCTGAAAAAATGTTCAACATCCTTCATCATCAGGGAAATGCAAATCAAAACAACCCTGAGATTCCACCTCACACAGTCAGAATGGCTAAGATCAAAAATTCAGGTGACAGCAGATGCTGGCGAGGATGTGGAGAAAGAGAAACAGTCCTCAGTTGTTGGTGGGATTGCAAGCTTGTACAACCACTCTGGAAATCAGTCTGGTGGTTCCTTAGAAAATTGGACATAGTACTACTGGAGGATCAAGCAATACCTCTTCTGGGCATATATCCAGAAGATGTCCCAACCGGTAAGAAGGACACATGCTCCACTATGTTCATAGCAGCCTTATTTATAATAGCCAGAAGCTGGAAAGTACCCAGATGCCCCTCAACAGAGGAATGGATACAGAAAATGTGGTACATTTACAGAATGGAGTACTACTCAGCTATTAAAAAGAATCAATTTATGAAATTCCTAGGCAAATCGATATACCTGGAGGGCATCATCCTGAGTGAGGTAACTCAATCACAAAGGAACTCACACAGTATGTACTCACTGATAAGTGGATATTAGCCCAAAACTTAGGATACCCAAGATATAAGATACAATTTGTTAAATGCATGAAACTCAAGAAGAATGAAGACCAAAGTGTGGACACTGTGCCCCATCTTAGAATTGGGAACAAAACACCCATGGAAGGAGTTACAGAGACAAAGTTTGGAGCTGTGATGAAAGGATGGACCATCTAGAGACTGCCATATCCAGGGATACACCCCATAATCAGTTTCCAAACGCTGACACCATTGCATACACTAGCAAAATTTTGCTGAAAGGACCCAGAGATAGCTGTCTCTTGTGATACTATGCCAGGGCCTACGAAACACAGAAGTGGATGCTCACAGTCAGCTATTGGATGGATCACAGGGCTCCCAATGGAGGAGCTAGAGAAAATACCCTAGGAGCTAAAGGGATCTGCAGCCCTATAGGTGGAACAACATTATGAACTAACCAGTAACCTGGAGCTCTTGACTCTAGCTGCATATGTATCAAAATTTGGCCTAGTCGCCATCACTGGAAAGAGAGGCCCATTGGACACACAAACTTTATATGTCCCAATGCAGGGGAATGCCAGGGCCAAAAAGTGGGAATGGGTGGGTAGGGGCGTCGGTGGGGAAGGTTATAGGGGACTTTTGGGATAGCATTGGAAATGTAATTGAGGAAAATACGTAATAAAAAATATTTATATAAAAAAATTAAAATGAAAAACAGCAACAACAACAACAAAAAAGAAAGTGTGGTAGAATCCAGAGACTTTGAATCAGGCCAATAACTATTTACAGTGAACAATTGAAAGTGAAGCTGTTTGGACAAAATATTAATTCTGTGTGACACACTCTGTCATATGTAAGCTTCCTCGGTGAGGTGAGTCTTCTTTTGTTTTGATTTGTTTTGTTGTCTTTTGTTTAGGGTAAGAGTCCAAGGATAGAAGACAGCTATCATGGGATAGGGAGGTGAGTGGGGTTGAGATAGATATTGTAAAATGTTTTAAAATTGGCATTACATGAGACTCTTGAAAAACATGACCATTTTATTTATTTATTTTAAAAGTATCTTTAGAACTTCATATAAGCAATGTAATAAGATAATATGTAAGTCCCACTTTCTCCCAGTAATTCTGCTCCTGTATTCTCAGGACATATCTCCGCACTGGATGTCGTTTAGGTTGACAATCTAGTAATTTCAGTTAGTGCTTTTCACATACACATAAATGCAGTTAGTTTAAAATAAATTTTAAAATCTTTCATTTAGAATGGTTGTAATACATTTTCTTATAAAAAGATAATTATTTTTCTTCTGATGATCAATTTTTAATGTAGCTAAGTGTAAGATAAATTATTAAATTTTAAATCACTGTGAAAGGATCTGGGTAAAATTTTTATAGGATTAACTTTTATTGTTAAACATGTTGATGTTTTGGCTGGACAGTTTAGAGTTAAGAGTACTTGTTGCTCCAGTAGATGACCCAGTTTAATTTTCCGAGCACACATTTTGGCCTACAACCATATGTGTATACCAAATATATTAATACAGAAATTATTAAAACAAATCAAAAAAGTTTTGGAATTTTGCTGTATAAAAGTAACAGGTTATCCTGCAATTTATACATGTCTTTCTTTTAACTACTAATGCCCTAGGCAACTATGAAAACCACTTATCAAAATTGCAAAGCCTCATTAGTCAAGATTAGGGAATGCTTATGTTGAACACACACACAAAGAGGTTCCATACTCATATAGTCCAGATTCCCTTCTGCAATAAATTGACACCATGCTCTCTCTTACCCAACAGGAAAATCCATGAGTCTCAACCACTAATTTTATATTTGCCATCACTCAGAAAAGTATTTAACATTAATTCGATATTTACTGCTTAATGAATGAGCTCGTGTCTCTAGCTGCATATGTAGCAGAAGATGGCCTATTCCGCCATCAGTGGAAAGAGAGGCCCATTGGTCTTGCAAACTTTATATGCCTCAGTACAGAGGAACGCCAGGGCCAAGAAGTGGGAGTGGGTGGGTAGGGGAGTGAGGAGGAGGTTATGGGGGGGACTTTTGGGATAGCATTGGAAATGTAAATGAAGAAAATACCTAGTTAAAATTTTAAAAAAAGAAAGTTGCAGAAACCTTTTATACTTCATAGCACAAGTATTTCATTGAGAATCTGGGAATATTAATCTAGTCCAAGCCTTAACTTTTACATGAAGCATGCAGAGATTCTGAAAAATGGATTTGTACAGTAAGGATCATACACACAAATCTACATTTCCAGACTCACCATGACACTAGCCACATAGTACAGAGATTGCCCAACCATAAGTGCCATTTAGAGTGGACAATGCTTATTTTAACAGCACCTCTGCCGATGGATGCTATTGCAGAAATATGTGACCAGGACAAAGTGTTGTGAAATAAATGGCTTTACCAGCCAGGGTACCAGCTCTATGCCCTTCATCATTAGGAACCATTCACATGGAAAACATTACTGTGACAGGCCCAGTGAGTGATTTGTTTATCTCATTTAGAGTAATGGAGAAAGGAGACTAATTACCTAAACAATGTTGTGCTTTACTTCTGTAGTCCTACCCTGAATGCCCACCCTGCTGCACCTGATCTGATCACCCAACAATACCTAGACTGTATTCTGAGCCTTTCCAAAGACAGGGAGTGCCAACCAGCTTCATAGCACTGAATTAACCAGATAGAAGTCATTCACAGGTTTTTCAATGCTCCCACAGATTTCTTAAATTCACTTTACCTCAGGATTGAAGTCCCTTCCCTCCTTTTCTCCCAGTTCCACCCTCACATATTTATTCCAACATAGTTTCCTCCCCTTCTTCGTAGAGAAAACAAAAGCCCCATGGGTACCTGTCCACCCTTGGACATCAAGTTTTACTAAGCGGATCCTCTCCCACTGAGGCCAGACAAAGCAGCTGACCTAAGGGAAGGGGATCCAAAGAAAGGCAGCAGAGTCAGAAACAGCCATAGCTGCAATTGTTAAGGGACCCACATGAAAACCAAGTTATACATCTGCTACAAATATATACATGGCTAGGTCTAGCCCCTGCATACTATTTGATTGGTGGTTCAGTCTCTGTGAGTACCATGGGCCATGGTTAGCTGACTCTGTAGGTCTTCTTGTATTGTCCTGACCCACTTGATCAATCTTTTCCCTGACTCTTGCACAAGTCTCCATGTGTTCCATCTAATGTTGGCTATGGTCTCCGGCATCTATTTCCATCAACGGGTGTATGAATCTTCTCAGAAGACAATTATGTTAGACTCATGTCTGCAAGCATGACAGAGTATTAATAGTGTCAAGGGTGGTCTGTTTCTCATGGGGTTGTCTCGAGTTTGGCCAGTCATTGGTTGGCTATACCCTCAATCTCTGCTCTATTTTTAGCACATTTTGTATGCAGGACACATTTTCAGTTGAAGGTTTGGTGGGTGGGTTGGGGTTCTCATCATTCTACTGGAAGTGCTGCCTGGTTTCAGGAGGTATCCACTTCCATCATACAAAAGTAGTTAGGCAACAGGAAAAGATGCCGAATCTCACTCAGAAAGGAATATAAAATAGACATCGGAGGTGGACATAATTAGGAATTGGAAGGGATAGCAATGGGTAAGGGAATGAGGGCAGGGATGAGGTGTGGAGAGAACAGGGATGGGGAGAAGTCTGGGAGAGAGAACACAAACCATTGGGTTTGGAAATCTTTGGGACTAAGGTTTCCAGGAGTCTTGGACAGGGGTGGAGTTACTCTAGCTGATATTCCTAGCAGCTAGGAATATAGACACTGAAATGGCTCCCACAGATTTCCCAATCCCTTATACACATTAAATCAGTAAACCTTGTGGTTAGACATTCTCGGCTTCCATTCCTTTTTAAATAATGTTTTTACTAATTCCTTAAAATTTTCATACAATGCATTAAACATATTTACCCCCTCCTACAAATCCTCTAAGATTTACCTTTGCCACCCTCAATTCCCTACCCAACTTTAAGTTATTTTTTTTTCCCATTAAGTTCATGTGTTGCCCCACCACTCAAATATCATTAAGAATGCGACCTGCCCTGCAGTATGATCATCCTCCCAGGTATCACCTCTAAACTGACCACATAGCCCAAAGCATTTGCTTAGGTTTCCAGTACCACGTATGGTGTCATCTTTATCAGTGGGTTTAAGTGCAGTTACAGAGCACTTAGTTACTGTCAAATGCCACTACTGTACCTTTAAGGTTATGATACAATGCTGGCCACTGATGTGGTTCATAGGAATAATTGCGGGAAAAGACTGTTTCTTGCTTTCCACCTTTGGTAGCTTGTGTGGTGTCTTCTGGATCAAAAAACCTGATTTCATTGGGGGAGGCATTCAGGTTTTTTTTGTAGCAAAGGGGGCTATGGATCCTGTATCTAAATGAATGGTTTCTTCAGCAAGAGTTCACCAACCACCTTTGATGAATAACTAGGCATAATGACAATCACCTGTAATATTTTTGGTGTCTGTTGGGTAAGTAGGATTCTCATGCCTGGTGCCTTTGTTTTGTTTGTTTGTTTCTTTGTTTGGGGTTTTATGATTTTTGTTTTGTTTTGGTTAGATATCTTTGGCTCTTGAATGTAGCATTTTCAGACTATTTGGAATATATATATACATATATATATATATAACACATTTATATATATGTATATATACATATATATTATTTACATGTTTTTATTCTTTGGTAATAATATCATGTGTCTTGGAGTAGAAACTATCATTATATTTTCATAAACCTGCATATTCCCTAACTATATTTTCAGTATTTATCATTGTGCCAATCAACAAGTGTAGTCCTTACCCCTCATTAATGAAAATTCTTTTTGCAACAGATGAAATAGACCATTACAAAAGACCACAACCAATAAAATTACAAAGTTGTGAAGAACAACCCCAATGGATACATTTATAAAACAATTTTCACAACTAAATCTCAAGAATAATTGAAGGAGAGGGTATGGAAAATTTGTGTGAGCCAGAGTCAGGTAGTTTGCCATGAAGTTGTATCTTCTAGAAATTTTACAAGATACCCACATAAAGTCTCACTGACATATCTGTCTAAACATGACCCAAACAAGGACAATACTATTAGACATGCTAACACAGAAGGGAGGAAAGCTTAAAAGACCTCAATTCTAGGTAACTATAAAGAGCTGAGAGATATCAGGTGGGCAAGAGAGGATGAATTTGAAAGAATGCAGGAGAGGTGTTGTAGAAGGTTTGAAACGAATAAAGAGGATATGACTATAATTGTAAAATAAAAGAAATAAAGAGAAAACTAACTACCCCTCTTGCTGTAGCTATTAAATGTCAATAACCCCTCAGCTAATGGTGAAGTTTCATGTCCATCTTCCCCCTCAATGCTGGGCTTTCTTGGGCTTAAGTTTGTAAATGTCCTGTGTATGCTGTTATAATTATTTGATTTTATATTTGCATCTACCTGCTTTGTTCAGAAAGCACTGTTTCCTTAAATTATTCACCACTCCGGACTTACAATCTTTCTATGCTGCCTTTCATAATGATGCCTGAGACACAATTCCTTGGGAAGAAGGGTGTGATATATACATCCCACTTAGGGTTAAGCATTCTATAGTCTTTTACTTGCTACACTTCTGCCAGTTGAGGGTCTCTGTGTTGATGATGGTTGAAAGATACATTGATCTATTTGGTATAGCAATAAACCATTAGGAGCCATTTTAATACTGTGCCCACTTACCACAATAATAGCGTTAAAGTCTCTTCTAGGACCTAGGGTCTATCTAGCAACCTGGCCGTGGCTTTTTTTTTTAACAGTGTTAGATATGGATTCCATTTTATTATTGGCTTCTTTCTTCAAGTATAGTGGGAGAGCCCTTCCTCTTTCCTGTGATCACCTTCCTTCCCTTGTCAGCATCTCTATTATCATGCAACTCTGTGTTACATCATCAACAACTCCCTTTTGGATCTTCACAGCAATTAACAAGTATGTTCTTCTAACGTCCTTCTGGATGAACTTTCAACAATGAGAATAAACAATTTGCCCAAGATTGCACAAGACCTATAAACAATTCATATTATTCTTTCCTCTTTAGACCCATAAGTCTTTCTGGTTTTCCTTGAATCAAAATTTGTAAAAAAAAATAAATAAATTCAGCTTGTAGTTCCTATTATTTACCATGTGGATCCATTTTCAACTAAATTCACATAACTTGGGTCTTTCTTCCTCATAGTCTGTATATGTTATCACCTCTTTGTCCTTTCCAGAAATGTTTACCTGAGCAGGCCAAAAGATTCCTTTTCTGACCCAGTATACTATGTCTTGCCATACTCCTATTACATGAGTGTAACACACTTCAAAATGCTTTGATCTCCTATTATTTATTTTCAATATATTGGTTATAAAATAATTATACAAATAATGTGCATTTATTTTATTAGAATATGTTACTTATAGGAATGAGCATTCAAATGTTCTCTATCATACTAAGTAGCAGTGACAATATTAACTATGTAATTAATATGCAATAAATACATTTAGGCCAGTGGTTCTCAACACTCCTAATTTTGTGATCGCTTAATCTCATTCCTCATGTTGCAGTGATACTTAATCGTAAAATTATTTCCATTGTTTCTTCATAACTCTAATTTTGCTACTGTTTTGAATCATAATGTAGATGTCTAATATGCAGACTAACTGATGCGACTACTGCAATAGGGTCTTTCAAAGACTCGTAACCCACAGATTTAGAAACAATGATGCAGACTAAAAGTAGTGACTTCTTTGGATCCCCCATCAAAAATGAATGGTGTGGCTTCTCTACAATGATTAGCCACTCACCAGTTCTAGAGTATTCCACTTTAGGCACTTAATCTCTGTAGATGCATGGGTCTTAATTGAGAAGTGAGAAACAGGAGATGGCATTTTCTCTCTTTTATAGGGAGACAAACCCATGAAGACATGTAGAGCTTGATGGAACTTTGTAAAGGTGTTGCAAGCTCTTTTTTTTTTTTTTTTTTTTTTTTTTTTTTTTTTTTTTTTTATTCACGGACAAGTTCCATGCCCAAGAGTAGTTGGTCAAAACAAAATTCTGTCTTCCCTCCCTCCCTCCCTCCCTCTCTTACTTCTTTTTTTTTTTTTTAATATTTTTATTACATATTTTCCTCAATTACATTTCCAATACTATCCCAAAAGTCCCCCATAGCGCCCCCCACTTCCCTACCCACCCATTCCCATTCTTTTGGCCCTGGCATTCCCCTATATTGGGGCATATAAAGTTTGCAAGTCCAATGGGCCTCTCTTTCCATTGATGGCCGACTAGGCCATCTTTCGATACATATGCAGCTAGAGACAAGAGCTCCAGGGTTCTGGTTAGTACATCATGTTGTTCCAACAATAGGGTTGCAGATCCCTTTAGCTCCTTGGGTACTTTCTCTAGCTTCTCCATTGGGAGCCCTGTGATACATCCAATAGCTGACTGTGAACATCCACTCCTGTGTTTGCTAGGCCCCGGCATCGTCTCACAAGAGACAGCTATATTTGGGTCCTTTCAGCAAGATCTTACTAGTGTATGCAATGGTGTCAGCGTTTAGAAGCTGATTATGGGACGGATCCCTGGATACAGCAGTCTCTAAATGGTCCATCCTTTCATCACAGCTACGAACTTTGTCTCTGTAACTCCTTCCCTGGGTGTTTTGTTCCCAATTCTAAGAAGGTGCACAATGTCCACACTTTGGTCTTCATTCTTCTTGAGTTTCATGCGTTTATCAAATTGTATCTTATATCTTGGGTATCCTAAGTTTTGGGCTAATATCCACTTATCAATGAATACATATTGTGTGAGATCTTTTGTGATTGTGTTACTTCACTCAAGATGATGCCCTCCAGGTCCATCCATTTGGCTAGGAATTTCATAAATTCATTCTTTTTAATAGCTGAGTAGTACTCCATTGTGTAAATGTACCATAATTTCTGTATCCATTCCTCTGTTGAGGGACATCTGGGTTCTTTCCAGCTTCTGGCTATTATAAATAGGGCTGCTATGAACATAGTGGAGCATGTGTCCTTTTTACCGGTTGGGACATCTTCTGGATATATGCCCAGGAGAGGTATTGCTGGATCCTCCGGTAGTACTATGTCCAATTTTCTGAGGAACCGCCAGACTGATTTCCAGAGTGGTTGTACAAGCATGCAATCCCACCAACAATGGAGGAGTGTTCCACTTTCTCCACATCCTCGCCAGCATCTGCTGTCACCTGAATTTTTGATCTTAGCCATTCTGACTGGTGTGAGGTGGAATCTCAGGGTTGTTTTGATTTGCATTTCCCTGATGATTAAGGATGTTGAACATTTTTTCAGGTGCTTCTCTGCCATTCGGTATTCCTCAGGTGAGAATTCTTTGTTCAGTTCTGAGCCCCATTTTTAATGGGGTTATTTGACTTTCTGGAGTCCACCTTCTTGAGTTCTTTATATATATTGGATATTAGTCCCTTATCTGATTTAGGATAGGTGAAGATCCTTTCCCAATCTGTTGGTGGTTTTTTTGTCTTATTGATGGTGTCTTTAGCCTTGCAGAAGCTTTGTAGTTTCATGAGGTCCCACTTGTCAATTCTCGATCTTACAGCACAAGCCATTACTGTTCGATTCAGGAATTTTTCCCCTGTGCCCATATCTTCAAGGCTTTTCCCCACTTTCTCCTCTATAAGTTTCAGTGTCTCTGGTTTTATGTGAAGTTCCTTGATCCACTTAGACTTGACCTTAGTACAAGGAGATAGGAATGGATCGATTCGCATTCTTCTACATGTTAACAACCAGTTGTGCCAGCACCATTTGTTGAAAATGCTGTCTTTCTTCCACTGGATGTTTTTAGCTCCCTTGTCGAAGATCAAGTGACCATAGGTGTGTGGATTCATTTCTGGGTCTTCAATTCTATTCCATTGGTCTATTTGTCTGTCACTATACCAGTACCATGCAGTTTTTATCACAATTGCTCTGTAGTAGAGCTTTAGGTCCCGCATGGTGATTCCACCAGAGGTTCTTCTATCCTTGAGGAGAGTTTTTGCTATCCTAGGTTTTTTGTTATTCCAGATGAATTTGCAGATTGCACTTTCTAATTCGTGGAAGAATTGATTTGGAATTTTGATGGGGATTGCATTGAATCTGTAGATTGCTTTTGGCAAGATAGCCATTTTTACAATGTTGATCCTGCCAATCCATGAGCATGGGAGATCTTTCCATCTTCTGAGATCTTCTATAATTTCTTTCTTCAGAGACTTGAAGTTTTTATTATACAGATCTTTCACTTCCTTAGTTAGAGTCACGCCAAGATATTTTATATTATTTGTGACTATTGAGAAGGGTGTTGTTTCCCTAATTTCTTTCTCAGCCTGTTTATTCTTTGTGTAGAGAAAGGCCATTGATTTGTTTGAGTTAATTTTATATCCAGCTACTTCACCGAAGCTGTTTATCAGGCTTAGGAGTTCTCTGGTGGAATTTTTAGGGTCACTTATATATACTATCATATCATCTGTAAAAAGTGATATTTTGACTTCATCTTTTCCAATTTGTATCCCTTTGATCTCCTTTTGTTGTCGAATTGCTCTGGCTAGGACTTCAAGTACAATGTTGAATAGGTATGGAGAAAGTGGACAGCCTTGTCTAGTCCCTGATTTTAGAGGGATTGCTTCAAGCTTCTGACCATTTACTTTGATGTTGGCTACTGGTTTGCTGTAGATTGCTTTTATCATGTTTAGGTATGGGCCTTGAATTCCTGATCTTTCCAAGACTTTTATCATGAATGGGTGTTGGATCTTGTCAAATGCTTTTTCCGCATCTAAGGAGATGACCATGTGGTTTTTGCCTTTGAGTTTGTTTATATCCTGGATTACGTTGATGGATTTCCGTATATTGAACCATCCCTGCATCCCTGGGATGAAACCTACTTGGTCAGGATGGATGATTGTTTTGATGTGTTCTTGGATTCGGTTAGCAAGAACTTTATTGAGGATTTTTGCATCAATATTCATAAGGGATATTGGTCTGAAGTTTTCTATCTTTGTTGGGTCTTTTTGTGGTTTAGGTATCAGAGTAATTGTGGCTTCATAGAATGAGTTGGGTAGAGTACCTTCTGTTTCTATTTTGTGGAATAGTTTGTGAAGAACTGGGATTAGATCTTCTTTGAAGGTCTGATAGAACTCTGCACTAAACCCATCTGGTCCTGGGCTTTTTTTAGTTGGGAGACTATTAATGACTGCTTCTATTTCTTTGGGGGATATAGGGCTGTTTAGATCATTAACCTGATCTTGATTCAGCTTTGGTACCTGGTATCTGTCTAGGAACTTGTCCATTTCATCCAGGTTCTCCAGTTTTGTTGAGTATAGCCTTTGGTAGAAGGATCTGATGGTGTTTTGGATGTCTTCAGGATCTGTTGTTATGTCTCCTTTTTCATTTCTGATTTTGTTAATTAGGATGCTTTCCCTGTGCCCTCTAGTGAGTCTGGCTAAGGGTTTATCTATCTTGTTGATTTTCTCAAAGGCAAGCTCTTTTTTATGATACTTTGCTTTTTTAAGGAGAAGACATAGCTGTTTTGTGATGTGAAAATCCAAATTTAGATTCTGTGTAGACAACGTAGCCATGGGAAAATCTGTTTCTCTATGTAAATCTCAAACTCTCTAGTGGCAAATCAAAATGCCATTGGGGTCACCATGATGCACCGACAGAGGCTCATGTTATATGCCTTTCCATGATCAATGACCAACCAGACAAAATTAGAGATGGCTTATTCAATGACTTGGCAGGTGATTTATCTCTGAAGCAGTCTACCCCATGATGGCAACTTGTGCTTTGTGAAGTCATGTAATCCATCCTCAGAAGCAAGTCTTAGGCTTGGTCTTCAAGGTCAGCATTTACACCTTGGATTGTTCAATGTAACATAAAGCCCACAGATACATGCGATTGTGCTATTAGAATTTCATTTTTCCTTTATGATATTTAAGTAGAAAAAAAAACCAGTGTTTTTAATCAGAGAGTTAATCATTAACTCAAAAATGTGTCATAAACTATACATCTCCTTAACCATTTCTAATAGGTATACATAGGACATATCAGTGATAGGGACAGAGACAGGGACAGAAAGAGAGAGAGAGAGAGAGAGAGAGAGAGAGAGAGAGAGAGAGAGAGAGAGAGAGAGAGGAAAAATAAAACAAGTGTTTGTAAGTGATAGTCTAAAAGCATAACACTGATACAATTATTCTCCTACCATATTGTAATCAGAATTAGGTCCAAATTGAAAGGGATTTATTTTTCATTGCATGAGTCAAAGTAAGTGTGTGTGTGTGTGTGTGTGTGTGTGTGTGTGTGTGTTCCATTTAAAAGTCAAGGAATTTTTTAATGGAATAGCTCTTATAGAGTGATGAGCCAGATGAGAACCTATGTTCCCTATTCCCAACATTCGTGTTATGTTAAATCTGAGCAACACACATACAGCAGAGGACTCCTTTGTCTGTGTTCATTCAGAGATGATGCACCTAACAATCAAGAGACTGGAGGCTCCAGGGAGTTTAGAGATCAGGTGTGATGAGGACACCCACGTGGAGACACGGGGTGGGGAGGGCATATGGGATGTGAAGCAATAGGAGGGTGGATGGGGGAGATGGAATAAAATATGGAGTGTAAAATAAATAAATAAATACTTTTAAAAACAAAAAAAAATGGGGATTACCACTTATAAACTTGTAGCCAACATTTAGAAGGAAGTAAAATTTCTTAGGTTGTACTGAAGAGAATGAATCTAGAGAGGGAGAAAGAAAAAGAATGAAAGAGACAGAGGGGAGACAAAAAACACAGAGAAATTCATTGAGATACAGAGACAGAGACAGAGACAGAGACAGAGACAGAGACAGAGAGACATTGACAGATACAGAATTTGTTTCTCTCCTAAAGAAACTTGCTACCAGAAGTTTGGAAACAAAGTGTGACACATAAACTTCATACTTAAAACTAACATTGTTCCCAGACCTTACCCTGCAGTGCAGAGTGCAAGCTCTTTCCAGAGATGGAAAAATTGGGCCTAGACTAATTTGATAACTTGGGCTATGCTCTGACTCAAGGTTGATTATCTGAGGCTGCTCTGAGCTCAGAAATTTGCACGGTGTTGAATGTCCATATTTCAAGAAGGTAATGTTGACCTTCTGAGGAAACCACTCTGGAAATAAATATGAAACTTCTGTATTCTGATGTTCCTCTGGCAAGTCCACCTTTGACTATGTCCTAAGACTATCTAGTGTTCATGCGGCATGTGACATGAGCCCAACAGCCTCTGACAGGAAAAAATGTATCTCTAGTACTTGAATATGCAAAGGAGTAGGCATCAAATATAAATGTGAAACTTCCTAATTCCACTTTTTATTGTCGTTTTGAACTTGTAAAGATAGCTTACATAATTGAGCCTTTATTTTCTCTCTTGACAATGTCTTAATGAGTGTTACAGAATTATGTGAAAATTAAAAGAAATACAGATAAAACTTTTAGTTATCAGGTTATCTAGTGTGAGTAGTGCATTTGTTCATTCAATGTTTCTCAGGTTTTGCTATACCAATCATATTTTATGGTATAAATATGAACAAGGAGCTACAAAGCTGCCTGAATTCCTGTAGGACTGCCTCCACTAGGGACAACCTGAAAGTTAAAGGTCACTCTAAGAACACAGTCAACAAGGGCCAGGGCAATATGGCACTAGCACAGATATTCTTCTAGTGGAAGCCCTGGATATCCTAACACAGCTAAAGCACAAGAAAATTATCTTAAATTTAATCTTATATAGATGGTAAAGGCCTTTAAATAGGTAATTATAAAGAAGACACTACTGTGGAAAACATCCTGGAGATAGGTAAGAAACAGAAAGTACAGATGCAAGCATCACCAACAGAGTATAAGAAATGAAAGAAAGAATCTTTAGAGCAGGAGATACAAAAGAAAAAATTAATACATTATCAAAAAATGTTAAATCTAAAAAATTTCTCACACAAAACAGCTAGGAAATCTGGAGATATATTGGAAAGGCCAAACCTAAGAATAATAGGAATAGAAGAAAGAGAAGATTCCTAGCTCAAATGTTCCAAACTATATATATATATATATATATATATATATATATATATATATATATAACCTACAAATAATATGCCTACAAATAATAATAAATAATAATAACTTACAAATAATATAAAATATCTTGGTATCACTTTAACCAAGTCAGTGAAACACTGATATGACATGAACCTCAAGTCTTTGAAGAGAAATTGAAGAAGATATCAGAAGATGGAAAGATCGCTCATGTTTATGGATCAGTTGGATTCATTTAGTAAAAACATCATATTGTCAAAGGCAATCTACAAATTCAATGCAATTTTTGTCAAAATTCCAACAAAATTCTTTACAGACCTTTGAAGAACAATTCTCTTCTTCTTATGCAAAAACAAAAAAAAATCTTAGGATATCAAAAACAATTCTGTACAATAAAAGATCTGGGCATACCACCATCCCTGATATCAAGCTTTATTACAGAGCAAAAGTAATAAAAACTGCATGACACTTGCATACGAACAGAGAAGATGGTCAATAGAAGTAAGTCAAAGCCTCAGAAATAAACCAATACCCCTATATATACTTGAATTTAAACAAAGATGCCAAAGGTATACAATGGACAAAAGAAAGGATTTTAAACAAATGGTTCTTGCCTAGTTGGATAACTGTGTGTAGGTGAATGCAAATAGATTTATATTTATCACACAAAACTCAAGTTCAAGTGGATCAAAGACCTCAACATGAAACCATAAACACTAAACTGATAAAAGAGAAAGTGAAGAATATCCTTGAAAGCATTGGCATAGGAGATACTTCCTGAACAAAGCACCAACAGCACAGACACTAACACCCACAATTAGGAAATGGAACCTCAGAAAACTGAAAAGCTTCTATAAGGCAAAGGACACCATGAGAAAGGTAAAAGAGCAGCCTACACAATGAGAATAAACCTTTACCGAGCCCACAATTGACAGAGGGCAGGTATCCAATATGTATAAAAAAAACTCAAGAAACTAGATATCAACAAACTAAATATTCCAATTAAATAATGGGCTACAGATATAAACAGAGTTCTGCACTGAAGACTTTCTAATGACTGAGAAGCACTTAAAGAAAATTTCCACATCTTTAATCATCATGGAAATGAAAATCAATATGTCTACGAAATTCCATTTTAACACCCATCAAAATGACTGAGATCAAAAACTCAAGAGACAGATCATGTTGGTGAGAATGTGGAGCAACAGGAACATTCCTCCATTTCTAGAGGAAGTTCAAGCTTGAATAACCACTTTGGAAATCAATTTTCTCAGAAAATTGGTAATAGAAATTCCTCAAGACGCATCTATACTAGTCCTGGACATATGCCCCAAAGAAGGTCTAGTCTACCACAATGACATTTGTTCAACTACGTTTATAGAAGCTTTATTCATCGTAAGTAGACAATGAAAACAACCTAGATGTCCCTCAACTGAATAATGGATAAAAACATGTGGTACATTTACACAGTGGAGTATTAGTCATTAAAAATAATGGAATCTTGAAATTTGTAGGAAAAAATGATGGAATTAGAAAATATCATCCTGAGTAAAGTAATCCAGAGCTAAAGATGCGCTTATAAGTAAGTAGTAGTCATAAAGTGTAGGCTAATCGTGTAGCGTGCTACAAATCACATACTTAAAGAAGCTAAGTAACCAGGAGGGAACAAGGGAGGATATTTGACTCATACTGAGAAGAGGAAATAGATTAAACATCATAGGTAGAAGCTGTGTGTGGATGAGACTGAATCTAGTAGCGGTGGGTAAGGAAACAGGAGAGATGAGATTGGAGTAGGACAGAGGAAGAGAGTACTGGAAGAGACAACTGGATTTGGGTGGGGGCATCTTCTGGATGAGCTAGAAACCTAGGACAATGGAAAAGACCAGGAATTTCTGAGAGTGATGTTAGCTAGGACTCTTATGAATGGTTATAAGGAGCATGAACTGGGCATCACCTATAACCAGGAAAGAAATACAATGGAGGGACTGTGATACAAACAAAGTCACAAAACTTTAGACCCACAATTTTTGTCTGCCTACAGGATATGCAGGGTTTGGGGTGGAACAGAATTTGAGAAAAGGTCTAACCAATGACTGGTCCAGCTTAAGACTTAAGTCATGAAAGAGAACACACCCCTAACACTATTGATAATATTCTGGTATACTTGAAGACAGGAACCCAGCATACATATCATTAGAGGACCATCATATTGCAACTGTTGTATGCCGATGCAGACATGTACAATCAAACATTGAATGGAGTTTAGGGAATCCTAATAGAGGAATAGAGGGATGAAGGATTGCGTGTGCCAGAGAGGTCAAGTCCCTAATAAGAAAAACCTACAGAAGCAACTAATCTGGGCTCATGGAGACTAAACTGGCAACCATGGAGCATAAATGGGATGAGCCTAGTCCCTCTGCATGTATTTAGCAGTTGTGCAGCTGTGTTTTTATGTGGACCTCCAAAAGTGGAAGCAGGGTCTGTCTCTGACCACAATGCCTGCGTTTGGATCACTTTCCCCTAGCTTGGATGCTTTGTCTAGCCTCAATGGATGAGAATGTGCCTAGTCTTGTGGCAGCTTGATATTTTAGGGCAGTTTGATATCCATGAGAGACCTTTTCTTTTCAGTGGAGAAGGGGAGGAGGTGGGAATAGAGGGGCTGGGAAAAGGGTGGTAGAATAAAAGGGAGAGGAATGTGTAATCAGGATGTAAAGTAAATAAATAATTTAATCACCAAATAATGAACAATAACATTATCAACAATTGCTTAATAGTGACTCATCTTTGAGGGTCTGTCTCAGCTAGACCCAGTTAGGTATATCCAAGTTGCAGGCAAAACACCATTCACTCCATAAATGTCTTGTCCACCTTAAATCAATAATTTACCCAGCAGTTTTCTTCTTGTGGAGCTTAAACCAACTTTCACACTCTTAATAATTGTTCAAGTAAAAACTATGAATGTAGAAGAAAGTAAATAGTGTGGCCATTTATAAAATCTATTATAATTATTTTATTTTTAGAATCATCCTCATATCTAGAAGGGAAATCTACCATGTTAGGTGACATGAAAGTCTCCCTTCCTAAGCAATAGAGGGAAGCACATTTTCTTCCCTTGTTCCTGCAACTGACCTATGGAAAATAAGTAAAGCAGACTGTATTAATTAGCTTTGCCTTAACAAAATACCTGAGGCAAAACAACTTAAAAACATAAAGATTTATTTTAGTTTGTGGTTTAAAAGGACACAGCTAATCAATAACTTGGAGACATGGAAACCAGTGCATGCAAGGATTAATCATGTTTCCTCTACAGTTAGTTACAACACAGAAGACAGGAAAGAGCATGAGGCTAACAAATGTCAAGCCCCACCCCTTCTGACCTACATCCTCAGCAAGGTCCTACAACATGAGTGCCCTTCAATTTTCCAATATAGCACAATGAACACAGTACTAAATGTCCAAACACATGAGCCTAGAGAGAATATTTCATATTCAAACCACAACACAGATCAAGCACATGTTCATTCTTTCCTAGGGTATTGATTTCTTTTATAGTGGTTGTACTTCTGGAAATCACATTCATCTGATCTTTATTATGCAATGGATACTCTTTTTTTTTTTTTTTTTTTTTTTGGTCCAGAACTGAGGACCGAACCCAGGACCTTCGATTTGCTAGGCAAGTGCTCTACCACTAAAATAAATCCCCAGCCCCTAAGCAACTGATTCTCATGGTGCAAAATTTGAAGATTTAAGATGGCCATATGCAATAAAGATACATTTCTCCTTTGTCTCACTCCTCTATCAGATATCCAATTGGATATGCAGATAGTAATGAAGTTTGTAGAATATCTCCATTTTTGTTTGTTCCCTAAATATCTTGCATAAGTTTTGACCTTTCCCCCCCCCAATTTGACATTCCTGGCAAAGGCTTTAACAGTAATGATGATGTGGGTAGATCCAGAGTTAGTTAACACTGCTCATTAACTCTGCCCTGT
Organism: Mus caroli; assembly: GCF_978045245.1. Lineage (NCBI taxonomy): Eukaryota > Metazoa > Chordata > Mammalia > Rodentia > Muridae > Mus > Mus caroli. The sequence continues at coordinate 86,550,704 of NW_028227261.1, forward strand.
AAGCTGATTAACAAAAAAGCTACAAAGAAATAGGTGAGATTCAAGTTTCATACTTCATACATCTGTAACTTCAGTGTATTTTCATGAGTTCAGAGCTGTTGTTGTGAGCCACTAAATTCTGGAGTGGTTGTGTTCATAGCATGTGTACACTATTGTACTGGTACAAAAATTAAACCAAATAACTTACCACTACTTCTATAGATTTTATCTGTGAGAATTTTAGTTGCAATATCCTATTCCTCTGTGATATTCTTTTTTCTTAGTCATTGTCATTGCATATCTGACATATTAAAGAGGTACATACTTGATATAACACAGGCCTAACTTGTGTTCATCTGATGATCAACATGGGCTGATTTATTTATTCTCTAGTGTAAAAATATTTAATTGTATAGAATATTCAATGATTTAGTATCATGAATTCAAATATTGATATTTAAGAACTACTCAGTGGATGCTTCTAATTTATAGTAAATTTTTTTTCAAAAATTTTACAACACTCTTTGAGATGGGGTCTTGTATTTATGCCATTTTGCAGACAAGAAAACTGAGGCTTAAAAATTTGCTAATTCATTTCTCTTACAGTTAAATGTCATGATACAAACCAGGAGGCTGTTTCTAGATACTGGACTTTTTACATGGTTACTGAAATTTCTTTCAGCTTTCAGATATATGGTTCTATTTTCTGATATGTGCCAGCCCAAGTAAGAGAAATGCATTTGACTAGACTAGCTCTTTACAAAATATAAGATGCTAATCTAGGAATGTCCTATATAGGTAATGACGAAGAGACAGTTCTCTGAAGATACTGGAAAAGGCAATTTCCTTCCAAATTATTTTTAAATGTTAAGAAAATGAAATCTTAGTTGATTGTTAATATGTTCCATACTTCAAACATTTGCTAATCTGTAGTGAAATTTTTGGTTATTTGAGTTCTTAAAAAAACAGAAATATTATAAGAATATGATTTTGTTTTAACCTCAGGTGTGGAATATGTTCCTGCTTCAGATTATCCACAGCAACTGACTATGGTTTGCTTCCAGCTGTAGCATGGGTGTGATTTTTACAGCTGCAGATAGTGCAAGCAACTATGTAATGATTAGAAATCTGGGGAAAATTTTTATAGGGCATATAAATGCTAGGACCCTAAGAGGCAGTTGGGTTGTTGGATGGTTGTTGCTTGCTGTTGATCTCTGTTGGATGGCATTGGTCAGTATTAAGTAGTTGTCTACAAAGAAGAAACAAGAAGAATAAATTAGATATCCTTATAGTGAGAATCAAAGTTGCCCCAAGAAACTCTTTGGCCCTACTCAGCAGGAAATAGTCTAATGATAATGTTTCCCACTTTCCACTAGTTGACCTTGATCAGGAATCTCTTTCCCATCTCTCTTATCTAGTGTTAGGAGGATGAAAGGGTGGAAAAAAGGAGGTGAAGAGTCAAAGAAAAAAGAACTCACAAAGTAGACAAACACAACTACACTAATCTCATTGCTTCTCCACATTTTTAAAAACAAACAAAAACAAAACATACCAAAACAAATATCCCATCACAAAATACCAAAAAAAAAAAAAAAAAAAAAAAAAAAAAAAAAACCAACAAGACCAAACAAAGTATACAAACAAACAAAAGAAACTAGAGCAAATTCTTCTGCAAAGGCCAGCCTCTCATAAGTAAGAAGTGTGTTTTATTATTTTTCCCATTATCTTTGAATTAAAGCAAGGATTTCTGGCTTGCCAGTGACTGCCTAAGCTAAAATTTTCTTGCAAGGGTGATTAATGTAACCTGTGACAGTTGACTCAAGGAAAATTGGTAAAGAAATAGTATATTCAGCTGGGCAGTGCTGGCACATGCCTTTAATCCCAGCGTTAGGGAGGCAGAGGCAGGCGGATTTCTGAGTTTGAGGCCAGCCTGGTCTACAGAGTGAGTTCCAGGACATCTAGGGCTACATAGAGAAACCCTGTCTCGAAAAAATAAACAAAAAAAAATGTATATTTCATAAAGAACAGACATCATAAAGTTGGTAGCTGAATGAAAGTAATGAAACATTATTTTAGAGATCTGCATTTTCTTTTTCTTTTTTCCTGATATGGCAGTCCCTCACAACACAGTTGGAACTCAATCTATATTTCAATGCCAAATTACCCACATATATTTTAAGAAGTAATCAAACAATATAGTTATATTTATTTAGAAACAAAAATTCCATTTTTTTATCAATGGGGCCCATACAAATACATTAATCTTCATGTCAGATATCCTGGGTCCTCTGCTGTCTTGCGTATTTACCTATGTGTCCCTGCATACATTATTTTTGATGTCTGAGCCATCAAAAAATAGAAGGACTATTTTTAAATTAGTATTTTTAACTAAATGATTCTAATTCAAAAACACATGGATATTTTCAGTAACATTGTTATTTTAAAACACTTTAGAATTGATAGTGTTGAATGATTTTATAATAAATCCTAGAATCAAATGGCAACAATATATTTTCAATAGAAACTCTACTAGCATATGTTGATTTGTTTTATTTTTATCACTTTTGCTTGTATTGAAATGAAACATTTGGTAAAAATTAAATATTATATGCAGATGAGTGTAACAAGTCTACTTTTGAAATAATAATTAATTATCTCCCTTCTAGGATACGTGAGTGTCTTCAAGTTTTCTCCCAGCAGGCCATAGCTATTATGTCAGCACACTGGAAGCTTACCAAGAAAGTACAAAGAAAATCCTACCTTCTATTAGCATAAATCCCAGAATTCCATGTTTAAAATTGTAATCTATTAATAGGTGACAAGACTGTCAGTAGAAGTTCATTTATAATGTTGTCATTGGAACCTAATGAACATTTAGGACATATTTTAGGAACTGTAATTTTTTTCTTTTTGCCAGAAAGTATAAAAAAGGACATAATAAAATGATTTTTCCACTTCCACCTTAAAGCTAGTGAATGTGATGACATTTTCTTTTGCAATTTCAGTTTTTGCTTTTTATAACATAGAATAACACACACACAAATACACATATATGTATATATACATACATATATATATATATATATATGTCCATAAATGTGTATACACACACCTGTACCTATACCTACCTGTTCGAGAGAGAGAGAGAGAGAAAGTTCAATAATTACTGTGAAGGGAAAGTTTAGAAAGTCATAAAGTTTATCAATTTCATCATTACTGGCATAGTCCTGGCATCTTACTCATTCATTACTTCATGTGAATGAAGGGCTATAGGAGATCACAATGTTTTGGTCTCTCGATTGTCAGGATTGTAGGCTAATGGAGAAATGAAGAATTATTAGATCTGAGACAGCAGGACAGAAAGAAAATAATACATATGAGCTTCCCTAACCTGCATACCAAATAGAAAGTATCTTTGTACACTTCACAGGCATACTATACTGCACTAGTGGCAGGTGACAAGAGCTGATTTTAGAATCCAAAGTACATGTACTTGTTCTTTCTACTAACAGTAGAACTTTGGACAAGCCAAATTTATTTCTCAACTTGATCTCATTTTTATGAAAAGAGTTATTCTTAATTAATAAGTGTACTTAAACTTACTTAATAAAGATATTGTTACAATTAAATTAACGATGAAGACTTATAAAGTTTTTTGGATAAGTATATTTCATATTACAAAGTCAATAAAAAGCAGTGATTAATAACAGTCACGTCATTTATAATTACACACTGTAACTAATATACCAGATAAACAAAATCCTGAGAGCAACTAGACACATTATTTATAACTTGTGATCCATTATGCACATATACTACCTGCTTTAGGCTATTAGATTCTTGAGGGAAATCAAACACTAAATTAGAGTACAGATATAAGAATTTGAAATGATTAATATTTTATAAATCCAAAAATTTTAAAGTTTGAATGATAACAGCTGAATATATACATATACATACACACAAACACACATACACATACATATACATTTAACATATATACGTGCACACACACTCATATGCACACACACTTGTACAAACCTGTTTTTTTTCCCTTTTATACTTATATTTTGTTTCTGAGGAGACTAGTGGAGAGGACAAATATATGATTCTATTCAAAATGATATGTCTTCTATATTCATCTGCCTTTCCCTGTCTCTTTTCCTGTGTTCTCTTGTTTCTCTGTGTCTCTATGTCTCCTCTCTCTCTTTCTCTCTCAAACATACACACACACACACACATATACACACACATAATCAAGAAAATACACACACACACACACATATACACACACATAATCAAGAAAATAGTCTCATTTCTTACTTGCTCACCAAATCAAAGTGAATAATTTCATGATAATAAGTATAGATTTAAATGGTCTTAAATATGAGCCACACCTACTTTTTATTGTTATCTAAAACTATTGTTTCATGAGAAAGATGTATTTAAGTCCCCAGTTCTCTAATATTCTCTGAAGATGTTCTATTGTTTTAATCTTTTATGCTGTCTTATTAATCTTATGTGCCTCGAGAAACCCAACTTAATATTCAGGATACATCTATGACACTTTCTCTAGCAATATCAATAAAACTGAAATGATCATCATGGACACCATTAACTAAGCTCTCATCTGTGCCAGGTACACTGTGCCAGGCAATTACACCATGTTCTGTGATTCTCCATAGACTGCAATATTTGTCTTGTTGATTGTATACCATATAAAGCTCCATCTACCTTGTATCCTCCCAATTTGAGACTTGGACTTGGAAAATAAAGCCATGTTTAATAATACTTAAAATCTTAAAGATTATCTCCATGTAGGGTCTCAATATTTGTTAAAATAAAATGAACGACAGGGTTAAGTTGCACTTAATAAATATATATTAAATAAGAATAGCATAAATAAGATCCATGTATCTAATTAGAGATTGGACTCAGAATATATATTTTTCTCTAAATATAAAATGTTAGAATACATCTAGCCCCATGTTCAGATAATAACCATAATATTGGAATTAAGAATAAATATTAACAGTGAAATCACTTGGTATCACATGAATGTTTAAGCTTGCAAACATCCCTGCCCAACTAAGTATCAAAGACTCACATGTAGTCACACATCTGGAGCCATTCCATCTGTCTTTGACAGAATCTCTGTAGCTTTTAAGCAGACATTACATGAGAGTATCTATAAATAATCACCCAATTGTAAAGCCATCCATCCTGCTGGGTTAAATATAGATATTGCATTAGTTTAATGTAGGAAGGGAAAAGTGGTTCCCAACTCAAAGAAATTGTTATAAATTTCATTTGGTGCATTCATATGCCCAATGGATAAATCATTCTATAAGGACAGGAAAATAGCAATTAACCCAAGGACAATATTTTAGTTGTTGCTGTCTCCCCTGCTCAATCCCTTCCCATCTGGATCATTATGCAGATGCTGTTTTATCTAAATGTGTCTGTCAAGTGACACTGCCTCTACCGCTTTTATGTACACTTACTCCTTGCTGCCAATGGTTTTTTTCTTTGATGGGAGGAGTTGTTCATATAAATTATACACATTTGAATTTTTCCTATTATGTTTTGCTTTGGAGGAGAATAGTAGAAGTTACTAACCCCAAATCTAAATCAAAACTGCATGTCTTCACCTATCTATTGATTAGTTATAGAGTCTTAGATATAAGTTACATAAACTTCCCGAGTTTCATCAGTTTTCTATTTCACAGGACAGGATTAATTTCATTTTCATCATGGTGCACTGGAAAGATTTTCAAGATAGTGTATGTAAAGTTTACATTTTATTGAACAGATGACTGAATCATGGATAGTAAAGGAATAATATATTGTGGAGACATACAGTGGTGTTAGAGTCTGAGCTAGAATCAAAGTTCTATATTGCCTTTTGAATCATAGGTATCACCCATGTACCAATAATATACATGTATCTTCAATTTTTGTTGACTCTCTGACAAGCACTAGGTGTTGAACTAAGGAAATGTGACTCAAAAATCCTTACTGTGATCATTCCTATAGGTGGTCTTAAATTGGCTTAACTACAAAGCCAATTAGTTGACTTCTCTGTAGTTTCTGTTATTTTTTATTAAGTGATATGAGTTATGCTAAATATTTTACATACTTATCTCATTTTGTCTTCCCCAATATATGTGAGATATCAATCTCATTTTTCTCTCCTGTTTTTCTATGAGAAAAATGGAGGTACAGAGGGCAAATAATCTAGCATATTTAAGCATCTAGTAAGTGGTTATTGCAGAATTTTGTTAACATGCAGTGTCTCTTTAAGATCACACACTTCAACAGAAAATTATTATATCTCAATGCACATGTAAAGCTAGTGATAGTAGTATGGCAATGTAGAGGGGCACAAAAAATGTAGGAGATCAATTCTGGGCCTCCCATCTCAACAAAACTTGTGGCTCTAGGAAGATAGTTTTGGGATGTTTTACCTGTATTCTTTCAAGTTATTTGGGATATTTTTAAGTCGAGAAATGAAAATTGAGTAGATTTACATCAAACATTTAATGATTTCTCGTGACAGAAATGTAAGACAATAAAAACATACCTGTGGTTTGGTTGTTCTTTGTGTTGTTTAGCATCTTTAAGTGTACTTTTTGCTTAAACTATTATGTGTTACATCTGTGAAGAAGCCAGGATAGCAGTTAGAGTTTCAGTTTTACAAGTAAGAAACCTCTGGTCAGAGAGATGATAGCTTTAGTTAAAGGACTACACAAGATCATGAAAATCTGACAATAAGGTACACTTCTTCTTACTCAGAAAACTTTTGCTTTTCATGTTGATTCTCTCACTCTATTTAATCTTTTAAAAAGTAGTACCAGTAATTCTGAGATTGGAAAAAGAGAGTGTGCTTATTTTACTGCCACCACAATAATTAGACATCATGCAAAGGTTTTATATGAATCTAAATCTTAGACCTCAACAAAGTCTGCAAATAAGAGTGTTCGGTATAGATATCCTATGCTGTTGGTTAAAGCAAGAGGCATTTGTTGCCAAAAGAATATGACTTGTTTTATTGCCCTGGGGAAAAGATTTACCAGCCTCAGTGTAGGTGTGAGTAAAATAGAGTAGTTGTTTTTCAAAGAAAATGTCCTTTGGGTCACACAAAGGTTCTACTCTATGTGACAAGAAAGTGATAGTATTATCCACTGGAAACATTTTTAAGATAGCATAGTGCTCTGATCTTCCAAGACACAAATCTCAGTGACCCAAGAAAAAGCTTATGTCAAGACATCTTACCTAGATGATTGAGTCATAAAATCAACATCCATATAAAATATAAACAGGATTACATGGAGTTTATCATTTGGAGTTTCTGAATATCTTCTATGGCATTTATTCCTTCAAGAACAGGGAAACAACCAAGGATATGTGCTTCCAAAATGAATATAGTCATTCAAAATCATAATGTACATTCCACGGAGTCCATAGTGTTCAGTAAAACCTAAAGACTGGTATTTTGCTAGTATTTCAGAAGTGAACAATTAAAATCACATTTAAAAATGTTTAGTTGTGCTTATAAAGTATTATCTTGTAAGATTTATGAATAAGAAAGGGGATGGTATCTTATTCACTATCATATCCAAGAACCCATTTAAAATAGCTTGAGTGAACAGAGGTAATCTGTAATATGATGTAAAATTTTATCTGTTACCCATTGATGCCTAATAATCCATTGAAAACATAATGCCCTAGACAGTAGATATATTTTTACCGTATAATCATACAAATTAATCATTGAGGATGGGTTTAGCTCGGTTTCTCTTACGTGTTTTTAGTTAGCAGTGAACCTGCTGCAAGTGCTTTTATTGATATTGGACAGCCTTTCTAACACTGTGCAGCTCTCTACTAAGGCAGCTACATTGATTTGTCTGCTGTGTGTGTGGTCTACCACTTTTCGCCATGTCTCCATGAGCTAGTTTATATAAAAGAGTCAGAAATGTGTGTGTAGGCTTAAAGTCATCACTTAGCATCTAATTTCAGATACCAAAAACTCTGTCTGTATAGGCCTGCTATGTTTCAATTAAAGACAGTGGTAGATGACCCCTATGTAGTCTTTCATACAACACACTGTCTTAATTTTGCCCCCGGATACAAGAAAGCAGAACCATTAATTCACACAACTATATAGATTCAGATCTCTTGATGTCAGGATTTGCTGACAAATATAACACATGGCAGAGTGGTTAGCAATTTGCCTTGGGAAGGAGACAGATTCAGTGAAAAGCAAAAGGACAGAATAGAGGATGAATGCTTAGGGAACCAACTGAAGAACATTAGGCTGCTGCTCCCATTGCAAGTTAGGGCAACTTCTATATCACTCTTTCAAGCCTTCTTTAGTAGGATTACTATGAAAAAACAATCTCTTCAATGTCTTTAAGGCAATTAAGTCTAAATGTGTGGAAATTTTGGGCATTTCTATGATTTGACATATGTATGAAACAGAATACAGTAGCAACCTTCTGATAACCATTCCTCATGATCCTCTTCCCAACTCTTTTGGTCCCAGAACTTAGCACACCATTTATAGCTTGCTTGAGTTACAATATTTTCCATAAATAGTTCTGTAAGGGTAGCAGCTTTATCTGTTTAATTGTTACTCTCATTTCCCTGTACAATGGTAGAGGTCGCATAGATCTTTACTGATTCAGTTTTTTTTTTTTTTTTACAATTCTTTATTACACATGCAAAATGTTTATAAAAATTGTCTAGGTATGACAGCAGGATTCAGCTTTCCTGTGTCCCCATCATTCCACAAAATTCACTCACCTCCAAATGTCTGGAATCCTTTAGCTCAAGTTCAAGGCCAGGTGTTTATAGAAACAGTCATGTTACTTACGACAGGTTTGTCAAAATGTAAGTAACCTTAATGTAGGCTGAAAAACCGGTGATAATTGCAATAATCATTATGAAAAAAAGATGTGTTGTTCTTTTCAACTCTTATTAACCTGGATTTTGTTTAAGAGCTTTCCAATTAGCTTCTTGTATCTGCATAGTTAACCTTTTCTGAGGTTTCCTCTTCAGACTCTCTCTTGCCAACCCCTCAGCCCTCATTTCTGCCCATGAAGTCTCACAGGAATAGCTGGAATTCAGCCTCCTGAACAGCTCCTGAGCATAGGATAATTGCAATATAATTAATGAATTAAAAAGAATGAAATGTTTTAAGTGCCTTCAATATTCCCTTTCCTATAATTATCTACAGGAAACATATTCATTAACAATCTTGTGCTGACAGGCCCCAGGCTCTGGTAACCTACCTAAGCTTCCAATAAGAAAATGAGTAGATGGCCTCCCCAGGTCATGTCTCCCAGTTTTATGGATGACAAGCCAAAGCTGGACTGCACCCTGGAAACTGTTTACTAGATCAGGTGCCTTCCTCTACTCTTCTTCCTTTTTTTTTATTGTAAACATCACTTTATTTTTCCCTCCAATTTTTTATTAAGTATTTACTTCATTTAGATTTCAAATGCTATCACGAAAGTCCCCTATACCCCCCTCCCCACTCCCCACTCCTACTTCCTGGCCCTGGTATTCCCCTGTGCTGGGTCATATAAAGTTGGCAGGACCAAGGGGCCCCTCTTCCCAATAATGGTCTTCTTTAGGGACACCTTTATTAGTTTCAAGAAACCAAATCATTCTATCTGTCTGCTTCCCCAAGACCTATTTTTCTCCCACACTCAAAGAAACACAAAACTAATTGTGGCCTCTATTAAGTTTCTCATTGCTCATATTGTGTTTCCTTTAGCTTCAGCTGAAAAATGATGAATCACTAATTCATTCATATATAATATCCACTAAGGTCTTTTAATGCTGTACTCACTGACTCTCATCTATGATGGAGAGTCATAATACACTTAGAGCAGCCTAATATATCTGGTCCAGATAAATATCTTTGATATAATTTCACTTGATTTTGGAAGGGATTCTATTTATATATATATAATCATAGTTAATTTAGATACATATGAATTTTGTAATATAACTTTTATTAAAATAATTTTATGAGTAGACAGCTTTAGACTGGGTTTTGACTGACCAGGACTATCTAGTCATTGACTATATCACTGGAGATATTTCTCATTAAATATGGTATAATGATACATCTTCAGTACATCACTGGATGCCAATCTATGAAATTAGTTTTATATTGTGGGACTTAAATTAGCATGTCAGAGTAATAAAAATAATGTTTTAGATTAGGATCTCATCCCAGATCCATTTGCATTATTTGTTTATTATATATGTGAGTTTCCAATAGGTGAAATATACTAAGCCAAGTTCAATGTGGAACACATGGATGAATGACAAGCCACTCAAAAATTTTATACACTACTGGAGGAGATAAGATTTCAATCTATAAATAATAAAGACTATAATAGAGATAAGGCTAGAAGCTGGAAAATAGGAGTGATAAAAGTTTGTAGAAGTCCAAATCAAATGATATTGTCTTCAGCCAAGGGGATCTAAGGATATGTTATAGATAAGGGAAGCTTTTGGCTGGAGCTTAAAAGATGGATAATGTTTGGATGAGCATATGTTAACAGAGGTTCTCAGACTAGATACAAGAAAAAAAGAGTCTAGGCAGATGGACCAGGGATAGAATATTCCTCATGTGATAGATCTTTTTCCTAAAGAGGATAATACAAGGTTAAAATGACAAAATTGCAATAGCAGAAGAATCTGAGCAGGACTTTAAATTCTACAGCAAGACTGCCCCCACAGCTGTTTTTAACTTAATCATCTCAAAGATTCTTTATATTTAAAAAGATATCACTACAGCCAGATAGAACATAGTTTAGGTATATGGCATGGGGTTAGAAATAGGAATCCAGGTAAGAAGGATTTTATATATATAATCAACATTACCAAAATCAAGGTGGGGAAGAAAGGCCCCATGTACTTGTTTATCTTTAATCTAATCTTTAGAAGATATTATCTCAATTAAGATTTCCTTTTCCCAGATGACTAGAGCTTCTATAAAGTTGACAAAAGATTAACCAGCACAGTTGGTGAGTTACAGCATGTAATAATGAAGGATTAATCACCCAATCCCATATCAAAACCTACTATGTACAATGTATACAAAACAGGACACAAGAGGACACAAGTATGACATTTAACTTTGGAACAATTACAAACAAATAGAAATCAAAGAGCAGAACAGTGGAAGAACACAAGGGAACCAAAGAACACAGTGAATGTGACTAGAAGCCCATTTTAAAAATCAAAAATAAAGCAGCTGCTATAATAACTCAAATAACTCAAATGCATGCATTACTTTGAGATAGGAGTACTCAATGTTTTCCTAGTATTACTAAAATTCTGATTTAGGCATAGGCTCTTAGGGGCTAGCTGAGAATTCTGATTAGATAGAGTAGACCAAAGATTGGTCAGGTTTCAATATATCCAAATGATTTGAACAAGTGGACTGTTGAAGGGTTAGTTTGGGTTAGGACAGTTGAAGATTCATAAGCATCATCTCATAAAATCAGGAATTCATAAAGCTGGTGCTAAAGAGTGTTCAAGGTAGGTAGTATTTAGATAGACAGGGACAGCTACTTCTAATCATTTAGAAGATGTCTTCTACTTTGAAGTGAGCTTGAAGAGGGTCTTTCAATTATCAGAGACAAAGCTAAATTGGATTTATGTTTTCTCACTTGACTAAGAGACCTCATTACCTTTATAAATGTAGAAACCAAGCACCATCTTCCTATCCTCAAGATAAGGTGGTCTTCTTTTATACTGGAAAGTCAACAATTTTCAATCTCAGATTAATAGGTGTGAATCTGAAATCAGAAGATACCTTCTGAAAGTCTGGGGTTCTTGTATTCCAGTTGTTGAAATAGAGACCATGCATTAAGAAGACAAATGTACTTTGAAGAATGAAGTTGGGTTAGAGAGTCAAGGTAGATCTGACGGTAAAGATTTCTGTGTTCCTATAGTCATGACCTTTGTTAGTTCATTTGCATGCTACCTACTTTCTTCCAGAATCAGAGATTAAAGGACTTTTCTTGCACTTGTTTTGTTTTTTACATGTAGCTCTGGTCTGAACCTTTAGCAAGTCAATAAGTCAACTAATGTCATTCATATTTTAACCTTGTTTCTTTTTCTACTGTTCTCAGGCCACCATATGTAGCTTCTGAAATTAGTCTTCTTGAATTATACTCCCCTCTCCCTTTCTCTACTGGGTAACTTTAAAAGCAAGTTTTTTTAGACTCAGTATTCTAATTTTGCCTCTGAGGGTCATTTTGTTAGTGAAAGTAGAATATAAGTAAGTAATTACATAGAGAAACTGGTAATCATTAAAGCTAAGCTAAACTTACTTGCCTTTATTTCCTAATTACCATGCTTATTCTGTCTGGCCAGCTAGTTTATAAAGAAAACGGCATCACAAATGCTTTAGAGTTTCTCTGTCTCATAAAGCACATTTGAAGGAGGACTGGAAACATCAAAGAAGAGTTTGAGAAACTGTATTTGTACTTCTCATGGTTGATCCCCTCAGTTAATATAATGAAGGATGACCTATACTGTAGGATAGATTTTTTTCTGTCGGTATCACATGGCCATCTTGAAGTAGAGATAACCTTGGTAGTCATGGCAACTAATTGAGCAAAGCAATATGGTTTTAAGTAGGAATATAGTAATTATAATACAGATGTTAACACTCTATAGTAACAGGGGCAAGGAAGGTAGGTAATGACTCTTCCGTGGAATTCCAGCAATTTTACCCTTTTGTCTACCCCTACAGTATCTAAGCTCGAATCTGTATTCTTCCAGACAATAAATGAATTAAAAGGTTTATTGAAAGTCTCATTATAATATGAAGCTTCTATCAGAAAACGTGTAACAGTATTTTACAATGAAACAGTGTTTTTGGGTCATCACCCAAAATATGCTCTCATGCTTTGCAAGTCCAATAAATTCAATGGCTCTTCAAGCTGGACTCAATATGCATCCTTTCTTTGGTGCCTTCATCACCTTACGTAAAATGGATAGATGCTTGTTTCATGTCTCCAGAGTAAAAGCTAACAACAATTCATTGTTGGTTCATGCTATGTTTTAAATGTCTAGCTTTCCATGCAAGAAAACAAACAAACAAAACTTTCTAACTTAAGGAGTGAGAGGGAATTTTGTAGATGTTATATGGTTCTTCTGAACTCCTGAGTAACCCTTTATATACAAGTGAAGAGAAAAAAACAAACAACAGCAACAAAATGAAGTCATTAATTGGGCTTAAAGTTTATTTCCCCACTCTTAAAGTTAAGACAGAAATTAGCTTTCAAATTCCATGGATTGTTAGAGACTAAATTTTCTGTGGTTTTATCAAATGGTAATTTCCAGATCAATCCCCTTAGAAAATCCTGTAAAATACTACCTGAACACAAAATCTCAAACTCTATCCAAGAACTAAAAAATAGAAATTTGAATATTTTTACAAATCTGTTCATGGGATTCGTACTCATATTTGAGTTTGAAAATGATTGTTCTAGAAAAGACATCTAGTACAAGAAAAATAATGTCATAATAGAAGTGAAAGCAGAGAAGCAGATTCCCATCACAACCAGTATCCTAATAAGACATCATGTCCGTGCTATCTTAGGGGAACTCTGAGAGTTGAAAACATAATGGTTCTAGACTGAAGACTTTTGTCTAATATACCCAGAACCACATCTTATATTTGGACAGTATTGCTGCAAGTCCATCCTGTTTTTCCAATAGAAAGCTGAAAAGAGAGGAAAAGAAGAAGCATTCTTGCTTCAAGGCACCATACATAATTGTGTAGACTTTTAGCAAGGATTTCCACATAGGAAACCACTGCCTAATAGTAGATTGTCCAAATGCTTTTTTAGGACACATGCCTCCCTACTGCACTGGAGAAAATCTGACCCTGAGAAATTATAGGAAAAAAAGAAAATGCCCTCCCCCATTTCATTTGCATACATATCCCAGAAAGTTTTCCTATATTCAGAGATATAACAAGATGAGATGGTTATCTGCAGATGTTATTGACGCCAGAGCCAAGAACTTCAAAATTTACATTTTAAAATTGTTTCCCTGATTAGGCCAGATAAAATAATCTTCACAATATAAAGTTTACAGGGGTCAACATAAAGTTCTTGAGCAGGAAGTATGTGGCCTGGACTTCCAGAGATGGGTGAGCTTAGAAAAGAGGAGAAAGTGTGGAATCAGCCTGAAAGGAGATTCCAAACTAGGGAGGCAGATAAGATAAACACAGCTTAAACAATAATAATTTCCTGGACAATTTTGCCCTGTTACCCTGTTGTTATTTTCTACACATCTCTATTTTCTACTTTGTTTAGAGACTTTTTGTCAGATATATCATGGAGAGAAACTGCTCACTTCCCATGCTAAAGCTGAAAAAAAAAAGGATGTAAATCTTACAGCATACTCAGAAAATGATGGGAAATACCAGCTCATTAAAAGTGCTTGATTAGAGTTGTGGTATACATTTAAAAAAGAAGATATATCATTATGGCAGCCCTGATTTTGATATTTTTCATTGCTTTAGTGACAAATAATCTAGAGATTGAGATGTGAGGAGGATTAGCTGAAAACACAACGTCCGAAATGAGAGTAGATATAGACATACAGATAGAGATCTAGATACAGATATAGATATATTAGATACAGACACAGAAACAGATAATAGTAGATTAGACTTAGATACAGATACACATATAGATAAAGACACAGATACAAATATAGATACAGATCTAGGTCTAGAGCGTATGTAGATAGATATAGAGTGAATACATGTAAATAAGTTCTCACATGTTTCTTCAATGAGGGGGCTGGTTCCAGAGGACTTAAAAGTTGTAAGAGATCATATCTCTTGGTTAGACCACAGTGGGAAACAGGTCACCAAGGAGGCATTTTGGAGGGAAAAATACATTCATCCGGTAGTAGTCCTGAAACTTGTCTAAAAATATGTCAGGATAAACAGTCTTCTTGCAACTGGCTGTCTTGGCTAGCATATTGTTGGTACATGTGAGCTTGTTGAAAAGGGAGAGTGTGCCGGGCAGTGGTGGCATACACCTATAATCCCAGGACTTGGGAGGCAGAGGCAGGTGGATTTCTGAGTTCGGGGCCAGCTTGGTCTACAGAATGAGTTCCAGTACAACCAGGGATACACAGAGAAACACTGTCTCAAAAAAACCAAATCCAAAAAAAAAAAAAGAGGGGGGAGAGTGCTTTGGTATATACCATAACAGAGGTATTGCTGTATGGTTGTTGTTGTTGTTGTTCCCCTCCCCCTCCCCCTCCCATTCCCCTCCCCCTCCCATTCCCCTCCCCCTCCGTTCTCCCCCTCCTCCTCCTCCTTCTTCCTTCTTCTTCCTCCTTCACTCCCTCTTACTCTTTTTTTCCTTCTCCTCTTTTTTCTCATCTTTCTCTCCTCCTCTTCTTCTGTTTCCATTTTTTTTTTGTCTTTTCTTATATAAGTTATCCTGGTCATGGTTCCCCCTCCTTCTACATATCCTAGTTCCATCTCCTCAACCTTCCATCTCCCCTAGCACTACCCCCTCTCCATTTCCCTTCAGAAAAGAGTAGGTCTCCATCTTAATTTAAAAGATAAATGTGGGTATAAGATCTAAAAAGGCATTTGTAGTCATCGATAAATGATGTATTTGCTTTAATGTGGCTCCCATATAGAAGATAAATAATAGTTCAAATTACATAGGGTGCAATGAAATAGGTTTTTGTAGATATTTATAAAAGAGTCTATTAAAAGACTGGAATATTTATGTGCAAACAATAACCAATGGGCTCAGCAGTTATATTTATATATTTATGTGTTTATACATGGTATAATAACAATTAAAGAGTAAAAGGCCATGATTTTTAAAGGTAGCAAAAGGGGATGAGAGGAATTAAAAAGATGAAAGTACAAAGGGAAAATATTGCTGTGTTTCAATTTAAATAATTAAAACATGTGGATTCTCTACAGAGTACAAAACATGTTTATATGAACAGTAATTGGTAGAGCTCTGTAATTCTCTTCTGCATCCATAACTGACTGTTAGGAAAACCTGACTTGTTTAGGGTCAGTGCCTTTAGCTCCCATTCCTATGAGTTTCAGAGAGCCAATGCTTGAGGATACCTTGTGATTCCCGTGTGTTTTGTCCACATTCTCTCAAACTTCCTAAATTTCCTGTGAACCTCTGTAGCTTTACATGTTCTTTTGTTTGACTAGAATGACTTTCCTTGTGCTTTAATTCCCTTGCTTAGCAGGTCAGGCCAAGTTTATTGCTTACCTATTCATGTTCAGATCATGGCAGGTCTTCCAGGAAGCCTCTTCTCTTCTTGAATCAGTGATTTGGGGCTTCTTAACATATAGTTTTACATATAGTTGTAATTTACATATAATTTATGTGATGATTGGATTGAATGCATAATTATGGAATTATCACATCTTCAAGTTTTCTATCACCACTTCCACGTCAAAAATATAGTAGATATTGAACAGATATTCATCAAATCAAAAAATTTGAATGCTGCTGAATACCAGCTGTATTAATCTACAAAATATGGAAATATGGGGTACCTATTACCTAATACCAGCCCAGGCATGAGGCAGCACCCATGGCAATGCTGATGATTTTGTTGTCACACAGCAAAGCCACAAATGTGTGAAATCTTGCTAGTGTAAGGAATATGGGGACCATCTTGTCTAACCATTCTGTGGTCAGGTAAGAGAGTCAAGGTGGAGAAAAGCTAGGAACATGTCTGAGAAAATAGTATTGCATGCATATATAGTAAATGAAGAACATAGTCATTGTTATGCTCAACTCAGGAAGATGTCCAATTCACCTTTTGTTTATCAAGCCTGCTCTGTAAGTGACTTTCCTACATCTCAAACCACACTGGTTACCTATTACTTTTACAGCCTTAGCTAATGTTGTGGAGAATTAATGCTCTTTTCTCCTACCTTTATTTTCACATCAAATGGCTGCATCTAAGTCACGGTATATGTTTTCCTTCATTCTAAAGTGAGTTTTCAAAGAATGGCTTCCTAATATCTAATGAGTTCATATATTACACATGCAGAGAAAGTCCATTTCCACTCACCTCCTCTCCTGCAGTAGCATTTCTGGAGCCATTTGTGGTGATTTGTAAATCTTTGTAACTATAACAGGAGAATGGATAATTCTAAGAATACATCTTTTGGAACAATGAACCTTTTTGTAATTGAATAGCAAATGTGAAACAGAATGAATAAGAACATGTCTGTAAAATGGCCCGAGCCCCCACAAAAGCCAGCCACTCCATAAAGACAAGCTATTCTGATCCCAGCATTTGTAATGTCATATAGCATAAAAACTATTCACCGTGATAAGAAAATGGTCCATATGGGGTTTCATAAATAAAAGTACGCGCTTGTTTATTCCTTCCCTCCTTGATCCCAGCTCTGTTTGTTCTTCATAGTCAGTATTTCATCCTACATCCTATCCTGTAGTAAAGATAGGTAAGTAAATTATGAAAAGAAATGAACAAAATGTAACATTTACTCCATAATTCTAGAGTTTGTTGAGTGCATGCTATATTTCTGTAATATGCTAATCTCTTTTTGATCTTTATTCTCAGAGTAGCATCCAAAACTTCTCTCTGACTCTAAGAAGCTCTGCCCTTAAGTGGATATTTTTGTCACACCAAAGCATTCTCTCGTATATATGAGATCTCTGAGCCTACCTATATACAGGGACTTAGCAGATCAGCTTGAGAACTTCCCAAGGGTAAGAGCAGCTTCTTGATTTTTCTTCACTCTTCCCTCCCCCCAAAGTTAGTTGATGATAAATAATTCTGATTTAGATATAAATGAAGGGTAGTGATTCCATCTTTAATTGATAAAGGACACTGATTAGTTTAAAGGATAGTTCCATATCTTCAAAAAGGTATATAATTATTATATAAATAAAGATATGTCATAATGACAGGTAGTGTATGCCTTATGAATAAAAATAAACCAAGAGGAAAGGATTAAAAATGACTGTAGGTCATCCGATATAAGTGTGTGACATCTGGATAGGACCTGAGTGAAATAAGAAACAGCTGTTTGGAGAACTTAGCTATAATAATATGGATGGGTGCCAGATTTTGATGACTTACCTTACAATTTTTGGACTTCACTAACATAGGGAATATATGATACACATTTGTTATAAAATTAGACCCACTCCAGGCTTGTGATATGATATGATCATGTGATATGATATGATATGATATGATATGATATGATATGATATGATATGATATGATTGATATAAGGCAGGTAGTCTTTTGCTACTGGACAGTGGCTGTCAGCCCAAGCTTCCAGTCAGACAAGCCACACAGAAACACAAAGTTAAGCAACTGATATTTCATAGCATATTTAGTTCATCCTATATAATGTTTGAGAGGTAAATGTACATAGCAATTTAAATTTAGTGTGGGGTTTTTTTGGGTACCTATACACAGGAAGAAAAAAGCATGAACAAAGTTCCTGACACTTAGACACCGTTACAAAAACCAAGGATCAAGGTGAAGGACAGCATGTCTGGAGTACAATGACTCTGAGCTAGAACAAAGAAAAAGGAACTAAGATAGATACATAGGCATGATCTTGCTTATATGGAGCACGATGGCCAAGGAGAGGAACAGGAATGTTCTTTAGCATGAATTAGGAGTTACATCTTGACTAAGATCGTCCTGTCTTCCCACGATCCCCACCCTACTTTTCTATCATTATTGTGCACCTGACTCTGATATCTCCATCCAATCTCAGCTCAGCTCATGATTCTCAATGCTTTAGAAAGCTATCCACCCTAAATGGTCTGTCACATGTAATCCCTATCATCATGAGTGATTGTGAACTAGATTTGAGATTTTATACTACAAGTTGTGTGCGTGTATATATAGGGAGAGACATTTAATTCTAATCAATTAATTGTTAAGAAGTAATATAAACATTGTACATAACACAATGTTAGCAAGTGTTTGTGGAGGGTTGATTGAATTAATAAAGCAATGAGGAAAGCTTTTTTGAATACATACATATATGTGTGTGTGTGTGTGTGTGTGTGTGTGTGTGTGTGTGTGTATACAGGAAGACACACGTTTCACATTTCAGCTTGGAGTAACTTGTGAAAGCTTCAATGAAGACCTGATATTTGCTAAAGTTTTTAAGGGTAGGCACCATAATAGCAGATATCTTAATTTCTATTGTATCACTGATTCTAAGTTAGAGTTGTCATCTGTAGAAAATTTAGTATCTCACTGAATGCATGAATGAATGAATGAATGAATGAATGAGTATAATTATGATGGGCCAGAGTCAAATAGGATGGGTATGTGTAGAATCAGACTTCTTGTTGCATAGACACCTCTGAGAGTACCAAGGGCTCTGCAATGCTGTAGATGCCACTGCTTCCTCTAGACCATGATTGCATTACCAGAAAAGTATGAAGACTGGCAAGGATCATGCCTGGAGACTTCCCCTTCACTGTTAAGTGCTGCATCCTACATTGCTTCAAGTCAATAGTAGTCATCATCATGACTAATATGTGCCAGGGCTAGAACGTTACTGTTTAGTAAGGTCCTGCAGGATAGAGTGGGTGTCTCCCTGTGTTTTTCTCTGCTATTAGAGCAGGATGCACTACAGTTCTCAGAGATGGGCTTCAGCACGTTCACCTGCCTACATAAAGTATGCCTGCCCAGCTTCCAGACACTAGGATTGAAGAATTCCTTGGCAGTGTGTAGAGCCTAAATCCTGAGCCTGATCCAGGTGCTGGGTAGGAGGATACTGTCACTCAGAAATCAGTTTATGCAGTCATTGGAAAAGTTCACTTTACCAGAGATCTGATACCCCAAGGATCCATAGCAAAGCTTTTGTTTTGGAAAAGTTTAATCAGAGCTCACTAAAGAAAGTTTTCAAAAGTCCTGTAGATGATACATTGTGGAAAATGCTTTGTTAGATGAGAAATTGCTTTGCCAATCTTAATTTCACTCCAGATTTTTGAGAATTACACAGGATTCAAGATGCTTCCTTACACACTGGACTTGGTAACCAATTGATTCTGCATTGAAACTTGGACTAACCAATATCCTCCGCACTGTTATGTGTTAATGGATCATCATTTTCTCCTTTGAATTGTTTCCTGCTCTAAGATGGCCATCGCATTTCATCCTTCCATGGCTATTTTAATAAGTACATGGATATGCAGATATTGACTGTGTGCTTCATACTTCGATGAACCTGAGTTTTCATACTTGTGGTCTTTCCAGTAAGATGTGTGAGATGTGCCCAAGTGGCTTTGTCATATGTATCAGCTCTTCAAAATGAAAGATCTTGAAAGATTATTGCAAGGATTAAATAACATGTCCTATGAGATATGAGTTACAGTGACATGTTCTGGTAGTCCTGCTGCTAGTACCAGTGCTTGCCTGCCTTGTTCCCCTATACATCCAAGGACCTGACCTGAACACAACAGTAAGATATAGTATGTAATGTAAAATACCTTTGCCTCTATTAGTCTAGATTTTTTCAGACTTTTTATAGGCTTTGTACTTATAAAGAAAGGAAGAGTAGAACATGGTGCTACATTCCTTTAATCCTAACTCTTGGGAGGCAGAGGGAGAGGCAGGCAGATCTTGAAGTTCAAATCCAGCCTTATCTAAATAGAGGCTAAGGGAATTCCAGGATTTAAAAAAAATTCCACAATGAAGAAAGAAATTATTCTAGTCCACTGGACTCCCTACTCTTCTGTAATCAGGAGGAGAAACTCTAGTTCCCTAAGCTTAGCTCGAAAAAGGATTGTTTTCACTATTATATTTGTAAATATTCCCACTCCAGAAGCAGTGACAGTTCCACTCAGTTTTTTCAAGTATGTACGTAGATCACAAGTCCAGATGTAAACATGAAGCTTTTCATGTTTTCTTCTAAGAAAGAAAGATCTTTCCACAAAAGATCTCTGGGAATCAGGTGAAAGTGAACATTTCTTAGGTTTACATCTTACCAACTAGCTTTTACATATGGAAAGACATAGCCTGAAATAATGCAGTCATATATATTCCAATAGAATCCAGATTGCACTTAACAAGTAGCCACAAGATATCAAGAGAAAAAAGGCATGAAATTTATACAATCCAAATCAAGGATGCTAATCTGCATGTGCCGATGATTATTCTAGGGTCACATTAGCGTACTTTCTAATCTTCAAAGCAATTCTCTAAGCTCAGACATTTTGTTATGTTCAGCTTATGAACTAGGATTTAGGCTTAAAGAGGTCAAGTTAGTTATCCAAGCTTAACACACTTGTAAAGTTCAAAGCTGAGATTTGAACACAGGTTGTCTAGCTGCCATCTTTGTCTGTCATCTATATCCAATGTGCTGTTTCTGTCACACAAAATCCTGTCTTAAACATACCCAGAAGGGTAACTCTTAGGCCCCCTGAGCTCATTTTCCCTAAAGGTTAATTTGCATGCCCTCATTCTGATGTTGAATGACATAGTCACTCCCATAGTCTGATCAGCTTAGCTTATTTAATACAGACATGGGATAAGCATTCATGGATATAGCCATGTCTTTAAAAGGGATGGAGGCTACAAACTGGTAGAGAAGAACATTGTACTACTGGCATTACATATAATACATTTAAGAATTGTGTAATTAATAACAGAAATTTTATTTATGCGTTGTTTATTATGTATTTCCAAATTTGTTACAAACATATACTCTGCCCTGTTGCGTATATCCAAAGTGAGCCATTTCTATTACTCTATTTTAGATATCTTACTATAACAGAATGACAAGTAGAAATTCCTTGCTTTGTGAATATTGTCATCTTACAATATTCAAAAACCTTTAGTTTTACATAGATTTTATGCTAAGATTTTAACAGATCTTTGCCTAGAAATTAGACTCACTTATGAATTTTAAAAATTGATGCTGCTAGACTAATGATCCACCATTCCTGCCACCTTCCACTTTTTATACAGCTGAAGACCTTTTCCTTCGGAAAGAGTGTTACCATGCCCTCAGTTATATACATGTATGTCCCAGGAAAAGCACTTAGTAAAGAAATGTGAACAGTGTACATTAATTAGTACTTCTTAGTGTGGGAAGCTGGTGGTTATACACTTAGTGCTCCCCTAAAATAACGAACTGTCCCTGACTCAGTCTTCAGTGTCTTTCCGGCACTCCGTTGGGACTAGCACTTTAGGGAAGGAAAGAATAAAGATTATTTTTGTTCTTACAAGGCTTGGAGATAATTTGTGTTTAGAAAAACACATAATCCCAAAGTAACATATAATTATAAACTTAGCTACATGCTGAGAGGGGAAATATGTTGTCATGAGAAAGAATATTGGAGAAAATCACCAATGTGACTAAAGAAGGACAGGAAGAGCTGTTCTGACTACATAATCACTAAAGCATCTCTAAAGCAAGACCAGTGGTAACAGGCAAAGGAAGGAGGAGAACAGTATCGGATAGAGTGAGCTAAGTCTCTTGAGAAATAAAAGAACTACTGTGAATAGAGAGAAAAGACTGGGAGGAGACCTGAGGGTCAGCAGAGTCTACATCTACCCGAGTCCTGAGGCAACAGCAGGGGTTATGAAATATTTTAAGGAATAAAATGCCATGACCCATTTTTTTTTTAATTTTAGGAAAATTCCTTTGGCTGGGGCATAGAGAACTTGAATCATTAAAACTCTGAATAATTCTGGTGTATTTTTATCTTTAAAGTGGTGTCCTTCTTGAATCTCAGTGAGAACATTGAATTATAGTTGGGGCTTGCCTGAGTCATCTCCAGGCTTTTTGTGCATGGTGAGGCCCTGGAGTTCCTGGGCTCAGAAGAACACAGCTTTTGTGTAGTCCCATGGCACTGACTTCATGTGCCCTCCTTCTCTTCTCTTTCTTGATGAATCATAGCTTATGACCAAAGTGGGCACATCCTCCTGTCAGCTCCCACCCTCCTTGTCCCCATTAGGGGAGTGAACCCTGCCAAGTTCCCTACTGGAGTCAGGGACACCACCTGTCATACTGTGTCCTCCTCCCACTCGGACATCTGACAGTTTCTATAACACATGATCTGGGGGAGCATAGATCATTAAAGCCACAGGTTCCTCAGGAACAGCCCTGATCAAACACCTAATTTATGAAAAAAAAGGAAAAATTGCCTCTTTGGACCCTAATTAACTGGGAAATAGAATCAGAGTTAAGGTGGGCTGGGAAAGAACTGAAGATGATGGATAACTCTGCCACAGCCACACATGAAATTTGCTTTGTGAAAGTCTCTAGAATATGAATCCAACAAACCAAGTTCCAGTACTAATTCTGGAACTGGTCATCTATATGAACTTGTGTAAGATCCCTCCATCTCTGATCAGCATTACTTGCATCTCGATCATGAGAGAATTGATCCTATATATGGTTGAAATCAGTGTGAGCCCCCAGGCTGCAAAATTGGAGGACTCTAGTGGTAACTTGGAATAAAACAATTGAGGTAACAAATTCCAGTTGACGGTACCTTCTTTATTCTAACTTATAAAGGTTAAAGGAATTGTCAAATATTGCAGCAGGGTCTATGTCTCCACAGCCATGAAGGGGTAAGCCTAGGTAATTCCATCCCGTTTAGCTCAGGACTGTACTCAGCTCTATTTTTTTCTTATGAAGATTCTTTGGCCTTTGGAAGTGTTCTACTATTACTGTCCCATGAATATTCATTTGTCCTATTGCTCATCTTACATAATCTTTATTTAGCAAACTTGGAAGACTCAAGACACAATATACACAGACTACTGATGGAGGACCTGTGATGTTGTGATGATGCTGATGACAATGATGATGATAATACTAGAATCAACTGAGCATCTACTCTCCTTGATGCTCTTTAATCCCCAGCACCATGTCATAGTCCATAATTTGTATAGTGTCTTCATGAACACAATATGTGTGATATAGCTCCATATGTGCAAAGTGAGAACAAAAAATTCCTAACAAGCCAAATCCAACAAAAGCATTTTATAATCAAGTACTAGGAAGCCAAAAGGGAGAAGTAAATATATTTACAGAATGACTAGAATGGTCCAGGTACAAATAAAATTAAACCTCATCTCTAGGCAGAAGATGTAACTCCCTGTCTGTATAAAGCGTTAATACATAAACATTTTCCTCCTACCATTTTCTAAACATAAGCACTTTGCTTCAACCCAAAGAGTGACATGTGGGAGAAGATCCAGGGTGCTAAAGAACTGCTTTAGAGGAAAGCTTAGGAATGGGGATAAAGTTTTCAATGTGACTTGTAGGCAGCCACCCAATCTGATGTTGTCCTTGATGCTGCCAGTGGTAAAAGACATCCTGGCTCTTAATCAAGTGGCTTTGCTTCCTGGTTGTCTTCTTCCCTCCCCTAACAATCTGTTGGTTTTTTCTATACTATTCAATAATATTAATTTAGGCTTCTAATAAGTCCATTACTTTCATGTAATGATCTAAGATATACAGACAGCCCCACAGCATAACCATTCCTGAATCAATTCATACACAAAAATGCATTCATGCAAACATGCACACACACACACACACACACACACACACACACACACACTTCACAATGTGAAGGGAACTGTCATTTTTGTAGGCTCAAAAGTAATGTCTATGGAAATGGTTATGGGATTTGCAAATGTCTCTCTACTACAGTCTTTCTCTACCTTGAGATGGAATACGCTTTAGAAAACTTGGGAGGAAACCATTCCTTTGTCCACAGCAATACACAAAATGTCTTCCTGCGTGGTTGGTACTTTGCTACTGTGTTGACTCTGGCCTTCACTCCCTCCATTTCTCTTTCTGTCTCTCTGTCTCTCCTCCTCCTCCTCCTCCTCTGCCTCCTCCTCCTCCTCCTCCTTTTTCTTCTTCTTCTTCTTCTTCTTCTTCTTCTTCTTCTTCTTCTTCTTCTTCTTCTTCTTCTTCTTCTTCTTCTTCTTCTTCTTCTTCTTCGTCTTCGTCTTCTTCGTCTTCTTCGTCTTCTTCGTCTTCTTCGTCTTCTTCGTCTTCTTCGTCTTCTTCCTTCTTCCTTCTCCTTCTCCTTCTCCTTCTCCTTCTCCTTCTCCTTCTCCTTCTCCTTCTCCTTCTCCTTCTCCTTCTCCTCCCTCTCCTTCTCCTTCTTCTCCTTCTTCTTCTTCTCTTCCTCCTACCTCTCCCCCTCCCCCTTCTCCTCCTCCTTTTTCTTCTTAAAATTTTATTTATGTATGTACTTCCCAAATGCTACCATGCACCCAGCCCTTCCCCTCACAGAGTCCATCCCCATTGCCACACTCCTTCATCTCTGAGAGGTTGCCCCTTTTGGTTATCCTCTGATTTGGGACATCAAGGCACACCCTTTGCCCCTTTGCCACTGAACACAGACAAGGCAACCCTCTGCTACATATGTGCTAGAGGCCTTGGACCAGCCTATGTATAATCTTTGGTTGGTAGCTCATTCTCTTGGCACTCCCAGGGGTCCAGGTTAGTTACATCACTATTTTATCCCCCTTTCTAAGTGGGATTCAAGCATCCTCACTACATCCTTGTATAAGCTCTTAGGTTCTATTCACAATAACCTGGTTATTCTGTACTTTTTGGCTAATATCCACTTACAAGTGAGTACATACCACTCATGTTCTTTTTGGATCTGTGTTACCACACACACCATGGTATTTTCTAGTTGCATTCATTACCCTGAAAACCTCATGATATCCTTGTCTTTAATGGCTGATTAGTATTCTATTATGTAAATGAACTAGATTTTCTGTATCAGTTCTTCAGTTGATGTTGCATCCACATTTCTGGCTATCATGGATAAAGTAGCTATGATCATAGTGGAACACTTGTTCCTTAAGGTATGGTGGGACATCTTTTGGGTATATACTCTGGAGCAGTATAGCTGAGTCTTCAGATACAAATATTTTCAATTATCTGAGAAGCTCTCAGATTTTTCCTCTAATTGTTTTTATGAGTTTGCAAGCCCACCAGCAATGGAAGAGTGTTCCTCTTTTTCCACATCTGGACCAAAATGTGCTGTCACTTGAGTGTTTGGGTTTTTTATTGTTTGTTTGTTTGTTTTTTGGTGTTTGTTGTTGTTCTTGTTGTTTTTATCTTAGCCATTCTGATTGTTGTAAGATGGAACCTTAAGGCTGTTTATTTGCAGTGACTAAGGATGTTGAATATTTAAGTGCTTTTCAGCTATTTGAGATTCCTTTTTGAAAATTCTCTATATAGCTCTATACTCCATTTTTTAATTGAGTTTTTTTTTTGAAATCCAACTTCTTTTTGTTTTGTTTTGTTGGGTTTTTTTGGTTTTTTGTTTTTTGTTTTGTTTGTTTGTTTTTGTTTTGTTTTGTTTTGTTTTGTTTTGTTTTGGTTTGGTTTGGTTTGGTTTGGTTTGGTTTGGTTTGGTTTTGGTTATGGTTTTTATGAGACAGGGTTTCACTGTATAGCCCTGGCTGTCCTGGAACTCACTTTGTAGACCAGGCTGGCCTCAAACTCAGAAATCTGGCTGTCTCTGTCTCCCAAGTACTGGGATTAAAGGCTTGTGCCACCACTGCCCCAAAAAGTCCAACTTCTTAAGTTCTTTATATATTATGGATATTAGCCCTTTGTCAGATGTAGTGTTGGTTAAGATCTTTTCCCTATGTGTAGCCTGCCATTTGGTCCTATTGACAGTGTACTTTGCCCTACAGAAACTTTTATCTTTCATGAGGTCCCATTTACCAATTTTTATTTTACAGCCTAAGCCATTGGTGTTCTGTTCAGGAAACTTGCTCCTGTCACAATCCATTCAAGGTTATTTCCCACTTTCTCTTTTTTTACACAGTGTATCTGGTTTTATGTTAAGTTTCTTCATCCACTTGTACTTGAGTTTTGTGCATTGGGATAAATATGGATCTATTTGAACTCTTCTACATGCACACATCCAGTTAGACCAGCACCATTTCTTGAAGATGATTTCTTTTTTTCATTGTATGGTTTTGGCTTGGTTGTCAAAAATCAAGTGTACATAGGTGTGCGGTATTATTTCTTTGGTAACTTTGATTTTGTTCCATTGATCAACCTACCGTTTCTGTTCCAATACCATGTGGTTTTTATCACTATTGTTCTGTTGTACAGCTTGAGTTCAAAGATAGTGATTCTTCCAGAGATTCTTTTATGGTTCAGAATAATTTTGGCTATCCAGGGCTTTTGCTATTCCATAATAAGTTGAGAAATGCTCTTTCATTGTCTGTAAAACATTGTGTTGGAATTTTGATAGGTTTTGTATTGAATATCTAGATTGCTTTTATTAAGATAGCCATGTTCATTATGTTAATCCT
This sequence comes from Mus caroli, assembly GCF_978045245.1. NCBI lineage: Eukaryota > Metazoa > Chordata > Mammalia > Rodentia > Muridae > Mus > Mus caroli. Next base: position 86,578,061 of record NW_028227261.1, read on the forward strand.
ACCTATCTATGAGAATGGGATATCTTTCCATCTTCTGAAATCTTCTTCAATTTCCTTCTTCAGTGACTTGAAGCTCTTGTCATATAGATCTTTCACTTGCTTGGTTAGAGTTACATCAAAATATTTTATAGTTTTCATGGCAATTAAAAAGGGTGTTTTTCCCCCTAATTTTGTTCTCAGTCCATTTTTAATTTTATAAAGAAGAACTACTGTTTCCTTTGAGTTAATTTTGTATTAACCACTTTGCTGATGCTGTTTATCAGCTACAGGTGTTCTCTTGTAGAATTTTGGGGAGCTTTCATTTATACTCTCACATCACCCTCAAATAGTGATACCTTGAATTCTTCCTTTCCAATTCCTATTTCCTGCATCTCCTTTTCTTGTCTTGTTGCTCTAGCTTAAACATTAAGTACTATATTTCGTAGCTAAGGAGAGAGCTGGCAGCCTGTCTTGTCCCAGTTTTTAGTTGGATTGCTTCAAGTTTTTTTCCATTTTGGCTAGATGTTGGCTATTGACTTACTAAACATTGCTTTAAAATATGGAATGCTTCATCAATTTCGATGTCATCTGTGCACAGGGGTCATGCAAATCTTCTTGGTTTTGTTCCAATTTTAGTATATGTGCTGCTGAAGCGAGCACCTGTTCTTCCTTTGTGTTTTGTGTGACATAAAAATTCCACATAGCTTGGAATCCCTTGCATATTTATTAATAGATTGAGTAGAGATGAGAAGCTTATTCTTGTTCCCAGGCTCAAAGTTCCTTTCAGTCACCAGGACAGGGTCTATCACTTAGCCTCAGCTGATGTGGATGCAGGGGACCACATCCTCCTGTAGACTTGTGAAAACCTTTTCACCTCTCTTAATTAAAACAAAGAACAACAACAACAGCAGAAAACATAGTACTTTCCTCCTTGTGATTTTCCAGGATGAATGATATATAATAATTTTCCTCAAAGGGCAAGTCAGGAATACTGGCTCCTTTCCTGGGATCACAGTCGGGGAAAAATATGTCAATGCAAAATAGTATCTTTTATAAGTAACTTGCCCTTTTGCCTAGACTTGTTAAAAGTCAGCAAAGAGTTTGGAGAAAACAAGGGGAGGATGAAGTGGAAGAGACTGTGTATATTAATACAAGAAAGAAAGGCATTGAAGAGATGAACGGAAAAAATACACTGAAAGCAAATACTACTTGACATAGTTGGCTTTTGTACTTGAACGTGTGCTTGTGTATTATGTGCAAATGGTGTTTGTGGGAGTGTGTGTGTGCGTATGTGTGTGTGTGTGTGTGTGTGCTCAGGTGTTCCCACATATCCTCATACATCCCAGTCAGTTCCTAAGATAGAACAGAAGGTGATAGCCTTCTTTCCTTCTCTGAGATAAGTGATTTTTGAGAGAAGCACTTCTCACCAGTCTTAAGCCTGAGCTGAGATTATAATTAATAGCTCTTCCTCACTCAGTACAGATTTCTTCCTCTCATGCTCCAAAGTACTGGCAGTCTGTGCACTTCATTTTTAGTGTGGCCTGAGGGGCCATTTCTATCAACTGAAGTGCCAAGTGCCCCTCTGCCACAGCAGAGCTCATTAAATGCAGCCATGTCTTGGGCAGGGCTTACAAAGACCCAAGAGCAGAATGCTTCCTCATCAGTCTGTCTTCAGCCTGGGCTGGACTATAGGTGAGAGTGCCTGTTATCTAGCAGCCTTGGTTGCAATTATTTGTCATGTTTTCCATGGAAATTTCAGTCAGACATAGTCATAAGGGGCCACATGCTTTTATAAAGTTTACTAAAAATTCAACATAATTATTTGCATAATTAATTCAAATGAAAACCATGTGGGTTTCAAAATTATATCTACTCAGGATAATACTCTGGAGAAATCTTGGATACGATTTTTCACCTAGCATCTTGGGACTGTGTTTTCTCCTTGCTTTTCCAAACACTATAGACTTATGCACATCACAGAACTTTCTCCAGTAAACTGCAATCTGGGCTTAACAATTTGCAGTTTTACCAAACTATGAATTCTTTCAGGGTATACAACACATCTTGTTCACCAACAGAATCCCAATGTCTAATAGGATACCTTCATTGTAGATGTTCATAAAATGTTTCATAGGTGAATAAATAAGCTAATGGCTGAATTGTGGTGGAGATGTATGCAAAAAAATCATGAATGGATGAATGGCTGGATGAATAGATATATTATACGGGGACTTTTGTCTAAAAGAAATATTTTTAACCTTTTATAAGCCAGATTATTGTAATTCCATAGAAATGCTGTAAAGATTAAATGAAAAGAGAATTGTTAACTTTTGTCACAGTCCCTGATATATAAATGATTCTACATAAAAAACTTCATTTCCTCTAGCCGCCCACACTTGTTAACAAGGTAACAAGTTCATGTCTACAGAACTTACAAGGCTCTGAGTATCCACTTGTAAACTTTCATATTTCTGTGCATTTACACACGGTAAAAATACATATACCACATAGTTCACTATACTCTTTCTTGCATCAATAGCACTCAGTGAACAGAGCTCACAGTGGTTTCCGTGTCACCCACTGTCAAATTGTTCAGTGGAGCCCATAATATCTTGCCTGAATATATTAACACCTACTTCTCCAGTTCCAGATTATGCCATACAATACCCACCACATTGACCTCATTTCACAGATTGCCATTAGAATTAGGTTAGAACACACCCAGGTATCTCCTTCTCAGTATATTCACAAATATTATCCCTCTTGACTACAGTGCCACCCATCCTCCAGGCAAAATCAGGACCGCTCAGTATATGTCCTCATAGCTCTTGTTCCATTAAATAAATGGATTATATTTGTACTCATGTGTTCACATATTTGTGCTTGTCTCTAACTCAAATTCTGCATGATTTGTTATAAAATACCAAGAAGTGTATTATAAAACATATAAAATCTGATAAATATTTATGAAAGAATGAAAATTGTAATATTAACACAAACGTTTTTCAGGTTCCTAATATTATTCTTTCAAATTGATACTAGTTATCTGGGAAGAGAGAAACTTAGTTGAGGAATTAACTCCATCAGTTCGGCATGTAGGGGAAACATTGGGACCTTTTCTTTTTTTTTATGCTTTTTTTAGAAATAATCTTTTTTTATATATTTTTTATTACGTATTTTCCTCAATTACATTTCCAATGCTATCCAAAAACTCCCTATACCCTTTCCCCCACGTCCCTAACCAGCCATTCCCATTTTTTTTTTTTTTTTTTTTTTTTTTTTTTTTTTTTTTTTTTTTTTTTGGCCCTGGCGTTCCCCTGTACCGGGCATATACAGTTTGCATGTCCAATGGGCCTCTCTTTCCAGTGATGGCCGACTAGGCCATATTTTGATACATATGCAGCTAGAGTCAAGAGCTCCGGGGTACTGGTTAGTTCATAATGTTGCTGCACCTACAGGGTTGCAGATCTCTTTACCTCCTTGGATACTTTCTCTAGCTCCTCTGTTGGGGGCCCTGTGATCCATCCAATAGCTTACTGTGAGCATCCACTTCTGTGTTTGCTAGTCCCCAGCCTAGTCTCAAAAGAGACAGCTATATCAGGATCCTTTCAGTAAACGCTTGGTAGTGTATGCAATGGTGTCATCGTTTGGAGGTTAATTATGGGATGGATCCCTGGATATGGCAGGCTCTAGATGGTTCATCCTTTTGTCTCAGCTCCAAACTTTGCCTCTGTAACTCCTTCCATGGGTGATTGTTTCCAATTCTAAGAAGGGGCAAAGTGTCCACACTTTGGTCTTCATTCTTCTTCAGTTTCATGTGTTTTGCAAATTGTATCTTTTATCCTGGTATACTAAGTTTCTGGGCTAATATCCACTTATCAGTGAGAACATATCATTTGAATTCTTTTGTGATTGTGTTACCTCACTCAGGATGATGCACTCAAGGTCCAACCATTTGCCTAGGAATTTCATAAATTCATTCTTTTTAATAGCTGAGTAGTACTCCATTGTGTAAATGTACCACATTTTTTGTATCCATTCCTCTGATAAGGGTCATCTGGGTTCTTTCCAGCTTCTGGCTATTATAAATAAGGCCGCTATGAACATAGTGGAGCATGTGTCCTTCTTACCGGCTGGGAAATATTTTGGATATGTGCCCAGGAGAGGTATTGCAGGATCCTCTGGTAGTGCTATGTCCAATTTTCTGAGGAAATTTCAGACTAATTTCCAGAGTGGTTGTACAAGCTTGCAATCCCACCAACAATGGAGGAGTGTTCCTCTTTCTCCACATCCTCACCAGCATCTGCTGTCACCTGAATTTTGATCTTAGCCATTCTGACTGGTATGAGATGGAATCTAAGGGTTGTTTTGATTTGCATTTCTCTGATGATTAAGGATGTTGAACATTTTTTCAGGTGCTTCTCAGCCATTTGGTATTCCTCAGGTGAGAATTCTTCGCTCAATTCTGAGCCCCATTTTTAAATGGGGTTATTTGATTTTCTGGAGTCCACCCTCTTGAGTTCTTTTTATATATTGGATATTAGTCCCCTATCTGATTTAAGATAGGTAAAGATCCTTTCCCAATATGTTGGTGGCCTTTTTATCTTGTTGACGGTGTCTTTTGCCTTGCAGAAGCTTTGCAGTTTCATGAGATCCCATTTGTCAATTCTCGATCTTACAGCACAAGCCATTGCTGTTCTATTCAGGAATTTTTCCCGTGTGCCCATATCTTCAAGGCTTTTCCCCTCTTTCTCCTCTATAAGTTTCAGTGTCTCTGGTTTTATGTGAAGTTCCTTGATTCATTAGATTTGACCTTAGTACAAGGAGATAGGAATGGATAGATTCACATTCTTCTACATGATAACAACCAGTTGTGCCAGCACCATTTGTTGAAAATGCTGTCTTTCCTCCACTGGATGGTTTTAGCTCCCTTGTCGAAGATCAAGTGACCATAGGTGTGTGGGTTCATTTCTGGGTCTTCAATTCTATTCCATTGGTCTACTTGTCTGTCACTATACCAGTATCATGCAGTTTTTATCACAATTGCTCTGTAGTCAAGCTTTAGGTCAGGCATGGTGATTCCACCAGAGGTTCTTCTATCCTTGAGAAGAGTTTTTGCTATCCTAGGTTTATTGTTATTCCAGATGAATTTGAAGATTGCTCTTTCTAATACGTTGAAGAATTGAGTTGGAATTTTGGTGGGGATTGCATTGAATCTGTAGATTGCTTTTGGTAAGATAGCCATTTTTACAATGTTGATCCTGCCAATCCATGAGCATGGGAGATCTATCCATCTTCTGATATCTTCTTTAATTTCATTCTTCAGAGACTTGAAGTTTTTATCATAGAGATCTTTCACTTCCTTAGTTAGAGTCACTCCAAGATATTTTATATTATTTGTGACTACTGAGAAGGGTGTTGTTTCCCCAAATTCTTTTTCAGGCTGTTTATTATTTGTGTAGAGAAAGGCCATTGACTTGTTTGAGTTAATTTTATATCCAGCTACTTCACAGAAGCTGTTTATCAGGTTTAGGAGTTCTCTGGTGGAATTTTTAGGGTCACTTATATATACTATCATATCATCTGTAATAAGTGATATTTTGACCTCATCTCTTCCAATTTGTATCCCCTTGATCTCCTTTTGTTGTTGAATTGCTCTGGCTAGGACTTCAAGTACTATGTTAAATAGGTAGGAAGAAAGTGGGCAGCCTTGTCTAGTCCCTGATTTTAGTGAGATTGCTTCAAGCTTCTCACTATTTACTTTGATGTTGGCTACTCGTTTGCTGTAGATTGCTTTTATCATGTTTAGGTATGGGCCTTGAATTCCTGATCTTTCCAATACTTTTATCATGAATGGGTGGTGGATTTGTCAAATGATTTCTCAGCATCTAACTAGATGATCATGTGGTTTTTGTCTTTGAGTTTGTTTATATAATGGATTATGTTGATGGATTTCCGTATATTAAACCATCCTTGCATCACTGGAATAAAACCTACTTGGTCAGGATGGATGATTGCTTTAATGTGTTCTTGGATTCGGTTAGCGAGAATTTTATTGAGTTTTTTTGCATCTATATTCATAAGGGAAATTGGTCTGAAGTTCTCTATCTTTGTTGGATCTTTCTGTGGTTTAGATATCAAAATAATTGTGGCTTCATAGAATGAGTTGGGTAGAGTTCCTTCTACTTCTATTTTGTGGAATAGTTTGTGCACAACTGGAATTAGATATTCTTTGAAGGTCTGGTAAAACTCGGCACTAAACCCATCTGGTCCTGGGCTTTTTTTTTTTTTTTTTTTTGGCTGGGAGACTATTAATGACTGCTTCTATTTCTTTAGGGGATATGGGACTGTTTAGCTCATTAGCTTTATCCTGATTTAACTTTGGTACATGGTATCTGTCTAGAAATTTGTCCCTTTCGACCAGGTTTTCCAGGTTTGCTGAGTATAGCCTTTTGTAGAAGGATCTGATGGTGTTTTGGATTTCTTCAGGATCTGTTGTTATGTCTCCCTTTTCATTTCTGATTTTATTAATTAGGATGTTGTCCCTGTGCCCTCTAGTGAGTCTAGCTAAGTGTTTATCTATCTTGTTGATTTTCTCAAAGAACCAACTCCTCGTTTGGTTAATTCTTTGAATAGTTCTTCTTGTTTCCACTTGGTTGATTTCACCCCTGAGTTTGATTATTTCCTGCTGTCTACTCCTCTTGGGTGAATTTGCTTCCTTTTTTTCTAGAGCATTTAGATGTGCTGTCAGGCTGCTAGTGTGTACTCTCTCTAGTTTCTTTTTAGAGGCACTCAGAGCTATGAGTTTCCCTCTTAGAAATGCTTTCATTTTGTCCCATAGGTTTGGGTATGTTGTGGCTTTATTTTCATTAAACTCTAAAAAGTCTTTAATTTCTTTTTTTATTCCTTCCTTGACCAAGGTATCATTGAGAAGACTCTTGTTCAGTTTCCACATGAATGTTGGCTTTCCATTATTTATGTTGTTATTGAAGACCATGGTGGTATGATAGGATGCATGTGACAATTTCAATATTTTTGTATCTGTTGATGCCTGTTTTGTGACCAATTATATGGTCAATTTTGGAGAAAGCACTGTGAGGTGCTGAGAAGAAGGTATATCCTTTTGTTTTAGTATAAAATGTTTTGTAGATATCTGTTAAGTCCATTTGTTTCATAGCTTCTGTTAGTTTCACTGTGTCCCTGTTTAGTTTCTGTTTCCACGATCTGTCCATTGATGAAAGTGTTGTGTTGAAGTCTCGCAGTATTATTGTGTGAGATGCAATGTGTGCTTTGATCTTTACTAAAGTGTCTTTAAAATGAATTTGGCTGCCCTTGCATTTGGAACATAGATATTCAGAATTGAGAATTCCTCTTGGAGGATTTTACCTTTGATGAGTATGAAGTGTCCCTCCTTGTCTTTTTTGATAACTTTGGGTTGCAAGTCGATTTTATTCGATATTAGAATGGCTACTCCAGCTTGTTTCTTCAGGCCATTTGCTTGGAAAATTGTTTTCCAGCCTTTCACTCTGAGGTAGTGTCTGTCTTTTTCCCAGAGATGGATTTCCTGTAAGCAGCAGAATGTTGGGTCCTGTTTGTGTAGCCAGTCTGTTAGTCTATGTCTTTTTATTGGGGAATTGAGTCCATTGATATTAAGAGATATTAAGGAAAAGTAATTTTGCTCCCTATTATTTTTGTTTTTAGAGTTCGCATTCTGTTCTTGTTGCTGTCTTCCTTTTGGTTTGTTGAGGGATTACTTTCTTGCTTTTTCTAGGGCATGAATTCCATCCTTGTATTGTTTTTTTCTGTTATTATCCTTTGAAGGGCTGGATTCCTGGAAAGATAATGTGTGAATTTGGTTTTGTTGTGGAATACTTTGGTTTCTCCATCTATGGTAATTGAGATTTTGGCTGGGTATAGTAGCCTGGGCTGGCATTTGTGTTCTCTTAGTGTCTGTATAACATCTGTCCAGGCTCTTATGGCTTTCATAGTCTCTGATGAAAAGTTTGGTGTAATTCTGATAGGCTTGCCTTTATATGTTACTTGACCTTTCTCCCTTAAGGCTTTTAATATTATATCTTTATTTAGTGTATTTGTTGTTCTGATTATTATGTGTTGGGAGGATTTTCTTTTCTGGTCTAGTCTATTTGGAGTTCTGTAGTCTTCTTGTATGATCATGGGCATATCTTTCTTTAGGTTTGGGAAGTTTTCTTCTATAATTTTGTTGAAGATATTTGCTGGCCCTTTAAGTTGAAAATCTTCAATCTCATCAACTCCTATTTTCTGTAGTTTTGGTCTTCTCATTGTGTCCTGGATTTCCTGGATGTTTTGAGGTAGGATCCTTTTGCGTTTTGTATTTTCTTTGATTGTTGTGCCAATGTTCTCTATGGAATCTTCTGCTCCTGAGATTCTCTCTTCCATCTCTTGTATTCTATTGCAGATGCTTGCATCTATGGTTCCAGATTTCTTTTCTAGGGTTTCTATCTCGAGTGTTGCCTCACTTTGTCTTTTCTTTATTTTGTCTACTTACCTTTTTAGGTCTAGTATGGTTTTGTTCATTTCCATCACCGGTTTGTATGTGTTTTCCTGTTTTTCTTTAAGGACTACTACCTGTTTGGTTATGTTTTCCTATTTTTCTTTAAGAACTTGTAACTCTTTAGCATTGTTCTCCTGTATTTCTTTATGTGAGTTATTAAAGTCCTTCTTGATATCCTCTACCATCATCATGAGATATGCTTTTAAATCTGGGTCTAGCTTTTCGGTTGTGTTGGGGTTTCCAGGACTAGGTGAGGTGGGAGTGCTGCGTTCTGATGATGGTGAGTGGTCTTGATTTCTGTTAGTAGGGTTTTTACGTTTGCCTTTCGCCATCTGGTAATCACTGGAGCTAGTTGTTATAGTTGTCTCTCATTAGAGCTTGTTCCTCAGGTGATTATATTAGCCTCTATCAGCAGACCTGGGAGACTAGCTCTCTCCTTAGTTTCAGTGGTCAGAGTACTCTCTGTAGGCAAGCTCTCCTCTTGCAGGGAAGGTGCCCAGATATTTGGTGTTCAAACCTGCCTCCTGGCAGAAGTTGTGTTCCACTCACCAGAGGTCTTAGGATTCCGTGGAGGATCCTGTGTGGGTCCTTGCAGGTGTTCGGAGACTCCCCAGACCAGGAACCCTGGTGCTGCAGTGGACCTGAAGGGACTTGTGCCCCTGATCAGGCCGTGTTTTCTGCTTCCTTAATTAATGCAGTCTCAGGTCCTGTGAGATTGGATTGGAGCAGAGGCTGTGTTCCACTCACCAGAGGTCTTAGGATCCCGTGGGGGATCCTGTGTGGGTCCTTGCGGGTGTCTGGAGACTCTCTGGGCCAGGAACTCCCGGAACATTTTCTTGATTGATCGTTGTTGTGAGATGGTTCAGCTCACTGTGAGTGGTTCTATTCCTGAGCAAATAATCCTCAATTATATGTGTGTGTGTGTGTGTGTGTATTTATATATATATATATATATATATATATATATATATATATATATATATATATACACATAGGCTGAAAATGTTTTAGGCATATCCAGTATATATCATTTCACCATAGCCATTACCTTAGTTTCTGCCTCCAGGCTTTTCCTTTGACTTCTTGTAATTTAACCTGTGCACTGAAATAAATTCTTTCCTCCCCAAATTATATATGACCATGATCCTTATCACAGCAATAGAAAGCAAACTAAGATACATTCCTTCATACCTTTACTCAGTGCTATCATATACACAAATAGCAGCCAATGTGTGCACACCTCTCTTTCCATCCTTTATTTTTGATTATCCATTGCAGTTTTCCCTCTCTGCTTTGTACATTCTAAACAGCTGGAGTAGATGAATGATTTCCTGGTAACAGCATTCCCTTATTTGGAAACCTCTATGTATGCTTTCTTATTCAGACCCAGCTGGCCAGTGCATGGCCCATGTGCTGCACATTTTCTGACATTTTGTCTATTCCATTTTCTCCAGATACAGGCATTTAGGTTCAAGGCCACTCTGCAACTAAAACTGTCCACCATATGGGGATTACAACAACATTAGTGATGGTCATGATGAATTCCAAAATATCTTGATGACTGTTACCCTTTCTGTGCTCCATTACAGATGTACATGCTTAGAAGAAAAGGACACAGCTGAGTTTAAACATAAACCGCCCAGGTACCTATCAAACAAGAACATCAACATACATCCTCTAAGGTGATAAGTGAATAAATGTGACCAAGAAATGTGTATACAGCATACAAGAAAAGATGCACACATTTTTATTTCAGTCTTTGGAACAAAACTTGTCCAGGACACCTTGTTCTTTGAATCAAGTCACACTAGAAAAAGATATCTCAAACTTCTTGTGACTCTTATCATACATTTTCTAGGTTTTTTTTTTTTTCATTTTATTTTTTGTCATGCTAGACCTGAGCAGTTGGAAGTAGATTCATAAACAGTACATCATTTTTAATTAAAACAGCAACAACAACAATAACAGCACATACCTTGGATTTATCAGTTTAACTGGTACAGTGTATAGATGGAAAACTACATGTTCAAGAAAGAGTCACATGGAACCTGTGCATCTGCAGATTGGCTTTGACTCATCTTCTTCATGTCATTGCTTTTTGCCATTAACTGTGAAGGGAAGAATGTTACATCAATAGGATTGTCAACAGTTTATCAAGGGACACCAATGGAGGCACTCCAAAAAGTTCAACCTTTTTCCAGGTTCCCTATTCACATGACTCGGATTTGGTGCCATTCTCAGTAGCATTTCAGTGATGGAGTCTGATGAATTACATACATGAGAATGATCATGAGTAAATTTAAAAATAGGTTTTATTGAATTCCTGAAACTGAAAAGAACAAAGCTTACATTAAGGAAGCAGATCTCAACCCTTGTTGACTAAATCAGAGTCAAAATTAAATAGAGTTCTGAAAGAGAATTTTGTCAGTTTTTTCCTACAGGAGGAAAAAAAAAATATATATATATATATATATAGTGTGTGTGTGTGTGTGTGTGTGTGTGTGTGTGTTACACATTTGTATTTGGAGAGACATTTTTGGTTACAATTTATTCACTCACTCAACTTTTTCATAAAGTCATGATATTTATGTATTGGAATCATCTGCCATGTTGACATTTAATCTCAACTTCAGTAGCCATTTGCTTTGCAGATATTTTGAGCATCTACCCATATGTGCTATAGGTTTTCAATAGTCTAACTAGATTTCAATACTAATCAACTATCCATCCTCCAGAGTCACTGCCTTTTCAATAGGGAATAAGAATCATGTTTCTATGTTGTTCCTCCCTCTTCTCAATTGTATTCAATGACTATGGATGAGGCTTTAAAGGAAAACTACACATTACTGAATGATTTAAAAGCTTTTCAACGTCATCTGCTATTTTATCCAAGATATATCCCAGTATATTCTACCAACCATTCAACTCAGAATTATTGTTTTGATTCTTAAAATAGACATGTAGTGAACTCTTTTCTATGTCTTTGTTTATTTTGACCTTTCCTGAGATGCTGCCTTTTAATACTTGTCTCTTAATTTGAAATGTACATGTGCAGACATGTCCTGTTATCTTCTTTCAATTTTATAAGCGCATTTATGTATTTGGAAATATCACCTCTAACCATTTCGGAAGAAAATTTCAAATCCAACCCCATTCTTTTCATTTGACCTATCTTCTCTGAATTCCAAAAACATTTATAATTAGTCAAAAATGAGTAGTAAGTAATGATACTTATTGATTCACAGAGTACATTTTGATTGTTATTGCTGTTTTCTTATTACTTACTTTAAAAATGAAGATGGCTGCTAAATGCAGCCCCAGTGTGCCAAGTTCTTAGTCAGTAACTGGCAAGATTTCTGAATTTTTTGGAGACTATTTAAAACTTACTGTTCCAGAGAGATACTTATCTTTCTATGCCTCTATCCATCTGTTCAACCTTTCCTAGATATTTCAGAACACTCATTACAATGATTTTTCACTGGGAGGCAAGCGTAGGGTTAAAATTCAAACTTCTAGCATGATAATTCCTTCTGCTCTATGCTCAATCACAAACTAATTTCCATGATTTCCACATCAAATGATTTCTGGATTGATCTGGCCTTAACTCATTCCATTTCCTCTCTTTTCTGTTTTCTGCTAGGTAAATAATAAGACTGGGACATACATTACAGGTTCTGTATCCCTTCTTAGAGAGAAAGGAAAAAATTCTTAGGTTTCCAATATTTCTATCAGAAATAACAGAATCCCCACTTAACATAAAGAAGGTGGTATGAAGCATCTTCTCAGTGCCTGTTTCTAATCTCCTGTCCTGTCATAAGTCTATGCTTGGATAGAATTACCCTTTTTATAAACATAGCAAAAAGTGATGTCTGCGTACCCCAGAAAGATCATCTTCTCCACCCCTTTCACCTGAAATATGATAACATGATGACTCAGAAGTAATGAAATTCTCTCTTCAACTCAGACCAAAACACAGGCAGTATCAGAATAGACACCTCCTCTTTTCTTTGCTCAGCTACTGTCTGGATGCCAAGTTCATAATAGGGTATTTAATTTCTTTTGAATTCAACACCTGTATCTCATCAGACAGTGTCTGGTGCAAAATAAGTAACAAATTTATAAATATTCCTTCGTTTCAAAGGTATTCTGTATAGTTTGGGGGAAGAAATCATATTTCACAGGGGACAATTGACACAGACTAGTGGTAATCCATTCACTATAGTCCAGTGGCAATCCTCTTGTGTCCATGTATCCTGGACAAGGATCCCAGTTCCTGAATGTAAAAGAGAATGGCTTGAAACTAAGAACATACAAAGCACGGTATGGGAAGCGGTGAAGTATCATTCTAAAGCAATAGAAGGGGGTATTTGGAGATGCTAGCATCCACAGCTCTAATAATACAAGTACATAAAATAACATCCAAAATAAACTACTTTGTTTGCAAGAAAAAATAAAAAAGATGTGGTGACACAAGACAAATTCAAAACCAGCTTGTGGTCTAACACTCCCATGGACTTGCAGATGATTTAGTTCTGTTTATACTGTAGCTCAAATGTAGTTATCTCTGCAAGGCTTGTATCAATCCACACTGTCAAAATATATTTTTCTCCAAAATATTATCATAGTATCTTGTTAATATTTCACTCGTGGCTTATGTTTCTGGTGGCTTAGTGGTTTATGTATCTGTCTGTCTTTCCCATTAGATTGAGAGATTCTTTGGGACAAGAACTCCCTTAATATACATGTATATTTCCTCCAGCTAGAACAGCAGGTATTTACAGTGCTGGCTGCCTCTCTCTCATTTTTTGCTTCAGGCAGATGCTAATAATCAGTCACAACATCCCTTACCATAATGCTTGGGAAAGGCCTCAGAATCTTTTAGAACAAAGACCCTCAGGCTGCTACCTTCTTTGATTCTTTTTTTTTCCATGCAGAAGTATTGTACTTGTTGCATCTATTTCCTCAAATAGTACCAGGGTTGCACAGTATTGTTATTTGGTTAATGTTATTTTGATTTGAATGAACTCTTAACAAGTATATCTTCAAAAAAGCTTTTGAGGTTGGCATAAGTACTCAGGGAGGTTGGTAAGTAAATTATAAGGCAGGGTAGGAAGGACCACAATTATTAATATATAGAATATTGTTTAATGTGAAAGGAGACACCATAATAGGAGAAAGCTATGGGATATAAATTTATTAATCTTTTTGAGACCAGGGTTATCATCCTGTGACTATAACAAAATACACAGGACAAATGTATATTAAAAATGTTTATTTTGAATCATAGTTTAGAGGCTAGCACTGCTACTTTGAGATGTGGTGAGGCTGAGAAAACTATTCACTTAAAGACATGAAAGAAGATTGGAAGAGGAAGTATTAATGGTTCCCAAATCATCAGATATGTTCTTAATAGCCTAAGAGATTTTCCACAAGACACTACTTCTCAAAACCCATTGCTTCATATTAATACCACCACGAAGATCAAGCCATCAACATGCAAGCCTTTATAGACATTCCAAATAAAATCCACAGCAGGAGATCAGGCAACACATTCACTGCAACAAGCAGACTATGGAGGTGATTAGTTTTGTCATGACAAAGACAAGAGGGAATGTAGAAACATTTCTTTTTCTGTTTTGTTGTTATTATTGTTGTTGTTGATTCTTCTCTTTATTAGATATTTTCTTTATTTACATTTCAAATGCTATCCTGAAAGTTCCCTTTACCCTCCCCTGCCCTGTGCCCCTACTCACCCACTCCCACTTCTTGGCCCTGGCATTCCCCTGCACTGGGGCATATAAAGTTTGCAATACCAAGGGGCCTCTCTTCCCAATGATGGCTGACTAGGTGGATATTAGCCCAGAAACTTAGAATACCCAAGATAAAATTTGCAAAACAAAAGAAAATCAAGAAGAAGGAAGACCAACATGTGGATACTTCATTCCTTCTTAGAGTAGAAACATTTCTTAGAGAGTTGCACATGTAATGTCTTAGAGGCTTGTACAAACTTTTTGTCTAGCCTAGAATGATGAATTAGGGTCCTTCAATCCTATGTGTGAATGGCTCACCATAACACCATTTTATCCCTAAACTAATGATTTCCTGCTCTTTCTGGTTCCTATTAACAAATCTCTTCAATTTTCCTTATTGTTGTTTTAATGGGCTAATTGAAAGTACTTCAGTTGGAAAGAAATATCACTTCATGGTGAATCAGAAATAGTGGCCACTTTAAAATATATTTCTTTAGGTTGTATCCACAATATGTGATATTTTCATTTTAAAAATTAGATATTTAACACTTCGTTTCTTGGCTTTCTGTTAAGGTTGATTAATTGAAGTAAGACAGTAATGGTGGCATAGGGTATTATTTTTATTTTTATTTTTCCTGGATTTCTTCAACATAGGGGATTTTTTGGAAAGAGAGTAAGAGTCACCAGAGTCAGAATGACAGGCAATCATGTAAACAGAAGGAGAGGGGACTCTGATATGAGAGAAAACCAGGAGATTCCCTGGTTCCTGGACACTGAGTAGAATAATTGTCAGCCTGGGAAAGTTACAAGGATATTTTAAATCTATGGTTTGTTCTCTTTTACCAGTTTTGGAAAAGCCATCTTCTACTATTTCTTGTGTTCTATTGGTGCGTCCTGAATCCCCTCTTTCATCATTGTTCTTGTTCTATCTGTATCATTTTCATCCTGTTTGGTTTTTTTGTTTGTTTGTTTGTTTGTTTCTGTGTGCTTCAGGTTAGGTAACACCCATTGAATTGTCATTAAACTCACTGTTCCCTTATTCAGTTGTGTGTGCTCTGCAGTTAATGCCATTCAATTAATTCTTAGTTTGAGATGTTGTACTTTAAGTATTTAAACGTGTTTTGGAGACTCTTTTTTCTCATTAATGTTCTCTACCTATTAAATATTTTTCTTTGTTCCAAATTATTTTCCTAGTTATAATAGCTTCCAAATTATATTATCTACTACTTCCAATATCTTATCATGTGTGGATCTTTGTTTTCAACTATTTTTGCTTCTTGTTTATTGATAACAGTTTTCTACTTCTTTTAACAGACTTTGTTTTTTAACTTTCTACATATCATAATTTAGACAAATTTAGAGACTCAAATAAGTGTCATTTTACCCAAGAGCCAAATCTTTTACTAACTCAGTCATTTAATGAAATAAGATAATGGCTTCAATTAAGTTTAATCATGAATTGAGTCAGGTCCCATCTAAATTACAGCTTTATTTGATGTTAGTTCACCTGTGATTTCAAATAACGAAGGTCAAGACATGACCTGCATATTTTACTGGCTTTCTCTTTAACAGGACTTTGAGCTTAATAGAACAAACACAAAGAAAGCTTGTTCTTGCTCCAGTTTTGTCTTCAAATGATCCTCAATTTGACAGGGTAGTCATCAAAAGTCTTATAGAAGATGCTTTCTGGATATGTCATAGACACTGCACTCATGAACTCACTTCATCTATGGTGGACTATGAAAATGTGCACAAGACAGCACTTGTTAACATTTCATCATGGATGGAATAGGAATTATGAGACTCTTACCATTTTCTTTTGTAGTATAACCACTGACAAGTTTCCTTTGCTTCAATATTAAGCTGCTATTCAAGCTTGTGCAGGATAATCTCATAAGCTTGGTGGGCCACACAAAAGGAAAACATGAAAGTAGGATGAAGGTATGTTGTGAAGAAGTTTCAGAAGAAGAGAATGGTGGTTAAGAGGGGGTGGTAAAAAAAATCACTAAAATTAATTATAGTATATGTGGTATTTTAATGAAAATTCAAAATCCTCTTTACAATTGGGGATGAGAATATCATCCATTCTGCTTGTGTTTATCCTGTAAAATCGATGTAGTTCATCCTTCCAGGTCACATGGCAAGGATATTTTTTCTTATGTAACATGTACTATTAGATCCTAGTCTCTTGTGAATCAATTTTTGAGAAGCTTCAGAGAAGAAGATGCTGTTCTTTACTTATATATAAAGGGTGCAATTCATTCCACAATTTGGTTCACTAGGCTTATATGTACCAATTGTTTCCAATATCTTACAAATGTCTTAGATTTGATATACTCTTTTAGTGTTAATTGTGGGAGCAATGGACTTTTCATGTTCTATATCCTAAGTAGCATAAATATCTTTGGTTATCACTGTGAGTATATCTAGGATATCTTTATGGAGGCCCTGACAGCTTTATGCTTGAGGAGTCTTGTGAAGACTAGCTGTCATTGATTCTAAATTTATCTTAGTTTATTTCAATATACCAAAGTCTCTATGGTTTACAACCCATATTTAATTTCTCCTGTTCATAACCATGTGAATTTGTGGTGTTTGTATGTAGATGGATATTTGAGCCATGTATTTAGGCTACAGGTTGAATTTATGCATGATCCAGATTGTCTATACATCTCCTTGTCTACCTAGGGCAAGACATTCTTATAATTAGAGAGAGTAAATCAGTAAGATTATGGCATATATAGTATGGATTGCATACAATTCCATGTCACACTACAATTTATGGGATAAAATTTTATCCATAATGTAATAGTAATTGGGAACAGATCTTTGGGAAGTGTATTATGTCACAAGAGTTAGAACTTTCCCAATAATAGTAGTGCTTTCATGAGAAGAGGTATGGTAACATCTCCTCTTGTCTCCTCTCCTCTCCTCTCCTCTCCTCTCCTCTCCTCTCCTCTCCTCTCCTCTCCTCTCCTCTCCTCTCCTCTCCTCTCCTCTTCTTTCATCTCTTCTCTTTTCTCATTCAATTCTTCTCTTTTTTCTCTTCATTTCTCCTCCATCACTCTTCTCTCTCCCTTTCCTCTTATCCCATCTCCCTCTCTTGCTTATCATTCATTTTAATCTTCTTCCTCTCTTTTCCTTCCCTCCCCCTCCTTCTGTGATATATGGATTTAATGAGAGATGTCTATCTACGAGAGAAGAAGAATATATTCCAAGATTCTGCCTTTTTCAATTCCTTGATCTTGAACTTTCCACCTGAAAGTGCTATAAGAAATGTTACTTAAACCATCATGTTAATGGCATTTATTTTTCTGCTTTCACCACAAATAAAAGGGGATTTGATACAGAAATAATTTAAAATCTCCTATCACATTTGCTATTATTCCCTTTGTCAATCCAAGGCATTATGACATTATCAACATTTTAAGGGGCAGGGAAGTACACTCTAGTAACAAAAGAAATGGAGAGAGAGAGTGGATGCAAAAAAATAGTTGATTTGAAAACATTAAGCATACAAAATTTTAGGGTAAAAACATAAACACCTCCTTGATGTCTTCTACCATCATCATGAGATATGCCTTTAAATCCGGAACTAGGTTTTCGGGTGTGTTGGGGTTCCCTCGACTGACTGAAGTGGGAGTGCTTGGTTTTGATGATGGTGAGTGCTCTTGGTTTCTGTTAGTAAGATTCTTATGTCTGCCTTTCACCATCTGGTAAACTCTGGAGTCAGTTGTTATAGTTGTCTCTGGTTAGAGCTTGTTCCTTTCATGATTCTGTTATTCTCTACCAGCAGACCTGGGAGACTAGCTCTCTCCTGAATAGAACAGCAATGGCTTGTGTTGTAAGATCAAGAATCAACAAATGGGACCTCATAAAGTTGCAAAGCTTCTGCAAGGCATAAGACACCATCAATAAGACAAAAAAGCCACCAACAGATTGGGAAAGGATTAGGATAGGTAAAGACCTATCCTAAATCAGATAGGGGACTAATATCCAATATATATAATGAACTCCAGAAGGTGGACTCCAGAAAATCAAATAACCCCATTAAAAAAATGGAGCTTAGAGCTAAACAAAGAATTCTCACCGAGGAATACCGAATGGCAGAGAAGCACCTGAAAAAAAGTTCAACATCGTTAATCATCAGGGAAATGCAAGTCAAAAACAACCCTGAGATCACACCAGTCAGAATGGCTAAGAGCAAAAATTCAGGTGACAGCAGATGCTGACGAGGATGTGGAGAAAGAGGAACACTCCTACATTGCTGGTGGAATTGCAAGCTTGCACAACCACTCTGGAAATCAATCTGGCGGTTCCTCAGAAAATTGGACATAGTACTACCAGAGGATCCTGCAATACCTCTCCTGGGAATATATCCAGAAGATGTTCCAACCAGTAAGAAAGACACATGTTCCACTATGTTCATAGCAGACTTATTTATAATAGCCAGAAGCTAGAAAGAGCCCAGATGCACCTCAACAGAGGAATGGATCCAGAATATGTGGTATATTTACACAATGGAGTACTACTCAGCTATTAAAAAGAATGAATTTATGAAATTCCTAGGCAAATGATTGGACCTGGAGGGCATTATCCTGAGTGAGGTAACCCAATCACAAAAGAACTAACACAATATGTACTCACTGATAAGTGGATATTAGCCCAGAAACTTAGCATAGCCAAGATATAAGATACAGTTTGCTAAACACATGAAACTCAAGAAGAAGAAAGACCAAAGTCTGGACATTTTGCCCCTTCTTAGAATTGGGAACAAATCACCCATGGAAGGAGTTACAGAGACAAAGTTTGGAGCTGAGATGAAAGGATGGACCATCTAGAGACTGCCATATCCGGGAATCCATCCCATAATCAGCTTCCAAACGCTGAAACCATTGCATACTCTAGCAAGATTTTGCTGAAAGGACCCAGATAGAGCTGTCTCTTGTGAGACTATGCAGGGGCCTAACAAACACAGAAGTGGATGCTCATAGTCAGCTATTGGATGGATCACAGGGTGCCCAATGGAGGAGCTAGAGAAAGTAACCAGGAGCTAAACTGATCTGCAATCCTATAGGTGGAACAACAATATGAACTAACCTGTACCCCCCCCCCCCGGAGCTCGTGTCTCTAGCTGATTATATATCAGAAGATGGCCTAGTAGGCCATCAGTGGAAAGAGAGGCCCATTGATCTTGCAAACTTTACATGCCACAGTACAGGGGAACGCCAGGGCCAAGATATGGGAGTGGGTGGTTAGGGGAGTGGTTGGGGGAACATGTGGGGGACTTTTGGGATATCATTGGAAATGTAAATGAAATAAATACCTAACTTTAAAAAACACATAAACACAATAAAAATAAATTTGAGAATGTGCTAAATCTCTGGTAGCCGTAAAGAAATCCTTTATATTTTCTTCATTAATCGTTTTATACTGATAATACATATGGCAATCCTCACCATAAAAAAGGCAAATAGATCAGAAGTAACCCAAGCCAAGCAGCTGACCCTGCTCCAGCTGGAAATATTCCTCTCACCTGTTCCTCCCAATTCAGATGCTAATGGAAAGGGAGTCTATTAAGGAGAAGGAAAAGCAGGTGCCTAATGGAACAAACAATATAACTGAAGCAGCCTAGAAGGCTAGCAGGATTGTTGCCATTGGTTACATCTCTCTTTCTCTCTCTCTCTCTCTCTCTGTCTTTGAATCTGCTATGCTGTAGTCTTTCTCATCTCTAGTAAATAGCATAATTACCAAGAAGTCTCATTAATCAGAGTCCTGGACCCAGAATTCTGGATATATTAATTTAGTTCTTCTGGGATGGGACCCAATACTTTATATTTCAAATAGATTTTCAGAAGATGGGGATAGTGTTGGCCTTGGAACCACAAAGAGTAAACCATGACATAGGTCTTAAATCTTCCAAAGCAAAGACAGTGCATGCACTTTCTGAAGGATAGTGGAAAGTCTTCATTCTTTCCTTTGATTTTCTGCCAGTGTTTCTGACAGAATGAGATTATTGATGAGCCCAACATGTATAAAGCTTAGCCTGATATTTTGGAGAGTCCTTTGTTGGAATGTTGGATTTTAAGGCATCTTTATTACTGACTTATTTCCTTACTTTGGGCAAGCTCTGTTCATCCTAATAGATCTTGTGTTTCTTGGATATAAAGAGAAGAAATCTAAGCATTTGATGTCTGATTGAATGATTTAGTCTTTAGGACATCACCTTCATTTTATGGTAATCATTAGGTATTCCTTGTCTCCCATGACCTTAATAATGTGAAGAGTATTTCTTAGGTATCTGGAAAATAGCCTTAAATTTGGATTTGCCTGGTACTTACTGATGATTATATTGGAATTAATTACTTTGAAAAAATACCAAAGCAGTGCTCATGTAATATCTGAGTTATACATACAGATGATTATAACTTTGCAGGACCAGTGCACGATGAAGTTTTGCAAAGTCCTGTTCCAAACACCAGTGAAAATATTAAAGTTTCTAAATTGTATGCATTTCCTTTCTGTCAACAATTTCTTTCTCAGCTTGTCATAGTGCTTATTTGTTAAGTCCCATTAAAATAATTATTTCCATAAATGTAATATTTATCATTGACAATTTTAAATATGAATACAAGAACATTTATCTTATACTTAGAAGCATAAAATTTGTAAACTTTATTTGTTGAGGTTTGTACTTTTATGTATTTGTTTGTAACCAGAAAAGATGCTGCACCAAGCAAGTTCAACTCTCTTTAGTACACATTCTGATGTGCAAATATTCAACCAACAATAGACCTTTGACACACTGATGAAATCAAACAAACAAGAATTCTCAGATATTCTGTTTGCTGTTACTTTTAGTATATGCAGATGATTAAAACAGGGAAACAATTTGACTCAGAAAGGATAGAAGAGGTTTTGTCAGTGTTAATGACTGGCAGCACACCACTGTATTGCTTCTCTTAAAAACAATTAAAAAAAAAAAGAATGACTCCTAATGGATGTTCATATTCCTCTTTCCCAGTTAACACATTCACCTTGTTAATGGTATTGATCTCATGCAACAATGTTATACCACATGTCCCTTGGTAGCAGTGTTCATGGAAGCAAATAGATTACTATATATAATCAGATGACATAGAACTGCATATGAATGTTACATGTATTTCTTCTGCTTAAAAGATGTGGCATACTTTCTCATTGTTATTTATTTATAGAACACATTCAAAGATGAAATTGTTGCAAATCTTAATTTATCAAGTCTAGAGAAATATCTGATCAGTTAAGAACACTGGCTACTCTTCTAGAAAGTCCAGGTTCAAATCTCAGGACACACATAGCAGTCTCTGTAACTCCAGATGAAGAGGGTCCAGTGCCCTCTTTTGGCTTCTGCTGGAACAAGGCATGAATTAGTACATAAACATACATACAAAATGCCCATATGTGCACAATAAAAAAATTAAAAATAAGAAAAGGATTTTGAGACATCAAAAGTTGGATTTTTAAAAAAAAATTGCATTTAAAGAAGGGAGATGGAAATACAGATGAATGGATAAGAGCAGTTTCTGTATAAGTGTGGAAAGCCGTGCAGCGTGCAGCGTGCAGCGAGCAATCGCTGTGGAGAGCCGTGCGCGTGCCGCGAGCAATCACCATTATAAGATGGCGCTGGCCTCCGCTGTGACAAACTAGTAAACAAGCCTTGTGCGCAAGTGCGAGAGTGAACTCACTCCTAGTCACTGCCCATTCTCGGGGTGTAATAGTGGTGTGATGAGTGAGCAACAAATCAAGAGCTGTCACGCCACATCAGGTGCTGAAACGTCATGACTGAGTGCTATATAAGGGACTCCATTTTCTGGGGTCGAGATCTTCCTGAGAAGTAAGCAATAAAGCTTTGCTGCAGAAGATTCCGGTTGTCCTGAGTGTGTTCTTGCCGGCGGGGACAAAAGCTCGGGATAAGTGGCGCCGAAGACCCGGGAACTACCATCACACCGGCGCAAGGAAGATCCCTCGTTCGCGGGGCGGAATCAGAACTGCGGGACACTACAGCTCTGCAAGGTAAGTATTGTCTTGAAATTTCTCCAGAGTTAGATGCCCTTATGATTGTTTGCACGGCGATCGCACTTTCCCTTTCAGTTTCGTTTTGTTTCCACCGCTGGAACTGCTGACTGGTTCCCAGTCGCAGTCAGGCTCGGACAGCACCTGGACAGTGCCTGGACAGTGATTAGTTTCAGTCACGGTCAGGACTGGATAGCGGCAGAATGGGAATTTCTCACTCTGTAGTAGTGGCGTTAAGGTCAGTCCTGAAGCAGTGTGGCCTAAAAATCGCCACTAAGAGTATAGAGGCATTTGTCAGGGAGGTAGACCATGTGGCACCATGGTATGCTTGCTCAGGTTCGTTAACTGTCACTTCTTGGGATAAACTGAAAGGAGATCTAGTTAGGGAACAGAAGAACGGCAAACTTAAAGCAGGGGTCATGCCATTATGGAAATTGGTGAGATCGTGCTTAACAGATGAGGATTGTGAGCAGATGGTAGAAGCAGGGCAGAAGATTTTGGACGAAATTCAAGACAGTCTATCAGAGGCAGAGTGGGGAGAGAGATTGAAAGTTGGGACGAAACAAGGTGCACCGAAGAATTTAGGCCTTTCCACGGGCCTTGAGCCCGAGGAAAAGAGATACAAAGGAAAGAATGCCTTGGGAGAGATTAGAAAAAGGGATGGAAAGGGAGAGAAGAAGAGAGAAAGAACTGGAGAGGCACATAAGGAAAGGAGCCTCTACCCGCCATTAGATGAGTTTAAGGCACTAGCTGTCAGTAGCTCAGAATTGGATAAGGAACTTAGCTCCTCTGAGGAAACAGACTTAGAGGAAGAAAGATACCAGCCAGATGAAAGACAAGCTAATCAGTTACAGAATAACATAAAGAAAGCAAAAGTAGCTAGAGACAAATGTCAAATCACTATGCGATCTTCAGATCCGCAACCTCTGGGTCCTAGTACACCTCCGCCCTACGTGCAGAGGTATCAATCAGACTCATTCATTTCAAAAGAGGAACAGAGAAAAGTGCAGCAAGCGTTCCCAGTCTTCGAAGGCGCAGAGGGTGGACGCGTTCATGCCCCAGTGGAGTATATACAGATTAAAGAATTAGCAGAGTCAGTTCGTAACTATGGAGTCAATGCCAACTTTACTGTAGCCCAAGTCGAAAGGCTTGCTACTCTGGCAATGACCCCCTGCGATTGGATGACTGTAGTAAAAGCCGCATCTCCTAACATGGGAATGTATTTAGAATGGAAAGCTTTGTGGCAAGACTCCTGCCAAGCACAGGCAAGGGCCAATGCCAATGTTGAAGGGGACCAAGGAACATGGACTTTTGAGTTGCTTACAGGTCAGGGACAACACGCTAATAACCAGACAAATTACCATTGGGGAGCTTATGCTCAGATCTCAGCTGCTGCAGTTAAGGCATGGAAGGCACTCTCTAAGAAGGGAGAGGCAAGTGGGCATTTGACCAAGATCACCCAGGGCGCACAGGAGTCATTCTTAGATTTTGTGGCTAGAATGACAGAAGCGGCAGGGAGAATTTTTGGGGATCCAGAGACAGCTATGCCTTTAATTGAACAGTTGATCTA
This sequence comes from Mus caroli, assembly GCF_978045245.1. Classification (NCBI taxonomy): domain Eukaryota; kingdom Metazoa; phylum Chordata; class Mammalia; order Rodentia; family Muridae; genus Mus; species Mus caroli. Next base: position 86,601,948 of record NW_028227261.1, read on the forward strand.
TGAACAGGCTACCCAGGAATGCAGGGCGGCTATTACACCTAGAAAGAGCAAGGGACTGCAGGATTGGTTGAAGGTTTGCCGTGAGCTTGGAGGGCCACTCACTAATGCAGGTTTAGCAGCTGCCATTCTACAAGGGCAAAAACGCCCTGACATGGCTGAGCTCAAACTCTGCTATAATTGTGGCAAACCGGGACACTTAAAAAAGGACTGTAGAGCCCTTGTCAAAAGGAAAGCACCAGGACTGTGTACTAAGTGTGGAAAAGGATATCATTGGGCTAGAGATTGTCGTTCAGTCAGGGACATTCGAGGCAGGCCCCTGCAGCCAGAATTCCCTCAAGCAGTAGATAATGAGACCATTCCAAAAAACCAGTACAGGGCCCTCAGGTCTCAGGGTCCAAAAACATATGGGACCTCGACAGGCAAAAGGTGGACCCCACAGTCCGCAGGGCAACAGAAGGATCAGCTGGGTTGGACCTCCGTACCACCACCCGATTCATGCTAATGCCCCAAATGGGGGTACAGCCTATTCCTACTGACTATAAAGGACCTCTGCCATCCGGGAGTGTTGGCCTAATATTGGGCCGGGCCTCCCTTACCTTACAAGGTCTTATTGTTCACCCTGGAGTCATAGATCAAGACTATGAAGGGGAACTTCAAGTTCTCTGTTCCTGTCCTCAGGGTGTCTTTTCTATTTCACAAGGGGATAGAATAGCTCAGTTAATAATTTTGCCAAGCCTACATGGCTGTTTTCCTTCCTCTGGTGTCCCTCGAGCTACCAGAGGGATTGGTTCTACTGGAAATGATTCTGCTTACTTAGTGATGCCTCTTGACTCCAGGCCATTCTTAGAATTAGTTATAGAAGGAAAACAATTTAAAGGGATTTTAGACACAGGAGCAGATAAAAGTATCCTTTCTTCCCAATGGTGGCCAAAAACTTGGCCCGTTACTCAGTCATCACGTTCTTTGCAAGGTTTAGGTTATCAGTCCTGTCCCACTATTAGTTCCCGTTCTTTGAGCTGGACAGCTCCTGAAGGTCAAACAGGACGATTCACTCCCTATGTTTTACCACTCCCAGTAAATCTCTGGGGGAGAGACATCTTACAGGCACTAGGACTGACCTTGACTAATGAATACTCGCCACAAGCTGTTCAAATAATGAAGAAAATGGGCTATAAAGAAGGAAGGGGATTAGGGAAAGGAGAGCAGGGTAAACTTGAACCTATCCCTCAAAAAGGTAATAATGGGAGACAAGGTTTGGGTTTTTTCTAGGGGCCGTTGAGGGCTCCATGCCCATACCATGGCTTACAGAGGAAGTTGTATGGGTTCCTCAATGGCCTCTCTCCTCTGAAAAGTTAGAAGCAGCTACAAAACTAATTTCTGAACAGCTACGCTTGGGTCATTTAGAGCCCTCTACCTCACCCTGGAATACACCTATTTTCGTAATTAAGAAAAAATCTGGCAAATGGCGCTTATTACATGATCTTAGAGCCATTAATGCACAAATGCGTCTATTTGGACCAGTTCAGCGAGGGCTACCATTGCTTTCTGCCTTACCCAAAAATTGGGAAATTATAATTATAGATATTAAAGATTGCTTTTTCTCTATACCTTTATGCCCTCAAGATAGGCAAAGATTTGCATTTACCATCCCAGCCATTAATCATTTAGAACCGGATCAAAGATACCAATGGAAGGTCCTACCTCAGGGGATGGCGAATAGCCCCACCATGTGTCAACTGTATGTGCAATTGGCACTTAAGTCAGTTAGAGAGCATTTTCCATCATTACAGGTGATAATTTATATGGATGACATTTTGATTTGCCATAAAAATTCAAAGTTATTGCAAGATGCATACCCTATATTAATAAAAACGTTAGGGCAATGGGGATTGCAGGTGGCCACTGAAAAGGTGCAAGTTGCTCAAATGGGAGCCTTCCTAGGGTCACTCATTTATCCTGACAAAATTGTTCCTCAAAAATTAGAGATTCGCAAAGATCAACTACATACCTTGGATGATTTCCAAAAATTGCTAGGAGATATTAATTGGCTAAGACCATTTTTGAAAATTCCATCAGCAGAATTAAAGCCCTTATTTGACATATTAGAGGGAGATACCCACATCTCCTCCCACAGAGCACTTACCCCAGCTGCATGTCAAGCTTTACAAACGATAGAAAAGGCCTTACAAGATGCTCAATTACAACGCATTGAGGAGTCAAAATCATTTGAATTGTGCATATTAAAAACTGCACAGTTACCAACAGCAGTCTTATGGCAAAAAGGACCCTTATTGTGGGTCCATCCTAATGCTTCCCCTGCAAAAATTATTGAGTGGTATCCTAATGCAATTGCTCAACTTGCACTTAGGGGGATAAAAGCAGCTATTACTTATTTTGGGAAAGAACCTCATATGCTAATCGTACCTTATACTTCTGCTCAAGTTCAAACCCTGGCAGCAACAACTAACGATTGGGCAGTCTTGGTTGCCTCTTATTCAGGACAAATTGATAATCATTATCCAAAACATCCAATTTTACAATTTGCCTTAAGCCAAGCCATAGTGTTTCCAGTAATAACAGCCAAACACCCACTTCCGGATGGGGTAGTAGTGTATACAGATGGATCCAAATCTGGCATAGGTGCATATGTAGTAAATGGCCAAGTAACATATAAACAATATAATGAGACATCACCCCAGATTGTAGAGTGTTTGATAGTTCTAGAAGTCCTTGAAACTTTTCCGGGACCGCTCAATATTGTATCTGACTCTTCATATGTGGTCAATGCAGTTAATATGCTTGAAGTTGCTGGCTTAATTAGACCCTCTAGCAAGCTTGCTCACATTTTTCAGCAAATTCAGTCAGCCTTGTTACATAGAAGACATCTTGTGTATATTACTCATGTTAGGGCTCATTCTGGCCTTCCTGGCCCCATGTCTCATGGAAATGACTTGGCAGACAAAGCTACTAGAATAGTGGCTGCTGCTCTGTCCTCGCAGTCAGAGGCTGCAAGGGAGTTTCATAAACGCTTCCACGTGACGGCTGAAACATTACGCCGCCGTTTCACTTTAACTAGGAAAGAAGCTCGTGACATTGTCACCCAATGTCAAAACTGTTGTCAATTTCTGCCTACTCCTCATGTAAGGGTAAACCCCCGAGGCATCAGACCATTACAGGTCTGGCAAATGGATGTCACTCATATTTCCTCCTTTGGAAGAAATCAATATTTACATGTTTCCATTGACACCTGCTCTGGTGCTATGTTTGCTACACCTTTAACAGGTGAGAAAGCCTCTCATGTTATACAGCACTGTTTAGAAGCATGGAGTGCTTGGGGCAAGCCCACAATTCTTAAAACTGATAATGGGCCAGCATATACCTCTACTAAATTTCAGCAATTTTGTCATCAAATGGATGTCACTCACTTGACTGGCCTTCCTTATAATCCTCAAGGACAAGGCATTGTGGAACGTGCTCACCGTACACTTAAGTCTTATCTCATAAAACAAAAAAGGGGAGTTGATGAGACTCTGCCCTCAGTGCCAAGAGTAGCTGTATCTATGGCACTCTTTACACTTAATTTTTTGAATCTTGACGAGCAAGGTCGCTCTGCAGCTGATCGACATAGCTCAGACCCTGATAGACCAAAAGAAATGGTCAAATGGAAGGATGTCTTAACTGGTCTGTGGAAAGGCCCGGATCCTATTTTGATAAGATCCAGGGGAGCTGTTTGTGTTTTTCCACAGAGTGAAGACAACCCATTTTGGCTGCCGGAACGACTCACCCGCAAGATATTCATCAAGGATGGTGCAGATGATGCTGACCTCCCGAGGACTGCTCCTGATCCTGACAATGCTGAACTTGTCTCAGGTTCCTAGTATGAGGGGCGAACAGAGATGGGCCATTCTTTCGACTTTCCCTAAACCAATGCCAGTTCGCCATAATGCTATAGTTTTTCCAAAATTCTTTACTACTAATAAAACATTAGATTTGCCATATCTACCCTATGATCCCACCCGAGCACCATTAGGGGAAAATCGCTCTTTATTAGAACAGGGTTCTTTATGTTTTCAAATGAATGGACCAGGAAAATGTATCAACCTCACAGCTCGAGCTTTGGGGAAGTTTAATGAGCACCGAGGAGGTTGGGTAAGCACAACCCAAGATACTTCCAATGCAGATATAACCTTTACAAATCGGACCTTTTGGCAGGAGGCAATTTGGGTTAATGGTACATTTCTACCACCTAACTTTTCAGACAAAGAACGTCCCCACCAACCAAAAATAGCCCCTCATTGTAGCTTGGAAGATGAAGGGCTGATATTGCCTTGGTCTGATTGTCAATCCTCCATCACTCGTTGGGCAGATCAGAGTAAACCTTTTCCTTTTCTCCCAACATGATAGATGATCCAGAGAAGGAATTTGTTATGAAAGAGGGACTTTTCATACAGGACTTTAGAATGCATCCCTTTCACAAGTGGGTGCTTTGTGGAGTCAATGGCAGTTGTACAGAACTCAATCCTTTGATCTTTATCCAGGGAGGAGCAGTTGGAAAAGCTTCTTTTAATGGCATCTCAAGATTTGCTCAGTATTGGGGAATACATGCTGCCTCCCAGGATTCTTATGGATATACTAATACCAGTGTAGAGATCACTGGGTTCAATAAAACTTTGGTAAACCAGATTAATTATCCATCTACCCCAGTCTGTGTTTACCCCCCTTTCTTGTTTATTCTTTCAAATGATTCATTTGAAGTCTGTTCCAATGATTCTTGTTGGATTTCTCAATGTTGGGACATAACAAAGAACACCCGTGCCATGGTAGCACGGATCCCACGTTGGATCCCGGTTCCAGTGGAAACACCCTCCACCTTATCCCTGTTTCGACAAAAAAGAGATTTTGGAATTACTGCTGCCGTGATCATAGCAATTTCAGCCAGTGCAGCTGCTGCTACAGCTGCAGGGTATGCTATGGTTAGTACGGTTCAATCAGGCACAAAATTAAATCAGCTTTCAGCAGATCTGGCTGATGCCATCACTGTCCAAACTTCTGCTAGTACCAAGTTAAAGGGAGGGCTGATGATATTGAATCAGCGCCTTGACTTGGCAGAAGAACAGATAGGAGTTCTATACCAGATGGCCCAGTTGGGTTGTGAAAGAAAACTGGAAGCCCTGTGTATTACCAGTGTCCAATATGAAAATTTTACTTATGCAGCTAATCTGTCTAGACAGCTTTCCTTGTATCTTGCAGGAAATTGGTCTGAGGGATTCGATGAGACTCTTGAGGCCCTGAGGGTGGCAGTTTTAAAGATCAACTCAACGCGAGTGGACCTGTCATTGACAGAGGGCCTCTCCTCCTGGATTTCATCTGCATTTTCTTATTTTAAGGAATGGGTGGGGGTGGGTTTATTTGGCGTTGCCACCTGCTGTGGACTTGTGTTCATGCTCTGGTTGGTTTGCAAGCTCAGAACCCAACAAACACGTGACAAGGTTGTGATAGCTCAAGCACTTGCTGCCATTGAGCAAGGCGCCTCCCCCGAAATCTGGCTATCTATGCTCAAAAATTAGTTGACATTGGTGGCTGGCCTCTTTTGTAGAGTTCGCCCTAGGTCATTTAGTAGTTACTGTCACATAGCACTGCGGTATCCAGGGACGGGCAACTTTCCTCATGCACAGATCATCCTAAGACACGGGGCCCAGTGGCGATAGGGTTACCCTATGACAGGAAAAGGCTGTGACATTGGAGGAACGACCTAAGACAGGAGCCACAGCGGATGGGCATAATTACACAGACCTAGTCCAGCCTCAATTTAATAAAATAAAAAGGGGGAGATGTGGAAAGCCGTGCAGCGTGCAGCGTGCAGCGAGCAATCGCTGTGGAGAGCCGTGCGCGTGCCGCGAGCAATCACCATTATAAGATGGTGCTGGCCTCCGCTGTGACAAACTAGTAAACAAGCCTTGTGCGCAAGTGCGAGAGTGAACTCACTCCTAGTCACTGCCCATTCTCGGGGTGTAATAGTGGTGTGATGAGCGAGCAACAAATCAAGAGCTGTCACGCCACATCAGGTGCTGAAACGTCATGACTGAGTGCTATATAAGGGACTCCATTTTCTGGGGTCGAGATCTTCCTGAGAAGTAAGCAATAAAGCTTTGCTGCAGAAGATTCCGGTTGTCCTGAGTGTGTTCTTGCCGGCGGGGACAAAAGCTCGGGATATATAAGTATAAAGGCCTGTGTTCAAACACCCAACACCCTTGCAAAATTCTGGCACAACAATTCTGTATATATTAATGCCAGCATTGTAGGACTGGGCCAGGTATATCCTAGGAGCTTGTCCGTCAGTCAATCTAACACAAGCTGTGATATTCTTTTCAATGAAATATCCTATTTCAAGGCTGTAATGTAATGTGTAAAGGCATAGAGGATGGCACCTAACATCGTCTTATGGCTCTATGTACATACATGGTTGTAGACACGTGCATATATATATTTATGTATGTATATATATATATATATATATATATATATATATGAAAATAAAATAAACATGTTGGGAGCTATATTCTTGCACATATTGCAATATATGAGGCTACTACTAGGTAGCCATTATCCCCATTGCGATTTCTGTTGACTCAATTTTTTGGTGAAGGCTGTGTCTGCTATTTTTTTTAAAATTAGAGTCCTAGTAGGTTGTATTTTCCACAATCACTCTGTTAGAAATAAATTAGTAAGTGCTACGTAGACTTAAAAGGAGGGCAGCCAAACTCAATTTCCTGGAGGTTGAAGTCTCAAAAACTAACACACCTTTTGTATATGTGTTTAAAACACTCCCATAGTTAATATACATTTGGGGGTAGTTAATGTTTTCTGGATCTATAATGGCCAGTATGGGAGTCTACCAACATATATCTTGCTACAAGTACTACTATATGGTTTCGGAAAAAAGCACTGCAAAATCTACAAAACTGACATATGTGTAATACTAATATCAAGGGAGCACAAAAACAATCCTAGAGTGAGAAGCTCCAACTCTTGCCAATAAAAGTCTTCAGGTCTCAGGAGTGATTTGGCCTATGAGGAGAATGACCCTCTTTCGGGTCCTATACAGTGCTACTTTCCATAGGAAGGTCTGTCCCTTTGCGGTTATGAGAAGCATACGGTGAACTGGAGTTCTATTAATAGCATCCTCTGCACATGGATGGCTGAAAATAAGCAATTATCTAGCCATGGTGCAGGATCTCCAGGCCCCCTCATTGCCATGGCATGCACAACATCTCTGCCTGCACACAATTCCCCTCACTTGGCAGATGCTATAGGCAGAAGACGCTGAGTGCAGGCGAATTATTTCCACTACTTCCTGGTAATTTCAGTACTGCATTCATCCAAGGCTCTCAAAACTCTTAATCAACAGGAATATGCTAACCTGAGACTGGGTCACAGAGGGACAGCCTGGAGATCCAGAGAGACTGGTGACAGCTGCTGCCCTCTCTCTGGAGAGGATGAGTGTAGCTATCATCATGCTTAGTGACAGGAGGAGGGATGAGCAGGTCTTTTAAGGTCTTTTCCAATCTGGGAAGTCTATGAATATCGTTACCAGCTGAGAGCGATTCTCCATGCTTTATTCATCATGAAAATGACGCAAATCTAGAGAAACAGCTTTCTCAGAGGTAGGTGGCCACTAAACCAAGCATCCAGACACTCAGCACTCTGAAAACACTTGCTGAGGAAAGTCCTTGAATTTTAAAAAAGTACATTTCAGGTAAAGATAGGAGAAGTGCAGCATATTTAGTAATGCATGGAAATAGAGGCTGACGTGTTTCAAGTTCAATAGAAGTGAGCTATGGTTGCCTAGAAAAGCTATTGTAATTCTACCTTGTATTAATGGAAGTAAAATGCCTTAGATAAGAATGAGATCATTCCTCATAGGCCAAATCACTCCTGAGACCTGAAGACTTTTATTGGCAAGAGTTGGAGCTTCTCACTCTAGGATTGTTTTTGTGCTCCCTTGATATTAGTATTACACATATGTCAGTTTTGTAGATTTTGCAGTGCTTTTTTCCGAAACCATATAGTAGTACTTGTAGCAAGATATATGTTGGTAGACTCCCATACTGGCCATTATAGATCCAGAAAACATTAACTACCCCCAAATGTATATTACCCAAGATATAAGATACAATTTACTAAACGCATGAAACTCAAGAAGAATGAAGACCAAAGTGTGGACACTGTGCACCTTCTTAGAATTGGGAACAAAACACCCAGGGAAGGAGTTACAGAGACAAAGTTCGTAGCTGTGATGAAAGGATGGACCATTTAGAGACTGCCGTATCCAGGGATCCATCCCATAAGCAGCTTCTAAACGCTGACACCATTGCATACACTAGCAAGATTTTGCTGAAAGGACCCAAATATAGCTGTCTCTTGTGAGACGATGCCGGGGCCTAGCAAACACAGGAGTGGATGTTCACAGTCAGCTATTGGATGTATCACAGGGCTCCCAATGGAGAAGCTAGAGAAAGTACCCAAGGAGCTAAAGGGATCTGCAACCCTATTGTTGGAACAACATGATGTACTAACCAGAACCCCGGAGCTCTTGTCTCTAGCTGCATATGTATCGAAAGATGGCCTAGTTGGCCATCAATGGAAAGAGAGGCCCATTGGACTTGCAAACTTTATATGCCCCAATATAGGGGAATGCCAGGGCCAAAAGAATGGGAATGGGTGGGTAGGGAAGTGGGGGGCGCTATGGGGGACTTTTGGGATAGCATTGGAAATGTAATTGAGGAAAATATGTAATAAAAATATTAAAAATCAAAAAAAAAAAAAAGAAAAAAAAAAAAAAGAATGAGATCATTCCTGTCTACTTTGTGCTAATCAAACCCTACCTGGGCAATACTTTTGAATCCTTAATTTACCTGTACATTCTGGAGAAAGTGAAAAATTTCAAAGACAAGTGAAAGGTCCCAGAATATTGTATTTGTGAAAGAGTAGGGTCTTAAATAAGTCTTGAAAAGTCACTATAAACAACATTCTAGTGTCTGTGGTGAGGTTCAAACTTGCTATAATACATTTTATGAGTTTCAGTAAATGTATGTATGGAAAAAACTACACCAACTATGATACCATATAAAATATGTTCATGTCCCTAAAATTCCGTGATGCTATGCATCATCCAACCTTGCATTCACTGATCTTTCCACTTCTTTGGAGTTTTGAAATTTCCAAAATATCTACTTCCATTTTGAATCACCTTCGTTTCCTTAGTAATATGCATTTATGTTTCTTCCATGCAATCTCATGGCACAGTAGGCCATTTGATTTCACCTCTGTCCAAGGTCCATTATTCATGTGCATCAAAATTTATTTACCCATTCATCTGCTGAAAAATTACTTTGTTGTTCTGATGTTTGAAACTATCTTTAAAGCTGTTATAACACCTTCAAAGAAGCAGGGGAAGGAGGATGGGATAGGGGGGTTGCGAAGGGGAAACTGGGAAAGGAGATAGCATTTGACATGCAAATAAATAAAATATCCAATAAGAATTACTTTTAAAAGCTGCTATAAAAATTGCTGCTTTAAACATCCTTACACTATTTTTATTAAGGACACAATTTTGAACCATTGTAAATACTAAGAAGCTAACTTGCCACAGTGTTAAGCTTGCAACAAATCACTAAACCTCAAAACTGACCATCATATTGACATTCCACCATCAATGAATAAGAACTCCTTCTTCTTCAGGTCCTTCCTAGATTTCATATTAGCAATACAGAATTTTGCCTATTTTTTATAGGTAGTTGATTGTTACAGCTGTTATTTTAAACAAAATTTTATATTTGATAACTTGTCAAATTTCCTAGTTATTGTTAAGAGCTTCATATTTTCCTTGTGATTTTCTTTGCATAGAACATCATATCATGGAACTTCAAGTGAGAGTGTGCACCACAGAGGCAGACAGCTCCTGGGACAGGCAGGAGCCACAGAGCCGCTGAGGCAGCACCCTTTTGGGGCCTCAGACATCCGGCACCCTCCCAGCTGGAGGACAGTGGTTGGCCCTGCACAGGAGCCCTCTGCCTCAGGAGCAGGGAGCGCCATCTTGGATCCAGGACTCCACCGAACTTAGGAACTTAGTCTGCACAGGTGAGAGTGTGCACCACAGAAGCTGACAGCTTCTGTGACCTGCCAAAGCAACACAGCATCTGGGAAAGGCCCTGTTTTGGGCCTTCTTCTTCGGCCAGGAGGAGGTCCAAACACCAGATATCTGTACACCTTCCCTTTAAGAGGAGAGCTTGTCAACAGAGAGTGCTCTAACCACTGAAACTCAGAGGAGAGAGCCTGTCTCCCAGGTCGACTGATAGACCGTAATCAGAATCACCAGAACAATCTCTAAACAGAGACAACTATAACAAATCCAGAGATTACCAGATGGCGAAAGGTCAATGTAAGAATCTTTCTAACAGAAACCAAGACCACTCACCATCATCAGAACGCAGCACTCCCACTTCGCCCAGTCCAGGGCACCCCAACACACCTGAAAAGCTAGACCTGGATTTAAAATCATATCTCATGATGATGGTAGAGGACTTCAAGAAGGACTTTAATAACTCACTTAAAGAATTACAGGAGAACATTGCTAAAGAGTTACAAGTCCTTAAAGAAAAACAGGATAACACAATCAAACAGGTAGAAGTCCTTAAAGAAAAACAGGAAAACACATCCAAACAGATGATGGAAATGAACAAAACCATACTAGATCTAAAAAGGGAAGTAGACACAATAAAGAAAACCCAAAATGAGGCAACACTGGAGATAGAAACCCTAGGAAAGAAATCTGGAACCATAGATGCGAGCATCAGCAACAGAATACAAGAGATGGAAGAGAGAATCTCAGGTGCAGAAGATTCCATAGAGAACATCGGCACAACAATCAAGGAAAATGGAAAATGCAAAAAGATCCTAACTCAAAACATCCAGGAAATCCAGGACACACTGAAAAGACCAAACCTACGGATAATAGGAGTGGATGAGAATGAAGATTTTCAACTCAAAGGACCAGCAAACATCTTCAACAAAATTATAGAAGAAAACTTCCCAAATCTAAAGAAAGAGATGCCCATGAATATACAAGAAGCCTACAGAACTCCAAATAGACTGGACAAGAAAAGAAATACCTCCGACACATAATAATCAGAACAACAACTGCACTAAATAAAGATAGAATACTAAAAGCAGTAAGAGAAAAAGGCCAAGTAACATATAAAGGCAAGCCTATCAGAATTACACCAGATTTTTCAACAGAGACTATGAAAGCCAGAAGATCCTGGACAGATGTTATACAGACACTAAAAGAACACAAATTGCAGCCCAGACTACTGTACCCAGCAAAACTCTCAATTAACATAGATGGAGAAACCAAAGTATTCCACAACAAAACTAAATTCACACATTTTCTCTCCATGAATCCAGCCCTTCAAAGGATAATAACAGAAAAAAAAAAAACCAATACAAGGACGGGAACCACACCCTAGAAACAACAAGAAGGTAATCCCTCAACAAAACTAAAAGAAGACAGCCACAAGAACAGAATGCCAACTTTAACAACAAAAATAACAGGAAACAACAATGACTTTTCCTTAATATCTCTTAATATAAATGGACTCAACTCCCCGATAAAAAGACATAGACTAACAAACTGGCTACACAAACAAGACCCAACATTTTATGCTTACAGGAAACTCATCTCAGAGAAAAAGATAAACACTACTTCAGAATGAAAGGCTGGAAAACAAATTTCCAAGCAAATGGTATGAAGAAACAAGCTGGAGTAGCCATTCTAATATCTGATAAGATTGACTTCCAACCCAAAGTCATCAAAAAAGATGGTGAGGGGCACTTCATACTCATCAAAGGTATAATCCTCCAAGAGGAACTATCAATTCTGAATATCTATGCTCCAAATACAAAGGCAGCCACATTTATTAAAGAAACTTTAGTAAATCTCAAAGAACACATTGCACCTCATACAATAATAGTGGGAGACTTCAACACACCACTTTCACCAATGGACAGATCATGGAAACAGAAACTAAACAGGGACAGAGTGAAACTAACAGAAGTTATGAATCAAATGGACCTGGCAGATATCAACAGAACATTTTATCCTAAAACAAAAGGATATACCTTCTTCTCAGCACCTCATGGTACCTTCTCCAAAATTGACCACATAATTGGTCACAAAACAGGCCTCCACAGATACAAAAATATTGAAATTGTCCCATGCATCCTATCAGATCACCATGGACTAAGGCAGATCTTCGATAACAAAATAAATAATAGAAAGCCAACATTCATGTGGAAACTGAACAATACTCTTCTCAATGATACCTTGGTCAAGGAAGGAATAAAGAAAGAAATTAAGGACTTTTTAGAGTTTAATGAAAATGAAGCCACAACATACCCAAACTTATGGAACGCAATGAAAGCATTTGTAAGAGGAAAACTCATAGCTATGAGTGCCTCCAAAAAGAAACTAGAGAGAGCACACATTAGCAGCTTGACAACACACCTAAAAGCACTAGAACAAAAGGAAGCAAATTCACCCAAGAGGAGTAGACAGCAGGAAATAATCAAACTCAGGGGCAAAATCAACCAAGTGGAAACAAGAAGAACTATTCAAAGAATCAACCAATCAAGGAGCTGGTTCTTTGAGAAAATCAACAAGATAGATAAACCCTTAGCCAGACTCACTAGAGGGCACAGGGAAAGCATTCTAATTAACAAAATCAGAAATGAAAAAGGAGACATAACAACAGATCCTGAAGACATCCAAAACACCATCAGATCCTTCTACCAAAGGCTATCTATACTCAACAAAACTGGAGAACCTAGATGAAATGGAGAAGTTCCTAGACAGATACCAGATACCAAAGTTGAATCAAGATCAGGTTTAATGATCTAAACAGCCCTATATCCCCCAAAGAAATAGAAGCAGTCATTAATAGCTTCCCAACCAAAAAAAAAAGCCCAAGACCATATGGGTTTAGTGCAGAGTTCTATCAGACCTTCAAAGAAGATCTAATCCCAGTACTTCACAAACTATTCCACAAAATAGAAACAGAAGGTACTCTACCCCACTCATTCTATGGAGCCACAATTACTGTGATACCTAAACCACAAAAATACCCAACAAATATAGAAAACTTCAGACCAATATCCCTTATGAACATTGATGCAAAAATCCTCAATAAAGTTCTTGCTAACCGAATCCAAGAACACATCAAAACAATCATCCATTCTGACCAAGTAGGTTTCATCCCAGGGATGCAGGGATGGTTCAATATACGGAAATCCATCAACGTAATCCAGTATATAAACAAACTCAAAGACAAAAACCACATGATCATCTCGTTAGATGCGGAAAAAGCATTTGTCAAGATCCAAAACCCATTCATGATAAAAGTCTTGGAAAGAACAGGAATTCAAGGCCCATACCTAAACATGATAAAAACAATCTACACCAAACCAGTAGCCAACATCAAATTAAATGGTGAGAAGCTTGAAGCAATCCCTCTAAAATCAGGGACTAGACAAGGCTGTCCACTTTCTCCATACCTATTCAACATTGTACTTGAACTCCTAGCCAGAGCAATTCGACAACAAAAGGAGATCAAAGGGATACAAATTGGAAAAGATGAATTCAAAATATCACTTTTTGCAGATGATATGATAGTATATATAAGTGACCCTAAAAATTCCACCAGAGAACTCCTAAGCCTGATAAACAGCTTCGGTGAAGTAGCTGGATATAAAATGAACTCAAACAAATCAATGGCCTTTCTCTACACAAAGAATAAACAGGCTGAGAAAGAAATTAGGGAAACAACACCCTTCTCAATAGTCACAAATAATATAAAATATCTTGGCGTGACTCTTACTAAGGAAGTGAAAGATCTGTATGATAAAACTTCAAGTCTCTGAAGAAAGAAATTATAGAAGATCTTAGAAGATGGAAAGATCTCCCATGCTCATGGATTGGCAGGATCAACATTGTAAAAATGGCTATATTGCCAAAAGCAATCTACAGATTCAATGCAATCCCCATCAAAATTCCAACTCAATTCTTCAATGAATTAGAAAGTGCGATCTGCAAATTCATCTGGAATAATAAAAAACCTAGCATAGCAAAAACTCTTCTCAAAGATAAAAGAACCTCTGGTGGAATCACCATGCCGGACCTAAAGCTTTACTACAGAGCAATGATGATAAAAATTGCGTGGTACTGGTATAGTGACAGACAAATAGACCAATGGAATAGAATTGAAGACCCAGAAATGAACCCACACACCTATGGTCACTTGATCTTCGACAAGGGAGCTAAAAACATCCAGTGGAAGAAAGACAGCATTTTCAACAAATGGTGCTGGCACAACTGGTTGTTATCATGTAGAAGAATGTGAATTGATCCATTCCTATCTCCTTGTACTAAGGTCAAGTCTAAGTGGATCAAGGAACTTCACATAAAACCAGAGACACTGAAACTTATAGAGGAGAACATGGGGAAAAGCCTAGAAGATATGGGCACAAGGGAAAAATTCTTGAATAGAACAGCAATGGCTTGTGCTGTAAGATCGAGAATTAACAAGTGGGACCTCATGAAACTGCAAAGCTTCTGCAAGGCAAAAGTCACCATCAATAAGACAAAAAAAAAAAAAAAAAAAAAAAAACCACCAACAGATTGGGAAAGGATCTTTACCTATCCTAAATCAGATAAGGGACTAATATCCAATATATATAAAGAACTCAAGAAGGTGGACTTCAGAAAATCAAATAACCCCATGAAATAATTGGGCTCAGAACTGAACAAAGAATTCTCACCTGAGGAATACCGAATGGCAGAGAAGCACCTGGAAAAAATGTTCAACATCCTTAATCATCAGGGAAAGGCAAATGAAAACAACCCTGAGATTCCACCTCACACCAGTCAGAATGGCTAAGATCAAAAATTCAGGTAACAGCAGATGCTGGCTAGGATGTGGAGAAAGAGGAACACTCCTCCATTGTTGGTGAGATTGCAAGCTTGTACAACCACTCTGGAAATTAGTCTGGCGGTTCCTCAGAAAATTGGACATAGTACTACCGGAGGATCCAGCAATACCTCTCTTGGGCATATATCCAGGAGATGTCCCAACTGGTAAGAAGGACACATGCTCCACTATGTTCATAGCAGCCTTATTCATAATAGCCAGATGCTGGAAAGAACCCAGATGCCCCTCAACAGAGGAATGGATACAGAAATTATGGTACATTTACACAATGGAGTACTACTCAGCTATTAAAAAGAATAAATTTATGAAATTCCTAGCCAAATGGATGGACCTGGAGGGCATCATCTTGAGTGAGGTAACACAATCACAAAGGAACTCACACAATATGTATTCACTGATAAGTGGATATTAGCCCAAAACTTAGGATACCCAAGATATAAGATACAATTTGCTAAATGCATGAAACTCAAGAAGAATGAAGACTGAAGTGTGGACACTATGCCCCTCCTTAAAATTGGGAACAAAACACCCATGGAAGAAGTTACAGAGACAAAGATTGGAGCTGTGATGAAAGGATGGACCATCTAGAGACTGCCATATCCAGGGATCCATCCCATCATCAGCTTCCAAACGCTAACACCATTGCATACTCTAGCAAGATTTTGCTGAAAAGACCCAAATATAGCTGTCTCTTTTGAGACTATGCTGGGGCCTAGCAAACACAGAAGTGGATGCTCACAGTCAGCTATTGGATGTATCACAGGGCTCCCAATGGAGAAGCTAGAGAAAGTACCCAAGGAGCTAAAGGGATCTGCAGCCCTATAAGTGGAACAACATGATGAACTAACCAGTACCCCGGAGCTCTTGTCTCTAGCTGCATATGTATCGAAAGATGGCCTAGTCGTCCATCACTGGAAAGAGAGGCCCATTGGACTTGCAAACTTTATATGCCTCAATATAGGGGAATGCCAGGGCCAAAAGAATGGGAATGGGTGGGTAGGGAAGTGGGGGGGGGGGTTATGGGGGACTTTTGGGATAGCATTGGAAATGTAATTGAGGAAAATATGTAATAAAAAATATTTTTAAAAAAAGAACATCATATCATCTCCACAGAGTTGAATCAGTGTCTTCTTTTTTGTGTCTCTTTGTAATTATTGCAAATGGTTAGGATTTCCAGAGCTGAGTTGAAGAGAGTAGAAACCTTTGCACTGTACTTGCTTGTAATGTTCAAAATGACATGAGAAATGTAATGCAATCTCTAGATTTCACAGATGCCCTTATTAGTTTAAAGATATCATGTTTTACTTACAGATCTTTAGCTAAAGATATTAGTATATATATATATATATATATATATATATATATATATATATATACACGCAGGAAACTGATCAATAACTTTTTTTTTTCTTTGTAAAATCTCTCAATTCTGTTTCCCTCTCTTTAACCAGGGTACCCAATATTTGCACTGCTTCCTATGTGTGTCTGGGATCAAGAGATTTTGATAATTTTACTAGGATATTTTGGGGCTCTTTTCCATGCTTTCTTTAGACCCTCCCCTTCCAGAAGTTGTCCCACAAAAATCTTTGGATTTTGTGTGTGACAGATGCTAGAAGTGACTCTATTTTAACTTCTCTAAATGGCACCAGGATTAGAAATTGTCTTCCCAATAAAAGACAAATGATGGAAAAATGCCCTTTTTAATTTGGCTTCCATCTGGAATTTCCTTATTTTATTAACTTTATATCTCTCTCTCTCTCTCTCTCTGTGTGTGTGTGTGTGTGTGTGTGTGTGTGTGTGTGTGTGTGTGTGTACAACTTTTGTTTAGGACTTATCTTGAAAATGCTTTTTTGAAACTATAACTATCATAAAAATAATCTGAAACAGAAGAAAAATAAGGATATATCTGTCATACAGCATGTCATAATTCCATGCTAAATAAAACTTCAGTATTTACTCAATGAAATAGTAGATGAGAGTAATATCAAAAGAGTGTAGAAATCATATTGAAAATGCAGTACCTTATAGAAGTGGCATTTTAATCAATGTAGAAATGATGAATTATTCAGAAAATAGTATTTGCAAAAGCTCTGTATGGTGTCAAAAATTAAAATTCTGGGACAGGAAAGAGATAACTTCATGGTTAAGAGTTTTTGCTACAATCATAGAGGACCTGCTTTGAGTTCCTGATCCTGATAGAGCAGCTAGTGATCAATCATCTGTAACTATAGTTTCAGTGTTATCTGTCATATTTTTATGCCTTCTTCTGACACCTGACACAAAACATATACCTAATCTCCAGATATAAATAAAGGCAAAACACTTATACATTAAAAAAAAATTAAAACCCTAAGATTTTTTTATATTCAAATAAGTTTAGTTTAATAAAAAAAATATAAGCACAGACTAAACAATAATAAAAAGAATGGAAGACAATTCATAAAAACAAATGTAAATGTAACTTCTAGAAATCTAGGAAATACAAATTCACTCTAGATTTCCGGTTACTCTGGTTGTTACAATCTTTCAATACATTGGCTTCTTCAATGTCCTCCAAGCCTTAAGTGTAGGAGTTGTGTTGTAGCTGTATTTATTAGAACTGAGCTCTAGAACTCTGCATTTTGGGAATTCTTGGTTATCTGTAATAAAACATGCTATCTTAATTATGTTTCAATGTTATCATTTAATTGTGAAGGATGATGGTCACTACCAGGATTGCCTAGACATGACCAGAATAAGGACAATACACATAACATTCTAATATGGAAAAAAGAAAGTTCAAAAGTTCTCTACCCTAGACAAAGTAATCCAGGCACCAAAAGAATGCCATGACCAAGAAAAAAAATCTTCCCCAGAGAAATATATCCAATTGGTTATGAAATACAAATTGGTCAGTCCTGAATACATAAACATACAAGAAATATTGAATGGTTTGAACAGGTTTTATTTGTATATAAAGGAATGCATATCTATAAACACAAACATATATGTGTGTACATAACAACAATTAAAAATTGAGGGCATTGAATTAGAGTAAGATGGAGGGGATATGGGAGTAAGATGGGAGGATTTAGAGGGAGGAAATGGAAGGGGAAAACAATGGAATTGTATTGTAGTAAATATTTAATCACAAATTGGATGTTTCTACCCCATCTTTTTATCACTCAGTTCCCAGATAAAAGGCACACAACCTTTATACTTATAATAAGTCTTTAAAGCACTAGGTTATATGTATCTTTATTCAAACAATAGCTTTATATTAATGAGCAAAGTCACAAAGCATTCTTTTTGTACATGCAGATTCTCTGCCTGCTGGGGGCAACCATATATATATATATATATATATATATATATATATATATATATATATATATATATGATTATTTGATTTTATATATAGCCATAATCAAATATATATATATTTGATTATGGCTATACCACTGGAAAGACAATTCAGCAGGAAAAAAATGGTTTTTCAGTAAGCATGAGGGCCTCAGATCAAATTCATATAAGTCTGCACATGGTAGTATGTACTTACAAATTTCTTATTCCTATGGTGTGATGAGACAGACAGCAGAATCTACAAACTCATAGGCTAACAAACAGCTATACATAGTCTAGCGTATACAGAAATGAGAACAAAATTGCTTAGAAAGATATTTATCAGGAAGTTATAAGAATGGTAGATACAGAGAGAGAAAAGCTTATTGATTTTTTATATATGTATGTGTAAAGTAAATATACAGGTGTATTAAGAAAAGGAATATTTTCTATATGTGTTTGTTTCTTCAACTGATTATATACATCTAAAACTTAAAGACAGAAACATTTGGAAATGTGTAACAGATAAAAGAGTAAGAAGATATATAGAGTGTTTACAAATTATTGGTATACTGCAAACAGTTCATTTGATTAATTAGTCAAAGCTGTAAGCTAGAAAATGAAGATGCTAATTAATATATGAAAAATTATTCACCCTTCTTCACAATTAAGTAATGAAGATTGAAACACAATTAAGATACTATTTTTTATTAAGTGAAATAATTTTTATATTACATCTGGACCTGTTAGAAAGATGATACCTTTTAAAATTGTATAAATTGACTTAACATTAATACTGTAAGTATTTTTGTTTTAGTCTGCTCCTTAATTAGCAGGCAGAAGAATAGCTCATATCTCTTCATGAAGAAGCAAAGAGGAGATGCGCATTGGTTTTCAGCTCAAGATACAGGCAATGAGGTTAGTTTATGGGTTTTATATTCCTAGATAACAATTTATTCCAAACTTACTGGCTTAAACAGCACACATCTGTTGTGTTATTTTTTAATTTAGAGATTTGATATGTAAATTCTGCCAGAGTCACACACAACTCTGGAAGCTCTCAGATAGTATCCCTGTCTTTCCAGTGGCTCAAGACCTACTTCCCCATCTTCAGAGCCAACGACATCCATCTTCATGAGTGTTCCTCTTCAGGCCTCTTCCTGCCTAATCACTTCTAGCAAAGGTTTTTTGTTCTTAACAACTCATTATTCTTAGATTAGATTGTATCCACAGACAAATGGCAAAATTATATTATCTCAAGATTCCTGGCTATTACTGTATTATGCCTTCTTCTTCTCATGTAAGGACATACTGACAGAATCTCAGAATGTGGGAGTGGATGGTTGTTCTGCCCATCACAACCTAGTTTCCTTCAGACATGGTAGAATTTTTACCATGGATGATAATACAAGCAAAACTGTTTCTTGCTTTAAGAACAACAAAACTTGCCTCTTCAGTAGCAAGAACACCATAAGTCTTCATTAAGTCCAACAATTAAGTTTTATATTCCTTGCCAATATAAAAAAATGTATCTTCAGCCTGTATCTATTTGCCTCCATTAATTATAATATCTCTAACAACACAAGCCACAAACCACAAAATTATACAAAAAAAAAAAAAAAAAACCTTAAAAATGATGATACTTTCTTGTGATGCAGTTTTGGAAAAAATAAATTGTAAGTTGGATAATACAGAGTTTTAAGGAAAATATGGGTGTTATTCCAAATTTACCAAATAATATTAACACTTTTCAGCCAAGATATTTCTTAGGGATCAATTCTGCAAGAAATATTTTTATTACACAAAGGCGGGCATAAAGATATCTATTCAACAACAGATATGTTAAGCACATCTGGAACGATTTCAGTGATCATTAAAGTAGACTTTAAATACAATCTGGCAAATTCACACTGAGAATAATAGATGTTTAAATAGATAAAATGTATTTCCAAACTGTAAAATGAAGTGGTGGCCAACATACATCAAAGTAAAACAGCAAGCAACAATATGAAGGAATGTGGACATTACCTATTTGTTGTAAAATACCAAATGGTCAACTCTGAAATTTACAATTTACATTTGAGTAACAGGCTGAATAGGGGTGTGTGTATGTATGTGTGTGTGTGTGTGTGTGTGTGTGTGTGTGAGTGTGCATGAGCATGTGTGTACATACATATGTGTGTGAGTGTGCATGTGCGTGCATATGTAACAACAATAAGTGAAAATAAGAAAAAAAGGCTATGGATTTGAAAGAGACCAAGAAGGGATATATGGGTATATGCAAGGGTTTGGAAGGAGAAAAAATAAGAGGAAAATGATGAAATATATATATTAAAATCTCTCTCTTTCGTATGTGTCTGTGTTTGTGTCTGTGTGTGTGTGTGTGTGTATGTTTGTGTGTTTAAGAGAGAGATAGAATAGAGACAGAGAGAAATGTATGCATATATGGTCATAATGGATTTGAGGATATAAATAAAACTTTGACAAATTTTTTTCATTGAGACTGGAGTTGCTCATGATATTGAATATAACAATTTTGAAGATAATTGTTCATTTTTACCTAAAATTTTACTATTATGACATAAAGGGTATTATCAGAGATACATTTTTAAAAAAACTTAAAAGATTAAAAAAATTTGCTTTCACTTTTAGGATTTGAAGAAACCATGGTTCCATAGGTTCATAAAAGATCTAACCCAAGTTTTCATGCTATAGAGATAAGAATTTTTATCCCCATGTTCAAACAAACTCTTATACACTGCTAAATACCCAATTTCCAATAGCTATTTACACACAGAAATGAAGGAGCTAAAGAAAGTACCCAAGGAGCTGAAGGGGTTTGTAGCCCTATAGGAGAACCAATAATATGAACTAACCAGTAACCCCAGAGCTCCCAGGGACTAAACCACCAATCAAAGAAAACATATGTTGGGACTTGTGTCTCTAACTGCATATGTAGAAGAGGATGGCCTAGTCGGCCATCAATGCGAGGAGAGTCCCTTGGTCTTCTGAAGGTTCTATGCCCTAGTATAAGAGAATGCCAGGGCCAGGAAGTGGAAGTGGGTGGATTTGGAAGCAGGGGGAGAGAGGTAATAGGGAATTTTCAGAGAGGAAACCAGGAAAGGGGATAACATTTGAAATGTAAATAAAGAAAATATCTAATTAAAAAAATAATCTACACTGAAAGATCTGCCTTCACTTCATTTAGAACCACACCTTGTCATGGCATGGTTCATAAGAGGCAGATGCCACTTTCTAGAACCCTGGTCTGAACTTCTTTGTTATTAAATGTAGTTGCAACTCCTCATTCTGCAACCACATTTGTTCCCACATGGATTTGAAAACATTCCCATTATATAACTCAAGTATACATCTCTGCCCCTTGGCAAGGTGAACTATGGCCATGTGATTTCTTTTGGCTATGGGATCATTTATAGATATGATACAGCCAATGGCTTGAAATGTCTCTCCTGTGGGGCGTTTCCTCTTGAACATCTGTATTCACCTGAGTAATCTTCAAGTGACTACTGTTCTTAGGTTCAACATTGAACCTAAGTCAGGGACAGAGTCATTATTCATGACTTAAATATAAGTGGTTATTATTTTATGCTACTAAGAAGTTATGCTTTATATTGGCTTTGTCTCAACCAGGGAAGCAAAACTACTAGATATACACATGTATGCACACAGTAATGTTCATTTCATATATGGAACAAAGATATGCATATATCTTATCTGTTATGAATCTTTGATTTTATTTGTTAAAGCTGGCTATACATTTCTGTAAGGCTTTTGCCCACAGAAGCTCAAAGCTCAAAAGTCTGAAAATCAGAAACAAAAGACATATGTAAAGTTGGTGATTGCAGTGCACAGGTATAAGCTGTGATTTTAAGAATGAGCTGACTCATCCTTAGTTTTTGTTTCTCCTACACTGACAGTCTGTACCAGCAATCATGATTTTTTTTTTGTCTCAGAGATAAATATGAATTGGGGCCATAAATGGAGAATTCAGTTAGAGCATAAACCAACATACTGCATCAAGCCAGCAATGTGTATGAGCTATTAAATTGGTGTTTGTTCACCTTCCCAAACTCACCAAAAAACGCCCTTCTGGTGTAAACTAATTAGAAATATGTAAGAAGGAAAATTCCCCTTTCTCCCATTTATTTATTTATATTTATTCCCTTTACATACCAGTCACAGCTCCCAGTCATCTTCTTCTAACAGTTCCACCCTCACAAATCTCTCCTCCTGCTGTCCTCCCCTTCTCCTCAGAGAAGGAGAAGCCCCCTTTTGGTACTTTCCTACCCTGGGACATCAAGTCGAAGCCAGATTTGGTGCATCCTTTCCCACCAATACCCAACCAGGCAGCCCAGTTCAGCAAAGGGGTTCCAATGGCAGGCAACATATTCAGAGACAGACCCTGTTCTATAGGACTCAGTTGAAGACAAAGTTGCACATCTACTACAAATGTGTAGGGGGCATAGGCTCAACTCATGAAGGCACTTTGATTCGTGATTCAGTTTCTGTGAGCAGCAATGAGCTCCGGTTAGTTGACTCTCTCTATAGGTCTTCTTGTGGTGTCCTTGACCTCTCCTGTTCTCAATCCTGTACTCCACTTTTCCAAAGGACTCCCTGAATCCTGCTTGATGTTTGACTGTAGGTCTCTGCAATTTTTTCCATCAGAGCTAGTGTAACTCTTGGGAGACAGGCATGCTTAGGCTCCTGTCTGCGAAAAGAGTAGATTATCATTAATAGTGCCAAGATTTGACTCTCTCACATGGGATGAGTCTCAAGTTGGGGCAGGTCACTCCCTCAATCTCTGTTCCATCTTTATTTTTGTGCACCTTATAGGGAAAAAAATTGAGGTGAAGGTTTTGCGGATGAGTTGTTGCCCCCTCTTCTTCCACTGGAAGCTCTGCTTTGCTACAAAAGGTGGCCACTTCAGTATCCATATTCCCTACTACTAGGAGTCACAGCTAGGATCACAGTCAAAGAATCCCTGGTCCTCCCCTGTCCCAGGTCTCAAGAAAGTCCCAGAGATACACCCCATTGATTTTCCACTCTCTTCTAGCCTTCTCCCACCCCTTTCCTTATATCTTCTCCACCTCCCCTTTCCTCTTCCCAACCGCTCTCCCAGTTCACTCCATCCAACCACCTCCAAGGTCTACTTTATTTTTGTCTTCTGAGTATCTAGCAAAGTTAACACATAATGAGTTACCATAGCTGCTAATAGGACCATTTAATATATAGAAATTCCCTGTAGAGCATATTGGGTCTGATCTATATTACCAATGAAAATTGATAGATCTAGAATCTTAAACTAACCTTTAGATATTGGGTCCTGTTTTATTAACATATAATGATATATATATATATAGATAGAATATAGATATAGATATAAATATAGATAGATATAGATAGAGATAGCTATAGCTATAGCTATAGGTATAGATATAGATATAGATATAGATATAGATATAGATATAGATATAGATATAGATATAGATATAGATATAGATATAGATATAGATATAGATATAGATATAGATATAGATATAGATATAGAATAGATATATACACATGTATATGTATATATATGTATATATGACATGATACATATAATATAATATATTATATATGTATAAATGTATATATTATATGTGTATATACACACATATGAATATATTTGTGTCATTTTTAGCAGTGAAAGCTTTTGGGATTCTGGATAAACTCGATCATGAGGGGAAGAAAAGAACACTGAGGGCTTTAACATTTTCTTAAAATGTAGTAACTTAAGCAGATCTAGGAAAGCAGCTTTCTATGGGTAGGGTAAGGTCACTATGTTTTTTTGAGATAGGTATAGGAAGAGGATGGCTGCTGTTCATTACCCCAGTGTTGCTTTGCCAACTGGTAGACATTGTGAGGCATGTATATGATCATAGGAAGCTAAATTGTGGGAGGAAATAAGCAGTCAGAAGTTGGGGGAAGACTTAGAGACCTTGCCGTGGAATGCAGAAGAAAGGAAATTATAGAGATAGGACAAAAATTGTGTTGATGATATCTTAGATTATCTATTTTGCCAGTGAATACTTTTAAAATAACCTGTGAATATGGCTCAGGTAGTCTATGTCAATTTGTTAATGTCACCAATTAACAGCAGTTGGATGCACTCTGTAACAAGTAATAGCCATGTGAAACACACCCATGAAGTAATGAACACGTCTCAGCCTTGGTATCAGATAATTTCCAATATAAAGATTCCAATATAAATACCCAGGTCAGTTGCTAAATTATAAAATTGTTAGCACATTTTGACAAATATTTGAATATAATCTCCTTTATCATAAATGTGAGAATAATGATATTTTATAACCTACCAGTAAAATATGAGAACATAAATAGTAGAAGATGCAATATTTTATCTGGTTCATAAAAACAGTAACAGAAATGGTATTTTTTTCTCTTACTGATTAGAACTTCAGTCAGAGACATGACTCTAATCAAGGGTTACTCATCAAAATAGAAGCAGCAAGCAAAATGTATATTCACAAAAGCACTAAGGCAGAAAGGGAGGGAGAGCCAGAGAGGTAAGTTGCTCTTGGAGTTCTTTAGGGTTAATCAAGGACTTATGTAAATTCTTCACTGTCATCCCTCAGGACAAGCTGGCTCCAGAGACAGGGGTGGGTTGATGAATAGACAAGTCTGTCCAGGTTCCATGCACTCAGGAGCTGTCTATCTCTGAGAGCAAGGCCCGAGGGAAGGTGGTGGTAGTCTGAGTGCAATTTTGTGCAGCAGAGGTGGGAGCAGAGAGAAGTTTATTCTTCCAGGTGATTTACAGCCATTAAAAAATGCTCCCCACTTCTGCAAAACTCTTAATTTAATAGACAAACATTTTGGGATAAGAGTGCACTAGGGATTCAGCTGAAGGGATAAATGTTAGAAGATTAAAGACCCTGAGAAAGAGAGTGCATGTCTCTAGTATGAAAACAGAAACGTTTTTTTTATAAGTTGTCCTCCCAATTCCCCACCCCCCACAATAATTAGAGAAAGAGAAGAATCCATTGATCAGTAGGGACATAGATTCTGAATGTTTCAGGAAGACAGATGCATAGTCTTCATGCTTCAAAGGGATCTTAGTGGCTATGATGCCCAGAAACTCACTGTTAGAATGCTATGCAGTGAGAGACTAAATTACAAGGTCAATTGTTTCACCAAGATGGGTTGGTAACTAAGCTAGTAAGATGTCAGTATGTCATTTATTCAATTAGTCACTGGTATTTGGTCCATAGTTGACAGGAAACTCCTTGATATGTGATGTACAATCAGTTGCTACAAAAATGCAAAGCATTAAGTATGTCTTCCAAAAATCCCTAAAGAATAATCTGAAGATCCTTAGCAACACCCCCCCCCCCCCGGAAGCCTATCACTTCCTTTTTGTAGAGTGCCTGGTGTCATTGTCCAGACTTTGAGTCCTCCTTTCTGGTATTTAATTCATAGTCAGGAATACAACCCATTTCCACCCAAACTTTGACTTATCTTGGAAATCTCCTGCATTTCCAATATAATTTCTGTAAACTGTACATCAGCCTTAAGCCTTAGCATCCCAAGAAGCAAAGAGAAAGTAAGGGGATTCAGGTAAGACAGTGAGGTAGGATGTTATAAGTTGCTTATGTAAGTTAACTGAAAGTAGGAGGGATACACAGTCAGCAGTGATTCAAGGCCATGGATGTGATGAAATAAATATCAACTTTTCAGTCAAAAGTTAGAAAATGTGAATTGTATCTTGGGTATTCTGAGCTTTTGGGCTAATATCCACTTATCAGTGAGTACATAGTATGTGTGTTCTTCTGTGACTAGGTTACCTCACTCAGGATGATATTTTCTAATTCTATCCATTTGCCTAAGAATTTCATGAAGTCATTGTTTTTAATTGCAGAGTAGTACTTTATTGTGTAAATGTACCACATTTTCTGTATCCATTCCTCTGTTGGAGGATATCTGTGTTCTTTCCAGCTTCTGGCTATTATAAATAAGATTGCTATGAATATAGTGGAGCATGTGTCCTTGTTATACATTGGGCTATCTTTTGGATATGTGCCCAGGAGTGGTATAGCTGGGTCCTCGGGTAGCACTATGTCTATTTTCTGAGGAACTGATTTCCAGAGTGGTTGTACCAGCTTGCAACTAACAATGGAAGAGTGTTCCCCTTTCTCCACATCCTTGCCACAATCTGTTGTCACCTGAATTTTTGATCTTTGCCATTCTGACTGGTGTGAAGTAGAATCTCAGGGTTGTTTGATTTGCATTTCCCTGATGACAAAGGGTGTTGAACATTTCTTTCGATGCTTCTCAGCCATTTGGCATTCCTCAGTTGAGAATTCTTTGTTTAGCTCTGTACAGATCAAATGAAGTTCAAGAAGAAGGAAGAACAAAGTGTGGATGCTTCAGTTCTTAGAAGGGGGAACAAAATACTCAAGGGAGGAAATATGGAGACAATTTGTAGAGCACATTCTGAAGGAAAGACCATCTAGAGACTGTTCCACCCACCTGGTGTGTGTGTGGGTCCATCCTACATACAGACATCAAACCCAGATGCCAAGAAGTGCTTGCTGACAGGTGTCTGATATAGCTATCTCCTGAGAGGCTCTACCAGAGCCTGCCAAATACAGAGAATGATGCTCACAGCCAACCATTGGACTGAGCACAGGGTCCCCAGTGGAGGAGTTAGAGAAAGAACTGATGGAGCTGAAGGCATTTGCATCCCATATCAACCAACCAGACACCCCAAAGCTTCCAGGGACTAAACCACCAATCAAACAGTACACATGGACAGACCCATGGCTTCAGCTGAGTATGTAGCAGAAGTTGGCCTTATTGGGCATCAATGGGAAGAGAGGCCTTTGGTCCTGTGAAGACTCAATTCCCCAGGGTAGAGAAATGCTGGGGCAGGTATTTGGATGTGGATAAGTGGGTGGGGAACACCTTCATAAAAGCAGGATGAGGGAGGATGGGATAGGTGGTTTCAGTGGGAACCAGGAAAGTGGATAACATTTGAAGTGTAAATAAATAAAATAGCAAATGTGAACAATACTAGTACAATATTAGAACTGGTAGTTATGACAGAGGAAACATAGCAAGGAGACTGAAAACATTAAACATAGAAAATCCAGAAGGGGTTCTTTGAAAACGCAAGAGGACTCATCCCCACAGCACTTCTTTTACTGGCCTTTGTAGCATGGTATTTTGAGTCTTGATCTCATAGGCCCTTCTTGTTATTAATTGTGGATTAACAGTAGCTACTGCTTTGAAATGTGTTCTAGATTACTGACAAATAACTCTAAGTGTTTGCACAGCCATGTTCAAATTGATAACAACGATATGCCAAATAGCAATTTTTATATTCCCATTTGCTGAGCATACAATTTAGACTGATCAGCCTGATCTGTACATTTTTTTCTGTTTTGTTTTTTATGCTGAGAACATGACCATAGCTCAATGATTTGGAGTAGATAGTCTGCATTGTATGTGTGTGTGTGTGTGTGTGTGTGTGTGTGTTTGTGTGTAACAAATATTTTCCTTAAGCCTACAGTTCATAAACACATGGTGAGAGAGCTATGAAGGCTTATCAGCAACAGTAGCTATAGTCATGTGGAAGATTCTTAAAATGCACCATATTTGAGATCATTTAGTCTCATTTTTGATCCACTTTTAACTTCTAAATTTAGGATTTACTTAGTCCTTAAACATTATTGTTCTATCTCATCAGCCATTGAATGGACACTTCTCTTTTTATTCTCCATATATTTTCTTTGAATTTAAAATAAATCAGTCTTAGCCAATATCAGACAGGGTTTGTATTCCTGCACAAATCATCATGACAAAGAAGCAAGTTTTGGAGGAAAGGGTTTAATCATCTTAAACTTCCACATTTCTGTTCCTTACCAAAGGAAGTCAGGAACTCAAACAGTGCAGGAACTTGGAGGCAGGAGCTAATGCAGAGTCTATGGAGGGTTCTGCTTACTGGCTTGCTTCCTCTGACTGTTCAGCATTCTTTCTTACAGAACCCAGGAATACCAGCCCAGGGATGGTACCACCCACAATGGGCTGGGCCCTCCCCCTTGACCACTAATTGAGAAAATGACTTACAGCTGGATGTCATGGAGGCATTTCATCAAGGAAGTCTCTTTCCTCTGTGATAACTCCAGCTTGTGTCAAGTTGACACACAAAACCAGTCAGTACAGCCAACAAATCTGTTAGTTACATTTCTACAAACGATATTTGGTGAACACCTATCATATTCTTTTATGATTTAAACATTTTTAACTTTATACCTGGTAGTGATTTCTAAAAAAAATTCATAAAAAAGATAATCAGGGTTTAATTATGTTATATATAAATTTTAATCTGCAGTGTGTTATGTAACTGTATGAATATATGGAAGATTTCTTGATTCTAAGCATTTCACAGGAGTAGAAAAGTACAGAATAAAAAACAAGACTCAGAATAACAATCAGATCTAACAACTACTTGGCTGCTAAGAACACTGAGTCTAATCTAGAAAGGAAGAATTGATGTGGGCCAGTAATATGTGTTCTGTTAGGTCCTAACTCCAGTTCTCTCAATACTAGATGAAAGTAATATGGCTTGTGAGAAAAATGCACATCTGAGGCTACACTTCTATGGAAGAGTACCAGTGATATAAGTCAACAAAGAGCTCGAACTGTAGCAAAAATTGCTAATGTATCATCAGCTGACCTACATATGAGTTCATGGTAGAACAATCACAGTGATCCTGCTGAAGTTAACTATGGTCCAACCAGACCTGTAACTTTGAGTCCAATCTTGGTATAGTCCTGATGATAATAAATGTAGGTGAGGCCAGATAAGAAAAAGGTTATAAATTAGAGTGTTTGGAAGGTTGGATCTGGTTCTTAGTTTAGAGAAGGAAAGTGTTGAGAGAAGTAGCTTGGTAGCAATCTGGAAATATCTAAATACCTGAAGAGAACACCAATGACCATTAGAATAATCTAAATTATGTTAGAACTGCAGGAAGAAAAACTTTCTAAGAATTAAAACTCCCTCTCCTAAGCTGCTTTAGTCTCACCTCCCCATTTTGATTCAGCACACAGAGAAAAACACCAGAATATACATGTGGAGACTTTTACAGAGGGTGTTGGAAATAGATTGTTTAAAGTCAAGAATCTCAACCTGGAGTCTCTAAGCACATTTGTTATTTGTTGAGTAAAGGAATAATAGCACTCTAAAATAGTTGTCTTGAGTCATAAATATGATTAATTTAAAAAACACATAGGTGGACTGCTCAAGACTTTCATTGCAAAATTTATCCTGCCTACAAGATGTGTTTTGATAAAAATGGAGCAAAAATTGCGAGATCTGCCAAGCAATGACTGGCTCAACTTGATACCCATCCCATGGGAGAAAGCCAACCCGTGATACTGTTAATGATCTTCTACTACGCTTAAGGACAGGAACACAGCATAACAGTCTCCTGAGAGATTTCATCCAAGATCAGATGGAAACAGAGACCTATAGCCAAACATTATGAAGAGCTCGGGAAGTCTTGTGGAAAGGAAGGGAATAAAATTGAGTAAGTCAGTAGGGTCAAAGACACTGCAAGAACACCTATAGAGTCAACTAACCTGGGCCCAAGGGAGATCACAGAGACTGAACGATAAACAAAAGACCATGTAGGGACTAGAGTTAGGCCCCTTACACATTTTTAGCAGTTGTTCAGCTTGGCTTTCATGTGGCTTCCCTAACAATTGGAACAGAGGCAGTCTCTGCCTCTGTTGTCTGGCATGGATCCCTTCCCCCTACCTGGACTGCTACATTTGACCTCAGTGGAAGGAGATGTGCTTAGTCTTGCAGGGATTAGATGTCCCAGGATGGAGTGCTAAAGAAAGTGGTCTTCCCCTTCTCTGAGAAGAAGGGATGTGGAGTAATAGGGAAAAGGATTCATAAGAGCAGTACTGGGAATAGAGGAGAAAGGGGGATGGAGACTGGGATGCAATGCTCATTAATAAATTATGGAAAAAGAAAAAGCACACAAGTGTTCACTAGATGGTGAGGTACATTTAGATAAGCTTCACTATAACTTTAAAATTGGAAAAGGAATATTTAATAAAGAAAGTTGAGGTTGTAAAGTGTATTATAAAATATATACCATAATACCAAGAAAATATTCACATAGAATATCTTAGAGTTTAGGAGGTAGGAGTATACTTCGGTTGCATATTATGCTGAAATTCTTGAGTTGAATACCCAGCATGTTATATGCCAGGTATGGGAAGATGCCATATAATCCTAGCACTCAGAAGGCAGAAGCAGCAGAATCAGAGGATCAGGATCATCTTCATCTACATAAGAGCTGGAAACCATCCTGGAATATTTGAGGTCCTGAAACAAGTACTAGGAGGGCAGATAAAGAGAAACAGTATCTGTGTTTGCAGAAACATTTTGGCCCATTACCACTGTTCTAAGCCTCCCCCAGTGTACCAAGTGTTACTCTAACCATTCATATATAGCATTTGAGTCAATTATTGTTGAGACAAAATGAAGTTATTGGCCTGACTGTAGAACAGTGTTTCAAAAGCCACCCCCTTAATTCCAACCCCTCCGTTTTGTTTGCAATTGTATTTTTAATTATCAGAGTAATTCGGGTCAGATGAAGGGATTGGTGTTAGAGGTGTGGGAAGCAATTGTTTAGATGCGGTGTGTGGAAATGTAATTATTCCAAGTTCTGTCATTAGCAATTGAATGAAAACATGTGTCTGGGCAAGACAATCTAAAAAAGCATAAAAAGAGAGAAAGAAAAGAATCACACACACATATTCAAATAGCAATTATTTGGAGCAGGCAGTAAGGCAATGTGCCGCCTGAATCCAAGTGCATTTGTTCTTTCCAACACAATGAAGCTGGGAAGGAGGGGAGGAGAGAAGGGCTGATGGCTCCTTTGGGAGCTGGGCATTACTGCTTTGCAGTGGTGAACAGGTAGTTTTGAAAATTATATGCTGCGGTGGCAGGTAATTTATTTTTTGCAAAATTGTAAGACCTGAGCTGAAATTGAGAGGGGGGGGAATGACTAAAATGTTGAGAAAGGAGTTCTATAATCTTGTGGGTATGTGGGCAGTTTGATTAATGGAAGTGCTACTGGCAGCGAGCAGTGCCCATCACTTGCTGAACTTTTTTAGACATTAATGTTAAAGCAGTATAATGTTCATTCCCTTCTCCCTTTATAATTCCATGATTGCAATCTCGTATATCTATCCTTGAGGTATCATTTAGAAATGATTTATAATAAATATCAATATTTATTACAGTTCGATTTCTGCATGGTTTGATATGCCTTAGGTGTCCCACAAAGAAACATGTGCTAGAGGCTTGGTTCCAGAAAAGTTGTTCTGAGAGATACAGTGGACCCTGGGGAGAAGATATCATATATAACATTGCTTTAAAAAATTAAGGTTAAGGATGGTTCTCAAAAGGGATTAGGACAATTTCTTATGAAAGCCTGGTTAGTACTCATGATAGGGTTTGTTCTAAAAGGAGAAAGACTGGTCCCTTCCTCTTTCCCTGTATCTCCTTCCATCAAGGTGTAAGTGGTTTTCCTGTACAAACTTCTGTAATTATAATTTGTCATGAGGCAGCGTAACACAAAGTCAAAGCCTACACTATCACTTTGGAGCATATCCCACAACCCACTACCTTATCTGATGATAGGTTAGAAGGGTCCCACTCATGGTTTCTTGGCCCCATATGAATAGGAAAAGCATCCCAAAGGTACTAGACACATTTCCTTAAAATATTGCTTCTCTCAAGTACATTGTTTTAACAGATACACAATGCAACAGTTTACCATTGCCTAATTAATATGTTTGAGTGAAAGACACAGAGATTAGTAAGCTCAGTGAATAGATATTGCTAAGAAGATCCTCGTTACAGCAGAAGGATGATATTCGAAAAATTAATCATGTGTCCTTATTACCAGTTGGAATATCTTCTGGGTATATGCCAGGGAGAGGTATTGCTGTATCTTCCACCAAGAAGATGTTCCAACTGGTAATAAGGACACTATGTTCATAGCTGCCTTATTCATAATAGCCATAAGCTGGAAAGAACCCAGATGTCCCTTAACAGAGGAATGGATACAGAAAAATGTGGTACATTTACACAATGGAATACAATTCAGCTATTAAAAACAATGAATTTATGAAATTCTTGGGCAAACGGATGTATCTGGAGGATATCATTCTTAGTGCGGTAACCCAATCACAAAAGAAGTCACTTGATATGCACTCACTGATAAGTGGATATTAGCCCAGAAAATTAGAATTCCCAAGATACAATTTGCAAAACATAAGAAAATCAAGAAGGAAGACCAACGCGTGGGTATTTCATTCCTCCTTAAAATAGGGAACAAAATGGAAGGAGTTACAGAGAAAACGTTTGGAGCTAAGATGAAAGGATGGACCATACAGAGACTACCCCAACTGGGGATCCATCCCATAATCAGTCACAAACTCAGACACTATTGCATATGCCAGCAAGATTTTGCTGAAAGGACCCTGATATAGCTGTCTTGTGTGAGGCTCTGCCAGTACCTGGCAAATACAGAAGTGGATACTCACAGTCATCTATAGGATGGAACACAGGGTCTCCAATGGAGGAGCTAGAGAAAGTACCCAAAGAGCTGAAGGGGTCTGTAACCAGGTGGAACAACAATATGAACTAACTAGTACTCCTGAGCTCGTGTCTCTAGTTGCATATGTAGCAGAAGATGGCCTAGTAGGCCATCATTGGGAAGAGAGGCCCCTAGGTCTTGAAAACTTTATATACCTCAGTATAGGGGAACATCAGGGCCAAGAAGTTGGATTGGGTGGGTAGACGAGCATGGTACGGGGGAGGGTATAGGGGACTTTTGGGATAGCATTTGAAATGTAAATAAAGAAAATGTCTAATAAAACAACAACAACAACAAACTCAAACAAAAAGAAAGAAAGAAAGAAAGAAAGAAAGAAAGAAAGAAAGAAAGAAAGAAAGAAAGAAAGAAAAAAAGAAAGAAAGAAAGGAAGGAAGGAAGGAAGGAAGGAAGGAAGGAAGGAAGGAAGGAAGGAAGGAAGGAAGAAGAAAGAAAGAAAGAAAGAAAGAAAGAAAGAAAGAAAGAAAGAAAGAAAGAAAGAAAGGAAGAAAGAAAGAAAAGTTAATCATGAGTCATGACACTATAATTTAGAATGAAGCATTGAAGTCCAGAGAAGAGGCTTGGTAGCCTGAGGGAAGGCAAAAAAAAGTACTTCCTGTGCACAGTTCTAGTGTACCCTTGTGAGCAGCATAGACTCTGTCATTCACCCCTCCAGTGAAGAGGATGGATAAAAGAACAGTAATGCCCATCCCCATTAAAAGTGTAAAACGTCTGCTGGGAGAGCTTGACATGATGCAAGGAGGTTTCATGTGGCCATGGAATCGCCAGCATCTCCACTGTATCCTTTCTTGTGCCCCATGGTTTGTTAGAGGTAGCTGATGCAGCACAGAGGAGGTTTTAGACTGAAAGGAAGACAGGAGTAGTGTAAGAAAGCGAGACATCTTAGAGATGGGATGCTTTCTGAGAGAAAGACAGCTTCTGAGATGTTGCAGTCAAAGAGTAGAAGCTTGGAGTCAAAGGGAAATTAGGAGATGGGGATACATCTTAGAGTAAGAGGATAGCACCATTCCTTTATATCCACTGTAGACCATTCCGCCTGGTTTCACCACTCTCTTTTGTGGTTTAGAACTGAAAGTCACAGGGTAGCTTTAAATAGTCCTAAAGTCTGCTCTGAGTCACTGCCTCTCTATGAACTCAACCTTTTTAGAATACAACCTTTAAAGAAAGTTTAAACATTAGATAATCAAAAATAAGTGATTTTTCTAATGTTGTTTGCAAATGTCATTTTAGGGGTGAGGAGTCTGGCTGGGGAACTGTGAATTCTGTTTCATGTTCACTTAGCTCCTCCAAAGTTTGAGAAAGCATATGCAACCTTTCTGAAACTTTCCTTCATTCTTCAGTAACACCAAAAGAATCATGATTTTTAGATATATCTTTTTTTCTTCTGAGTCTAAAATTTTTCATTTGAGCAAAGAAGTTCTGAGTGTGATGTTTTACAGGGTACTCTGAAAAAAGATTGAGAGTTAAGAAAACCATTGGGAATCTCAGCTTCCCATGAGGTGATATAATTTGCTGTGATTTATATGTCATGGAGTGAAGAAACGAAATTTAAAGAAAATACAAGTGAAAGTAGTTGCTCTTTGAGTGTCGAGGTGGGTGGAGATGAGCATGTATTGTAATGTGTGCTCATGAGGATGTGAATTTATGTGCAATGTTCTCCTATATTGCTCTTTGCCTCATTGCCTTGAGATGTGGTCTCTCTCTGAACTGGAGGCTCATTGTTCTTGCTTCACAGGCTGGCTACAAAGTTTCAAAGATCTCTCTGTCTTCAACCTCCCAATGCCGGGATTATGTTGAGGCTGGCAATTCAAGCACTGATGCCCATGCTTCGGTAGCAAATACTATACTCATCCAGAAAGCAAGGGTCCTATGCTAATCTAACCTCAACTGGAATGTTCAGCTTTGTTTCAACATTCTCATCACAGTGATTCCATGGTATATGTCTCTCCCTCTCAGGGATGTGTTAAATTAGGGGTTACAGCTATTTCTTCCACTTGATCAAAAAGAACTGGAAGCAAAATGAGTAAAAAACATAAGAGATTAGATATTAAAACTAAGAAAATATAAATAGTTGAGAAAGCTGGGAATGTTGTAGAAAATTTCCAGACATACCATCATTCTGGGGGGTGGGGGCTATGGCATATACCATGTATTATTCAGTGTTCTGAGTAACAGAACGTATTGACTAAACCTCTCTCTCCTAGGAATGGCTACATATTGCAGTACAGCAAATCTAAAAAATATCTGTCTGTGAACAGAAAGTCAAAGATCTTATAGCTGCTCAATCCACAATGCAGGATGTCTTTGCTGGTCTTTAGTCTGTGTTGGAGTCCAAAGGAAGTGGTCTCCATTGCCAGTGAAGAAATGACTGGGCTACAAAGGTAAAGGCAAGCCATTAAAATCAGAAGTTTCCTTCTTCTATGTCCTTACATAGACCTCCAGGAGAAGCTATGGCCCAGATTAAAGGTCTGTCTTCCCACTTGAAGACCCAAAGCAAATACATGTGTCTTCCTATCTCAAAGGAACAGACTAGAATTAGATTCAACTACTTCAAACCAGGCAAATTCCTATCCTTTCCTGCCCCTGCACTTATGTGACCTAAAGTTTACTAGCTTACAGGATTGATGTTAAAAAATTTAGGGAAGCTGTGCATTACTTATCTTAGAGTTTTCTAGAAATTTGGTTTGGCAAATAACACACTCCATTATCTTGGGCTACACGAAGTGTTAAACACTCTACAATGAGAATTAATGGAAAAAGAAGCTATTAATTTGACAGAGAGCCAGAAAGATATATGGGAACTTTTGAACAGAGGAAAGGAAAGAGAGAAATATTACAATTATATTATAATTTTAAATTTTTTCATTATCTTATGTCAAGTCAAATTGGACTCAGGTGTATATAACTTGCTGAGTAATCTGGAGGCATTTTAAGGTGGTTTGCTAATACAGGACACCAATGAGCCTGAGTTTTAATTCTACAGGATTTTTCTATATCTAACTTATCATGAATGGCTATGTCATATTTTCCTCCAGTATCCACTGGTTACTTTCTAAGTTCCAGGTTTCTTACTATTTTTTTTTATTAAATTTCTTAGAAGATAAGTAAAAATGTCCCCAGCCCATCTCTACTACCTGCCTTCCAGAATTTGGGCACACACACCTTATTTTCCCTCTCATTACTACAAAATTATGTTTTCTCCTTTTTAGATTCAACCTCTAACTTTTTGCCTCTTTGTCCCCTTTGCTTTGGCAATGTGAAAGTCATCCTAGATTCTCTGAATCACACTTGCTTTCTTCTCTAAATAATCTCAGTTATCACAAAAACATAAAAATCAACTAAGTAAAGTTTCCCTAGATGTCTAAGTCTTAGGAGACCTTCTCCGTGTGCTAAACAGTAGCTCTGTGCTTCCAGTTTCAAGACTAGCACCTCAGTCATACTGAAGTTTCTTTTCTTGTTCTCACATGCCACATTCAATGCTTCTCAAATCCCACTGACTACACTTCAAAATATATCAAGGATGTGAATATTCCTCACGACTTCTGCTGTTTGTATCATGTCTCTAGGACAACAGCTATAGCCTGCCCACTGTCTCCCTGTTATCAGTCCTGCTTCCTTAGTCTATTCTTTACCAGTACCCCAAACAAGTTATTTAAAGACTTTTTAGAGAATATGAACCATAAATGTTATTCTGATACTCAAAAAATTATTTCGTATCATTGCTTTTCTGTCTTGTACAGCATAAATGACTGACATGGCTTTCTTTTGTTTGTTTGTTTATTTTAGTTTTTTAAATTTTATCTTATTTTTAATTTACTTTTTACACTCCATATTGCATTCTCTGCTCCCTTAACTTG
Organism: Mus caroli; assembly: GCF_978045245.1. Lineage (NCBI taxonomy): Eukaryota > Metazoa > Chordata > Mammalia > Rodentia > Muridae > Mus > Mus caroli. The sequence goes on from NW_028227261.1 coordinate 86,638,893, forward strand.
TGCGACTTGAACTTCCTTGAATCTCCATCAGGGATGGCAGTCTCTCCTCCCATGACTCATTTGAGCTTAGTATGCTTTCTTTCTGCTTCTAGGCCCCACTGAGTTCTTGTTTTGTTAAAACTCTTACAAGAGCCATTCCCCCTGGTTAATATGACCATGTGTACTGGTCCCCTGCTTTTATGTCTTCCTCAGCTGTCACATACAGATGTGTCAACAAACATAGTCATTTCCTCCCTCTGTCCCTCTCCACCTCTAACTCTCTCTCTCTGTACCTCTCCTTAAATCCCTCTTCATCAACATCAATTCTCCCCTTACATAGAATCATTTACTTATTTGATTAATTGTTTTGTCTATTTTTCTGTATGATAATCAACACCCACTACTCTGTCTCATTCCTAGGTCTAAGAATAATGTTTGCCATAATGAAAGCCCAAATTTTCTTAAGTGACCAAATGAGAAAAGGAAGCTGGTCATGGGAATGCGGGTGTATACATATGGGCATGGGAATGCGGGCGTATACATATGGGCATGAGAATGCGGGCATATACAAATGGCCATGGGAATGTGGGCGTATACATATGGCCATGGGAATGTGGGCGTATACATATGGCCATGGGAATGCAGGCCTATACATTTAGCAAGGGGCGTGAGAAGGAGGGGCATGAGCTCAAGGTCAGCTTCACTTGAGTTTGATTAGCCTATGTTTTATAAGAACATATTTTTTTAAAAAAAAACCCAAGCCAAACCAAAAGCAGTCAAAAAATGAATAAAAAAAGAAAGGAAAGAAGGAAGAAAAGAAAGAAGGGAAGGGAAAAAGAGGGATCTTTAGTTATTTTATCTAGCTTTACTAAATATTGATTGCTCCAAATCTAGGAATATGGGTAACATAATAAGGTAAAATAGAGAAAGCCCACATGTGCTTATCTTCTAGAGTCCACAAAAAGTAGGAAGAGTTCAATGAAGAAATGCATGCTGATTGCTGTATATATATATATATATACATATATATCTCATCTTGATGATACATAGAAAAACTGGCATACTTGCTGTGATACATTATACATGGGATGTTTTAGGTCCCTCGATCAGAAAGAGCATAATATTTTAATATTTAAATAAATTAATTGTTGGTGTGAAGATGAATAACAACATCCCAGTGCTGAAAATTATACTATTAAGGTCAAATTTTGCAAAGAAAAGGTCATCAGAGATGATATTTCACCTCCTTGTAATTTGTTATTTTCTCCTGTAAAACAAAAATACTCTTAACTCATTTTTATTGGTACAGATATCTTCTTGATCTACTTTTAATGCATGATAAAAGTATCTTCTACATTCTTCACATTTTATGGATAGGTGTAGATACAGTATTTTGAAGTTCCAATGAAATTTTCACAAAAAGGGCTTAACACAGAATGAGATTGTTAATGTCAGGAAAGGATATTTCATGATGCACAGTGGTAGATGGTATTGGCCACTCATCACCATAACAGAAAGAAAAATACAAAATGGCTTTTTGAACGGGATTAGCAACTTAGATACTGTTTCATAGGAATCTTTCTTGCTTTGTCTTCACATTAGGCATATACATATATACTGTAGAATTCTCTGTAATCTCTTCAGGTAATGCCTTCAACGTATGCAGTATCGAGATAGTTTACTGTATAAGTTACCCTTTGTCATAGCATAAGTAAGTCTAATCACAGTGACTTAAACAACAACCTAATTGCTTATACTATCTGTTAGATGGCAATCTTAGATGTTTTCAGATAGATATTATTTTATTGATTTTGATTGGAATCACTCATGTTTGTAATCTGAGTTTAGACCAGATTAATATAACTATAGCTGAGATTAATAATTTGAGTCCATTTGCTCTCCTATTCTACAGCAATCCGGATCATTCATATAATGGTTGCAAGTATCCAGAAGAATGAATGGATATTCCCAAAATCTTTTAAGAGTAAGTTTCAGAAACATTAATATTTAATTATTGAGATCATATCATAAGTGGATAATATTCAGTGTAAACGATATCAAGAATTGTACATAGATTTAGCAATCTACCATACTCATTTTAGCAGTTACTTGCTTTATTGAATGACATTTTATACACACAAAAATGAATTTTCTTTAATTACATAAACAAATACACATGTGAGTGATATATATACATATATATATATAATAAAGTGTACTTCTTTTAAAAATATTAAACTATTGTATTTATTTATATTCCAAAAGGCAACCTGTTCCGAGTCTCCCCTCCCTTCAACAATCCCCCAGCTTCTGAGAGGGTGCTCCCCAACCTGCTCACCCACCCCCACCTTACCACTACCACCATCTCTCTTCCCCTGAGCATAAAGTTTCCACAGGACAAATCATATCCTCTCCTAATGAGGTCATGCAAGGCAATCCTCTGCTACACATGTTCCTGGGGCCATGTATGCTGCTTGGTTTTGGGTTTATTCTCTGGGAGCTCTGATGGTCTGGGTTAGTTGACACTGTTGTTCTTCCTATGGGGTTGCAATCTCCTTCAGCTCCTTCATTCCTTCCTCTAACTCTTCCATATCGGTCCTTGACCTCAATTCAATGGTTGCCTGTACGTGTCTGCATTTGTCTCAGGCAGTTGCTGGTAGAGCTTCTCAGAGGACAGACATGCTAGGCACCTGTATGCACAAACAATATGGCCTCAGTAATAGTGTCACAATTTGGTATGTAAGCATGGGATGGGTCCCACGTTGAGTCATTCACTGGATAGCCTTTCTTTCAATCTCTGCTCCATTTTCGACACTGTATTTCCTTTAGAAAGGGATATTTCTGAGTTAAAATTTTGAAGATGGGTGTGTAATTCCCTGCCTCAACAGGGGGCCATGTTCATCTACTGAAGTAGTCTTTTCTGGTTCTATCTCCCCACTCTTGGTCATTTTGGTTAATGTCATCCCCATTGTGTCTTGGTAACCTCTAACGTTCCAGGTCTCTGGGACTTTCTAGAGGTTCCTCCTGCCCTTTAACCCCTACTGGTATATATTTTGATTCATTTTCCTGGCCTTCTGGGCATCCTTTCTGTCTCTCCCCATACCTGATCCTGATCCTCCCCTTCCTCCCTCCTCCCCCCCCCCCCCAACCAATTTCTCCTTTTACGTTGGTTTCAGATATCCACACTTGGGCCTTCCTTCTTGTTAAGCTTCCTACTGTCCATGACCTGTATCATACGTATTCTGAAATTTTTGACTGATATCCACTTACCAGTGAGTACATACCATGCATGTCCTTTTGAGTCTGAGTCACCACACTCAGGGCGATATTTACTAGTTCCATCCATTTGACTGAAAAATTCATGATGTTCTCATTTATAATCAGTCTTCCTTCCATCTGACACTACCAGTTGCATGTGTAGTGTGGTTGCCCTTACCTGTCTTCATCAGTGCTGGGTTCTATTTTTTAAAAAGTATTGTCAACTGCATGTCTTACAGACAGCAGAAATTGATTTCTCAGAACTCTATAGTGCCTGTAGAGCGGTTTGGCTGAAGACCCTCTGCTGAATTGCAGCTGGGTTATCTTTATGTACTAGTATATGGCAGAATGTTCGCACAATAACTTTCTTAAATCCTCTTGAGAAATGTTGTGGGAAGTATTAAAAATGAAAGAAAGACAAGTTCCCACACTATGCTGGGCACCGGTGGGCCACATGGCTTCAGCTTGGTGTTCTCATTTCGGCATTGTATCAGTTAGTTATTTCATAGACTAATTTTGATTGTTACAAGCAAGCACCTAGTAAACACATCTAAAAGAAAAATAGTTTATTTTGTGCTTGAGAAGGCATGGCAGAAGGACTATGAACCACCCAGTCACGTGGTTCCTACAACCAGGAAGCAGAGAGTGATGCGTGCTCTGTTCAGCTCATTTTCTCTTTTTCGTCCAATCTGAGAATTTAGCTCATGGAAAGGCACAGCTTACTTTCAGTGTGGGTCTTCTCACTTCATTTAACATAATCTAGACAATGCCCCAAAGGCATGGCCACATCTTTGTTGCCATTGTGATTTGAAATCTAATCACAATGACAACCAAGATGTCTAGGCATGAATTATACTCCTGAGAGTTCTCAAAAGTTAATCACTTTTTAAAGTTTCTATCTCTACACTGAGGGAGTCTCACCATATTTATCCCAGAAAACCCAAATATTTCATCTATAATAATGTCAAACATTGTGCTGTTAACATTAATCCTTTTACTTAATTTTAAGAAAGTTTCATGAGTACATCACTTTTATGATGCTTATTCCCAGTTTGAAGATACAAAAAATAAATACTAAACATTTTCTAACTTCACTCAAAAATGAATCACAGAACTGGAGAAGCAAGTATGGTGATGCCTGAGTGTCAAGCAGTTTCTCAACATCTATACTAATAACCCAGAAACCCAATAAATACATGCTATAGTCAACTGCCTTTTTCACTGCAGTATGATGAGCAATACCTTTGCCTACTGGGTGCCAATGACCAAAGCCCGAGTTCACAAAATACCAAAATTATCACCAACATTGCCAAATACCTCCTTAGGGGAGAAGACTTCATCTCAGATAAGGGACTACTACTCTAAACCATGCTTCTGATTCTCAGGATTGTCCATGCATTGAGGAAGCTGGCTCAGCCAACATAGAACAGGGTTGAAGACTAAAGGGACTATTTAGTAGGAGTGACTCAGAGTTTAAATAGTGTATAGGCTTGTATCACCATTCCAGAAGCTTCTAGAAAAATTCGTTATTAACAATTATCATTTTTCTCTTTGCAGATCTTGTGAACGTATCACTATGAGTTCAAGTATGTGCAATCTTTCACAGGGTTTCAGTCAGTGAGAAGCAGTCAGTCCCTAGCACTTGGAAAGAAAACCCTAGACCAGTCTAAAGAAAAAACTCCAAGTTGGAGTATCTACCATTGGTGGTAGGGAGCTAAATATTTCATCCTAATAAAATAATCATAGATCATCTCATCATGAAAAATACATAAAATGTTTAAACATGTTAATTATTAAGTCAATATTGATTCATATTGGATGAAGCATTAAGGGAGAAATTGGCTAATGTATTTAATATCTCTTCCACAGTTGACTAGTATCAGAATTCATCTTATATAACCACCAATAATCATAAAAGTGGCAGGAAATATTTATGATCAGGGTGAATGAGTACCAGTAAAGAACCGAAAAGGATGGAGAAAATATGAGGATTCAAAGAAGGGAGAGCCTTTCAGTTGTCACAGCCCATCCTCAGACACCAGACATAAATCATTGTACTAAGTCATATTATCAAAGTTTGATGAACCTTTCATTTCAGAACACTTATTGAATATCATTTGGATCTAGTTTCCTTCTTTAAAATGAAATTGGATGATAAATGGATTATATAGGTAGAGAGAATGTAAGACAAGTGTTTTTCCATCCCAGGTTTGAATTTCACCTCAAATTCAAAGTATTGAATATAATGATAGGCTCGAATGGCTTGTCTGCAAAATGGGATGGTGATGTTTGGGTTTTCACCTTATCTTATGATTTAGTTTTATTTCACTAGTATACTTTAAATTTCTTAAGCATAAAATTTTATTTTCCCTTGTCCTTCCTATTAGGTCTTGAAAGTAGATGGATTTAGTCATATAAACCTATATTTTGGGGGCCAGATAGATGGCTACTCTGTGGTTCAGACAGAGGGCTGTTCTGCCAAATGATCTGAGTTTGGCACAGATCTCTCTCTCTCTGTCACACCACACACATATACACCACACACACACACACACACACACACACACACACACACACACACTCCTAAAGACAACTCAAAATATAGCTTTACAAACACTATTTTAGAATCAAAAAACTCTCAGTCTGAATATGCTTGGGTCAGGTTTCTTTACTCTGTGCCACATTTTCTTATCTGTAACATAATTTATCCATTCAACAGATAATTTAAGGCTATAAGCTAATGTGATAATGTGAAGTATAAGAACATAGAACATAGGAATTGTGTCTTAATTAGTGTTCTACTGTTGTGAAGAGACACCATGACCACAGCAACTCTTATAAACGACAACATTTCATTGGACTTGATTACACTTTCAGAATATTAGTCTATTGTGATCATAGCGGGAATAGTATGGTGGCACACAGAAATACAAAATTACTGGAAGAGCACTTGAAAGTTCTATATCCGGTGTCCACAGGCATCATAAAGAGTGATACCACTAAGTCAGGCTTGAGAATCTGAAACCTCAAAGCCCACCCCTAGTGACACACTTTCTCCAACAAGACCACACCTCCAAATCCCTTATAGTGGTGCCACTGCATTTTCCTTTCCCCCTTTTTCCCTTTTTTATTTATTTCCCTCTCAAACAGTATATTCCAACAACATCCTCCCTTCTGTCCTTTCGTTCCAGTCCTTGCACCCACCTCCTTTCTCCTCAATATCCACTATTCCTGTTTTCCTGAAGAAAAGAACAGACCTCTGGAGTATGGCAACCAAACATGGCATAACAGACCCAGAAAAACAAGCACTCATAATTGTACATTCACTCTTAAGTAAATGATAGTGGTGCCACAATTTGCAGACTAACAAAGGCTCAGTAACAAAGAAGGCTCTATAGAGAAACACAGGGATAACTCTTGGCAAAAGAAATAAAATGGATTTTGCAGGGTGTCTGGGGCCAGGAGGGCACAGAAATAAGAGGGATCAGGTAAGGGAGGGAGAGATGGAAAGAAGGAGTACACAAGAAACAACACATGTTGAGAAGTGATGTAGAAATCAAGTGCAGTGGAAACTACCTGGGACATAAGAAGGTGACCCTAGTAAGGACTCCTAATAATAGAGGACACACAATATATACTAGTCATCATCTGTAACCAGGCAAGGCTGCCAGCACTGGGACTGGGACACTAAGTGCTTGTGAGAGTGGCCAGGCAATGACTAGGAGTTCATGCCCAGGAACTGGAAACTGGATGGCCCAGAGACCTAGAAGAAGCAAACATGCTGGCAAAAATAAACAAACCAATTAATTAATTAAATATCAGTGAAATTATTCCTACTGATATGCTGCTATACTTATAGAGAGATTTTGCCTAACAGGTGATAAGAGCAGATACAGAAACCTACAGCCAAACATTATGTGGACCACAGAAGAGGGGGATGAAAACTGTAAGAACCTGAAGGGCTGAGGACACCATGAGAACATGGCCCAGGGAATGACATAAGCAGGACTCACAAGGGCTCACAGAGACTGAAGTGGCAATCACAGCGCCTGCATGGGTTTATGCTAGGTCCTCTGCAAATATGTTGTGGTTGTTTAGCTTGGGGTTTTTGTGGGATTCCTAACAGTGGGAATGGGGTTGTTTCTTACTGTTTTGCCTGCCCTTTTTGAGACACTTTTTCTCCTACTGGGGTTCATTTGTTGTTGACATGAGATGGGGGTTTGTGCCTGGTCTTATTGCATCTTGTTATGCTGTAGTGCTACACTTTAATGACCAAGCATTCAAATATATGAGCCTAAGAGGATCATTCGTAATCAAACCACTACACAGTCTTTGATGTCTGGTCAAAGTTATCCTTTTATAATTATCTAAAAAGCTAAACAGCTGAGAAACATCCAACAGTATGTAAATACTGTCTGTTTTTGTTAATCATAAACTTGTAAATAACAGACATTAACTTTCAACATCACTGTTTGTGGATAACTAAAAATTCATTCTAGCCAGATTTTAGTCAATCCTTGGACAATGGTGATGAAATATCTCATTGTACCTTCAAGTCAAAGTTGTTCCATTTTCTCAGAGCATTTAAGGATAGGGAGGGAAGCTTTTCCCTTTTAATGCGAAAACAGGGTTGAGAAAAGTTATTTTTTAAACCTACCTCTGCTAATGCAAAAAAGTCCATTAACCCCAGAAACTGAGGCTAAGTTTCCTTATCATCAAGAAAATAACTCAAAACAACTAGGCCACTATTTTACTTTAAAATAAGTGAATAAGCAGTAATGTGAAAATGCACAAATGCACATTTCTAAATTATTTAAAATGAATAAATGATATTTTCTCAACATTACTGATACTAGATTTTCTTACAGTAGACACATGCACAAATACAATGGTTCTCCTTGTTTCCAAGAAGATATTGTTGTATCAGAAATAAATGTTATAAATGAAAATATCCTCTAATCAAGAGAGCACTACATGATTATCCATCAACCACAGGAAAACAGACTCCCCAAAGGAACAGTGATGAATACCTTGGTTGAGTTATTTTGGGGTCAAGTAGTTATTATTAAACTAAAAGAAAAAAACTAAGCTACACTAAGCAAACAACAAAACTTCAATGAATCTTATTTTTTTCCGTCTTCAGAAAGTGTTTTGTATTATAGATTTTTTTTTCTGTTGCTATGATAAACACCAGGATCACATGTAACATGAGAGAGAAGAATTTGTCTTATGTGTCTGGATCATAGTTCCTCAATGAGAGAAATCAAGCCATTAAGTCAAGAAACATCATGAAGAAAACATACTTACTGGCTTGTTCCTCATGTCCCATTCACTATCTCCCTTTCTTTTATTTTTTGTTTTCAAAGTATTTTTTATTAGATATTTTCTTCATTTACATTTCAAATGCTATCCCCAAAGCCACCTATGCCCTCCCCCCACCCTGCTCCCCAACCTACCCACTCCTGCTTCCTGGCCCTGGCATTCCCCTGTACTGGGGCACATGATCTTCGCAATACCAAGGGCCTCTCCTCCCATTGATGGCTGACTAGGCCATCCTCTGTTACATATAGAACTACACACACAAGCTCTGGGGGGCAGCACTGGTTAGCTCATATAGTTGTTCCTCCTATAGGGTTGCAGACCCCTTTAGCTCCTTGGATACTTTCTCTAACTCCTTCATTAGGGGACCTGTGTTCCATCCAATAGATGGCTGTGAGTATCCACTTTTGTATTTGCCAGGCATTGGCATAGACTCACAAGAGAGAGCTATGTCAGGGTCCTGTCAGCAAAATCTTTCTGGCATATGCAATAGTGCCTGAGTGTGGTGGTTGTATATGGGATGGATCCCCAGGTGGGGCAGTCTCTGGATGGTCTTTCCTTCTGTCTTAGCTCCGAACTTTGTCTCTGGAAATCCTTCCATGGGTATTTTGTTCCTTCTTCTATGAAGGAACGAAATATCCACACTTTGGTCTTCCTTCTTCTTGCATTTCATGTGTTTTGCAAATTGTATTTTGTATATTCTAATTTTCTGGGCTAATATCCTCTTATCTGTGAGTGCATATCATGTGTGTTCTTTTATGATTGGGTTACCTCACTCAGGATGATATTCTCCAGGTACATCCATTTGCCTAAGTATTTCACGAATTCATTGTTTTTAATTGATGCGTAGTTCTCCATTGTGTAAATGTACATTTTCTGTATCCATTCCTCTGTTGAGGGACATTGGGTTCTTTCCAGCTTCTGGCTATTATAAATAAGGCTGTTATGAACATAGTGGAGCATGTGTCTTTCTTACGAGTTGGGGCATTTTCTGTGTATATGCCCAGAAGAGGAATTGCTGGATCTAGTGGTAGTACTATGTCCAATTTTCTGAGGAACCCCCAAACTGATTTCCAGAGTGGTTTTACTAGCTTACAATCCCAAAAACAATGGAGGGGTGTCCCTATTTCTCCACATCCTCGCCAGCATCTGCAGTCATCTAAATTTTTGATCTTAGCCATTCTGACTGGTATGAGGTAGAACCTTGCTTTCTTATACAACCCAGGACTACTTGCCTAGTAATGACATCACCTACCAGTGTGGGTTTGACATCCCTATGTCAGTTATAAATCAAGACAATTCTTCAAAGATATGTCCCTAAGCTAGTTTGAAAAAACAAGTCTTCAGTGAGGCTTCCTCTTCCAAGGTATTCCAACTTGACATAAACTATGCAGTATATTATGTTTGGGGATATTCCTCTGCTTGGAGATGAGAAAAGTGGTACTCACAAAGATATTTTCCAAAAATATTCCTTTCAGGTGCATTTTGAGAAATTATATACGGCTTACATACCAGAACCCATCAAACTCTGAGACGGAAATCCTCTCCAGAAACATATTTTTTGGCTACCAGATGTTACACAGCTGCATTAAAAATTGTTGTCTGAGCTCAGAAGAGAAGCAAAGGGAGGACTGCTGAAGTCATGAAAGCATATGACACAGTAAACAGTGCATTTAATTCCATCTTAATGTGAGAAATAGCATGCATTAGATAAATATAATCTGATCATTAAAAACAAATTTATGGAAGTTTAGCAACTTTGTCAGGGATGTGTGACTAATAATACAGAGTTGTGAGGCCTCCACAACATATTTCTCCTAATTGGCTGGCATTTAGTTTGGATTATTGACTGTTAAATCAAAATAAAACTTTTCACTTGAGACTTTGCATTTCATTTGTGAGGGATTTGTCTTCATCCACATATGCATATTAGCTGCCCAGTTTGCCCATAAAAATCCCACTTTAACTGAAGCATAGAATTTCTGTGTCAGAAAAGTTCTTTGAATTCCACTTTCCTTCCAGTTATTTTTTTGGTGCAAGAGATATCATCTGGCTTTAATTGCAACTATGTTGTCTGAGTAAGTGTAATATTACGATATTGGGGGAAATTTGGAAAAGAAATTCACAAAACATGTTATCTCTTTTTCCTTCATTCTATCATTCACATCCATTTTATTTTCAGTATATTTCTTGTTTTTATTCAGTGATAATTGTGGTACATTTGGAAGTCATTTTTAATCTCTCAGTGTTACTATAGAGTTTTCATGACTTAGCTACTTAATAATGTAATACTGTGATTAAAAAAGTGACTATGTTATAAGATACTGAACTATTTCCATTGTTGAGATATTTAAGACTGGGTTGGTAGAGTCAGACAGCAAGAATGCATTTGAATTTTGTTACTGTGTCTCATCTGCTTCACTTTCTGGTAGACCAGAAATGATTTTACTATTCCACCAAGCAGAACTTGTGAAAGATAAATCAACTAAGCTATACTCAGTATGTGAAACAGACTCAGGATGGGTAGTCCATTTTAAAGATAAATATGAATATTATTGTGTATTTCCCCAAACTGTTGAGTCATGTCTTTCAGAGAATTTGCAAGCAATTTTCCTATAATTACAAATGGTGGCACTGACCCTTTTTCATGTTATTAAAGTCAAATAATATCTTTAGATTACTTTACTTAGGAACTAAAGTGCTATTGTTCTATTGTGCATATAGAGAGAATTCCAAATGAAATGTTCAAGAAAGGTAGAAGGTAAAAAACAACAACAAAATAACAAACAAACAAACAAACAAAAAAAACCCAAAATAGATTTCAAAGACAGGCTACATATACTGGACACATACCTATGGTGGTCACGATATTTATGATGCTCTTAATCATGATTTGGGAAAAAATAATTTTAAAAAACATGAGATACCCCTAGGCTTCACATACTCCCATGAAAATCTGTCATGTCCTGTTATAGTTATGGACTGGAGACTTAAGAAGGATGTTACAAACATACCCAAGTAAAGTATTCAGTAGTTTATTTTTTTCTTCATTTTTTAATTAGGTATTTTTTTAATTTACATTTCAATGCTACCCCAAAAGTCCCCAAAGCCCTCCCCCACCATTCCTTACCCCCCCCCAACTCCCACTTCTTGGCCCTGGCGTTCCCCTGTACTGAGGCACACAAAGTTTGTACTTCCAATGGGCCTCTCTTTCCACTGATGACCGACTAAGCCATCTTCTGATACATATGCAACTAGAGACATGAGCTCCAGGGGGTACTGGTTAGTTCATATTGTTGTTCCACCCATAGGGTTGCAGACCCCTTTAGCTCTTTGGGTACTTTCTCTAGCTCCTCCATTGGGGGCCCTGTGATCCATCCAATAGCTGATTGTGAGCATCCACTTCTGTGTTTGTTAGGCCCCAGCATAATCTCACAAGAGACAGCTATATCAGGGTCCTTTCAGCAAAATCTAGTGTATGAAATGGTGTCAGCATTTGGAGGCTGATTATGGGATAGATCCCCGGGTGGGGCAGTCTCTAGATGGTCCTTTCTTTCGTCTCAGCTGTAACTCCTTCCATGGGTGTTTTGTTCCTAATTCTAAGAAGGAGCAAACTGTCCACACTTTGGTCTTCATTCTTCTTGAGTTTCATGTGTTTTGCAAATTGTATCTTGTATCTTGGGTCCCCCCAAATAATCAAACTCAAGGAGCAAATGTGTTTCAGAAAAGGGCACACAAAGTATAGGATGGCTTACTAATGACCACATTGAAGGAAAGGCTGTGCCAATATCATATAAATATAAGCATACGTATAATCCTACACATATTTAATATATTCATATTTAACAATATGTGGGTTATATATGCATATGTGCATAGATAATGTTATTTATAGTGCATATTTACTCTTCAATATAAAAGTTTTATTGGTTTATACTTTCATTAAATAAAATTATAAAGTTTACTACATACTGGAGTATATATAATATATTGCTTACATAACACTGGCCTTCAAATGAAATACAGTTATACAGTGTATAACTATATATGTGTGTATAAACACACAGGGGCAGAAGAGAGGAAGTGTTAATGAAATTCTCACTGTATGTGTATACTTATTTTTGCATGTGAACATTTGTGTGGGTATGGAGGAAAGAGGTCAATATCTGGCATCTTTTTGAGTTGTTCTCAGCTTTATTTTCTGAGACATGATTTTTTTACTGAACCTGCAGTTCACAAACTAGATATCCAAAGATCAAATTTATTCAGGAATCTCATGGCTAGATCCCAGGCACACAGCAGACTATCTGGATTTTTTTTATGTGGTTGCTAGGTTGTGAACATAAATCCACAAGCTTATGAGGTAGGAATTTTACTAAGAAAAGACCATCCCAGCTCCAATTTTAATGTTTTTTATTTAAACTTCTAAAATATTGTATACTGACTTTGAAATCCATGAAAGTGTTCTGACATCTCTTGTCTTCATTCCTGGCCCCACAATAAGGAACACAGTCATTGTTCTAAAGTATCAGATCTGAGAAATTCTGAGGCTGAGAATGGGCAAAGTGCATGTCTTCTCTAATGAGAGGATGTAGGCTTGGCCATGAAACACCAGAAGATATGAGAAATGGGGCAAATAGAACAAGACATGGAAACAGAAAGGTCTGGGTTCAGCGGTTTCACATATGCCGAACTAAGTCCTCCGATGAATCTTTGTCTATTCTTACCTGTACCACTCGGTTCAGTGCTTGCTCTGTAGGAAATGTTTGAAGTATGGAGCAGATTATTTCTGTGAGGAATGTGGCCCCAAACTCAACATAAATCAGTTCAGTATATGAGCCTTCTGCCCTGCCCACATCCTGCCCACCTCCTTGTTTCCCTCCTCTTCTGCTTCCTCTCTTCAAACAACTCAACTGAGATAAGATAATCCTGCAGATGCCTGACTCAGCCCTCCTGTGGGCTCATTGCCATGGTTTTGCTTAAAAAAAAAAAAAAAAAAAAAAAAAAAACGTATTTCATAAATATGTCTCCCCAAATACTGCTGATATGACCTTAATTACCATCAGGTGGCACCCTGGGAGAAAGGGGGATGAATGTCTTGGTAAATCTAGAAAGAGCTGGTTATAGTTACAGTTGCTGTTCTTGGGCATCTCTGAACTCCCAGGTGTTATATGTACTGAGACTGCAGCAAAGCCACAGATAAAAGTTCTCTCTGGATGGGTCTGCCTGTGAGGCCCCCTGCGGCCCTTTCCTTCCAACATCCATGTTTACTGAGCTTGTCTGGATACACATACAAAGTGGTTTTTTTTGTTTTGTTTTGTTGTTTTTGTTTTTGTTTTTTGAGGTTCAATGTTACTAAAATTCAAATCACTCCTTAGAAACTTGCTTACTCCATGATAATTAGAAGATTGTATGAGTTGAATTGATTCCTTGAATGCCCTGGTCCTCAGTATTCTCTGAGTAGATACTAAAAACAACAACAACAACAGCAAAAACCTTTCCACAGTTCCCCTTACCCTTAGTAAATCCCTGCACATTTCAGGTAGTGAATCATTAGGGATGCTTGGCTATTAATTACAATTGTGTGTAGCTGCCATATGAAGATGAGGACCCTATATACAGTAGTATCTAGCTGTGTTACTGTATGACCGAGAAAATAACTGAGTTTCTTGAAGATGGGACAAGTCTTAATGACAAATTTTGTTAGTTGATATTAGAGCTAGGTTAGAATCTGTTTGGATTTCTAGTACTACTGGAGGATCCCACAATACTACTCCTGGGCATATATCCAGAAGACGTTCCAACCAGTAAGAAGGACACATGCTCCACTATGTTCATAGCAGCCTTATTTATAATAGCCAGGAGCTGGAAAGAACCCAGATGCCCCTCAACAGAAGAATGGATACAGAAAATGTGGTACATTTACACAATGGAGTACTACTCAGCTATTAAAAAGAATGAATTTATGAAATTCCTAGGCAAATGAATGGACCTTGAGTGCATCATCCTGAGTGAGGTAACCCAATCCCAAAGGAACTCACAAAATATGTACTCAATGATAAGTGGATATTAGCCCAGAAACTTAAGATACCCAAGATATAAGATACAATTTGCTAAACACATGAAACTCAAGAAGAACAAAACAAAAGTGTGGACACTTTGCTGCCGCTTCTTAGAATTGGAAACAAAACACCCATGGAAGGAGTTACAGAGACAAAGATTGGAGCTGAGACAAAAGGATGGACCATCTAGAGACTGCCCATCCCATAATCAGCTTCCAAATGCTAACACTATTGCATATACTAGCAAGATTTTGCTGAAAAGACCCAGATAGAGCTGTCTCTTGTGAGTCTATGTCAGGGCCTAGCAAACACAGAAGTGGATGTTCACAGTCAGCTATTCGATGGACCACAATTCTATAAGTGGAACAACAATATGAACTAACCAGTACTCCTCTGGAGCTCGTGTCTCTAGTTGCATATGAATCAGAAAATGGCCTAGTCTGCCATTAGTGGAAAGAGAGGCCCATTAGTAGTTGAAACTTTATATACTTCAGTACAGGGGAACAACAGGGCCAAGAAGTGGGAGTGGGTGGGCTGGGGAGTGTGTGGGGGAGCGTGTAGAGGACTTTGGGATGACATTGGAAATGTAAATGAAATAAATACCCCCCCCAAAAAAAGAATAAATGAGCCCTTTCAGTCATCGCCAGCAATGCACCTTGGGCGCAGAGTGTGCAGACACCCCCAAGCTCCCCACAGGACACTCCACAGGATCTTCGGACCTCTGGTGAGTGGAACACAACTGCTGCTCCAATCCAATCGTGCAGGAACTGAGACAGCATTAGTTAGGGAAGCAGAAAACTCGGCCTGACCTGGGTCACAAGTCCCTTCCAGTCAGTAACAGCACTAGCACCAGGGCACCTTGGGCGCGGAGTCTTTGGACACCCCCAAGATACCCAGAGGACTCTCCACGGGATCTTAGGACTTCTGGTGAGTGGAACACAACTTCTGCCAGGAGGCAGGTTCAAACACCAGATATCTGGGCACCTTCCCTGCAAGAGGAGAGCTTGCCTGCAGAGAGTACCCTGACCACTGATACTCAGGAGAGATCTAGTATCCAAGGTCTGCTGATAGAGGCTAACATAATCACCTGAGTAACAAGCTCTAACCAGAGACAACTATAACAACTAACTCCAGAGATTACCAGATGGTGAAAGGCAAATGTAAGAATCTTACCAACAGGAACCAAGACCACTCACCATCATCAGAATGCAGCACTTCCAGCCCACCCAGTCCTGGGCACCCCAACACACCTGAAAAGATAGACCTGGATTTAAAAGTATATCGCATGATGATGGTAGAGGACATCAAGTAGGACTTTAATAACTCAATTAAAGAAATACAGGAGAACACTGCTAAACAGGTAGAAGACCTTAAAGAGCAAGCACAAAAATCCCTTAAAGAATTGCAGGAAAACATGACCAAACAGGTGATGGAATTAAATAAAACCATCCAAGACCTAAAAAGGGAAGTAGACACAATAAAGAAAACCCAAAGTGAGGCAATGCTGGAGATAGAAACCCTAGGAAAGAAATCTGGAACCATAGATGCAAGCATCAGCAACAGAATACAAGAGATGGAAGAGAGTATCTCAGGTGCAGAAGATTCCATAGAGAACATTGGCACAACAATCAAAGAAAATGCAAAAAGATCCTAACTCAAAACATCCAAGAAATCCAGGACACAATGAGAAGACGAAACCAACAAATAATAGGAGTAGACAAGAATGAAGATTTTCAACTTAAAGGCCAGCAAATATCTTCAACAAAATTATAGAAGAAAACTTCCCAAACCTAAAGAAAGAGATGACCATGAACATACAAGAAGCCTAGAGAACTCCAAATAGACTGGACCAGAAAAGAAATTCCTCCAGACACATAATAATCAGAACAACAAATGCACTGAATAAAGATAGATTATTAAAAGCAGTAAGGGAAAAAGGTCAAGTAACATATAAAGACAGGCCTATCAGAATTACACCAGACTTTCAACAGAGTCTATGAAAGCCAGAAGATCCTGGACAGATGTTATATAGACACTAAGAGAACAAATATGCCAGCCCAGGATACTATATCCAGTCAAATTCTCAATTACCATAGATGGAGAAATCAAAGTGTTCCATGACAAAACCAAATTCACACATTATCTTTCCACGAATCCAGCCCTTCAAAGGATAATAACAGAAAAATAAAAATAAAAAGCAATACAAGGAGAGAAACCACGCCCTAGAGAAAGCAAGAAAATAATCCTGCAACAAACCAAAAAGAAGACAGCCAGAAAAACAGAATGCCAACTCTAACAACAAAAATAAAAGGAAGCAACAATAATTTTTCCTTAATATCTCTTAATATCAATGGAATCAATTCCCCAATAAAAAGACATAGACTAACAGACTGGCTACATAAAGAGGACCCAACATTTTGCTGCTTACAGGAAACCCATCTCAGGGAGAAAGACAGACACTACCTCAGAATGAAAGGCTGGAAAACAATTTTCCAAGCAAATGATCTGAAGAAACAAGCTGGAGTAGTCATTCTAATATCGAATAAAATCAACTTCCAAACCAAAGTTATCAAAAAATACAAGAAGGGAAATATCATACTCATCAAAGGCAAAATCCTAAAAGAGGAACTCTCAATTCTGAATATCTATGTTCCAAATGCAAGAGCAGCCACATTCATTAAAGAAACTTTAGTAAAGCTCAAAGCACACATTGCACCCCACACAATAATAGTTGGAGACTTTAACACTCCACTTTCATTAATGGACAGATCATGGAAACAGAACCCAAACAGGGACAAACTAAACCTAACAGAAGTTATGAAACAACTGGACTTAACAAATATCTACAAAACATTTTATCCTAAAACAAAAGGATATACCTTCTTCTCAGCACCTCATGGTACCTTCTCCAAAATTGACCATATAATTGGTCACAAAACAGGCCTCAATAGATATAAAAATATTGAAATTGTCCCTGCATCCAATCAGACCACCATGGACTAAGGCTGATCTTCAATAACAACATAAATAATGGAAAGCCAACATTCACCTGGAAACTGAACAACACTCTTCTCAATTATAACTTGGTCAAGGAAGGAATAAAGAAAGAAATTAAAGACTTTAAACTTTAATGAAAATGAAGCCACAACATACCCAAACTTATGGCACACAATGAAAGCATTTCTAAGAGAGGAAACTCATAGCTCTGAGTGCCTCTAAAAAGAAACTAGAGAGAGAGCACACACTAGCAGCTTGACAACACATCTAAAAGCTCTAGAAAAAAAGGAAGCAAATTCACCCAAGAGGAGTAGACAGCAGGAAATATTCAAACTCAGGGGTGAAATCAACCAAGTGGAAACAAGAACTATTCAAAGAATCAACCAAATGAGGAGCTGGTTCTTTGAGAAAATCAACAAGATAGATAAAGCCTTAACAAGACTCACAAGAGGGCACAGGGACAGCATCCTAATTAACAAAATCAGAAATGAAAGGGGAGACATAACAACAGATCCTGATGAAATCCAAACCACCATCAGATCCTTCTACAAAAGAATATACTCAACAAAACTGGAAAACCTGGAAGAAATGGACAAATTTCTAGTCAGAAACTAGGTACCAAAGTTAAATCAGGATCAAGTTAACGATTTAAAGAGTCCCATATCCCCTAAAGAAATGAAGCAGTCATTAATCGTCTCCCAACCAACAAAAGCCCAGGACCAGATGGGTTTAGTGCAGAGTTCTATCATATCTTAAAGGAAACCTAATTCCAGTTCTTCACAAACTATTCCAAGAAATAGAAGTAGAAGGTACTCTATCCAACCCATTCTATGAAGCCACAATTACCCTGATACCAAGTCCACAGAAAGATCCAACAAAGATAGAGAACTTCAGACCAATTTCCCTTATGAATATCAATGCAAAAATACTCAATAAAATTCTCGCGAACCAAATCCAAGAACACATTAAAACAATCATCCATCCTGATCAAGTAGGTTTTCTTCCAGGGATGCAGGGATGTTTTAATATAGGGAAATCCATCAACGTAATCCACTATATAAACAAACTCAAAGACAAAAACCACATAATCATCTTCTTAGACACTGAGAAAGCATTTAACAAAATCCATCACCCATTCATGATAAAAGTCTTTGAAAGATCAGGAATTCAAGGCCCATACCTAAACAAGATAAAAGCAATCTACAGCAAACCAGTAGCCAACATCAAAATAAATGGTAAAAAGCTGGAAGCAATCCCACTAAAATCAGGGACTAGACAAGGCTGCCCACTTTCTTCCTACCTATTCAACATTGTACTTGAAGTCCTAGACAGAGCAATTCAACAACAAAAGGAGATCAAGGGGATACAATTTGGAAAAGAAGAAATCAAAATATCACTTTTTGCAGATGATATGATAGTATATAAATGTGACCCAAAAAATTCCACCAGAGAACTCCTAAACCTGATAAACAGCTTCGGTGAAGTAGCTGGATATAAAATTAACTCAATCAAGTCAATGGCCATTCTCTACACAAAGAATAAGCAGTCTGAGAAAGAAATTGTGGAAACAACACCCTTCTCAATAGTCACAAATAATATAAAATACCTGGGCTTGACTCTAACTAAGGAAGTGAAAGATCTGTATAATAAGAACTTCAAGTCTCTGAAGAAAGAAATTAAAGAACATCTCAGAAGATGGAAAGATCTCCCATGTTCATGGATTGGCAGGATCAACATTGTAAAAATGGCTATCTTGCCAAAAGCAATCTACAGATTCAGTGCAATCCCCATCAAAATTCCAACTCAATTCTTCAACGAATTAGAAAGAGCAATCTGCAAATTCATCTGGAATAACAAAAAACCTAGGATAGCAAAAACCTCTTCTCAAGGATAAAATAACCTCTGGTGGAATCACCATGCTAAAGTTTTACTACAGTGCAATTGTGATTAAAAACTGCATGGTACTGGTATAGCGAGAGACAACTAGCCCTATGGAATAGAATTGAATACCCAGAAATGAACCCGCACACCTATGGTCACTTGATCTTTGACAAGAGAGCAAAAACTATCCAGTGAAAAAAAGACAGCATTTTTAACAAATGGTGCTGGCACAACTGGTGGTTATCATGTAGAAGAATGCAAATTGATCCCTTCCTATCTCCTTGTACTAAGGTCAAATCTAAGTTGATCAAGGAACTCAAGAAGGTGGACTCCAGAAAATCAAATAATCCCATTAAAAAATGGGGCTCAGAGCTAAATAAAGAATTCTCACCTGATGAATACCAAAGGTTTGAGAAGCACCTGAAAAACTGTTCAGCATCCTTAATCATCAAGGAAATGCAAATCAAAACAACCCTGAGATTCCATCTCACACCAGTCAGAATGGCTAAGATCAAAAATTTAGGTGACAGCAGATGCTGGCGAGGATGTGGAGAAAAAAAAAAAAAAAAAGCTTGTACAATGACTCTGGAAATCAGTCTGGGGGTTCCTCCGAAAATTGGACATAGTACTACCAGAAGATCCCGCAATACCTTTCCTGTGCATATATCCAGAAGATGTTCCAACTGGTAAGAAAGGCACATGCTCCACTATGTTTATAGCACCCTTATTTATAATAGCCAGAAGTTGGAAAGAACCCAGAATGCCCCTCAACAGAGGAATGGATACAAAAATTGTGGTACATTTACACAGTGGAGTACTACTCAGCTATTAAAAAGAATGTATTTATGAAATTCCTAGGCAAATGATTGGACCTGGAGGGCATCATCCTGAGTGATGTAGCCCAATCACAAAAGAACTCAAATGATATGTTCTCACTGATAAGTGGATATTAGCCTAGAAACTTAGAATAGCCAAGATATAAGATACAATTTGCTAAACACATGAAACTCAAGAAGAATGAAGACCAAAGTTTGGACACTTTGCCCCTTCTTAGAATTGGGAGCAAAACACGCATGGAAGGAGTTACAGAGACAAAGTCTGGAGCTGAGACCAAAGGATGGACCATCTAGAGACTGCCATATCCAGGGATCCATCCCATAATCAGCCTCCAAATGCTGACACCATTGCATACACTAGCAAGATTTTGCTGAAAGGACCCAGATAGAGCTATCTCTTGTGAGACTATGCTGGGGCCTAGCAAACACAGAAGTGGATGCTCACAGTCAGCTATTGGATGGATCACAGGGCCCCCAAAGTAGGAGCTTGAGAACGTACCCAAGGAGCTAAAGGGAACTGCACCCCTGTAGGTGTAACAACAATATGAACTAATTAGTACCCTGGAGCTCTTGTCTCTAGCTGCATATATATCAAAAGATGGCCTAGTAAGCCATCACTGGAAAGAAAGACCCATTGGTTATGCAAACTTTATATGCCCCACTACAGGAGAAGGCCAGGGCCAAAAAGTGGGAGTGGGTGGTTAGGGGAGTGGGCGGGGGGGTATGGGGGACTTTTGGGATAGCATTGGAATTGTAAATGAGGAAAATACCTAATAAAAATATTAAAAAAGAATCAACGATAGAAACAGCTGGATAGTAGCACAATCAGAGTTGATTAAGGAATGATATACTTCTAAAGGGAAAGGAACCAGGTCAGAGATAGCAGGTATACTAGAAATACAATTGGATCATGTTAGATGGTTGTGACATGGCATGTGCCTACCACAGCCTTTTTCCATTGATGCTCTATCTATTATATGTGATCATATATGTAGGAGATGGAGATTATCAGTCTTTCTCTCTGCTAAGAAAGATTAATAGTAAGTGTGTAATAGTGCATTATAACCTTTAAACATGCCAGCCTCAGTTTCAAATCAACTTCTTAAGGTGGACTATGTTATCTCTCAGGCATTGTATATGGATAGCGATTAGACAAAGCCATCTTAAAGAGTTTTATTATATGATAAATTTGAACTTACTTTATACACTGCTCTCCTGAAACAGACTGACATATCAGTTGCTTTTCTTTTGCATTGACCAATTACCTGACAGAAAGAGCTAGGTGGGGATCTGAAAGAAAGTTGACATCATCTTCAACAGAAAGGTTGTTAAAAAGGAAGATATGGCAGAAGAGCAATCCAAGAAGGAGAGGAGAGGAAAGGTGACACTCAGCCCATTCCTCCCATTTTCCATATATTTCAGTCCAGGACATCAGGACATAGGCTAGTGCCAAGCACAGTCCATAAGTTCTCCCTCAGTTAATACTGTATAGAAATGTCCTCACAATCACACCCACAAAGCTGTCTCTTCCCGACATGACTCGAATGCTTTCAAGTTGACAATAAGAACATTTAGAACTTTGCCACCATTGATGGACTAGCCTGATAGATAACATTCTAACTTTAAAATAGCAACAGCAACAAGCTCGAAGTGAAATACATTGCTTAACCAGTGACATTCTACTGCTGTAGAGATGAGTGTGGGTGACTCAGCTGAGGCAGGTTGGGAGTCTCTGAGAACAATGGCTTTTGTTCCATCCTGGTGGTATTTGATTCATATCTTCCCTGCATTTGATCTATGCAACTCCAGTGAATTGTCTCACCTCTTTGATCATCATTTTCTCTCCTGTTAAATTGCACTAAAAAGAAAATGTACCTACCTCATCTTTTAATACATATCAGCCCTATTAACACTTGCGTCTAAACTAGGAACTCTCAGGTACACGTACTGGATAGACACTAAATATATTTCTAAATGCTTCACCTACATTGATGCCTTTGCTCAGAGGAATTACTGAAAGTGGTTGTCTTCAGCCCCATTATATGGAGTGAAAATAAAGATTATACAAGAGATATGTTGCATCATGGAGGTTAGATTCATCTTGACATCATCTTCAAACTTTGACTCTGAATCTCTAATCCTTACTCAGTGAAAACTTATAATTTCATCTATGAAAGAATAAAAGTAAATGTGTAATAGCACATTACATCCCTTAAATACACCTACTTATTTCAGTTTCAAAATAACTTTTTACGCTGGATTATGATATCTCACATGCTTTTTTTATATGAATAGAGAAGATTACACAAAGCCATCTTAAAGGTTTCTTCTTGATTTATATTTTACATAATGTGATACAAATGTGTTTAGTAAAGTTTTTTGCTAAACCTAAGTTTTTTGACAAATATTACTACAATTAATTCAGTAATAATATTAATGATCTTAACACTTCAATGGAAAGTATCAGAAAATAAAGTCCACCTTTTTGCTGACTCTAAAAAAAAAACCACAGTTCACAATAAACATTATACACCATTTTAGGGTAAAACAATGCATAAATATATTTTAACCAACAGGAATTATGAAGCAAGCAAGAGTATTATTCTAACATATGACAAAATGTACTTCAAGTCAAATATAAACACAACCAATAAGGGAGATAGTGTATAGTCATTAGGGAAAAATACAACAGAATATTTTACTCCTAACATATGTTACAAAAGACAAATCACCAAATTTCAAAAAGGAAACATTATTAGATTTAAAACCACAGGTTGACCACAACATAGTGATAGTGAGTGATTTCTTTCTTGTTTTATTGAATTAGATTCCAATCCAGAAAAACAGAAAGCAACAATTGGACAAAGTTTTTTTAAAAGGTTTTGTGGCAGCATAGTTTAGAAATTCTGCCCAGGAAATCCCTTTGGAAACTGGATGTATATGTACATATCCAAAAGAATAAAGACAGCTACAGGAAGAAAATTTATTAAAGTCTATTTAACCCTTTGTTTTCCAGATTAGTTCAAAAGATATATTAGTTACTCCTTCCCTATGCTCTATATACCTTCATATCTCTCAATAGTCTCTAGAGACTTTTGGCAATTTCACCCTAATTTCATTTCATCAACACTCACTGAAGGTCACACCTATATTCACTGTTATTTCTTCCTCTGCTGAAGATGGAGTATGCAAGTAAAGACTCTCCTATCTTTCAGTTAATGGTTTTGTCAAAAGAATCCCACAATAATATTGGTGAAATATTCCAAATAATTCATGGAAATATTTGAAGACAAAGATGCTTCTACTGAGATGTGGGAAAACAATGGAGAAGAGTAATAACAGCTGAGACTATGAAGAATGAAGCACATGGCCTGATATGGAAAATCAAAGGGACTGCATCCTCCTACTATCAAATACACACTTATTTTCTCTGATGGGGAGTTTCCTTCCGAGGACTTCTTTGCTCAATGCTGACAGTAAGACCTATTTTACTTGCACTCTTTTCAATAATGCAGTCTGCTTATAATTGTTATTAAGATTGCTGTTATGGTTTTAAAACTGGCAAAATATAAACATCACAGAGCAAATGCTCATTTTATGCCTTCCCTCCTTTTTCTAGTACCATTGCAAGCTCCATGCCTCCTTAAGGAGTCTTAGCTCTTCTTGTCCCTTGCCTCTCATCGTCTTGATAACCTGATGAGCTTTTCTGTAACAAAGAACAACCCAGTCATCAAGCCCCCTTTCCCTTTCAATTCAATGGCTCCGTCTCTCATTTTTATTGTCTTGAATTCTTACCTCCTTGGGCCCAACAATTGCTTGGTTGAAAGTATACTCTCCATTATTCACTAACCCATTGCATTTTCTTTATGAAAACTCTGTAAAAATAAAGGATTCCTTTTGGTTGATCTCACCTAAACAATGGACCTAAGTGAAACAAATACAACTAAATCTGGAAAGAGTTCTTAAGAGGAAGAGGATTAAAAGGTCAAAATGTGCCACACTGAGCTAGAATGTCCACCTAAGTTAAATGATCTTCTGGGTTTCTAGAAGCACCTTGTATTTTTTAAATTCATTTTTCATTTCCCACTATGTAGTTTTTCATTTAATGGCTCCAAAATAGCTGCTTCTCTCTAGGTATTTTATACCACCTCCCAACTTCAGTATGGATGCTGAAATCAGATTCAAACAAATATATGCCAGGTTAACTATGATCCCTGTTGCCCCAACATTTATAGATAACATCGTGGCACAATGTCAGAGTGATCAGCATTTCCACTGTTTTTTGTTTTTGTTTTTGACAAAATGTTCAAATTCTTGGAGCAAGACACATGACTTAGTACATACATATTTATAAATCTAATACCATTTGATGTCTAAAATATGAATAATATGTAATGTGAGTGTTCTTGCCTTAAAAACTAGTAATTTAGTGTGAAGTTCCTTATGCTTATTGCAAAATAGCCAAATCACATGAAATAATGCAGTGTAGTATGATAAAAAAATGGGAAGAATTATGTCAGGGGATAAATCAAAGGTTATGATATGTGAATCACATTCAATTCGCTTGCAAGTTGGTCAGAGACAGTAACATATGGAAAAGCATGCATGAAAAGGCAAAACCACCACCTTGGGGGAGGACCCAGAGTAGAGGTGTATTCATTGAGAATCAATCTGTGACTATCTGTAGTTCAGAACCCACTTTCTCTATTTACCAAATGCATCCGCTATATCTTAGGCTGCTCAAACACAGAACTTTTGAGAGTCTCAACTTTCTTGACTATGACATGGGGTCATGATTCTATCAGGTTCATTGTATTTTAATAGGGAAAAAATGATTGCTTGAGCATAACACAAGGAAAGTTGGATTTGTTCCATAATAAATCTTGAATAAATGTTAGCCAACATGATTACATTAAAAGTGAACATAATAACTTTGACTTATAGGCATAATTCTAGACACCTGAGATACTTTGAATGTATATTCTATTTTGGAAAGCTAAATAAATAAAGAAATGAATATTTAAATGAACTAGAAGTGATATTATGTATTCTAAAGAAAGACAGTGTATTATATATAGTAATTTGTTGTTTAAGTTCTCAGGCCAATCTAATTATCAGGTAACATTATAGCTGAAACTCCCAAAAGGGAAAGAATGACCACTCTCATGAGCTATGTACAAAAGTTCTTGAGGTCTGAATCATGAAAACAGAATCCTTCTGTGAAATCTCTCTTTTAGAGGAGCAGATGATACAGAAAATATGATTAAGTGTGATCCTAGAGAGATACAAAGAATGTAAGTGAACAGTAAGGATGCTGGCACTGATTATACATAACACAGCCAGGTGCAGAGTTGAGTGGAAATGGAGCCACAATAAACAATATGCATGATTTGTTCTCAGTTTTAATTCAACACACCTAAAAGAAAGAATCCTTTTCCCCATTGTTAATCAACCCAATTTGTATCAGCAGGAACACTTGCTCCTGCTTTCCAAGCAGAGGCCCTTTTCAGAAAGGGAAACTAGAATATTGGTACCTAGCATGGTACCCCCTGGCTTTCTATTTTGGACAGGGTAAATTATTTTTTTGGTGGATCTTAACTTTGTCTTTAATTATTCTGTCACTATGAATGTCAGTCCTCTGTTAGCCAATGGTCCTGTTGAGATGATATTTGGATGTGGAATATGTTTCTTTCATCCCTCAATGAAGGAGAGTCCTGGCAAACAACAAATGCTACACACAACAGATCTGTTGGAGCATGTTTACTGCAAGGACTAGAAATGAACGTGTAGGTAGAGAGCCAACAGAGAGTTAAGTGCATTGTGGATGATGACACAAAAGCAACTGTTGTTATCCCAAACCTCATGGCACAGAGAAAGGAATGGCTACTGGAACTCACTGAAAGTCATAGCTGTTGAAACAGCCTAACAGCCATAGCCTCAAGTATATATATATATATATATATATATATATATATATATATATATATATATATATATATAGTACAACCTTAAGAATTTGAGAACAGTAAC
Source organism: Mus caroli (assembly GCF_978045245.1). Lineage (NCBI taxonomy): Eukaryota > Metazoa > Chordata > Mammalia > Rodentia > Muridae > Mus > Mus caroli. The sequence goes on from NW_028227261.1 coordinate 86,665,255, forward strand.
AAGAGAACCTTCTACTTATGGGCTGGAATTTTTAGAAGCCAGTATTATTAGAGAAGCTATAGGCAGAAGAGAAGCTCTTCAATGATATCAAGATATTAATAATCATTACTTTCAGATGTGTCTAGTTATATGACAATTAATATTACTACCAAGATATGAAAATGCAAGCTATAATAAAGACTAGTCACATAAGAAACATCTACTGGAATAGTAGTTGTATGGATATTATGAGACACACACACATACACACACATGTATGTATGTGAGTGTGTATGTGTATAAGATGTATATGTGTATGTATGTATATGTGTAGGTATATGATGTATGTGTATGTATATGATAGATAATAGAGGGAAATGGTTGACAGTTATGTATGTTTCTCATTCCTGATAATAAAATCTTTTTCATCTTGTAAGTGGCAATTAATATAGAGACTCACATCCATTTAAAGTGCCAAAAAGGGGTCATTGGGTACTCATACCCAACTGACACATATTTATCACATTATCGACAAGGTTGCATGAACATTGAGGAAAGTCAGCAAGGACCAGAGGTCAGGGAGTATTACAATAAGATAAGATATTCTAGACATTACAGGACTGTACTAATGAACTTTGGAGAGTTGTGGTGACATTGGCATGACTTGAACAGAAACCAGGTGAGCTAATTCTCTAAAATTGAGGAGGAGATATTGATGAATTGCTCCCCATAACTGAGGAGGTTTTGTGGCAGGTGATGGCTTTTGAAGTAGGAAGAGTCAAGTCTTTGCTTTTGTTTCTTTTTCATCCCTGTGGCCCATGGTAGATTCTCATGTCCTACATCTGTACTCATATGGACAGCACTCGTTTGGATACTGAGTTATAGACAAAGAGAGGATGGGAAAAAGTAGCAAAAACAGAAAAAGCAGCAGAAGGATACAGAGAAGGAGAAGGAGAGACATGAAGTTGTAAAAGAGTTGTGGGAGGGTTCTATCAAAAAGAGCTGGAGGAGGATCTGTTCCAGTCTGGGCCACCCCTGACATCTTCTTTCTGATCCTAGCAGAGTCCGCTAAGGGCTCCAGAGTGCTCTCCACGCAGCAGGACCTCGGGATCACAGGTGACTGGAACGCAACATCAGCTCCAAAGAATCGTGGAGAGTCTTGTCCCAGCAGGAACGGGGGGGGGGGGGGCGGGGGAGGAGCTGAGAAGAAAAAGAGAATGAAAGTGACCACACATGATGCACTCATGCATAAAATCACCAAAAATATATAATAAAAATTCATTAATATGGTGGCACAGCAATCAAAAGAATAAAGTAAAAACTGTGGTGAAGGTTGTTACGTGGATTGAAATAGGATCTTCCAGTTTTGTCATTGTCATGGAAACTAAAGGTTAGCTGTGAACATCAGACTGATACCATCTCATAGCTATATTCCAGTGCACATGCTTTATATCCTTCATCTCATCATAAGGATTCGGAAATGGGTATCAGCCCAAAGCTGTAGATTGGATCGGGAAAGTATTCTATTCTGGAAAATCCAAGAGGGAGTCAATTTTTTTTTCAGCTGCCAAGCATGATTTTTGTTGTAAGTTTTGAAATTTTTCCTTTTGAAAACCTAACACAGGATCACAAATAAAATATGTGGGAGTATGGAATAGAAGAGAATATTTAAAAAGCTTATCTGACGGTATAGCAGCTACTGCTTTCCTTTGTCCAAGCCATGCCTCCAACTTTATTACCTGTTGCTTAGTAAGCTCTTTTCATTGCCTGGGTCTTTCTATCATTGCCAACATGTAGTTAACAGGATTAAATTGCATTATGCATGTCAAAGGTGTTTTTTTTTTCTATTTATTTATTTATTTATTTATTTATTTATTTATTCACTTTAGATCCTAACCACTGTCCCCTTCCCAGTTCCCCAGGCTCACACAGCCCCTCTCCCCATGCCCTCCTCCTTTCCTGATGAGGAAGGAGTAAGGCCCTTGCCCCAGTACCATGACTATGAGAAAAATGACTTAATGGGAAAACCCCACTTAGACATTCCTGAGTTCAAAGGTTTTTGGTTCTTTTTTTTTTTCTTTTTTCCTTCTTCTTCTTGTCTACACGCATTTCCCATTATGGATTGTTTTTTGACTGTGAAAAATTAGAGCATGTTTCTAAACCATATTTTTGTCTGATGCCTGGAGCCATCTGGCTAGGCTGTAAATCTTTCCTTTCAGTGTTAAGATTTACATTTTTTTTTTCTGTAAAAGATAGGTTGCAGCATGCACACAGAGAATCATGTATGCAGACATGCAGTACAAGTGCTAGAAAAATGTACAGCTTATGAGGGCATGAATGTGGAGTATATGACTTTATAATCACATATCCAGCTAGCAGATGTGACATGTGCTCAAAGACACCACGAGACTTCATATTCACCATTAATATTTCCAGAAAAAGGGGTCTGAAACCTCAACTTTCTAGCTCTTTGTTGCCCATGGATGATAAGACCAGAAATTCATAAGACTCTGCACCTTGTTGCCTCTACCAGTCTTGCAAAGAGTTTTGAGGCCAAATAAACACTTAACCCTGGCTGAACTGTATCTCTAATATGACAGTCATGAGGAAAAGTCAAATTTCTTTTCATGACTTTCAAAATGGCTTGAGGAAGACAAGTTGTTTTATGTATTAGATTTACCTGGAATTTACATTTTGATTGGCCAAGAGTCGGCAAGTTTCACAGTAACCTATCGATCTGCCAGAGACATTTGACAGCTTCGAACAATTGCAGAAATGGCTTTTAAAACTCAGCTGGTTTGTGAGTGCTGGGAAATTTTCTAAGTGGGCAATTTCATCCATCTTATAACAGTTCTTCTATGTACCCCATAAATCTTGGGGTAACTTTCAATAAAAGCAATGGATAAATACTTTGAAAGATATCCACGGAATTTCTTGTGGAATATCCTTCTATTGCTGCTTTCTCCTTCCATTGGTACCCATTCCATTTCTTTCACCATTCATAACCCTTAAAAGCTCTTTCGCCTGTAAATCTACAGTCCATTCAGGACCTGCTTGCCTGAGAGAGATAAAGACATTAACTGTGTGTCTCCAGGTTACCGATCCAACATCTTTCTAAAACTTGTCCTCTTCTCTGTGACCCCAGTTCCAGACTCTGAGCCAGGAATCATCTTTATATCTCTTCTGTCTGAAATATAATTTGTCATCTAAGATATATTTTTATCATCTCAAACCAGCACGACTTCTTTCATCCTGTGTCTGCAGATATCATTTCTCACTTATCATATCTGTCTTGAATTGCTGTGGTTTAATTCTATGTAAAAAAAAAAAATAAGAACATACTATGTTTGGGTTATTGCTAAAAGGAATGCATAAAGATGAATTCATAACAAGCCTACTAGAGTATCTTAAAAAACCAATGGTGAAAGTATGGCATCCAGATCAGAAGCATCAACATTGTCTGACTAAGAAGTGTGTTCTATCCTAACTTCCAGCTCAACCTAACATTTACATTGTACAAATGAATATTTAGAGGATAAGCTGAATTTTATGGGGCAAGATATGAAACATTAGGAAGACAATAGGGCTTCCCTGAGGGGAAGAACTCACGTGGTGCTTTAGAAGCTTCTCTGGAGAACACACTTAATCTAGAAGATAGGGACAGCAGGGGAATAATTCCTGTTTGTCAGATATTTAATATTCAAATTACATTTTTCCTGGAATGTCCTACCATGGTATACTTTGCCAATAGATCAAACACAACAGTTTTTTCCTATTAAGAATTGTAAACTTAGTTCTTTCAGAAAATATTTCAGGTAGGCAATGAGAATCAGGTGGAGTTGGCTGAAGTCAAACCATTTTTATTTCCAGAATGGTGTTAGAGGATCTCAGGCAGTAGACTCTCTGTTGGAGCATCCTAGTGAGTCATTCACTAAGGATTAGACTTTTTAAAACTGAATGCTAAATAATAGTTTGAATTTACTCATACGGACAATAGGGGAAGATATTAAGGATATGACCCAGTAAAATGGTATCATCAGGGCAGTTTTATGATTAAATATTTCATCTTTTGCTCTTTTTAGACAGTAGACTGCCCATTAGAATCGCCTAGAGAGTTTTAAAACTCATGATGCTCAGACTATACCCCAGACCAATTAAATTAAGTTCCCACCAGGTGTACCATGAGTCTCGGTAGTTTTAATGCTCCCCTGGGGATGACCTGTACATTCAAATTTGAGACTCAGTAGTTAAGGCCATAAACGTATTGAAATAGGAACATGTTATCTGTCCATTCCTGTGTCCTGTATGAATCCACTACAATGCTTCACATGATGAAAGGCATAGCACATGGCCTCTAGTGCATTAAATTAGTGACTAGCCAGGATGCAGGGGTACGCAGCTAACTTCCAATTCAATTTGCCTTTTCGCAAGAGGGGAGATTTCAAAGGCATCTTCTTATTATGCCGGCATTGTCACCCTAATGTTAGGGGTTCTGCTGAGAATCATTCCCTGAGTGTTTACCTGAATCCTTCAAGTCGTGATTTTCTTCTTATCTCAGTTGAAATAGCTAGAAATCACAGCAGAAATTGATAAGCTTCAAACCAAAGACATGCCCAGCGTAACATGTGGGTACTATTAAGCGGGTTCATAGTTGGAAAGGCGAAGAAACAATTGGAAGCTTAATTCTATTTTTAATACTATTTCCTCTGAGTCCAATTTTTAAAATACCACTGTTACTAATATTATCATTATATTTAGAATATTTGCATGGCCATGTGTATTTGTATCCTTGTGTGTTTCTCTGTGTATATGTGCACATGTGTGTGTACCAATGTATCCGTGTATATGTGCACATGTGTATATATGAGTGGGGGGTGGGGTGTGTGTGTGGGTATGGGTACACGCATGCAGTTCCATGGTAAACATGCAGAAGTTAGAGATGACCTTCAACTCTCCCCCTTTCTACTAATGTCATAAGAACTCCTTTACCCTCTGTGCTGATTTGAATAATAGTGTTTCCTCCCATTTTTAAGTGTTTGATATAGGAGCTGTGGCCTTGTTGAAAGAAGTAGGCCACTGTTAGTGGACTTTGAACTTTCAAAAGCCTACCCTAAGACCTCCCAGTCTCTCTCTGACTGCTGCCTACAGATTAGAGTGTGACTCTCTCAGCTACTTTTCCAGGACCATAGTTCATGCCTTCTTGCATGCTTCCATGCCCCCCTTCATGATGAGAATGGAGTAGCCCTCTGAAATTTTGAACAAGTTGAATGCTTTTTAAAAGTAAGAGTACCCTTGTCACAATGTCTCTTTACAGAAATATATGTTTCACTAAATAGACAATTCCTTTATAATTCTTTCTCTACAACATTACCAATGATGCCTCAGTTGTCAAGCAGATTGATGTTAACTTAGTAGAGATGGTAATATAAGCAGATAGTTGTTGTGGACTTGCACAAATGTAATATGATGGTGAGAATATTAGAGTAAAAATCTTTGGAGATTGAATATCACATAATTTTATTTATGTGAAATGTCCAACTTTATACAGAGAAGAAATAGTGTAATCATCCTCTACATTAGGGACAAAAAAATAAACTGCAAGATGTAACAGTAAAATATAAAATATTTAGGATTTGGGGTAATAACATCATGATCAAACTAGATTGTGTCGGTGGTTATACAATTCCATAGAGTTATCCAAACTAGCTGAACTTTATGCTGCATATATGGGTTTCATGTTACAAAAATTACATCTCAGTAAAAGCATTAAAGATTAGAGATTGCTTCCAAGCCTTTTCTATAACTACTACAGTATATGTTACCATCCTATGCATATATTGTAATTTACATAATTTTTGAGACAAACTGTTTATTTCTCGTTCATGTGTATCTATGTATACCTGAGTGTAAGTGTGTACACCACATAGCTGTGAAGGATAATAGAGTAATTAAGACCCCTAGACAGGACTGGAGTTCCTGGCAGTTGTAAGTTTCCATGTGGGTGGTGGGAAGTGAATATGAGTCCTGTGCAAAACCATCCAGTGTTTTACATGCTGATCTTTCTTTCCAGGCCTCAAATCATTTCATTTGTTATGTTGTTTCTAAACATGCTATCAGCATCTAGGAGACATGGCTCAAGGATTTAAGAGTGCATGCTGCTATGGCAGAGCACTGGTCTGCAGACCTCAGTACACATGTTGGTCAAATCCCAACCTCTTGTTACTCAGCCCTAGGATGACCCGATACATTTGGCATCTGTGGAAAACACTACTCACATGTGCATACCTATACACAGATGCACACACATACACATAATTGAAAATTAAAAGAAACAAAATTGAAATATACTGCTGATAAAGCATATGCACTTAAAACCCCAAATTTCTGCAATGTGTGACTTTGTGAGTGTTTTCCCCTGCATCATAAATGTATTTTCTTCACAAATACTGTTTTAAAATGTTTTAAAGTTTTTGTTTCCAGTTAAAATTGTTAAGCTCGTTTTTCCAAAGATGTAGAGATTTATACCCCAGTAGCAGAGCAGAATGCTGATCTCACAAATCCCTATTTAGAGTAGGATTTCTTCCCTCCCGTTTTGCTAATTTGAGAGGTGAGGATAATAGCTCTTTGCTTTAATTTGCATTTGTTTAATTGCTAGTGAGGTTGCTACTCTAAAACATATGTTTATTTAGCATTTATATTTTCTCTTTTCTGAATTGCTTCCTCATGACATTTTACAGCTAGCTATAAATTAGAATCTGAATGTTTCACGTAGATTTCCTTTATGCTTTCAGCATCACCGTTATACAGTTACAGACATTTATCTGAAAAGTTTACAGTCCTTCTCAGTGATTCAGTGTTTTCTTTGATATTTAAGTAAATGTATTTTTAGTTACATATCTACATTTAGCTACATATCTAAGTATAGTCACATTTAGTTACAAATTTACATTTGCTGTGTGTGTGTGTGTGTGTGTGTGTGTGTGGTTTCACTTTCTAAAATAAAAAGCAACCACGTTCCCTTTATACCTCTACTTGATCAGTTGTCAGGATCACTTACCTTTTCCTTTAAAAATTTACACTTAATTTTTCAGTAATCCTGAAGTTCTCATCACAGAGACTTTTTAAAAATGTGGCAAAGGGGTCCAGATTACCTATAAATAACACTTAATTCTCACACTTGATTGCCATTAATACTAAACTTCCAGGGAGAATAAATTGAATTTTTTATGTATGTTTACACATTGACATGCCTTACAAAAATATAAACAAAGAGATATTCATTCCCTCTGCTTTGAAAGATGAGAGCAACCCTTTTGAATAATTCTTTTAAGAAATGACAGTGACGCAGAAACTTGTGGAAATTGGCGCAGAAAGTCGTAACTACAAATGAAGTGGGGCTTGGGGAGTCGTGAGGAAGAGAAGAAGGAAAGATTGAAGAAGGCAGAGGAGTCAAGGACCCCTCAAGAAAACCTACAGTAACCCATGTCCATAGGGGCTCATGGAGACTATACTGCCAACCAGAAAGCATGCATGGGATGGACCTAGGCCCTCTGCACATAGGTAGCAACTATGCATCTGGCCCTTAATGTGGGTCTCCTAAAGTGAGAGCAAGGCCCATCTTTGATTGCATTGCCTACATTAGGATCCATTTCCTCTAACTGGGTTGCCTTTTCTAGCCTTAATAGAAGATGATCTAGTCTTATCATGTCTGAAAATGCCAAGGCTGATTAATGTTCATTAGAGGCCTCTCCTTTCCTGAGGAGAAGAGGATGACAGGTGAATTGTGGGAAAGAGGAGGTGATAGGGAGAGACTGGGGAGAGAGAAAAGAGGGAAAGCTGCAATCTGTATGTAAAGTAAATAATAGCTTAATTCATAAAAAAAAAGTAACACCAAAAAGATTGACAGCAATTTTACTGTCATTCTTTCGACTAAATTTCAGAGTTATGTTATTAAGATTCTAACAAGTGTGTCTCATTTTGATTGGAAAATAAGATAAACCTGCAAACTAACTTAGGGACAGTTGATCTCTGTACACTACTACACCTTTTACATGGTAACTCTTTATTTTCCTATTTAGTCAAGTGGGTTTTTTTTATTCTTTTTTGCAAAATTTTGTTTTGTTCACCCCTATCTTTCATTTGTTTTGATAAAGCTATTCATAACTCTGCTATATTTTTCTATTGCTGTTTTGAATAAGACATTTTAAAATCGCATTTTACATACCGGAGGTATTTATCCTGTAACTTGTCTCTTCGTTCAGCTTTGTTATTCATTTAATAGTTGTCCGGGTTATACTTTTGCAAGTTCTGAACATCAAAATATATCCTTTGCAAATTATGATCATTTTGTCTCTTTGCCTTGGACAATTGTTCTTTAAGCATAACTTTCTAAATTTCAAAAAACAAAATTGTATGAATGCATCACAGGACGGGTATCTTATTGAAGTAGTGGAAGGTCTGCCACGTGAAATGATGTAGCAGAGCAACGCCATGAAAACAGGAGCTTCATGGAGCCTGGTCTGGTGGAAAATATAAGCCAGGGAATCCCTAGATCCAAAGGGCTAAATTATTAATATAATTTAGAAAAGTTCCTCTGCTGGTGAGCAGCTGAAAAATGCATGTCTGTCCTGTAAGACACACTGTCTTCTCTATAGGCAACATAATTGCTGGTCATTCAAATTACTGGCTAACCTTAGCATCAGCTCTATGTAGTACTGCCTAGTTAATGTTAAGCCAGGCTAGAAATATAAAGTATAATATCAACACTTCAGCAGACGTATGAATACTCCTTTTTGTAAAAGTTTTTTTCTTTTTCTTTCTTGCAGCCGGGCATGGTGGCGCATGCCTTTAATCCCAGCACTTGGGAGGCAGAGGCAGGTGAATTTCTGAGTTCCAGGACAGCCAGGGCTACACAGAAAAACCCTGTCTCAAAAAACAAACAAACAAAAAACCAAACAAACAAAAGTTATTTTCTTGCTTTATACCATGTAGATTCAATATCTCATTTACTCCCAAGGCAATTTAGAAAGGACAAGAGTTGTCTGTTCTTTGAAAATCGCAAAGATATTTTGTGGAAAACAACTTTTGAGCATAGCAATTTACTAAGAAGTAACTCTTTGATAACTCTTTCAAAACTTCTCCACAGCCATTGCTTTCATCAGATCAGGAGTGGTTTATCTTTCTACCTGATCATCTATGCCTCAGAACCATGTTTTATTAATCTCTTTATGCCTGGATTTAGGCATGATACCTGGACCTGAAAAGTCACACTGGTTTGTGTTGAGATGGGTGTTGCATATTAGAGATAATGTACAAACTAGGAGGAGGACTGGATATGGAGCCACAGGAAAGAATTTAAGTACCATCTTATTTGTTGTTCTTGTTTTGTTTTGTTTTCCAGTTAATAATTTAGGAAAGCTTTTCTATTAGCTTGTCTAAATCTCAGCTATATACAATGAACATAGAGATATGTGTGGTATTAGAGAAAATTTCAAATTGTTTTATCTTGTTCTATCATTCTGGCTTGAGCTTATATATAAAATCTGAATTTCTGCTGGAAAAGAAATAAACCTCAGACAGTATTTTTCAGAATCTTCTGTTTATTCTTGTAAAACCAAGGATGCATTGATGAATAAGAAAATAAGGTAAATACATAAATTATGCTTTATTTATCTATTCATATTGGAAAATAATCATTGTTTGCTCAAGACCCCAGATCATTACCTCTTGAAAGTTTGTGAAGTATATGCATGACATCACACTATTTTAGTGAAAAATCCTTACCAGGTATCCTTATTCTTCCAGTATGGCTCCATATTATTATAGCCATTTTTACATTTTAGGGTACAAGCTCTAAAGCTCAATTATACATAGTCTCATAAGGTTGCGTCGGTATTGATGTTTCTGAGTGTTTTGGTTAATATTATTAAAAGTGCATATGTACTGTATGGACTTATATTGTCCCGTTAATTGAACTTTTTGTCAAGAAGGCTTTATACAATAGGGATTCCCTGTGTGATCTGTGTTTTATCACTTATATAAGATATGTTGCTTGACTGATTCTATTCATTCAGTGGGAAAGACAGGTAAGTATTTGAGATTCACACAGAGGTGTGACTGGGTGACTTGTCTAACCCCGTAAAAAATATAAAGGATAATATCAGTAAGAAGCACCCAAGTTCAACAATGTCTGAAATATACTAACTGGAGTCCCAGGATCAGGTCATTTCAAGCTCCAGAATTTAACATGCATTTCAAATATGAGACACAAGCAATGATTGTAAATGTGAAGGCATTTTCTGTTCACCCCAGGCTAGGATTTTTTAATTTATGAAAAAAGAAACTGTCAAGGTCTTCAAGAAAAGCTCTTAGATATTCTGACCAATGGTTTATTTAAAAATCCAATAATACAATTTCCTTAGCATCAGGAGGCAAGAGACCTTCGCTTAGCTGAATGTCCCATAAATGGGAGAGAACTAGGTTCTAAGCACATGAACTAGTTTACAAAAAGACTTCTACTTTTTGGTCCAGGATAAGATATAGACAATGAATTCCCTTTCTGAATATTGCCAATAAGAATCTCTCTTACTCTCTTACTACCCATAAGATCCTGTCTATTCACATAATTTATACACAAAATATAAAATTTTAGACATGAATTTGAAATACATAATGGACCTGTCATTTCAATCTAGTTATAGCTCAGGGTAGGAAAATAGCTTCTCTACTTAATATATGGCCCTACCTTATTAGTTCTACGAGATCAAGAGAAGTGCAACTGGACTCCTGGACAATCACACTACCCTTCTATGTAATTTGAAATCCTTAATGTTAGAAGAGGACTAGGTTACCTATGTCCACTAGATCCATAATATAAAATTTTATCAAGAGATAAAGCAAGAAATTTTGAATAAGCCTACTAGACTATGGTTAATATGAACATAACTGTTCTTGGACAGGGGAGTAGAATATATACATAGACAAAATTGTGATGGAAGACTATGTAATCCAGAACGGAGAAAGAGGTGACAGTGGCCAGCTGAGTGAGGCTTGGGGGAATGATGAATAAAACTCATATGTTAAGTTTTATTGGAATATCTCCCTTCTATTAACTTGCATATCTTGTAGGAAATTTTATTCCTGGAAATGCTATAAATAATTACACAGATTTTTGATTGAGAATGAATTAGCTATCTCTCATCTTCCCTCTAATTTAATTAAGGAATAGTTATTAAATATGTTTTATAAACCTGGATCACAAGTCAAAAATATATGAACAAGACACTTAGATCTTCTGGTCTCCTTGATCTTAAATTTTATTTAATAGAATAAAAATAATACAAGCAAGACATAAAACCTGTCTAAAAATAAACAAGTATATGTAGCAAATTAAAAAACATGCTAAGTGATTAGACTTGATGGAGTTTGAGGACTAAGGAGATGAGGAGAGTTTTCCCTTAAAAAGAATGTTCAGAAAATGCTCCCAAAATAGTGACAGAAACCAAACCTAGGAGTTAGAACTGGCTATCCTGAAATGTCCCGGAAGCTGGGGTTTAGCTCCAAATTTGATCACAGAGAACTACATGAAATTCATATATATTCTATGGCACCTTGACAAATTCAAAACCTTGATTTTCTCATATATAAAATGAAGATAAGTATGTTTATCATTAGAGCTTCTCAAGAATTTAGTAATAATGTATGTAAATTTCTCATCCAATAGGTGTTCAATAAAAGTGATATTAGTATGTTAATAATAATTATTATGCTGGTGTCTGTAAATGAGTAATTCACAGTAAATAGGCCATGTAACTATACACACTCAGACATAAATAAAAGTAATCCAAAGTAATAAAGTGGGAATATAGCAATGATTACAGAGGGAACAAATGAAATACAAAATAAAAATTAGTAAAATTAAGCAAAGAAAATATTTAGATCTTTGAATTGATGAACAATTTTTTAATTGGTTTTTTATTTATTTACATTTCAAATGTAATCCCCCTTCCCAGAGCTGGACCAATACAAATGCAGATGTACACAGCCAAACATTGGACTGAGCGTGGGGACCCCAATGAAGAAATCAGAATAGAGTATTTTTTCCTCCCTCTGAGGATTTAGTAAGATTTTTTGTTATGATTCTTATTTTTATTAGATATTTTATTCATTTACATTTCAAATGCTATCCCCTTTCCTAGTTTCCTCTCTTAAAGTCCCCTATACCCTCCCCCTGCCCTGCTCCTCAACCCTCCCACTCCAGCTTCCTGGCCCTGGCATTCCCCTGTACTGGGGCATATAATCTTCACTAGACCAAGGACCTCTCTTCCCAATGATGGCAAACTAGGTCATCTTCTGCTACATATGCAGCTAGAGACATGAGCTCTGGGGGTACTGGTTAGTTCATATTGTTGGATGAACAAATTTTTAAAAATTATTTTAAAAGGAGAGGATTAAAACTACTAAAACAAAGAATAAATTAAAGACAATTATCATGGCCTTCTAGAAGTTAAAAAAAAATTATCCCACTTGATTGCTTTAGGGATTGTCTTAGTCAGGGTTTCTATTCCTGCACAAACATCATGACCAAGAAGCAAGTTGGGGAGGAAAGGGTTTATTCGCCTTACACTTCCATACTGCTGTTCATCACCAAAGGAAGTCAGGACTGGAACTCAAGCAGGTCAGAAAGCAGGAGCTGGTGCAGAGGCCATGGAGGGATGTTCTTTACTGGCTTGCCTCCCCTGGCTTGCTCAGCCTACTCTCTTATAGAACCCAAGACTACCTGCCCAGGGATGGTCCCACCCACAAGGGGCCTTTCCCCCTTGATCACTAATTGAGAAAATGCCTTACAGTTGGATCTCATGGAGGCATTTCCTCAACTGAAGCTCCTTTCTCTGTGATAACTCCAGCTGTGTCAAGTTGACACAAAAATAGCCAGTACAGGGATTGACATGATTTTAAAGCTTGAAGTAAATACAAGGTGCTCAGAATAACACAACACCTTGGAAGAAAAAGAAATGATAAATGTAGAGAATTCTCATCTCATGATTTTAAAACCTCACTCAGAGCAACAGCAAATACCACAATGGAGTGCTGTTTTGTTGTTATTGTTTGTTACCTTTTCTTTTCTTAATTTATTTAATTGTTTTTACAGTCCAGATTTTATCCCCCTCCCAGTCCATTTTCTGACTGTTCCACATCTCAAACCTCTTGCCTCCCCCCTGACCCCCCGCCCTTGCTCCAGTTTCCACAAGGATGTCCTCACTCCCCACTCCCCACCCCATCAGACCTCCTAACTCCCTGGGGCCTCCAGTCTCTTGAGAGTTAGGTGTATCCTCTCTAACTAGTCCAGACCCCTCAGTCCTGTGCTGTATATGTGTTGGGGGCCTCTTATCAGCTGGTGTATGCTGCCTTGTTGGTGGACCAATATCTGAGAGATCTCAGGGGTCCAGGTTAGTTGAGACTTCTGGTCCTCCTACAGGGTCGCCCCCCTCCTCAGCTTCTTCGAGCTTTTTTCTAATTCAGCCACAGGGATCAGCAGCTTCTGTCCACTGGTTGGGTGTAAATATCTGCATCTGACTCTTTCTGCTGCTTGTTGGGTCTTTCAGAGGGCCGTCATGATAGGTCCCATAGACTCAGTAATAGTGTCAGTCCTTGGGACCTCCCTTGCAATGGATCCTAGTTTGAGCCTGTGTTAAAAGAAAAAAAGAAAAAAGAAAAAGAAAAGAGAAAAAAGAAAATAAGGAAGGAATAAAGGAAACAAATAGAAAAGAAAATAGAGATAAAACAGAAATGAAGATTGAAGGTAATCTTATTTTTGAAAAAAGTAACAAAATAGCAAAGTAGGAGTAAGAATGTTTTATTGAACAAATGATATTGAGGCAAAAATCAAAGCAGACCATAAATGTTCATGTAAGAACCAATATAATTTTGGAACACTTAGAAAGTCTAATGTTAGGTTTGGAGACATTGTGTTCAGCAGAATTTCTTTGACTAAAACAAGTGAAAAATGAACTAATGGATAAATTACACTTCAACACACTGAATATTTTATCCTTCAAGGGACATTTTGATAAATTCAAATAGATATCTCAAAGAATGAATAAGTATTTGAAAACCATATAGTTTGTGAAATATTTTATGTTTAAAATAAATAAAGATGTCTTACAACTAAACAACAAATGGATGACCTAATGAAAACTGGGTAAAGACTTTCAAATGACAGCTCTCCAAAGAAGATAAGCAGATGCCAATAAAACACAAGAAAAGATTATCAAAGCCACTAGTTACTCAAAAACTACAAATGAAAACCACAATGAGATTCAACTCTGCAATCCCTAATGGTAACTCTTGTGTAAACAGCAGATAATGAAGAAATTGGGAGCAGATACAAGAAGAAACTGCAATTTTTACATGCTGCTATTCCAATTTAAAATGCCATTGTCACTCTTGAAAAGTATCATAGTTGCTCAGAAAGTCAATAATAAATGAGGAGTGATCACCAAGAGTCATGGGACCTCTTGGAGGTAATGAGTACTTTTTAGAATTTACTATGATAATATTTATACAACTTTGTGTTATTCATAATCCAGATGAATTGTGGAATATGTAAATAACCCCTCAGTAATGCTACTAAAAATAAAGTATGAAAGTAACTCTTTCTCCCACCACACCCTCAACAAAGCTGTGTGACCAGCTATTTGTTTGAATTTGTAATTTTGCAGTAAAATTTCCAAACACTTCTCATTTGGGAGAAGGGATGTACTTGTGTGGAAGTGAGCAACCTTATCCACCATATCCATATATGATGGAATGCCCTTAGGTTGTAGGGGCAGACACCTAAAAATACAAGATTGATATTTTTGTAATGTTTTGCCACATTGACACATGTTTTCTCAAAATCAGAAGAAACTTTTGGAGCAATGAGAACAGTGATGAAGATGATGATGGTGGTAAATATTTGCTAAGCAATGGCTGTGTCATGATTCTATGCAAAGGACAAAACAACAGTTTAGGCTTTAGAGCTTCCTTAGTTCTGACAACTATTTTTATTATGATTTTTTTCACTATTTTTAATAGGGTAGTAGAAAGTCAGATAGCTTAACCCAATCCAAAATTGCACTGTCCACAGGGGCAGGTTTGGCATTTTAAATTCAGTTAGTCAGGTCCAAGATTCATACTGTAAACTTCTAATTATATTGGGTTTTTTGTTTAGTCATATATATATTATTTATCTATTTTTTTACATATTTAGGTACACTATATATTGTCATGGTAGAAAACCTGAAAAAATGCTTCACCTAGGGAAAACTAGACATATGAAATGAAGATATATGGTTGTTATTAAAATTAAAATATATCTTTATATTTAACTTGACAAGAGATACATGTGACACAGCAAATCAAATGCAGGTGCTAAAGCAATTGAATTATTTTATCTGTTTACATAAATGATATGTATGTGTTGCAAGCATTGATGTCATTTGTTATAAACATACTCATATACATCTCAAAATACATTTACCTCTACTATATATGTAAATTATACAAGTGAAAACATTTGCTGAGAGATTTGTCTGTTCTATTCATATCACAGCAAAATGTTGATTGCCTCTGAATGGAATTAGACATGTTTTACTTATAGCATTTTTGTCTTTTTAATTGCTTTAATATGATCGTCTTTGACCTTTGAGCTAATGGATATCTAGATGTTTTCCATTTCCCTTGGGCATACCACTACTGCTCATTGTGAGACTCTCATAGCTAGGAGTCTGATCTTCAGTGTTCCAACCTCCTTCTGCCCTAACTGAATTTCCATTAACCCACAATTACAGATCCTGATCTCATCAGATAAGAGGAACTTTATTATAATGGGGGCAGAAAGAGCACCCAGTGCCAAACAATTAGTAAACACAGCCTTGCTCCAGAGTTGAACTGCTCTTCACACACAGGACAGTAGAAAAACCATTCACCATGTTCACCAGCTGCTCCTCCATGTCTTCTCTCATTCTGTTAGTCTGCTAGATTCTTTTCTTTCCATCAACTTTCTCAGTTTTAGTTGTCAGTCTCAACTAGGAAACTACAGAAAAAAAAAAAAAGATTGCTCAGGTCAGTTAAGTCTGCAATCAAAAAATGGTGGTTTTCAACAATGTTGACTCAAAACCCACAAAGCATCGTCTAAACAGAGAAAATATTGCAAATATTTGGATATGCCCTTAGCATTTTATTGGTGGGCAGTGACTTTGAAAACCAGGTAAAGTCAATAAATCTGATAACAGATTGATTAATTGTTTGAAACAATGAAAAATTCCATTCCTTAGAACTGGCAACTCAAGACTCTGCCCTTCTCCAAAAAGCTCAGTCACTGTATTTCCGAATGTTTTTGAGTGGGGTTTACTGCAGCTGCTTCCTGAAGGCTCATGGTGGCTAGAGAACAAAGGGACATTAGATACTGAGTTCAATACTCCTCCTGTAAGATGGCACTGCACTAGAAATGTCTTAATTCAAAGGGCTGAAGTAAGTTATTGGCAGAATTAGAATTCAAAGCTGATCTTTTGTCATGTGGTTTGAGTTTACACAGTGTCAGGCAGTTGAAATAAGGCAATACCATACAAAGGGTAAGAGAAGTAGGGGTGGCAGATTGGGATGAACTGCAAAGAATATGGCCTGCGTCTGTCCTGAAAAACTCATTCATATTTGTAGGCTGGATTTATTCCTATAGTGCTCAGTGTGCCTACTTATCTCAAATAACTCATATAAAAAACTCCACCCACTCATGAGTGGTTTTGCCTATTTCATTCATTAAGTATACAGTATCATTATTTTAATCGCATTTATTAGCTTAAGTTTGAATCACTCTTTTGAATGATTTGAACTTGTTACAGTACAACTGGAAATGTGATTTTCAGTCCTCTAAAATCACTGGCATTTTGAATTTTGCTTTAATGAAAAAATATCCCTGTTATTTCCACCTATCGTTTAAAGTTCTGCCTTTGGAGTTAAGTAAGAAACTCATTCCTCCTCAAACTGACAACTCTTGAAATACATGAAAATGGTTTGGATCCCTCTGAAATTTTCTCATCTCCCTTAACCATTCTTTATATGATATATGATATTTAAATGGATGGTATATTCAGAAAAGTTAAGAAAAAGTCCCTCCAAACCAAAGAAACTTTTCTGAAACTTCATCATTATACCACAAATTAATCCAGGGTACTAAAGTATTCTAAGAAATGTCAAAAGAAGAGGAGGAAATGTTCGGAAAGGAAACATGAGGAGGGTATTTGAAGTTAATAATAATGGCACTTAACATATATCAAAATCCTACAGCATGTCAAGGATTCTGTTAAAAGTCTTACTTGTATTATTAAATTCAACTGACAGTTACTCCAAAAGAGAGCATTTTGTCCCCATTTTACGGATGAATAAATTGAGCCCTAACTTGTTCAATCAAACTGTCCTTAGTCACTTATCTCTAGAGTGGCAAAGATTTTTAAAGCTGATCTATTTTTGAAAAAACAACTGATTTAGAGTTAAAATACTTGCGAGTAAGGTCTGCTATTGCTTTTGGATTCTGTACTTAGCTTCTTCAGTCGTGTCTTTTGTCATGTTCTTCATAAATCTCTCATTTCTTTGTATTATTATTTATAAAACATTAAATTTTCAGAAGAGAACAAGATAGTCTTATTTTGAATATATTCAATTTTTCCTACTGGTCAAGTAGTAAAAGGGATACAGCAATAATTCATATATGTGAAAATATCTCCCTTCTATAAACTTTAATTCATAGTAACTCTCTTCCAAGGACAAAAAATGGTAGGTTTTTTAGAATATTTACCCCACCAAGTGCTGCTTTAATGAGGAAATGTACAAACATAGAAAGAGCAGAAGTCTTTCCTCTACATCAATTAGCATTTTATTAAATGTGATGAATCTCATTTGCTTTTAAAAGTATAGTTCTTAAATGACTTTCATTTGGACATAGTGATGTGCTCTAACATTCAGAGAACAGAAGATAAAATTGGGTGTCCTGTCATTATTACAGACTCAGCTGTTATGGTTATGATGATGAATATGAGATTATTATTATTTTTTATTGTCTTCAGCAAATGAGTTTCCTTTTTTTCCCCAGAGCTTGCATATGTATTTCTAATTTATTATTTTACTATTCCATTTTGCTTTGACATTTTTTCCAAAGAAATGGGGAAAGAGTAAAAATGGGATGTGAAAAAGGACATTCCAAGGCTGCTGACCTTGGGCTTAGGGAGGCCTGCTGGTAGCTGACTGGCCCCAGGCTACACTGCAGCCAGAGTTTTGTCTCTCACTCCTCTGCACTCAAGGCCTCCATTGATTAGACACTGACTGCTTTACAGCTACAGCCTTGGATAGGCAGTTGGAGAAATTGATTGCATTCAATTCCCAGCCGACTGAGACACATCAAGTAGTCTCCAGGTTCTATCAATGAGTGCCTTAATTTCCTTTCTTAATTACTCCAGTAAGAAGTTCTTCTGCATATCCAGCTGGAGAGAGAGACAGAGAGAGAGAGACAGAGAGAGAGACAGAGAGAGAGACAGAGAGAGAGAGAGAGCGAGAGAGACAGAGAGAGACCGAGAGACAGAGAGAGAGAGAGAGAGAGAGAGACAGAGAGACAGAGACAGACAGAGAGAGAGAGAGAGACCGCGAGACAGAGAGAGAGAGAGAGAGACCGAGAGACAGAGAGAGAGAGAGAAAGGAAGGAAGGAGGAAGGGAGGAAAGGAGAAAGGGACAAAAGGAGGAAAGGGAGAGGGAGAAGCTTTCCCCAGCACTAGGTCTTTCTTAATGTGTGCCATGAAACTGGGTCACATTTTATCATTGTGAATTTTGTAGATTGTTAAAATTTTTGATTAGGTAATCAAGAATCAAGTTGAATTCAAGACTCAACTCAGCCAACTAATCTTGTATGTTTGCTGTTATTTTATATAGCTACACATTATTTTCAAATCTTCAGTGAAAAAATATTGCTAAGGCAGTTGTAATAAGTACAAATGTTTATAAATACCAAAATAGATATCATCTCTGCTGCTAGTCCAGTGAGGACAGAAATTGCAATGTGTGCTACCCTTTATTGAGTATTTAAGGCACTAAGTTGAAGGATAAATGCTAAAGCTGGATCATTCACTTTGTTATTTTAAAATAACTCCTTGTGATAAGATAAAAAGTTTTTTACTCCCTTTCATATATGTGGGAACCAAAGCATAAAAGTTTAAACCAATGGTTAAATGAGTATTAATGATTATTTTCATGGTTCCCTAAGATCAAGAGGGAACCATGAATTTAATCTAATTTGTTATCTAATGTAATACCTAGCAAACTGTTTATATAAAATTCTTCGGTGTCATCTAACCTCATGGTGAGTATGTGTCAAACATAAATAAACATACATAAATAAAATCCTCTTGGCCAGAATGCTGTAGTTAAAAATTCTCAGTTCTATTGCTTTATTAGAAAACAGAGAATCTCTCTTCTCTTAGTGTTTGTGTGCTTGCATGATTACTTTTAAAACATGAAGGAAGTTGGAAGTTATAATGCATCATGATCACAGAAGTTTCAAATTCCATATGTGATAGATTCTTATGATGTCAAAAGCAGGCTTCTTGCATTAATGTTCCATGGAGAACTTGTTCATAACTCTCTCTCCAGCACTGCACAGCATGTCCTTCCAGGGCAAAGTTTCAAGACACTGCATTTTAACAAGAGCTTCTAGTGATTCATAGAAAAATTGACATTGAGATGCAATGAGTTTTTAGTCAAATACTCATTCCCAACTCCTCTCTGTGCTGATATACTTCGGTCATATACTTCAGTCCTTGTGGATAAATCATGACTGGTTAAAGTCAATGTGCTATCCCCATTCTTTTTGGCTGGTCATTGGATAGAGGAGAGCATGTGACCTGATTCTGGCTAATCCTAACTAAATGTTTTAGAAAAATTCCTCTTTCTTATAAAAGAGAATTTTATAGGAAAAGATGGTTCTTTACTTAATTTTCTTTTCTTTGATATTTTGGAAAGAAGCCAACATGTGTGAGTCTTGGTGATACTGCAACACTTTGACACTATAAGGTGACATATGAGAAACAAACATGGTGAAGGTACATATTAGAAAAATATAAATGCCATGAATCTGTGCAAGTGATTGCCAGGTCAACTGATGCTGATCTAATTGTATGAATAATAAATAGTCTTTGGGTTAATTCACTGTTAGTCAAGATCTATTATTGAAGCCAAAAACATCTTAAGTCTCTCCTTCCCCATCTTGCCTTTAAGCATTTCATCTTTTCAAAAATCAATGACGAAAAGTCATCATGAAGCTTTGTCAACTAGGCCTGCTGTCTATCATGTGAAAGAGCTAGATGAAGAGAAATTAAAGTGGCCATTTGACTCTGCTGTCAAGTATGAGATATCATAACTAATCGTTGGCAGATTCTACATTGCTATAAATTGATGGTACAAAACTTCAACCTAAATTGATACTATTGAGCAAGGGCATGAAAACCATGACCCACAGGAAAAATCTGGCCACCTGCCTGCTTTTGCAAATTTTATTGGGTCATAGCCCCACTTGTTCACTGTTATGATGCTGCTTTTATGCTACCACTGCAGAGTTGAATAGGCATCAAACAGAAATGATCCAAAGAGCCTAATCTATTCAAATCTCTACTGATGTTTGATAAAGATGATGAAATTCTTAGGTAAAGAGAAAATCTTATGCAGCATACTTATAACCATCTTTCTAACTCAGTCTTTCTAATTGTGAAGTATTGAACTATATATTCTGATTCATTGACTTCTTTCTATTGAAGCATTTCACATGCCTAAAGCATTCATCTTTAAATTTTAAGACATGTTATGTGAAATAATCTACAGAGACAAAATATATGATCTGAAAGAAACAACAGTAATGTGTCTCACATATATTCCTTGAGCAAAAGAAGAGATAACAGATGGTCCATTTGTCTTAAGTATGAGAACAGCAACAGAATAAAAACAACCTTTACTAACACCTCATTGGTTCAACAAAATATTTAACAAAAAGCAACTTAAGAAAGGAATGGTTTAGTTTACAGTTCTGGAGGATGGGGGCAATCTTAGCAGGGAATATACATTCACTGGAGCAGAGGGTAGCACATTGCCATCAAAGTCAGGAAGTAGAAATCAATTAGTGTTCTAGTATTCCTATTCAAAAATTTTCCTTCTGGTTTGTTTTGTTCAGTCTGAAAGCTCAGCTCACAGAGTGGTACCACTAACATCAAGTTGACTGGCTCTACTCCAGAAAAAAAAAAAAAACTAATCTACATATCCTTTGAAGGTAAGCTGATGTCCCCATCCCTCCACTGGGGGGACCTGTCTGGCTACAAGCTATGGTTTTTTGTTTTTGTTTTTGTTTTTGTTTTTCAGATTCCACATCCCCAATTTTGGGCATTTAGGCTAAGGTCACCCACATTGAGTCCTGAGAGCGTCCACCATTCCAGTTTCTGGGATTTTCTAGAGTTTCCCCATACCCCCAACAGCTGCTTACTTCCATTCATTCTCCTGACCATCTGGGCTTCTCTCTTGTCTCTCCCCATACCAGATTCCGCCCCCCCTCTCCTCTCTCATTCCCTCTCTCCTTCTACCTCCCATGATAATTTTGTTCTACCTTCAATTTATATCTGTTTTGATAACAGTATGTTCACTGCATCTGCTCATTTATTTAATGGATTAGAATTTTTTTGTTTTAGCATTTATTTTCTTTAAGTTTCTTATATTCTAACTGTTAATTCCCTATAATAGCAGGAGTAGGAGGGGGAAGACTTTTCTCCTATTTTGTAACTATGTCTTCTCCCTAGTTAGTTGTTCTTTGTACAGAAGCTCTTGAATTAGGCACAATGGTCAGTTCTTGCTATAGCTCCTAAATTATTGCAATCCTATTCAGAAATCTCTTTCTATCCCAACTTACAAGTATTTTCCCATCACAGTTTAAAAGTTTTGCCTCTTTGATCCATTTTGAGTTGATATTTTTACAGGATGAATGACAAGGATAAGGTTTAAGTCTTCAACAAGTGAAAATCTAGGTTTACTAAGATCATTTGTCAAAGAAACTGTCTTTATCCAACATGTGTCTGGCATTTTTATCAAAAATTAGATGGCTATAAATTCATGAGTTTTTTCCCCTGGACTCTATATCTGATTCTATTGGACTATATGTATGTTTGTATTAATTCTGTCTTATTAGCTTCACAGCTAGATTTCCTGGAAGGAGAACTGCCTAACAGGAGTTGTCTTGATTTTTGATTGATATTGTAAGGCCCAGGAAACTGGGATGAATTACCTCCTTGAATAGGTGGTCAAGAGCTGAATTATAAAGCCAGCTGAGCATATAAGCAAGAAAGCAGGAGCCAGTAAACAGTTTAACTACATGCTTCAGGCTTTAGTTCCTTCCCTAACTTACCTAAGTACTAGTCAACTCTCTCCCGATTTTCTTTTGGCAATGGGGTTATAAATCAAATAAGAACAAGCACCATGCTGCTTTTATTGTTATGGCTCTGTTGTATAACTTGAAGTTAGGTGGAATGATGCCAGACAGACCTTTGCTTTTCAGTATTGCTCTGACAATTCAGGGTTATTTGCGTATCCATATGAATGGTAAGATTTTTTTATGCTAGTCTGTTTCAAGATGTCAGTTCAAGGGTATTTTACATTTTTTTAAATCATTAAGTAAAACAAAAATGTTTTAAAAATTAAAAGCTTGTAATCTCAAACCTCAGGATGCAGAGACAAGAGGATTGCCACAATTTTCAGTCCATCTAGGTCTCTGTAATAAGTTCAACAGCAGACAGAGCTACATTGTGAGCTAACTCTCTCTCTCTCTCTCTCTCTCTCTCTCTCTCTCTCTCTCTCCCTCTCTTCCTTATACACACACACACACACACACAAAACTAAAAACTAAAAACTAAAACTAAATCCAAAACAAAATTTGGATATAGTATCATTATTGAACACAGGAACTCAAACCAGTTGTGGTGATGAACACAGACCAGCACAAGATAAAGTCAGTTAAAATTTCCAACATGGAAGCACAAAGAGCTGCTGAAGCGTGGGCACTAGATTAGGAGTTATTGGCAGTTAAAAGTTTCTGGAGGACAAAGTTCATATTCTTTGTGTGATTGTCTCTGATCATTTCTTCATGCCCCAGTTAATACTCACACACCTGTATAAATATGGGAAGTACTAGCTGGATCCCATGAGTTATGTAAGTCAATGAATGAATAAATAGATAGACAAAATAAAGGCAGGCATGAAGTGGAGAGGGAGATATGATGGGGATACAGAGGAAGTTGAGAAATTATGTGTAGGTATGATCAAGATACATGCTATATATGAAATCTTCAAAGAATAAATTAAAAATTGAAATTAAAACAAAAATAACAAGCCAGGGAAGTGAGACAAGCCAACAAATGAGCAGTTCATGTATTTGCTATGTTGTAGCAACTGCAACATTTTTAACTGGCAAAGCTTTAAATACCTCATCTATAAAGAGAGAACACTACTTTTTCTGTTCCATGGTCACTGTATCAGTTTGAAAGTTATAACTATATATTATACGCTTTCCACCTGGTGAAAGCCCCCGTTTCTTAGGCTGTCAAAGACCAGCTGCTATGATGTCATTATAAACTCAGGTACATGGAGAGAAGCACTTCGTTCATCCTGAGGATCACCAGAGTATGAAAAGAAAGCAGGGAAGAGGAGGTTAAGATGTGTAGAGGCGAGATTTTACTTTTCTGGTAAATTGCAGACTTTTCATTTTAACAGAGAAGTTACATGGAGGTAAGGTGCAGCTAAAAGTTGCCCCTGGAAGACCTAGCAATGAACCTGCCTTTTAAAAAGTGTTTTATGTCTGCAGAGACCAGAGCTTCTGTTGCTTTTCTTTTTATTAGAGGCAGTACTGATGACTGCCATCACTATTCTTTTAGTGTACCTATTGGGTACCACCACATATTTAAAACTGTTATCTCATCTAATCCTTACTCAAAGCACCATGGGAATCCTTGTCATTTATCAGGTTTTTTCCTAAGTACTAGGCACTTCTCCAAGCCTTTTACACATATTAATGCATTTAATACTTGTAACAGCCTTGTGAGATAGGCACTATTGTTATCTCCAGTTTATAAATGAGGAAATTGCAGCAAAGAGAGATTAAATTACTTATCTGAGGCCATAGTACTATCAAGTAATGGAGCTGGGATTCAAACTCTGGCAGCTGGGCTCTGGTTGTCATTCTCATAGCCATTATATTATATCAACATTCTGGGTTTATTATGCCCATATTCATAAGAACTGATACCATACTCAAATGTCTTGCTCAATGTCACTCTTTTCTGCATTTCGTTGTGACTGGGCTTATCTTCTTCATGACAATCCTATCTGCTAGAGAAATAACGTGCACTCCTGGCTCATAACGAATGCTACATCACACAAATGTCTTAAGGCAGGAAAGAATACCACAAATAGCATTTATTTATTTCACGTGCATACAACAAGAAATGTTTATGATATATGTCTGTGGGCATGACTTTGTTGTGTGCAAGAACACACGAATAAATGATCTTACATGGGTGCAGGTACATGTGTGCACCCAGGTGTGGGTGAAAATTTGTTATTAAGTGTTTCTCACTCTTTCTTTCTTTCTTTCTTCCTTCCTTCCTTTCTTTTTTCTTTCTTTCTTCCTTCCTTTCTTTCTTTTTCCTTTCTTTCTTTCTTTCTTTCTTTCTTTCTTTCTTCCTTCCTTCCTTCCTTCCTTTCTTTTTCTTCCTACCTTCCATTCTTTTTCCTTCTTCCTTTCTCTTTCTTTCTTTCTTTCTTTCTTTCTTTCTTTCTTTCTTTCTTTCTTTCTTTCTTTCTTTCTTTCTTTCCTTCCTTCCTTCCTTCCTTCTTTCTTTCTTTCTTTCTTTCTTTCTTTCTTTCTTTCTTTCTTTCTTTCTTTCTCTTTTTGCTCTACAGAGAAGTCCATGGTTGAACCTCGAGCTTACTGATTCTTTTAGTAATGGTTTGCTTCGTGGATTTATGCTGTCTCTGCTTCCTGTGCACTGGGATTCCAAGTTGGCCATCATACCAACAGAGCTCTGGAATAAGTACTGGGAATCTGAACTGTGGTCTCCATGCCATGATTTCATGGCAAGTTATTTACCTCTCAGCAACCTCTCTGCCCTTGGGAAGTTTATTTTCCATTTTTTAATCCATATGTCATATTTGAGGAAACTGGGCATCATTGAAGCTGCACAATTAGTGAGAAACCCAAAATTAGGTCTTAGGCAGCTCACAGTGATAATATGCATCATTACTCTCAATGTTTTTCCTCAACCATAATGGGTGCATTCACAGTCCAATCTCTCTTCTCTCCACTCCCATTCCTGGTGAATTCTTCACTTTGGTGTCTTCGGGGGATTTGAAAAGCATTCCAATTTTTAGTGTCTATAAGAAATCCTTGGCAAGTTATTCTGAAGAAAACCTTAGCAGCAGATTCTTCCCTATGTTAGCAAGCAAGCCTCAGGCCACAGAAGAGCAGGTGCTTGTCTGACCCAGGTGTCACCTGCATTTGATATATCTCATTAGCCTCCAGCAGAAATGTGGTCTGACCTGTCCCTGCTCTAAGAAGCAGCCTCCTAGAGTTCAGGGAAGGTACTGAGGGCCTGTCTGTGAAGAATATAAATGTGAGTTCCTCTCTAATAGCATAGCAAAGGCATGGGAAGCCTATGCAACATGCTCATGAATGGAGAGGCACCATTATTTCTGAAGTAACTCCCAGCCAAAAACTTAGTAGTAACAACTGCCATGATGGCAGCCAGTCATCCCACATCATAAGTACTACAGAAATCCCACTTCATAAATAGTTCTACTTCTAGTCCTGGCTAAGAATCTGAAGTGGGTTTTGTTGTTGTTGTTTTTGTTGTTGTTGCTCTTGTTGTTGTTTGTTTGTTTGAAACAAGTTTCTTATATAGCTCCTTTTATTATCAAAGTAGTAGAGACCTAAATGCAGAAGAGAGAGATGAAGAAAATGTAACTTGATCTTGTAAAATGCACACACAGAGAAACACAGAGGGAGAACACACACAGAAACATAAAGAGAAAAAACACACACATATCTGTCTGTATATTAATATGTCTATCTATCTATCTGCCTACGTACCTACTACCTACCTACCATCATACCCTCCATCCAAACCTACCCATGTTAGTTAAGGTTTCATTGCTATAAGGTGACACCATAATCATGGCAAATCTTATTCATGAAACCATTTAATTGAGGCTAACCTACAGTTTCAGGGATTTAGTTGATTATTATCATGGCACATAGGATGGCAGTGTACAGGCTGACATTGTGCTGGAGAAGCTAAGAGTTCTACATCTTGATCCAAAGGCAACAGAAAAAGATTCTGTACAACACTAATTGTAGCTTGAGCATATATAAGACCACAAAGCCTACCTCCATGATGACACACTTCGCCAACAAAGTCACACGTACTCCAATAAGACCATACCCCCTAATAGTGTCACTCCCTATGGACAAGCTTGCAAACACATGAGTCTGTGGAAGCCAGATGTATTAAAACCACTCTATTACCTATCCATTATCATTGTGTGTATGTATGCATGTATGTATGTGTATGCATATGTATATATATATATAATCTTTTATTTTCTGTTTATCTTCAGAGTCAGTCTGCTGTTACTTAATATCAAGCAAAACCTCTGTCTTAAGGAAAGTCTTAAATTATTTGCAGAAGACACATATTATAGAGGATAATCTTTAAAACTATCTCTTTATATATATTAACTGTATATAAAAATGCCTCCATATAAACAACTACCCTAGAAGTTATTTTAATTGTTGTAGAAAAGACAGAAAACTGATGAAAAGCATAGTTTGGAGAGAACAATGTAGAAGACATTACACTGTGGACTAAATTATTGCCAAAATGCCTCTTGGTGTGATCATTCTTCACCATTAGGCATAGTCTCTTCGTTTCTTCCCTGGAGCCATCCTGTGCTCCAAAGTTTATCAGCTTACTCTGCTGAGCAACAAAAATGTAGACAGATCCTGAGAGAAATGTCGCTCATTAGCACCTATCAGATACATTCTCTCAGCTTAACTATCATAACAGCAAACTCTTAAATCACTTTAAAGGTACAGGAAGATAAAACACAGTAACGATCCTTGATACCCGGTGTTTAGCACAGCATACATATCTGCTGGGTTCAGAGCAGCACTCTCGATAGAGACCCACTGTGAACAAAATCCAGCTCCCGGCTTCAAGTAACATAGCTACAAAATGGCATGTGTGGTAACTTATGATAAATGTATTTTAAGAAGTGCAGTTGGTGATCAAGCAAGATGACACATGCTCACCATTAAGCCTGACAATTAGAATCCACATATAAGACCAAGAGAACTGACTCTTGAAAGTTCTCTCTCCTTTAAACTCCATACATATTCATTTGTACACACACACACACACACACACACACACACACACGTACACACAAACAGAGTTTTAATAAATTACCTAAAAAAAAAACAGACTTTAATTAGGGCCTTTCTTGCTACCTTTATAAATCTTATACCTGAAGGGACCACAGGGAATTGCCATATGTCCCCAAAACCTTTGATCTGCAGGACAATGTGGAAGTATGTGGCCTTGGTTGCTGCTTAGAGCCTTGGAGTCTCAATTTGCTAAGTTTATCTACCATTTCCTGCTCTTCTGACTGACAGATATGTTGATTATTAGCTATAGATGGTGATGCACTTATGTACATGGGAGCAGGGTCTATTGATCCTACAGGAGTTCATAGCAGCTTAAAACAAAGTCTCAAGTCATGTAAATTTGAAAATGAAATGGAGGTGGCAGATCTGACACAGTCTAATGGTAGAGACATCGACCTCTGGCCATCAACACCCTGCACCTGTTGTCTGTGGAGCACGTCAGCTGCTCGGATTGTTCAGTGTGAAATTTAATTTGGGTTCCTGGGTGAGCAGGGAGGAGGGTATGAAAAATATGACACTGGTTAATTTCATGTTTTACAGACCCAACAACCCCAAACGTACATTTCTTGGAGAAAAGAGAACCTGCAGGCCATTGTATGTAATGATATGTGGTCCATGGGGAAAATGAAGAGAGAAAGGGGAGGAAAACATAACGAATATATCATTTTCTGAAATCAAATAAACTCAGAAGCTACCATTTTAATAGGTTATATTGGCAGGCAGTGGGAAAAAGGCCAAAAGAATTCCCTTTAACTCTTCCAGTATATTCACACATGACTGCACTCTTTAGCTGGTCATCAAAAGCCCCTCACTATACCCTCATCCATCTTCCCATGCTTATAGCCTGCCTTATCCAAATTTTTCTTTGCTTCCCTCAAGATTACTGCAAAAAACTCAAACTCATATAAAAGGCTTCTTCCATATAATGAGAGCTATATTGTGTATGGTTCTCTGATGGAGCAGAAAATATGTAATGCATACATATTGTAAAAGGCAGTTAATAAAATAACCTTATTACCAGTGGTGGCTAAGGAGCCCAACAATGGCTACCTGTAATGACAGAGGGGTCATGAAACTGGTAGACACTAGTGAGCAATACTGGATATCATGGCAGTTTTAATCTAGATGTGCTAATATGGAGGATCTCTTTAGATCTGTTCATCTACAATTCACCTTGAAACTCAAAGAAAATGGAGTTTGATTCCAGTATAGAATTTCAGTAGTGGTATCAGAGCAGCATAGTCTGGCATATCACTATAATAAATCACAGTGAGGCACGTGCCATTGCTTTCTCCCAGACCCTTTACTCTCTGAACCACAAGAACATGATACTCTGAGTGGGTCTTCATCTTTGCTAATTTTTCCTATAAATGCTATCAAAGACCTGCTCAAAGATCTGCCTCTTAGTCTAGTTCAGACCCAGCCAAGCTGACAATCAATGTTAACTATCATGCATGGAGCCCATCTCCATCCCCCACATAAAGGCTTCTGTTGGCCTTTATCTCCAGTCAATCTAATATTTACCAACCACATTAGTCTCCATCATTGGGACTACCTTAATGTACTGTATGGCATCAATGTCTGCTGCTTATATTCTGAACATTTGTGTTCTAGTTGATGGTGTTATTTTGAGACTCTGAAACCTTCAGGAGATGGAGCATAGCTGACGGAAGCATGTCCTTTGAAAGCAATATTCCAAGCTCTGGTACTGGACTTTCTTCATGCTTCTAAGATATGAACTGCTGAGATAGAAACAAATTTTCACATGTTCCCTCTGCTATACTGCTAACAAGGGACTAAAATCTCTTGAAACTGGGAGCCAAAATTGACTTTCTCTCCTGAAATTTTTTGCTGTCAGGTATTGATGTCATCTTGAAGAAAAGTACCTAATAAAATTGTGCTTCTGCCTAGGGTTCCTCTTCTTTGGATCTAATTTTCTGACAAAAGCAAATTGATATACTCAACTTTAGCTTCATACTTATCATCTGTAGACCTTGACCAGTTTTAACTCTTTTCATATTTTCCATTAGTATAATAAGCACTCAGTTGTTCGGTGACATAATGTAATGTGTGAAACAAAATGCCTGACACATGGAGCATATTTGAATAGCTTATTTTTTTAAAATCAATTTAGCTCAGATATGTCTTTCATAAAATCTTTCTTAATTCTCACATGCAGTTGGATGGTATAATTTCACCTTGAATGTTCATTTGTTTCTAAAATCACTGTGTCCTGTATTATTCCAAAAAGCCTATGTGTGTTCTTCCTTCCACGGTTACATTGCATTTGGAACTTCATAGATTGTGTTTGGTCATATTGGTATGCTCAATGCTTATCCAAAATTCCAAAATGGCACTATTCAATATGTGGCTGAATTCATGAGTGGTGGGATAAAGCAGTGTTTGCATGCACAGATCACAATTTAAAGCTTAGATCATGTCTTATTTGGCTCCACCAGTAGAGTAAAATGGGTTCTGTAGATAGTGGTGAGGCTGCAGGGATGATAAAGATATGTTTCTAAGGAACTCACCTGGAGGAATCTGAATGCCATTAAAGGGCCTAATTTCAATCATGAAAATGGCAGTCAAGATTGGTGTGATACCTGGGTCAGTGATGGAATCACTATGGCAAGGACCCTGGAGAGGTTCTATGGAGCAGCTGCAATTTCAGAAAGAGAGGACTGGCTTGGTTAGGGAAAGCATTTATATATTTATTCCTCAAAGAGGAAGAGGTGCTTAGGGATCAGGCAGGCAAGGATTGAAATCTTCACATCTTTGTGGTAGGACTGCATGCAGGTCTTTTCAAGTCTCTGAATTTTTCACTTCGTCCTCTCTAGATTAAAGAAAGGAGCTTGGGAAAACCACGTGTGCTAGATGTGGATGAGGTTTCTATGTTTCCTAGTTGACTGACAAACTGTAAGTAAGTGAAGGTGTGCGTGGGTGTTTCTGTGTCTCAACTTTTTTTCCACTTTAGTTTCCAAGCTAAGACTTTCCCACCCTTCCTGTTCCATTTTATAGTCCATCCTAGAAGTCTTTCTTAGAGTTTCATCCGTAACATTCAGACCAACTCATTTGAATTGTTCACTATGATCTCTGCCTTGCTGTCTCACAGTACTTAGCCATAAATGTAATCAATTTTATGTATTTTATTGGATATATCTATGACATGACAGGCTAATAAATATCAAGACATAGTCATTAAAAATGATTATAGGTGTGTTTGGTTGGCACAACCTGAAGACACTGTAACTAGGTGGACAAACCAGGGAAATCTTCAAGTGTTTTATCTGTCAGGATGACACTCCCTGTAATAAAGAATTATCAGGCCCAATTGCTGATGTTCCCACATTTGCAAAGTTTTACCACAGACGAGTTTTATATTGGAAAATACTTTTTTTAAATTAGATATTTTCTTTATTTACATTTCAAATGTTATCCCCTTTCCTGGTTTCCCCTCTGAAAACCCCCTATTCTCTCTCCTCTCCTCCTGCTCAACAACCCACCCACTCCTGCTTCTTAGCCCTGGCATTCCCCTATACTAGGGCATAGAACCTTCAGAGGGCCAAGGCCTACATGTGTACTGTATCTATCATCAAACGACAAACACATAGGTAATACTTAATAAATATGTGTGGAATCTAATGTACTTACAAACACACACACACACACACACACACACACACATCTTTGGCAAGCCTTATATTTGTATACACAGGTCACCTCTAGTTTTACATGTCTTCCCTTATTCAATCATATAGAAGATCTACCAACTTAAGACCATAATTTTCAATTGAAAACACATTTTCTAGGCATACAATACCTGCCATATCCTTACTTACACCAACAAAAAAGTTCTAGCAGTTTTCACCTATGTACATTTTCCTCCAATACCTCCTCTATATATATTTTCACCTTCCCAGAGAACTGGCATCCTCAGCTATTCATTTACTCATTAATCACAAAGGCATTCTAACACCAGTACCCCAAAGCTCCCTGGGACTAAATTACCAATCAAAGAAAATACACAGAGGGACTCTAGAGGTGGCTCTAGCTGCATATGTAGCAGAGAATGGCCTAGTTGGTCATCAATGAGAGGAGAGGCCCTTTGTCCTGTGAAGATTCTATGCCCCAGTATAGGGGAATGCCTGGGCCAGGAAGAGGGAGTGGATGGGTTGGGGAGCAGGGGGAGAGCGGAGAGGATAGGGGATATTTGGAGGGGAAAGTAGAAAAGGGGATAACATTGGAAATGTAAATAAAGAAAATATCTAATTTACAAAAAGGAAAAAAAAAAGAAGGCTTTGTCTTTTATCTCGGGTAAAACATGCTTGAGCCAGCAGGCATTCAGATACATATATCATAGGAGAGAAAATGATGTGGTGAGGATGCCTAGGCCCTTTATAAAACATCACTGAACTCATATAAGCCATAGGACTATGAAATCTATGCCATTGAAACTAGATCTAAAGCCAGATATCAAGCAGAGGCTTCACATGTAACTTCTGTTAAAAAAAATTCTTTTCTCTCTCTCTCTCTCTCTCTCTCTCTCTCTCTCTCTCTCTCTCTCTCTCTCTCTCTCTCTCTCTCTTTCTCTCTCTCCCCTCTCTCTCCACATACATACAAAGACAGACAGACAGACAGACAGACACACACACACACACACACACACACACTTTACAATTTTCCTTAAAAAAAAATAGGACTCAAGCTGTAGAAAATAATTTTAATCAACACCATGCTAGTGTGGGCTGAGGGTGAAATAGGATATTAATGCTTTTATCTCTGCTGGGGACATGGATGACTTTGCCACTGATTCTATTCAAAGTCGCACTCCAGGTGTGTTCCCATAGCATTTCTGCATTAAACAGTGGCGAGACTAGGTCTAACATCTTTTATTATCTCGGCAAAGCTGCACACACCGTGTAGTGAGGCCATAATAAAAAGATCCAATACCCCATTAGCACAGCTAAATATTTGACTTCTAAAATCAAGTGGAAAATGAAACTCGACACCTGGAGTGGAGCTGGTGAGGGACTGTGATGTCTGCGACTGGACTATGCTTCTTCACTGTTTCATATCTCTGCAGTTTACAAAGGCTTTGGGGAGCACGTTTTCACTGAACTTCCATGACAGCTGTGCAGTGCAGACATTATTTAATCCTACTTGCTGGGAGGGAGCAGAAAATTGGAAAAGTGAGGTGGCATGTCAAGATGACTGGCCCTTAAACTCATACAGTCTGACTCATCATCAGATCTGGTCCATATGTGTTAGCCTTTACTCCCTGCTGATTCCTCCCACGGTTCCAACCCACCCGCACTGGATTGAGAGTGCTCTAAGCACAGAATGCGATTTCAGATTTTCCATAAAGGAGGTTATCTTCCTGTTTTCATTTCTCTTCTCACCCTTTGCCATCCTTCTACTCACCCCCCCACCCCCTGGCCATACAGACCAATGTGTAACTCTCGCTGCCTCTTTATTCACCAGTTTCTTGTGATGGAAGGGAGAGATGACTAACACACGCAAGGTCCATGTGATCATGCATCATCG
The DNA here is from genome assembly GCF_978045245.1 of Mus caroli. Lineage (NCBI taxonomy): Eukaryota > Metazoa > Chordata > Mammalia > Rodentia > Muridae > Mus > Mus caroli. Next base: position 86,698,332 of record NW_028227261.1, read on the forward strand.
CATGCAGCCAAACATTTACAGTATCAAAGAAACTAAAGGAACTAAAGACTGAAGAAGCTAGAAGTGTAATAAGAATGAAGGAGAGGTGGAGCATGGGAAAGACTTGGAAAATGGCAAGAGAGCTGGATTTCAAGTAAGAAATAGCTATGAGGGAACAAAGAGGGTGATGGAGCTGAAAATAATCCCCCATGGAAACAACACAAGAAGATGCTCAGAGCATAGAAGGACACCCTTACAGAGTCTTTCAATATTACCATAGGCCCCTAACATTGGATTGGTAAGCAAAGTAGATGATACCAGATATTTTAAGTTAGTAACTGTGGGAAAGTGTAGGACTGTTCCAACTCCACTGTGTAAGCACATAAACTAGGTCTTTTTAAGGTCCAGGTTCTCATTCCTTAAGTCTGAGATAGAGCACAAGATTTTTCTCTTTGTACTAAGGTCTCAGGTGCTGGCTAGAAAAACTATAAACCACATCTGAGTGACAAGATTTAGATCTGTGCAGTCCAGTGTTACAGCTACCAGCTACATGTGAATCTTACATAATTAAAACGCTGTCTTGGCTCAATCTGAAACAGAGAGTATGAAGTAGGTAATTCACTGTGCAGATCTAGATTTAAAAAATCGGAATAATCTTTTTGGTAATATCTACATGTTCTATGCTAAAATGATTGTATTCAAATATTGGGTTAAAACTGTGGCTATCAAGATGAAGTTGCATTGGAGGTTGATAGAAAAAGTTAATCACATATTGACTATATATTAACCTGGAGTATCTCATCCAGGTGAAGGACAGTCCAGCTTGTTTAATTTACAATGGAAAACACAGCAACAGAAGAACTCATGGGCCAGAAGACAGAATACTTTCTGAGATGTAGAGGGGACTATAAAATGACATTAAGAAAATTGATAATTATAATTAATTCCACTTACATGTACCATTATGAACTGTGGATCAAAACTTTAGAATTACTTATACTGGTTTTTTAAAATCATTTTTCTACCAGGCTATATAACCATAGATCTAGTCTCCCTGCCCTGGTGAATTTGCCCACTGTTCTTTCAGTACTATGGACCTTTCTATCTTGGCTTCCCCTTTTCTTAATGAACTACTAGCTAATAATATTATACACCTAGCTCATCAGAAAGTGCTGATTTGTCCATGGCAGAGGTTGCTAACCTTGGAATTGTCAGAGAATCTGGGGACTAAACTATAATTGGTTCTAATCTAAATATCTGACCTCAGGTAGCCTTTATGTGTATTCAATGTACTAAAAAGGAATGTAGAGTTAATCATATGCTTGTTTTGTAAATAGTTAAATTAAAGATCAGAGACAGGATATTTAGTTTATGTGACAAAATAATCAAGGTTTCTTGATCCCCATAGGTCCTCATTCTCTCCTCTGTACCCCATGTGAATATCATTCATGTGGGTCCAATATAGTATTTCTTCATCAAGGACATTTGTGTTTGGAGAAATGGAAAAAGATCTCCTTCTAGAAAAGTGCTCTGACAATTGGAGCAAGACAAATGCAGTATTAAAACTAAAAGGTGGCCCATTTGGTGTATTATTTACACACTGGTAAAATGTAATTCTCTCTCTCTCTCTCTCTCTCTCTCTCTCTCTCTCTCTCTCTCTCTCTCTCTCTCTCTCTCTCTCTCTCTCCCTCTCCCCTCCTCTCCTCTCCTCTCCCCCTTCCCCTTCTCCCCCTTCCCCCTCATTCTGCCCTCTCTCTCTCTCACTCCCCCCACACACATGTAATTTTGTACTTAACTTCATGCCTAGATAGTTCCCAATGCAAGAGGTCTCCCATGGTCATGATGTCATAAACCAAAGGAATCCCTGTATTCCCAGATGATTTCTTCTTAGAACTCCTTACAACAGGCTAGGTAGGGAAATATCTGGTTTATCAGTACCCTGCTTTAGCTACAACACTTACTAAAATTAGCCCTTTGTGGACTGAGTCAGGATGCCCTTTGGCTTTCTTTTCTGAACTCCAGGGGAATATCCTATTTGTATTCGCCTAAGGAATTTTAACAGATGATTCAGGCAGTGATGCTGACACATCAGCAACAATTAACTTTTGAAGAAATATCCTTTACTCTCCTTTGTAAATTCATCTGTTAAAATTGGAAGCAAAATGTGTAGCGAATTATCCATTACTCTACTTTACCCTAGCCAGTCTTCTAGGTGGGAGGACAGATTTATAAAAATGTTTCTTTTTGCCATTTAAAAAATTACAAAATGTTTCAAAACGAATATTAGAAGAAATGGTTTGGGCTGCATTTCATCAATCCAGTGTTAGAGGATTCCAGACCTAGAAAGTCACAATGCTTAGTATCTTCAGCATTTGTACAGATGAGAGTGATGTAAAAAAGAGCTCTCATCTCAAAGTAAATAAGCCATAATTCAATCTCAAACAAATACGAGTGAATATTGCAAGAAAACACAGACTTGGGGTATGGAAAATTCCATATTCCACTTCTAATTATATATTAAGCTTTTCATTGCAACATGAAAAAAAGTCATAGTTCAGCACCCTCTAAAAATGCATTGATGGAAGTACGTTAAAAAGAGCAGTTTACAGCAGAGCAGGGATATTTGAATTATAGATTCTACATGTTGTGTGATGACATTCTTAGCTTAGGGGCTAGAAATATGCTAACATCCCCCCAAAAGATTTTACATGATAGTCAAAATGACTTTAGATCAGACACCAGTAGGGAATGAAAGGCTAGCAAGAGGGTTAAAGATAGCCCCAGATTACTTTTCTCTGCATCTGCAACATTCCAAGTTCTCTATAATTATTAAGTTCCAATCAGCCTGTCAGCTTTGGTAGAATATTCATTATAGCTTCTATCTGGAAACTTTAGCTCATGGGGTGACATTGGCATCAAAGTGGTTTGAGATGCTCAAATGTCACAAAGATGTCATCAAGTTGACACAGACCCTTTTGAGACAATGTCAGTCTCCAGTGTCTCCCAACTACCCATACATACTAAGATAAGCAAAGCAGTGCTCTTCCCCACAAAGGGTTTAACACTAGGAATTCATGAGCAGAACTGTGGCAGAGTTCCATTACTTCTTCCTTGACTGGCTAAATGAGTTGCAATCTTGGAAGACTTTTGTCCTTTTTTCCACGGATGTATATTCTAGCAAATTTATTGAATAAAAATATAAATAACAAGACTAGACAGATACCTTCATCAGTTTAAAACACCTGCTGGCCCAGGGTTTGATTCTCAATACTTACATCTGACAGCTCACAACTAATTGCAACTTCAGTTCCAGGAGATCTGACTCCCTCTTCTGGACAATGCAGGCACTGTATGCATGTATGTACACACACCAATAAGCAAGCACACATGTAAACAGAAATAAAAACATATGAGTCATGTCTGTAACTTCATTTTACATTTATTCGAGGCATCCCTGTATTTGAATCAGCATTTACAATAATAATAGACCCAGGTACAAAATGTTTTAAGTATTTCATTTCAGCAGGTGGGATAGTTTGCTATTTTCCAGCAGACATTTGTAATTTTAAAGGCATTCTAGTAGCTGCCTTAACTCAATTAAAAAAAATATGTGGCCGTAAATGCAGTATTTATATTTTACTTAAAATAGATATATTTGAAAGCTTGTTTCAATTTATAATCAATAAAAAATTATTGAAATGTTTCATGATCTTTTCACACCAAGTTTTTTAAATCCGCCGTGCATTTTTATATTCATGGGGTTGCATAGTTCTGAGTATATCTATTTCAGTGTATCAAAGTGACAATGGCTGGGGGGACCATATGAGACAGTTCAGCTCCAGACCTAAATCTGTTTGGAACTTGGTAGCAACTAGAAACATAAGTGGGTTGGGAAAATTGGTTGGCTAAGGACCCCCAGCTCATAAAATACTGTGTCACCAAGCCAAATAAGCTGGAGAATGGAAAGGACCTCTTCTTAGTAGGGCATCTAACTGTCTCGCCCCCAAACGAGAAAGTAAACACAAGGCCCACTCAGTAAACAGGCCCACTCTACCCTTGAAGATGATTCCTTCAGGCCTTCCCACACCCCCTAGAACACATTTGACCAGAGAGTGTGCGCTGATGGAAAAGTTACTTTGGTAACTGGCAAAAGCAGTGTGGAGGAGCTGGGCCTCTGCCACGGGCCCAGGTTCCTCTGCCCCAAGCTTTGCTGTCATGCAAATTGATTTATTTTTCAGGAACTGGAATAGTGTAACAATTGCATCAAGGACATGCTGGTGGGGTGCAGATGCTGAGGCACTGATTACTATTTAAATTTCTATGTGAGTAGGTGTCCTGTGGGCACAGTTGGAACTCATTGTGTTGGGATCTGAATTTGCCTGCAGTAGGAATGCTTGATGCCATTTACACAGCAGAGGACAGGCACCTGCTACTGTGCTTCCTTTTAAACAAACATATGTTAGAGGATGTGCCTGAGCCTCACAGGGTTCCAAACTTTCATCCTAAGAGACTCCATGTTGAAGCTTGGAAGTTGTACCTCTGAAATTCCCTCTCCCTCCACCTTTGTGTGTCTATATTCTCCTCATTCCTAACACCCAATCAAGAGAAACACTTAGAAGTGAACTTTCATTAGAGTACCTTTCCTGGGCTTCCTTGTGTGTCTAAGCATCCCTTCTTCTTCCTCTAGATAGGGAAAATTTGAGCTCTATGCTTGACTCTGTACTTCCTGGTCTCATTCTGGCTCATAGGAAGATTGTCTTCCAGGAAAGTGGACTCTTAGGAATAAAAAATCTGAGCTGAGCTGAGAATGATTTTTTTCTTTCTTACTTTCTTATCTTTTTTTTTTTTTTTTTGGTTTTTTTTTTTTTTTTTTGGTTTTTATGAGACAGGGTTTCTCTGTGTAGCCCTGGCTGTCCTGGAACTCACCCTGTAGACCAGGCTGGCCTCCAGAAATCTGCCTGCCTCTGCCTCCCAAGTGCTGGGATTAAAGACATGTACCACCACGCCTGGCATGATTTTTTAAAAAAATAATTTGCCACATCTACTTTGTGTGTGTGTGTGTGTGTGTGTGTGTATACATTGTATGTGCGGCAACCACAGAACTTTCAGGAAACAGTTCTCCCTTTCCACCATGTGGGTCTCAGGTATTGAACTCACATGATTATTGGTGGCAAACAGGAGACCTTTGAGACACCACTCAGACCTTGGCTTTTTAAAGTCTAAAAAGTAGGATTACTTTCTTAAAGTTCTCAAGTTATGATGTTTTCTCAACTGATTAATTTTTAAAAAGAATTGATAAATTGGTCTCTCAATCAAATATTGATAATAAAATGAAATATGTTTAGAAATAATTGTTTGGTATAGATAACACATTTTTTCTTTCTTTTTTTGTTTGTTTGTTTGTTTTGTTGTTGGTTTTTTTGTTTGTTTTTGTTTGATTTTTGGTTTTTTTTTTTAATATATTTTATTACGTATTTTCCTCAATTACCTTTCCAATGCTATCCCAAAAGTCCCCCATACCCTCCCCCCTCTCCCCCATATTCCTACCCACCCATTCCCATTTTTTTTTTTTTTTTTTGCCCTGGCGTTCCCCTGTACTAGGGCATATAAAGTTTGTTTGTCCAATGGGCCTCTCGTTCCAGTGATGGCCGACTAGGACATCTTTTGATACATATGCAGCTAGAGTCAAGAGCTCCAGGGTACTGGTTAGTTCATAATGTTGTACCACCTATAGGGTTGCAGGTCCCTTTAGCTCCTTGGGTACTTTCTCCAGCTCCTCCATTGGGAGCCCTGTGATCCATCCACTAGCTGACTGTGAGCATCCACTTCTGTGTTTGCTAGGCCCCGGCTTAGTCTCACAAGAGACAGCTATATCAGGGTCCTTTCAGCAAAATCTTGCTAGTGTATGCAATGGGGTCAGCATTTGGAAGCTGATTATGGGATGGAACCCTGGGTATGGCAGTCCCTAGATGGTCCAACCTTTCATCACAGCTCCAATCTTTGTTTCTGTAACTCCTTCCATGGAAGTTTTGTTCCCAATTCTAAGAAGGGGTACAGTGAACCCACTTTGGTCTTCATTCTTCTTGAGTTTCATGTGCTTAGCAGATTGTATTATATATCTTGGGTATCCTAAGTTTTGGGCTAATATCCACTTATCAGTGAGTACATATTGTGTGAGTTCCTTTGTGATTGTGTTACCTCACTCAGGATGATGCCCTCCAGGTCCATCCATTTGCCTAGGAATTTCATAAATTGATTCTTTTTAATAGCTGAGTAGTACTCCATTGTGTAAATGTACCACATTTTCTGTATCCATTCCTCGGTTGAGGGGCATCTGGGGTCTTTCCAGCTTCTGGCTATTATAAATAGGGCTGCTATGAACATAGTGGAGCATGTGTCCTTCTTACCGGTTGGAACATCTTCTGGATATATGCCCAGGAGAGGTATTGCTGGATCCTCTGGTAGTTCTATGTCCAATTTTCTAAGGAACTGCCAGACTGATTTCTAGAGTGGTTGTACAAGCTTGCAATCCCACCAACAATGGAGGAGTGTTCCTCTTTCTCCACATCCTAGCCAGCATCTGCTGTCACCTGAATTTTTGATCTTAGCCATTCTGACTGGTGTGAGGTGGAATCTCAGGGTTGTTTTGATTTGCATTTCCCTAATGATTGAGGATGTTGAAAATTTTTTCAGGTGCTTCTCTGCCATTCGGTATTCCTCAGTGAGAATTCTTTGTTCAGTTCTGAGCCCCATTTTTTCATGGGGTTATTTGATTTTCTGGAGTCCACCTTCTTGAGTTCTTTATATATATTGGATATTAGTCCCTTATCTGATTTAGGATAGGTAAAGATCCTTTCCCAATCTGTTGGTGGTCTTTTTGTCTTATTGATGATGTCTTTTGCCTTGCAGAAGCTTTGCAGTTTCATGAGGTCCCATTTGTCAATTCTTGATCTTACCGTGCAAGCCATTGATGTTCTGTTCAGGAATTTTTCCCCTGTGCCCATATCTTCAAGGCTTTTCCCCACTTTCTCCTCTATAAGTTTCAGTGTCTCTGGTTTTATGTGAAGTTCCTTGATCCACTTAGATTTGACCTTAGTACAAGGAGATAGGAATGGATTGATTCACATTCTTCTACATGATAACAACCAGTTGTGCCAGCACCATTTGTTGAAAATGCTGTCTTTCTTCCACTGGATGGTTTTAGCTCCCTTGTCGAAGATCAAGTGACAGTAGCTGTCGGGTTCATTTCTGGGTCTTCAATTCTATTCCATTGGTCTACTTGTCTGTCACTGTACCAGTACCATGCAGTTTTTATCACAATTGCTCTGTAGTAAAGCTTTGGGTCCGGCATGGTGATTCCACCAGAGGTTCTTTTATCCTTGAGAAGAGTTTTTGCTATCCTAGGTTTTTTGTTATTCCAGATGAATTTGCAGATTGCACTTTCTAATTCTTTGAAGAATTGAGTTGGAATTTGATGGGGATTGCATTGAATCTGTTGATTGCTTTTGGCAAGATAGCCATCTTTACAATGTTGATCCTGCCAATCCATGAGCATGGGAGATCTTTCTATCTTCTGAGATCTTCTTTAATTTCTTTCTTCAGAGAGTTGAAGTTCTTATCATACAGATCTTTCACTTCCTTAGTTAGATTCACGCCAAGATATTTTATATTATTTGTGACTATTGAGAAGGGTGTTGTTTCCCTAATTTCTTTCTCAGCCTGTTTATTCTGTGTGTAGAGAAAGGCCATTGACTTGTTTGAGTTAATTTTATATCCAGCTACTTCACCGAAGCTGTTTATCAGGTTTAGGAGTTCTCTGGTGGAATTTTTAGGGTCACTTATATATACTATCATATCATCTGCAAAAAGTGATATTTTGACTTCATCTTTTCCAATTTGTATCCTGTTGATCTCCTTTTGTTGTCGAATGCTCTGGCTAGGACTTCAAGTACAATGTTGAATAGGTATGGAGACAGTGGACAGCCTTGTCTAGTCCCTGATTTTAGAGGGATTGCTTCAAGCTCTCACCATTTACTTTGATGTTGGCTACTGGTTTGTTGTAGATTGCTTTTATCATGGTTAGGTATGGGCCTTGGATTCCTGATCTTTCTAAGACTTTTATCATGAATGGGTGCTGAATCTTGTCGAATGATTTTCCCCATCTAACGAGATGATCATGTGGTTTTTGTCTTTGAGTTTGTTTATATAATGGATTACATTGATGGATTTCCATATATTAAACTGTCCCTGCATCCCTGGAATAAAACCTACTTGGTCAGGATGGATGATCGCTTTAATGTGTTCTTGGATTCGGTTAGCAATAATTTTATTGAGGATTTTTGCATCTATATTCATAAGGGAAATTGCTCTGAAGTTCTCTATCTTTGTTGGATCTTTCTGTGGTTTAGGTATCAGAGTAATTGTGGCTTCATAGAATGAGTTGGGTAGAATTCCTTCTACTTCAATTTTGTGGAATAGTTTGTGCAGAACTGGAATTAGATCTTCTTTGAAGGTCTGATAGAACTCTGCACTAAACCCATCTGGTCCTGGGCTTTTTTTTTTCCACTGGGAGACTATTAATGACTGCTTCTATTTCTTTAGGGGATATGGGACTGTTTAGATCATTAACTTGATCCTGATTTAACTTTGGTACCTGGTAGAAATTTGTCCATTTTGTCCAGGTTTTCCAGTTTTGTTGAGTATAGCTTTTTGTAGAAGGATCTGATGGTGTTTTGGATTTCTTCAGGATGTGTTGTTATGTCTCCCTTTTCATTCCTGATTTTGTTAATTTGTAAGTTGTCCCTGTGCCCTCTAGTGAGTCTAGCTAAGGGTTTATCTATCTTGTTGATTTTCTCAAAGAACCAACTCCAAGTTTGGTTAATTCTTTGAATAGTTCTTGTTTCCACTTGGTTGATTTCACACCTGAGTTTGATTATTTCCTGCTGTCTACTCCTCTTGGGTGAATTTGCTTCCTTTTTTTTTCTAGAGCTTTTAGATGTGTTGTCAAAGTGCTAGTGTGTGCTTTCTCCAGTTTCTTTTTGTAGGCACTCAGAACTATGAGTTTCCCTCTTAGAAATGCTTTCATTGTGTCCCATAGGTTTGGGTATGTTGTGGTTTCATTTTCATTAAACTCTATAAAGTCTTTAATTTCTTTCTTTATTCCTTCCTTGACCAAGGTATCATTGAGAAGAGTGTTGTTCAGTTTCCATGTGAATTTTGGCTTTCCATTATTTATGTTTTTATTGAAGATCATTCTTAGTCCATGGTGGTCTGATAGGATGCATGGGACAATTTCAATATTTTTGTTTCTATTGAGGCCTGTTTTGTGAGCAATTATATGGTCAATTTTAGAGAAGGCCCCTTGAGGTGCTGAGAAGAAGGTATATCCTTTTGTTTTAGGATAAAATGTTCTGTAGATATCTGTTAAGTCCATTTGTCTCATAACTTCTATTAGTTTCACTGTGTTCCTGTTTAGTTTCTGTTTCCATGATCTGTCCATTGATGAAAGTTGTGTGATATGTCGCCCACTATTATTGTGTGAAGTGCAATGTGTGCTTTGAGCTTTACTAAAGTGTCTTTAATGAATGTGGCTGCCCTTGCATTTGGAGCATAGATATTCAGAATTGAGAGTTCCTCTTGGAGGATTTTACCTTTGATGAGTATGAAGTGTCCCTCCTTGACTTTTTTGTTAACTTTGGGTTGGAAGTCCATTTTATTCGATATTAGAATGGCTACTGCAGCTTGTTTCTTCAGGCCATTTGCTTGGAAAATTGTTTTCCAGCATTTTACTCTGAGGTAGTGTCTGTCTTTTTCCCTGAGATGGGTTTCCTGTAAGCAGCAGAATGTTGGGTCCTGTTTGTGTAGCCAGTCTGTTAGTCTATGTCTTTTTATTGGGGAATTGAGTCCATTGATATTAAGAGATATTAAGGAAAAGTAATTGTTGCTTCCTTTTATTTTTGTTGTTAGAGTTGGCATTCTGTTCTTGTGGCTGTCTTCTTTTTTGTTTGTTAAGGGATTACTTTCTTGCTTTTTCTAGGGTGTGATTTCAGTCCTTGTATTGGTTTTTTTTCTGTTATTATCCTTTGAAGGGCTGGATTCGTGGAAAGATAATGTGTGAATTTGGTTTTGTCGTGGAATACTTTGGTTTCTCCATCTATGGTAATTGAGAGTTTGGCCGAGTATAGTAGCCTGGGCTGGCATTTGTGTTCTCTTAGTGTCTGTAGAACATCTGTCCAGGCTCTTGTGGCTTTCATAGTCTCTGGTGAAAAGTCTGGTGTAATTCTGATAGGCCTGCCTTTATATGTTACTTGACCTTTCTCCCTTGCTGCTTTTAATATTCTATCTTTATTTAGTGCATTTGTTGTTCTGATTATTATGTGTAGGGAGGGATTTCTTTGTTTGTTTTTGTTTGGTTTTTGGTTTTTTTCAAGACAGGGTTTCTCTGTGTAGCCTTGGCTATCCTAGAACTCACTCTGACCAGGCTGGCCTCAAACTCAGAAATCTGCCTGCCTCTGCCTTCCAAGTGCTGGGATTAAAGCCATGCACAACCACTGCCCGGTGGTATAGATAAAATTTACCATTTATTAAAAACAAAAGCAAGTTTGTATGCTAATAAAATGAATAGGCTTATATATTTTTACATAGAAAATGAACTCATGGCTATATATTTGAAACTGCAGGATATAGAACATCTTCAACATTTTCACAGTTGATTGGTATTTTAATTTTCTGACTGCCAACACCAATAATGGCACTTTGCATAAACAAATAGTACAGAGCAGCAGAACTATATCTAAGGTCATTTCAGAAATTCCTAGAAATTCAGTTCTAGCTCCATGAAACAATTCCTTTAGTTCTTACTTATGAAATCTAAGTCAGCAACTCCAGCAGTGATATTTAATATCAAACATACTAACACGATATAATCAAAAAATATAATAACATGATATTTATCTGCTGAGGAATGGCAGCAGGGAAATGCTAAAAGTATTAATTCTTCCATTAATTAATCCATTTCACTTCCGTAAAAGCAGAAAACTTTGTAGGTCAGTTGAAACAGCAATTGAGGACATAGAGTAGTCTCAAATGTTGAGCCATGATATCCCAGGAAGTGCTCACTGGCACTGGGTCACAGTCTGTCAGCATCCACCACATATAGTGCGCATCCTATGTATTTAGAGGCAAAGCCGCAATGAAGTTACGAGATGTATCAGAGGCTAATGATGAAGAACTACCTCAGATTAATGGCACTTGATTTTGCATGAATTTCAGTCATTACACATTCAGAAACCTTTAATCATTGCCAGATTTTTCATAGTCTTCACATCCAGTGAGGTGACCCAATGCTTAAGAAGATATGTTCTCAGAGTTTCCCAGGTACTTGTATACCATTTCACAATCTTCGCCCTAGCTATTACATTAGTAATGTCTTATTCTGTCTAAGTCTTTCTGCTTTATAAATTTAACTGTTTACTTTTATGTAAAGCAATAAAATCCTTGAAAAACGAGCATGTGCATTGTGTATTTTCTGTCTTACTATAATAATAATATTCTGAACACTTAAAATAGATGTATGTATGAAGCAATCACTGTGTACCTGCTAAAACTGAGTGGGCTACTGCTAGGGACACATTCATTTAATTTAAAACCTTTCTTCTCCAGCATCACAGTCATTATCAATTCATCTGCAATAAAGGCAGAGAGATGCAGGCTTCCTCCCAAGTGGGGTTAACAGAGATTTCATGGCAAAGCTATACAGGTTATAGGTCAAAGTTGCTGTTTTTAAGACCAAAGTCATATCATTCTCTAATTGCTTTAGACAATCCTTTATGCTCTATAAGTTCAAATTTGAAACGGTGTAGAATCCCAGCTGTGTGCTTTAGACTCTACAAGTTTACGCAAAGGTTATGTTTGATCCTCTCCAGCCTACTTCCTTTCTGAAAATGGAGGAAATATGTCTCCTGTAGCTGAAGAAAAAAATTGCCTCTTCCTTTAAAATCATTTTATTTCTGTTTATGTGATGAATATGTGAGCTGATTGGGGTTGCCGTATGTGTGCAGGATACATGTCATGTACATTTCTCTCTGTCTCATCTCTGTCTTTCCTTTGCTTCGCAAACTCATGCATGTGTGTGTTTGTGTGTATGTATGAGTCTCTGCATGTGTTTATATGTAAAAGCTCAAATGATAGCCTGCATGTGTAGGTAGAGAAAAAAATAGTATCAAGTCCTGTCCTCTTTGAGAGAAAATACCTGCAAAGGCCAGTACAGCTGGTACAAGAACTTTGTATCTCAGTCTTCGATTTCATCATAGGAACATGGGAATTGTTGTTTAGTCTGGCTTCATTTGTGTGGAAGATCCAACTGACATCTTTATACTTGCATGGCAAGGACTTTACCCACTGAGGAATCTCCACTAATGAAGTAGTTTCCTTTCTTTCAGTGAAATCTTCAAAACCTGGTGTTCATTTATACTTACACAAATCTAATTATATATTAACAATAACAGCATCATTATTATTATTACTATTACTATTATTGCTGTTTTGTGGAACTCTTAACAGAGAGAGTGAAGGCTGTTTTTAACACCTTTGCTTGCCTTTGAGACCCTTTTCTTCCTACTCCATCTAGCATTAACATGAGGAGAGGTCTTCGTTCTTTCTGAGTTTCATGTGTTTTGCAAATTGTATCTTGGGTATTCTAAATTTCTGGGCTAATATCCACTTATCAGTGAGTACATATCATGTGAGTTCTTTTGTGATTGGGTTACCTCATTCAGGATGATACCCTCCAGATCCATCCATTTGCCTAGGAATTTCATAAATTCATTCTTTTTAATAGCTGAGTAGTACTTCACTGTGTAAATGTACCACATTGTCTGTATCTGTTCCTCTGCTGAGGGACATCTGGGTTCTTTCCAGCTTCTCACTGTTATAAATAAGGCTGCTATGAACATAGGGGAGCATGTGTCCTTCTTGCCAGTTGGAGCATCTTCTGGATATATGCCCAGGAGAGGTATTGTGGGATTTTCCAGTAGTATTATGTCCAGTTTTCTGAGGAACTGCCAGATTGATTTCCAGAGTGGTTGTACAAGCTTGCAATCCCACCAACAATGGAGGAGTGTTCCTCTTTATCCACATCCTAGCCAGTATCTGCTGTTACCTAAATTTTTGATCTTAGCCATTCTGACTGATCTGAGGTGGAATCTCAGGGTTGTTTTGATTTGCATTTCCCTGATGATTAAGGATGCTGAATATTTTTTCAGGTGCTTCTCAGACCTTTGGTATTCATCAGTTGAGAATTCTTTGTTTAGCTCTGTACCCCATTTTTAATGGGGTTATTTGAATTTCTGGAGTTCAGTTTCTTGAGCTCTTTGTATATATTGGATATTAGTCCCCTATTAGATTTAGGATTGGTACAAATTCTTTCCCAATCTGTTGGTGGCCTTTTTGTCTTATTGACAATGTTTTTTGACTTATAGAAGCTTTGCAATTTTATGAAGTCCCATTTGTCGATTCTCAATCTTTGTACTGGCCATTTTTGTGTCAACTTGACACAGCTGGAGTTATCACAGAGAAAGGAGCTTCAGTTGAGAAAATGCCTCCATGAGATCCAACTGTAAGGCATTTTCTCAATTAGTGATCAAGGGGGAGAGGCCCCTTGTGGGTGGGACCATCTCTGGGCTGGCAGTCTTGGGTTCTATAAGAGAGTAGGCTGAGCAAGCCAGGGGAGGCAAGTCAGTAAAGAACATCCCTCCATGGCCTCTGCATCAGCTCCTGCTCCCTGACCTGTTTGAGTTCCAGTCCTGACTTCCTTTGGTGATGAACAGCAGCATGGAAGTGTAAGCCGAATAAACCCTTTCCTCCCCAACTTGCTTCTTGGTCATGATGTTTGTGCAGGAATAGAAACCCTGACTAAGACAAATTGGTACCAGCAGAGTGGGGTATTCCTGTGACAACCTGACCATGTTTTGGGGAGGACTGTGGAAGGACTTTGGAACTTTGGGCTTGAAGATCCATTCGTTGTTAAGACCTCTGTCAGATGTTGTGTAGGAGCTTGGAAGATACTGTTGAGAACAGTGCAGAAGATGGAGGTCTGGTTTGTGAAATTTCAGAGGGAAAATTAAAGACTCTTTTCAGGGCCATTGCTGTTTTGATTGTGAAGATTTTGTAGTTCTGGTTAGCTGGGGCTGAAGAATCAGCTGTGATTAACAAGATACCAGAACTACTAAAGCAAAAACTTTGCATTACTGGGACTATTGATGCTGGTTAGCTGGAGCTAAGAAATTAGCGGTGATTAAGAAGAGACCAGCATCGTTGAGATGACATCTTCTGGGAAGTGTTTTCTGAAAGCACAAGGAGGCTGTGTTCCAGAGATAGGCAAGGTTGTACTCCTTCTGCAGTGGGACTTGGTAATGTGTAAGGGTCACCCAGGTGGTACTGGTTTTGAAGGCATGAAGGGGTCATGCAGAGCAGCTGAGGCTTGGCACTGTGAGAGGCCATGGAAGGCCATTGGTGAAGGTGCAGCCTCAGTTGCAATTGAAGGCCCAGGACTGAAGGGGTCATGCAGTGTTTTGGAGATGCCAGTACCATGAGATGACCACCAAGAGCAGCAGCAGCAGTGGAGTACAGGCATCTGGAGCCTAGAGGACGATGTGTGTGCTACAAAGGGCATGGCTGGAGAAGTGACCCAAGCCCTTGGAGGAGCCCAGAAGATTGTGAGTTGGATCCCAGAAGTTGGATGGTTGGAGATCGATTTTTGCTTTGATTGTGACTGTGCCCTGATATTTTCCCTCTTGAAGAAACTGTTTTAGTGGAGCCCACAGTTAAGAGACTTTTAATTGTAAAAAGACTTTGGATTTTAAAAGAGATGGATATTTTAAATAGATTGAAAATTTAAGAATATGTAAAGACTGTGGGACTTTTAAAGTTATTTAGATCTTGGGGATGAATACGAATGTAAAGGTTGAGGCTTACTAGTGATGTGTTTGTGTGTCAAGTTGACAAGGGGTCAATTGTACTGGCCATTTTTGTGTCAACTTGACACAGCTGGAGTTATCACAGAGAAAGGAGCTTCAGTTGAGAAAATGCCTCCATGAGATCCAACTGTAAGGCATTTTCTCAATTAGTGATCAAGGGGGAGAGGCCCCTTGTGGGTGGGACCATCTCTGGGCTGGCAGTCTTGGGTTCTATAAGAGAGTAGGCTGAGCAAGCCAGGGGAGGCAAGTCAGTAAAGAACATCCCTCCATGGCCTCTGCATCAGCTCCTGCTCCCTGACCTGTTTGAGTTCCAGTCCTGACTTCCTTTGGTGATGAACAGCAGCATGGAAGTGTAAGCCGAATAAACCCTTTCCTCCCCAACTTGCTTCTTGGTCATGAAGTTTGTGCAGGAATAGAAACCCTGACTAAGACAATCTTACAACACAAGCCATTGCTGTTCTATTCAGGAATTCTTCCCCTGTGCCCGTATCTTCCCGGCTTTTCCCCACTTTCTCCTCTATAAGATTCACTGTCTGGTTTTATGTGGAGTTCCTGATCCACTTAGACTTGACCATAGTACAAGGAGATAAGAATGGATCAATTTTCATTCTTCTACATGATAACCACCAGTTGTGCCAGTATGAACACTTCCCCCTTCTTAGAATTGGGAACAAAACTCCCATGGAAGGAGTTTCAGAGACAAATTTTGGAGCTGAGACGAAAGGATGTACCATCTAGAGACTGCCATACCCGTAGATCCATCCCATAATCAGCCTCCAAATGCAGATACTATTACATATGCCAGCAAAATATTGCTGAAAGGACCCTGATATAGCTGTCTCTTGTGAGACTATGCCGGGGCCTAGCAAACACATAAGTGGATGCTCACAGTCAGTTATTGGATGGAACACAGGGCCCCCAATGGAGGAGCTAGAGAAAGTACCCAAGGAGCTGAAGGGGTCTGCAACCCTATAGGTGGAACAACAATATGAACTAACCAGTATCCCCAGAGCTCGAGTCACTAGCTGCATATGTATCAGAAGATGGCCTAGTCGGCCATCATTGGGAAGAGAGGCCCCTTGGTTTTGCAAACTTTATATGCCCCAGTAAAGGGGAACACCAGGGCCAAGAAATGGGAGTGGGTGAGTAGGAGAGCAGGGGGGATATATGGGGAGCTTTCAGGATAGCATTTGAAATATAAATGAAGAAAATACCTAATAAAACAATGGAAAAAAAAAAACATGAGGAGAGCTGCCTAGTCTTGCTGCAACTTGATATATTGTATTTGGTTCAAATCTCTGAGAGACCTGCCTTTTTTCTTAAGGGAAAAAGAGGAAGAGTGGATGGTGAGGGAACAGATGGAGAGGAACTGGGAGGAGAACAGGGAAGGGGAAACATGGTCAGTATATAATACATTAGACAATAAATTAATAAAAATAAAGTAGCCTTATTATCATTCTTCACTGTACTAATCAGGTTTTTATTGCTCTGATAAGACACAATAATCACAAACAACTTGTAGAGGTATGGGAATATTTATTCCTACACTTTATATAGTTCATCCTAAGAGAGAGTTTGAGCAGGAACCAAAGGCAAAAACTGAGGTAGATGCTCTGGAAAAATGCTGATTATTGTCTTGCTCTCTATGGCTTCCGCAGCCTGATTTCTTATACAGTTCAGGACCATCTTGCCTAGGTAGAATATCAAGCATTAATCCCACGAATGTTCCACAGACTTGCCTACAGGTAATCTCATGGAACCATTTTCTCCATTGTGAGACTAGACTCTCAATACCAATGACAAGTGACATAAAACCACCTGTAACTCTGTTTTCAGAAGTTCTAACAGTCTCTCTGACAACCTCATGCACCTCCATGCATGTAATACACATACTGACAGTCACACACATACGAGCATAAAGAAAAATGAACTCCAAAATTTTCGATAGTTTCATCATCACATTGGTTATATTTCCAGTGCTCAGTAGTCTCTTTGGGCTGTTGACTACAATATTTCAGAGCATAGATATAGAACCTACCCATATTTTATGTTTCTTTCACTGTAAAATATTAAATTATAGTTTGTAAAATTTAACTGATTTGTGTACAACCATGGTGTGTGTAGTATTGTATATGTGTTTTATGTATATAAGAATGTGTGTGCTCATGTCTCTGTATGTAGAGGAGTGCAAAGTGTCATGCAGGTTATAAATGACAAGCCTGGTCCATGAATTCAAGGGTGTCAGATTCCTGATCTTGCTCCTTCTCAGAGTTTTGAGAAAACTTTTCGACTTCACCTAGTGTTTAAACTAGTTAGATTTGAAGACTAACTTATGAAATCTATTCTTTTTAAATATGTGTTTTATTGCATACCTGATGATAGATGTGTTAATAGTGAGTGCCCATCTTTTCTTAAGTCAAGGCAAAAGGAGATGAGGTTATTGACAAAATGCTGAACTAATTAGCTCAGTGCAGGTTTACTTAGAAGACTCATTTTAGCAGCTAACATCAGATAACTGATTTGTTAATAACTTCTTTTTTCCTCTGGTAAGTATAATTTTCTTCTCTGGGGTTCCACAAGGTAAAACTCTCCGCACACAGAGGCCTGACTGTCGTATTCAGCCTTTCATGGAGTTGATTCCATGCAGGGCTTCCTGCCTCTTTTCCTTCCTCTCATCCCCTCCCTCTCAGGCTTCACTTTGTGTGGAAGTGCTGATCTACATAGCATCTGTCCCCTCCCCAGTTTTTCCTCCTTTGAACATTTTCTCATGTAAAGGTGAACACAATAATAATGTTTTTGATTTGTGAAGCTCTTTTATCCTGATCCAGTTCTGAATGCTGTGAACACATTGCATTGCAAACCTTATGGAAGAAAAGGGTACACATTAAAATTTAGACAGTATGAAGAGTCAGACCCACGGGGCCCTTGAAGCAGGCTGATTCCCTACCTGCTCCTACATACACATATAATTAATGGTCTTCACATAAAGTCAAGTCTCTTGCTAAAGGTAGTGCAGTCCCTGTTAGAGAATAGGATGTTTATTTATGTGTTTACATTTCCATGTGATTATTCGCAGCCCACACAGATCTGTTAGGTTCAAAACAGTAACAGTCCAAGAGCTTGTAATCCTGCTGCAGTTATTCAGACTATCAAAGCACTCTCGTCTATTAAGAAACTCACATTTTTGGAGGGGAAACTAGGAAAGGGGATAACATTTGAATTGCAAATAAAGAAATATCTAATAATAACTAAAAGGATACTCACATCTCTCTTCCTTCTATCCATGGCTAACTGTCCATATTCCTTTTTAAAAATCTGCAAAGACTATGTACCTGACAGAGAATAAGAGCAATTTAAATCCTACTATCTTGTGTAAAGCTCTGCTTAAATAATACAACTCTTTTTTACCTGAAAATATGGATGTTTCTTATCCCTAGCATGCAAGTGAAACATGTGCAGCGTATACCTGTCATCTGCCTATGCTGGCTCCCTTCAATAGTGTTTGGAGTTTTGTATGGGGAAATCTCCTTTCAACTCTGGACTTTTTATGATCTTCTGTTAGGACAGTCCTGCTGAGCTCTTCTTATCTCTCAGATTCTGGCTCAAATGGCATCTTCTCAAATCACTTTCTCTTCTCCATCTCTTCATTTTTATTACATTTTCCCATGTAGAATGACCTTTTTCCATGACATCACTATGTGTCATTTGTTTTATGGTGTTTACATGCAAAATCACTTGCTGTCTTATATTCGCTCATAAGAATGTTAGCCATTACATAGGACATTTAAGGTAGCTACAGGAGAGAATTGTCAACAACTTCTTAGCCCTTTGCATTAGAGAACCTTGGGATTTTCTCAATGATCTTTGTCACTATGATTAACTATGTTTTGGATCAAACACTTCCTTTTTGTTTTGGATTGTTTCATCACCCATACTGGAAATAATCAGCTTAGTGGATAGAGTCTACCTAGGCTCCTGGCTAGATGATCATCTCATCATTGGACAAAATCATTGCTTATCTGTTCAGGTAGATAAGAGGCTATTGCTGAGATATTTTGAGCAATTCAACTTTTCATTCAACTTTATGGCACTGTTTACGTATTAATGCCATCATTTTTAGTTCTGATAGCTATTGCTAATTTCTTGTAATTGTAGATGTTATGGAAGAAAAACTATAAAATGAAAACAAATCAATTAATTATTTTTAATATACCTCAGTCCTGAATAAAGATTTAAGCTTGGTTTCTTGGTATAAGAAATGAGCTCTTTTTAAATCAAAAGAGCAAGAAGTCAAGGAATAGGGAAAATAGAGAAGCCGTAAAGTACCACTGTTTAAAGACAGAACATCCAGAATGTGTCCCTATACATTGTTTCCTCTGCCTTTCAAGATGCTAGATCAGAAATTATCAATAGCACAATTCACAAGAAAATTGGCAGACATATTAAAGTAAATAAAAAGGCCTGTTTGTACAGGTGTATGAATTTCCAAATATGCTATAGTGTGTGTGTGTGTGTGTGTGTGTGTGTGTGTGTGTGTGTGTGTGTGTGTTTGAATGTATGTATCTCACTTTGGTTCACCTCCAGTGTTTAAACTCTTAGTAATACGTCTGTTTTGTTGTTCTTATTTCCTTGTTTTGTGTGTGTGTGTGTGTGTGTGTGTTCTTTTACTTTTTTTATTAATCATTCCATTTGTTTACATCTCAAATGATATGACCCTTCCTAGTTACCCCTCCACAACCCTACCTTCCCATATCTGCCCTCCCCATCCCCTTTGCTTCTATGAGGGTGTTCCCCCACCTACCCTTTCCTACCTTACCACTCCAGCATCTCCCTACATTGGGACATCAAACCTCCACAGGACCAAGGGCCTCCCATCCCACTGATGTCAGACAAGGCCATCCTCTGCTCCATATACATCTGGAGCCATGGATCCTCCCACCAGGGTCCCTGAGCTCAGTCTGATGGTTGGCTCCAAGAATCTACATCTGTATTGGTCAGTTGCTGACAGAACCTCCCAAGGAATGGTCACACCAGGTTCCTGTAAGCAAGCACCTCTTGGCAGCACAACAGTGTCAAGGTTTGCTGTCTGCAGACAGGATGGATCCTAGGTGGGCTGGTTCCCGGATGGAAGGGCCATCCAGGTAATAACTCTTTAAAGCATCAATTAGGAAGGATTCTGAATCTATAAGGAACTTCTTTTTCACAAAAAAAAAAAAAAAAAAAAAAAAAAAACAGGGACTGACATGTAATGTCTATCAGGAATATGGCAGTATATATGCTACATAATTTTAGTCATTGATAAATGGTAAGTTTCAAAATAGTAGCCATCTGTGTCACCAGAAATTTGAAACAATAAGGTACCTAGATTCTATTTCTTCCTCTTCCAGTAATGAATACGGTCACATCAAGGACTTCAAAGGGTCACATTTAAAATCAGGATATTGGAATCAATGACTGATAAAACTTTATGTTCCTAAAATAACATTGTACAGGTATGTTACAATATCCATCATGTTAGAACAAGCATACCCTCATATAAAACCACATTTCTCCTTATATATCAGCATAGTCTTAATCCTCTAATTCACTCAGAAACATTTTCTAAATAAGATGTTGCTTATATAATGCACCAAAAATCTGGGAGGATAGACTCTCAGGACTCAAAGGGAGGAACCTTAATTGAAATGCCCAACAGTAGGGAGACAGAGCTTGTAGAGTCCACCTCCAGTAGAAGACATGGCATCAAGCGAAGGGATCCATCCCACAGTCAAAAAGCTCTGACCCAGAATTGTTCCTGTCTTAAAGAACTGTAGGGACGAAAAATGGAGAAGAGAATAGAAAGGAGGTCCATTGACAAGCCCAAATTGGGATCCATCTCAGGGGGGAGGTCCCAAGGCCTGGCACTATTACTGATGCTACAGTACTTACAGACAGGAGCCTAGCCTAGTATGGCTTTCTTTTGAGAGGCCCATAAACAGCTGATTGAGACAGATGCAGCTAACCAACCAATGAACTGAAGTTAGGGACCCCTGTAATTGAATTAGGGAAAGGGTGGAAAAAACTGAGGAGGAGGGTGACCCCATAGGAAGACCAGCAGTCTCAACTAATCTGTACCCCTGATAAACTCAGACACTGAGCCACAAACCAAGCAGCATACACTAGCTGGTCCGAGGCTCTTGGCACACATACAGCAGAGGACTGCCTGTTTTGGCCTCAGTGAGAAAAGTGGTGCTTAACTCAGGGAGTGAGGAAGCCTGGTGGAGAGTTAGGGTGGGGGTTGGTAACATCCTTTTGGAGACAGGGTAAAGAAGGAAAGGGATAAGGAACTAGGGGAGGGTGGACGGGAAAGGGGAAAACTATGGGACTATAAAAAATATAACAGTAATTTAATAAAAGTTGATGCATATATACCTTATGAACAATGTTAGTTTTTAAAATGCCAATATTGAGTCATTTAGGTGAAATTAGAAATATATCAGTGCTTGTTATAACATATATTAGAAAACAGTCAGAGCCTTTTTTGTGCATGCTGAGAGAAGTTGACCTACACATTGTCCTCTGTACACTGAGTTGCTACACCCACTCCAGTGAAGACTGCATGATAGGCCTAAAGGCTTGGACACAGTCAGTCCCGAAGCAAAGAGTTTCATGGAAACTCAGTCTCCTGGAACCTTGACATGAATGCTAAAAACCTGTCCCTGCTTTAGTTGGTGTATGGATCTGTGTGCTTTCTTTCAGTATTGTTTTATTATAGGTGCCTCCAAGAAATGGTTTTAGTAATACCTAAATCAGGTTGAACTCTAGTGTCTGGCCTTCACCAATGTCTTCGGCAGTACTTGAGCTGACCCTGGGCTTGGAATTTTGTAAGAATGTTATTCACCCAGACGAAATGCCCCAGTGTTGACAGTTAGTAATCAGGCATCTGTTTGCTGGATAGGAGCTAGTATTATAATGAAGGAGTTAGAGAAAGTACCCAAGGAGCTAAAGAGGTCTGCAACCCTATAAGAGGAACAATAATATGAACTAACCAATACCACCCACCCCGCCCCAGAGCTGTGTCTCTACTTGCATATGTAGCAGAGGATGGCCTAGTCAGCCATCAATGGGAGGAGAGGCCCTTGTTCTTTCGAAGATCATATGCTCCAGTACAGGGGAATGCCAGGGCCAGGAAGCAGGAGTGGGTGGGTTGGGGAGCAGGGCAGGGGGAGGGTATAGGGGACTTTGGGGATAGCATCTGAAATGTAAATGAAGAAAATATCTAATAAAGAAATTTAAAACAAAAAAAAATTCTCATTCCAGTCAGGTATGACAGACTATACTGCATATTAGAAGAAAGTTGGTGAGTTCTTCTGACAAATGGAGATTCCTTACAGACACTTAAAATAACAGCCAAGTACTGCCATATGCAAGAATTTACCATGGCCTAGGAAAAAGGAGGGTTGTGGTTTAAAGAAGAACTACAGTATTGCATTATTCATGAAAAGGTCTGCTAGAGCAGAAACCTTGGTACAACCTTTCACAAGGCTCAGAGGAATTGCATAAATTGTGACTAGGATGTGAAATCCTCACCTGGTCCTTGTCCTTAGCTGACTCTAAGTAGGGCTGATCTTATATCCATTGTAAACATTGCCTGGTTCCTGCCAGTCTTTTGAATGCATTTCTCTGTTTTGTGTCAGATAACTTCAATGTACCTTGTCTATTTTGTCACCTAACTTCTTTGTTTTCTTCTGTTATATGTAAGTCTGATGCTCACTTTGACAAATGACATTCAGATACAACACACCCTTGTGTCCGTATTTGTTTGTCACTTTTCACCGACTCTGTGCCCACTGGTACCAGGACCCTGATTCTCCTGGGGATTGAGGGACCGACTGAGGCCAGTGCGTGGCACTGAGTATATGCTCATGACCATCATTTGGAAGACTAGAGAATCAGAGAAGCAAATGCCAAGGATAGTGACCCAAAGGCACTGTGATTCATAAAGTTATGTCAAATATTCCTCCATTCTAAAACAAAATAAAACAAAAGTATGATAGAATAATAAGGATATAAGCCAGGCAGTGGCGGCACATGCCTTTAATCCCAGCACTTGGGAGGCAGAAGCAGGTGGATTTCTGAATTTGAGGCCAACCTGGTCTACAGAGTGAGTTCCAGGACAGCCAGGGCTATACAGAGAAACCCTCTCTCAAAAAAAAAAAACAAAAACAAAAACAAAAACAAAAACAAACAAACAAACAAACAAAAAGAATATGCAAATATGAAACTTATCTGCACATGTATATAGGTCATGATAACTAAGATTAGGCCTACCTTTCCAAAAACTGTGTCACCAAATGCTTTATAGAATGCCTGTGATTAATAAACAAATGGAGTCTAAATGTGTAAATGAAGGTTAGCGACAAGAACTACAGGAATCTCACCTAATCCCTTAAACATAAGAAACAACCAGTGAAACTGGTAGTGTAAACCATATAAATTTCCTTGACAAATGCATCCATGTATATTTTAAAGACTTATTTTTAATTATGTGTATGTGTGTGTGCATTGGTATGTTTATGTGAGTTTAGATGCCTGTAGATTCCAGAAGAGGAAATGGCTGTAGGCACAGATGGTTATGAGCTGCTCCATGTGGTTGCTAGGGTTGGAAATTTGATCCCTTGCAAGAACTGTATGGGAACTTAAACACTGAATCACATTTCTAGCCCCTATATCTTCACTAGAAAACACACCTCGATTGAAGTGTAATACACAGAGAAAGAACTTATTTAAAGTATATAATTTAGTCATGAGTTTTGAAAAATGTAAGGATCCCCATAATTATCATGATAATCGGTACATAAAAAAAATTTCCTTTACCTTCAAGAAATCATTTGTAACCTTTTAAAGTAAATATCCAATCTTTATTCCTGGCAAATTCTTGCTTGGTTAGTTGTGCTTCTTCTTGGGTCTTCTGTTGATAGATCTAAGTGCCATGCTGTCCTCTGTAGATCCACCCACACCTATGAAAACCTATCATTTGCTCCAGAAATCTTACTACATAGCTTTGTGTGCCTTCCAACTGTGAGCTTATATTCTCTAACTTGTTCTGTGTTAAGTCACCATTAGTTTCTGTGTGTTGTTTTCATTTTCATATGTATTTTCCAATTATATTTTGATTTCTGCAAAAAAAAACCTTCAACTTATGTTTCATGATGATGGTTCATACTTACATTTATCCACACCTTGAAAACTTCTTTCAGTGAAATGTTCTAGCATTAGGAACTCCAAATGCTTTGTTGTTTGTTTTGATTTCTCTCTTTTCTTTTATTGAAAATAGATCCTTTTTCTTACAAAGTATAACTTGATAATAGTTTCCCCTTTTTTCACTACTCTCAGTCCCTTCTGAACACCCCGTACCCCTCAATCCACTACTTTTCTGTTTCTTATTAGAAAAGAATGGGCTTCTAGTAGGTAACAAAGCACAAAATAGTGCAATAATATAAGTAAAAATATCATATCAAAGTTGGCATGGCAACCCAACAGGAGAAAAAGAATCCCAAGGGCAACTAGAAGAGTCAGAGTCCCATTCATTCTTATAGTCATGAGTCCCATAAAATATTAAGCTAATGTCTACAATATGTACACAGAGGATCTGGTGCAGATTCGGGTAGGCTTTGTGCTTGCTACATCAGTCTGTGGCCTCACATGAACCGTGCTTCGTTGAGTCAAAGGGTCCTGTTTTCTTGCTGTCCTCCATTCCCTCTGGCTTTGTAATCTTTCCTCCTCATCTTCCATGGGATTTCCTGAGCTCTAAGGGGAGGAATTTGATGGAAACCTCTCAATTAGGCTTTTTCTCTATGTAGCATCTAGATTTGGGTTTCTTCATGTGTTCCCATCAGATGCTGGAAAACTGTTTCTCAGATGATGACTGAATAAGACACGGATCTATGTGTGAGTATAGCAGAATATCATTAGTAGTCATTTTACCATTATTATTTTAGATTTTTGTTGAGAAGTATTTTCTTTTACCCTAGGTCTCTGGGCTATACAGTTTCTGGGTCATGGTTATAAAATCAGTGTCAGGTACAGGTTTCATGTTTTCAAGTAGGCCTTAAGTTAAATCAGATTTTTTTTCCCTATACACATAAGTACTATGTTACCATTGCTGTAGCATATCTTGCAGGCAAGAGAAATCATAGATCAAAGTTGTTGTGGCTGCACTGTTGTTTACCTTTTAATTTTGATAGCCTGCAGAGAACCTTCCCATACCAAAGACACTAGAAGATAGTGGAGAAGGCTGGATGGAAGCACCAGCTGGACTTCTCCATGCTCAATGAGTTGTGTGGGTGTTCTTGGCAACGATGCTCAACTGTCAGTTTGCAGAGAGTGACGCATTGGTAATAGATTTTAAATCTCAACTTCAAGTTATGCTCTATACACACTTTTGGCATTATTTATCACAATAACCTCACATGTCAGTTATAGTGCTTCATTATAGATTTTTGCATGGAAGAATTTATACCTTAATAATTACACATACCTGAAATAAAGAATTTTACTTGTTATTTAATGTTTAACCTGTGTGCCTTTCTCTTTGGATTGATGGTTGGTTTTATTTTATTGCAGATTGCATATTTCCAGTAAGGTAGCAAGAATAAAAATTATATCCTTATTTCTGGTACTATGAGGAACATATTTAATCTTTTATCATTAGTAGTTATAACTGCAGAGAATTTGTAGATGTTATTTATTATATTACTACATTTCTTTCTTTTGTACTAGTTTTTATAATGGTTAGAAGTTAAATTTCTTATTCATATGCAGCTAGAGACATGAGCTCCAGGGGGGTACTGGTTAGTTCATATTGTTGTTCCACCTATAGGATTGCAGATCCCTATAGCTCCTTGGGTACTTTCTCTAGCTCCTCCATTGGGGGCCCTGTGATCCATCCAATAGCTGACTGTGAGCATCCACTTCTGTGTTTGCTAGGCCCCCGGCATAGTCTCACAGGAGACAGCTCTATCTGGGTCCCTTCAGCAAAGATTGCTAGTGTATGCAATGGTGTCAGCGTTTGGAAGCTGATTATGGGATGGATCCCTGGATATGGCAGTCTCTAGATGGTCCATCCTTTCGTCACAGCTGCAAACTTTGTCTCTGTAACTCCTTCCATAGGTGTTTTGTTCCCAATTCTAAGAAGGGGCAAAGTGTCCACACTTTGGTCTTCATTCTTCTTGAGTTTCATGCGTTTAACAAATTGTATCTTATATCTTGGGTATCCTAAGTTTCTAGTAGGCCATCAGTAGAAAGAGAGGCCCATTGGTCGTGCAAACTTTATATGCCTCAGTACAGGGGAATGACAGGGCCAAGAAGTGGGAGGGGGTGGGTGGGGAAGTGGGTGGGGAGCATGTGGGTGACTTTTGGGATAGCATTAGAAATGTAAATGAAATAAATATCCAATTAAAAAAAGAAGTTAAATTTCTTCAGAAGATTTTCTTCATTCATTGAAATACTCCCATGAGTTTTTGCTAATCTATTATATAGTGAGTTATCTTGACAGAATAGGCATATATATGTGTGTGCACATTTGTTTTTGTGTATATATCAGTGCATATGTATTTGCATGGTTGTGGAGTCCAGATGTACATGCTGTGTGTCTTCCTTGATCACTTTTGAAACCATATATTGAATCAGAGTCTAACTTCAATCCAGAGCTTCTCAAATTAACTAGATATGTATGTGGGAAATTGGATTATGAACTCCTGTAGTTTGAATGTTCTTTATCTATGGAGTGATATCCACAGTCCCTACATCAATGTATTGACAGATTTTTCACATATAACCAAGAAGGCCAGCATCTGCTGGCACCTGAGTTTTTGATCTTAGCGTTTCTGACAGGTGTGAGGTGGAATGTCAGGGTTGTTTTGATTTGCATTTCCCTGATGATTAAGGATGTTGAACATTTTTGAGGTGCTTCTCAGCCCTTTGGTATTCCTCAGTTGAGAATTCTTTGTTTAGCTCCGTACCCCATTTTTAAAATACGGTTATTTGAATTTCTGGAGTCCAGCTTCTTTAGCTCTTTGTATATATTGGATATTAGTCCCCTATCAGATTTAGGATTGGTAAAAATCCTTTCCAAATCTGTTGGTAGCCTTTTTGTCTCATTGACAGTGTCTTTTGCCTTACAGAAGCTTTGCAATTTTATGAGGTCCCATTTGCCAATTCTTGATCTTACAGCACAAGCCATTGCTGTTCTATTCAGGAATTTTTACCCTGTGCCCATATCTTGGAGGCTTTTCCCCACTTTCTCCTCTTTAAATTTCAGTGTCTCTGGTTTTATGTGGAGTTCTTTGATCCACTTAGACTGGAACACAGGGACCCCAATAGAGGAGCTAGAGAAAGTACCCAAGGATCTGAAGAGGTCTGTAACCCTATAGGTGGAACAACAATAAGAACTAACCAGTACCCCCCTGCCCCCGAGCTCGTGTCTCTAGCTACATACATAGCAGAAGATGGCCTAGTCAGCCATCATCGGGAAGAGAGGCCCCTTGGTCTTGAAAACTTTATATGCCCCAGTATAGGGGAACGCCAGGGCCAAGAAGTGGGAGTGGGTGGGTAAGGGAGCTGGGCAGGGTGAGGGTATAGGGAACTTTTGAGATAGCATTTGAAATGTAAATAAAGAAAATGTCTAATAAAAAAGAATCAAAAAAAGAAATGTAAATAAAAATATCTAACAATATATATATATAATATATATATATATTATTAATAATAAAGAAGGTCTTATCTTTACCTCTGGTTCTTTTGATGGAATTTAAAGAATTTATTGCATTGAACTATTGCTTTCAAATTTCCTAACACCAAGTTGTTCCTGATATAATAGCTTTGTATTCACTTAATATCGGCAGGATATGAGATGACCCCTCCTTTGCTTAATTTCTGTTAAATTAGATAGGATTTTATTCATATTTTGCTCATCATTCCAAATATTACACTTATATTTTATTGATTTTCTTAATACTTTTTTAAACATATATTATGGTTACCGCTTTTTCCTTACTGATGTTAGATTTTATTTGCTCATCTTTATTCCAGTTTGTATATAGAAATTAAAACATAGACTGAGACCTTTATTCTTTTTATTATTGCATATGCCAGAACGATTTTGCTGAAGGGACCCTGTCATAGCTGTCTCGTATGAGGCTATGCCAGTGCCTGGCAAATACAAAAGTGGATGCTCACAGTCATCTATAAGATGGAACACAGGGCCCCCAATGGAGAAGCTAGAGAAAGCACCCAAGTAGCTGAAGGGTTCTGCAACCTATAGGTGGAACAACAATATGAACTAACCAGTACCCCCAGAGCTCTTATCTCTAGCTGCATATGTAGCAGAAGATGGCCTAGTCGGCCATCACTGGGAAGAGAGGCCCCTTGGTCTAGCAAACTTTTTATGCCTCAGTATGGGGGAACGCCAAGGCCAAGAAGTGGGAGTGGGTGGGTAGGGGAGCAGGGCGGGGGGGGAGGGGAGGGTATAGGGAACTTTCGGTATAGCATTTGAAATGTATATAAGTCCCATAATTAGCCTCCAAACGATGACACCATTGCATACACTAGCAAGCGTTTGCTGAAAGGACCCTGATATAGCTGTCTTTTGTGAGACTAGGCTGGGGCCTAGCAAACACATAAGTGGATGCTCACAGTCAGCTATTGGATGGATCACAGGGCCCCCAATGGAGGAGCTAGAGAAAGTATCCAAGGAGCTAAAGAGATCTGCAACCCTGTAGGTGCAACAACATTATGAACTAACCAGTACCCCGGAGCTCTTGACTCTAGCTGCAGACATATGTATCAAAAGATGGCCTAGTCGGCCATCACTGGAAAGAGAGGCCCATTGGACAGGCAAACTTTGTATGCCCCAGTACAGGGGAACGCCAGGGCTAAAAAGTGGGAGTGGGTGGGTAGGGGAGTGGAAGGGAGGGTATGGGGGACTTTTGGGATATCATTGGAAATGTAATTGAGGAAAATAAGTAATAAAAATATTATTAAAAAATCTAATAAAAAATTATAATTTTAAAAAAGAATGTATTGCATATTTCTCTCAGAACTGGCTTGTCTCTATTCCACAATTCTTCCATGTGTCTTAATTGCCATTTGCCTGAAAACAATTGTAAATTCTTCAGTTATTTGCAACTGCATTGCAATTTTCAGTGAACTTGGGATATCACAATGGTTGTTTTCTAAAGTAAGGCAGAAAGAGAAGATGAACCAAGAAGAGAGAAAAAGCCTGGAAAGAGTGCGGAATTTTAAAGTATATTATACTTTTTTGTTTTTTCTATTGTTTGTGTTTTTACCTGAGAACACTAAATTTAAGTTCATTTCATTTCCTGGACAGTTTGGAATGTTCTAGTACTTTCTTAGCACCTCATTTTTCCATGGAAATAGCATGTACCCTCTTGTTACCCTGTGTTCCTAAACTGACAATTAGGTTAAGACTGTTTATAATATTTTTTCTTAATTTTTTTCATCATTTCTAAATCAATTTGTTTCAACAATTACTAGAAGAATAAAATTCTAACTATATACTTACATATTTTAGTTTCTCTCATGTTATAAAAATGAAAACACAAATAACTAGTTTATTTTTAAATTTTTCTGTTATTTCCCTTGCACCTAACATTGTGATTTCAGGTATATTATCAATTTACTTTTGTCCCAGAAGGCACTGGGCACTGGAGCCTGTTTAACATATCTCTCTCTCTCTCTCTCTCTCTCTCTCTCTCTCTCTCTCTCTCTCTCTCTCTCTCTCTCTCTCTGTCTCTCTCTCTCTCTCTCCCTCCCTCCCTCCCTCCCTCTCTCCCTCCCTCTCTCTGTCCTTCCTTCCTTCCTTCCTTCCTTCCTTCCTTCCTTCCTTCCTTCCTTCTTATTTATTCATTTGCAAGACATGGTCTTCTGTAGTTCAGGCTGGTTTTTACTGGCAATATAGAAATATTTTCCTTCTTATTGGTTAATCTTCCCTCTTTAGAATCTTCTGCTTGTTATGTCCACATTATTAGAATTTTGTTGGCAGGGATTAACACTGTTTTCATTTCACATATTTTGTTTTCATATTTGTAACTTCCATTTACATCTTTTTAAGTCTCTTATTTATACTTTTGCTTCCTTTATTTTACTTTGTAGAGTGAACATGTCAAGTGTATTTCCAATAGTAACTTTAACTCTTTTGAATTAAAATTTTATTCTCCATTTAACACATCTCATTCTATTCATTTCCTTTTATCTGGTTGTAATCATAGTTTTTTGCTGATTTGCATAGATGATAATTCCCAATGTATTGTGTACTATACTGTATTACAGAAAGACATTTTATACAAGTATATGTTTTAGTTAACTTTTTTAGATGTTTATTAGATGTTAGACATTATGATTTCATTGCTAGATTGTTTCTGAAAGGATCTCACAGAGCTTAGTCAGGGCTCAAACTCATTATGCAACTCATGCAGTTTTTAGACACCCGATCCTTCTGCTTCCACTTTCTTTGTGCTAAGATATGGGTGTGTATCAGATATTGCCCATTTTTATCACTGGATGGTAAGCATTCTGCATGACATATACCCGTTTTTCAACATGTCTTCCTTTTTTCTGGCATGCATTGTCACACATAAAATTTAGTTTTTCTTGATTCTCGAGTTAAAATAAATGGTTATGAGTGGTCCAAAGTGTTATTTATTCAGGGACCATTTAATACACTCTTCCAGCAACACCATTCTCAGGATTTGGCCTATTTTCTTACAGTTTAGTTAATAAAAAAAAGGTATCATCCCTGGTCCTGTAAGACTACCAAATAATTACAAACTCCTTATAAAGACCCTTTCATTGGTCCTCCTTGTCAGTGTCATCTCAACAGATACAGGCCATCATCATCAAACAGGATATAATTTAGATCTCCAGAGACTGCTCTCCATGTTTCTCCTTTCTCTATGGTTCTGATCTCTGAGGATTCTAGACATCATGGCTTTCCTAATCTATTGTCTCTTTTTGCCTCATTGTGTAAATTTCCCAGCCCCCAGTTTTGTCCCCCACTTTGTTTTACATGGTGTAAGTTGATTCCAGCAGAAAACATGAGCAGGCATTGTTCTGACCTCACAGTTTAAATCAGTTGTACAAAATCTTTTCTCTAATTTGTCTTTTATTTTGTTCTGGTTTCTTGTTATAAAAGTTAACTCCTAATAACATAAATACTTCTTGGGTGGATATGAAAAAGTCATAAATGTATATATTAAAAGGTGTAATAGCATATCTGCTTTCTTGAAGATTTTTTAATTCCAAGTGACTATTTCCCTAGAACATTAACTGTTACTCACCTTTAACTGCTTTCAACTAGCACAGAGAAAAACTCATTTCCAAAACAAAATGCCATTGATATTTGTACAGTTGGAAACTTTTTTTTTAATCTTTAATCTACTTTTACAGTCTAGTCATTATCTCCCCTTCTGTTCTGCTCTCTGAGAGTTCCTCATCCCATTCCTCCTTCCCTGTCTCCAAGAGCTTGTTCCCACACCTCCACACTCTCTGTCACCCTACCAGGCCTCCCAATTACCTGGGACTTCAAGTCTCGCAAGAGTTAGGTTTGTCTTCTCACATTGAGGCCAGACCCCTCCTGAGGCATCTAACTGTCTAGTTTCTGAGAGATCTCAGGGGTCCAGATTTGCTGAGACTGCTGGTCTTCCTATGGGGTTTTCCAAAAGGACATGCATGACAGAGTCTAGCATTGCTGCCTTCTGAGATGCTCAACAAGCAGATGACTAAGACAGAAGCAGATACTTACACCCAGCCAATGATCTGAAGTTGTGGACCTCTGTGGTTGAATTAGGGAAAGGCTGCAAGAAAACATTTTTTAAAAAGTGAATTAGCATTTCCCAAAGTCATGATATAGAATCAGTATAAATAAATCTCAAAATTTTTACTGGATGCCTTCTTTGGACTTAATCACAAGATGTTGAGCAGAGAAAGAACATACACTTAACCATCAACAGTGGGCTGCTGTCGACTTTCAAAATTATATGTAGAATGTAGACATCTCCTTTTGTTAAAGAAAATAGGGACATACTAGGTGACACATATAGATTCAGGAAGAGGGCATTATCACCTTGAATTTTCTACTTACCAGTGATACAATCAGAATCCAATAGATAATTTTAATGCGAAGTTTATTCAGATTGCCCTCATTAAGCTCAATTGGTCAGAAAAGAAAATCAAAAATTTCTAGGCAGTAGTCATGCACACTTTAACCCTAACACTCAGGAAGCAGAAACAGATAGATTTCTATGAGTTTGAGGCTAAACTAGTCTACAGATTGAGTAGCATGACAACCAAGGCTACAGAGATAAACCATATCTCAAAAACAAAAATCAAAAGTCATGAATCTGGCAAAAGAAACACTGTGTATGTTTGGGGGTGGGTATTATACATGGCAGGAAGATAAAAGAACAGGTGAGAGAGTAATCAGAATTCATTGTACTTTTGTGAGTTATCAAAGAAAGAATAATAAATTATAAAAATTAGGATTAGTTAATTTTTGAATTTTTCAGATTAGTCCCAATATTATATAAAAATAAACTATATGTAACATAATTTAGAAATTGTATGAATCTTATTAAAACTACAGTCTTGCTGGAATTCATGCTAGTATTTTCATGACAGTAAAATACCCTAACCAAGAATGTACTATGTATATATGCAATATATCTATTCATAAATGGATTATTAAAATTACATAGCATTATTCAGTGCTCATGTACATAAAGAAAAGAACTTCAACAGATGAGAAAAAATATATAGAAGTAGAATTATAACATTTTTGTCTCAAAACTCCCACTAGATTATCTCTCAATATTTAACAGAAGGGTTTGCCTGCTTTTGAGCCTACTTCTTTCACAAATGAAATCATATTAAACAAGAAAAGAACTTACTGAGTTGACATATGGCACCATGGTAATGTTCAGGGTGATTATTCACATTTTATAAATAAGTAAATTTGATCTTGCATAGGTCAAAGAAAACTAAAATTCTATACAGTGTGAATAGAAGACCATTTTGTTTAATTTTTAATTAAAATATAAGCATATCAATCTCCCTTCCATTTCCTTCCACTTATAGCTTTTTATTGGTTATTATTACATATGTATATATAAGCACATAAATATGTAAATACAATGAGCAGAATACATAAAGTTTTGCTTCTGCATATACCATTTCAGAGCTGATCACTTGATACTGGATAGTACAGTTAGGGGACATAGCCTTAAGAGAGATTAATTTTCTTGCTTTCATCACACTTTATCTGCTTATGGTTCTTTGTCTAGGGCTGGGACTCTGTGAGATTTACCCATTCCACATTAACATGTATATATTGTGTACTGGTGTCTTCCTTGTTCAGGTCTTGTTTAGGAAGACATAGTCTTGAAGTGTTATTAAAGCTTACCTTTCATTTCTTCAAGGCACAAGCTCACAGCAACTTTCCTGGTCTTTAGGTCTTAATATCTGTCTTCTATTGGTCACAAGAGTTTTTCTATATCCTTTACGGTTATGCTCCTTTATTATTTCCATATTTTTCAAGGACAAGTTTCTTTGATAAAGTGTGAGATATGCTTTTATCTGTTGGTATAAGAGTAAGGATTTAGAATACAGTTTTAAATAGTATTGGTTTAGTAAAGTAGTGGTGGTAGGTTCTTTTCTAAGATTTATGTCCTCATTAGCTCCTGGTGGTTGTTTAGGTCTCCAGTACCAAGTATAATTTCTGGCCCATTGAGTAAGCCATAAGTCCAATATGGTAAGCTGTTGCTCATCAGAAAGAAGTGGAGAGCTCTTAATGTTTATAAAGTGTGAGGCGGCCACAGGATCTTAAGACTTCTGGTGAGTGGAACACAGCTTCTGCTCCAATCCAATTGCGCACGGGACCTGAGACTGCATTAGTTAGGGAAGCAGAAAACCGGCCTGAGTAGGGCCACAGGCCTCTTCCAGCCTGTCCAGCACCAGGGTAGCTAGAGCACAGGGTCGGCTGACACCCACCAGCTACCCACGACCCCCACCACAGGATTTTGAGACTTCTGTTGAGTGGAACACAGCTTCTGCTCCAGTCCAATCACGCGGGACCTGAGACTGCATTAGTTAGGGAAGCAGAAAACCTGCCTGAGTAGGGCCACAGGCCTCTTCCGGCCGGACCAGCACCAGGGTAGCTAGAGCGCAGGGTCGGCTGACACCCTCCAGCTACCCACGACCCCCGCCACAGGATTTTGAGACTTCGGGTGAGTGGAACACAGAGTCTGCTCCAATCTTTAAACAGTGACAACGATAACAACTCACCCCAGAGATTACCAGATGGCGAAAGGTAAACTTAATAATCTTACTAACAGAAACCAAGACCACTCACCATCATCAGAACCCAGTACTCCCACTTCACCCAGTCCAGAGCACCCCAACACACTGGAAAAGCTAGACACGGATCTAAAAGCATATCTCATGATGATGGTAGAGGACATCAAGAAGGACTTTAATAACTCACTTAAAGAATTACAGGAGAACATGGCTAAAGAGTTACAAGTCCTTAAAGAAAAACAGGATAACACAATCAAACAGGTAGAAGTCCTTAAAGAAAAACAGGAAAACACATCCAAACAGATGATGGAAATGAACAAAACCATACTAGACCTAAAAAGGGAAGTAGACACAATAAAGAAAACCCAAAATGAGGCAACACTGGAGATAAAAACCATAGGAAAGAAATCTGGAACCATAGATACGAGCATCAGCAACAGAATAAAAGAGATGGAAGAGAGAATCTCAGGTGCAGAAGATTTTATAGATAACATCGGCACAACAATCAAGGAAAATGTAAAACGCAAAAAGATCCTAACTCAAAACATCCAAGAAATACAGGACACAATGAGAAGACCAAACCTACAGATAATAGGAGTGGATGAGAATGAAGATTTTCAACTCAAAGGACCAGCAAACATCTTCAACAAAATTATAGAAGAAAACTTCCCAAACCTAAAGAAAGAGATGCCCATGAACATACAAGAAGCCTACAGAACTCCAAATAGACTGGACCAGAAAAGAAATACCTCCCGACACATAATAATCAGAACAACAAATGCACTAAATAAAGATAGAATACTAAAAGCAGTAAGAGAAAAAGGCCAAGTAACATATAAAGGCAAGCCTATCAGAATTACACCAGATTTTTCACCAGAGACTATGAAAGCCAGAAGATCCTGGACAGATGTTATACAGACACTAAAAGAACACAAATTCCAGCCCAGGCTACTATACCCAGCCAAACTCTCAATTAACATAGATGGAGAAACCAAAGTATTCCACGAAAAAACCAAATTCACACATTATCTCTCCACGAATCCAGCCCTTCAAAGGATAATAACAGGAAAAAACCAATACAAGGACAGGAACCACGCCCTAGAAACAACAAGAAGGTAATCCCTCAACAAACCTAAAAGTAGACAGCCACAAGAACAGAATGCCAACTTTAACAACAAAAATAACAGGAAACAACAATTACTTTTCCTTAATATCTCTTAATATCCATGAACTCAACTCCCAGATAAAAAGACATAGACTAACAAACTGGCTACACAAACAAGACCCAACATTTTGCTGCTTACAGGAAACTCATCTCAGAGAAAAAGATAGACACTACCTCAGAATGAAAGTCTGGAAAACAATTTTCCAAGCAAATGGTATGAAAAAACAAGCTGGAGTAGCCATTCTAATATCTGATAAGATTGACTTCCAACCCAAAGTCATCAAAAAAGACAGGGAGGGGCACTTCATACTCATCAAAGGTAAAATCCTCCAAGAGGAACTATCAATCCTCAATATCTATGCTCCAAATATAAAGGCAGCCACATTCATTAAAGAAACTTTAGTAAAGCTCAAAGCACACATTGCACCTCATACAATAATAGTGGGAGACTTCAACACACCACTTTCACCAATGGACAGATCATGGAAACAGAAACTAAACAGGGACACAGTGAAACTAACAGAAGTTATGAATCAAATGGATCTGGCAGATATCTACAGAACATTCTATCCTAAAACAAAAGGATATACCTTCTTCTCAGCACCTCATGGTACCTTCTCCAAAATTGACCACATAATTGGTCACAAAACAGGCCTCAACAGATGCAATAATATTAAAATTGTCCCATGCATCCTATCAGATCACCATGGACTAAGGCTGATCTTCAATAACAAAATAAATAATAGAAAGCCAACATTCACGTGGAAACTGAACAACACTCTTCTCAATGATACCTTGGTCAAGGAAGGAATAAAGAAAGAAATTAAGGACTTTTTAGAGTTCAATGAAAATGAAGCCACAACATACCCAAACTAATGGGACACAATGAAAACATTTCTAAGAGGAAAACTCATAGCTCTGAGTGCCTCCAAAAAGAAACTTGAGAAAGCACACATTAGTAACTTGACAACACACCTAAAAGCACTAGAACAAAAGAAAGCAAACTCACCCAAGAGGAGTAGACAGCAGGAAATAATCAATGTCAGGGGCGAAATCAACCAAGGTGAAACAAGAAGAACTATTCAAAGAATCAACCAATCAAGGAGCTGGTTCTTTGAGAAAATCAACAAGTAGATAAACCCTTAGCCAGACTCACTAGAGGGCACAGGGAAAGCATCCTAATTAACAAAATCAGAAATGAAAAAGGAGACATAACAACAGATCCTGAAGACATCCAAAACACCATCAGATCCTTCTACGAAAGGCTATACTCAACAAAACTAGAGAACCTGGATGAAATGGAGAAGTTCCTAGACAGATACCAGGTACCAAAGTTGAATCAAGATCAGGTTAATGATCTAAACAGCCCTATATCACCCAAAGAAATAGAAGCAGTCATTAATAGTCTCCCAACCAAAAAAAGCCCAGGACCAGATGGGTTTAGTGCAGAGTTCTATCAGACCTTCAAAGAAGATCTAATCCCAGTTCTTCACAAACTATTCCACAAAATAGAAACAGAAGGTACTCTACCCAACTCATTCTATGAAGCCACAATTACTCTGATAAGTAAAACCACAAAAAGACTCAACAAAGATAGAAAAATTCAGACCAATATTCCTTATGAATATTGATGCAAAAATCCTCAATAAAGTTCTTGCTAACCGAATCCAAGAACACATCAAAACAATCATCCATCCTGACCAAGTAGGTTTCATCCCAGGGATGCAGGGATGGTTCAATATACGGAAATCCATCAACGTAATCCAGTATATAAACAAACTCAAAGACAAAAACCACATGGTCATCTCGTTAGATGTGGAGAAAGCATTTGACAATATCCAACACCCATTCATGATAAAAGTCTTGGAAAGATCAGGAATTCAAGGCACATACCTAAACATGATAAAAGCAATCTACAGCAAACGAGTAGCCAACATCAAAGTAAATGGTGAGAAGCTTGAAGCAATCCCTCTAAAATCAGGGACTAGACAAGGCTGTCCACTTTCTCCATACCTATTCAACATTGTACTTGAAGTCCTACCCAGAGCAATTCGACAACAAAAGGAGATCAAAGGGATACAAATTGGAAAAGATGAAGTCAAAATATCACTTTTTGCAGATGATATGATAGTATATATAAGTGACCCTAAAAATTCCACCAGAGAACTCCTAAACCTGATAAACAGCTTCGGTGAAGTAGCTGGATATAAAATTAACTCAAACAAATCAATGGCCTTTCTCTACACAAAGAATAAACAGGCCGAGAAAGAAATTAGAGAAACAACACCCTTCTCAATAGTCACAAATAATATAAAATATCTTGGCGTGACTCTAACTAAGGAAGTGAAAGATCTGTATAATAAAAACTTCAAGTCTCTGAAGAAAGAAATTCTAGAAGATCTCAGAAGATGGAAAGATCTCCCATGCTCATGGATTGGCAGGATCAACACTGTAAAAATAGCTATCTTACCAAAAGCAATCTACAGATTCAATGCAATCCCCATCAAAATTCCAACTCAATTCTTCAATGAATTAGAAAGTGCAATCTGCAAATTCATCTGGAATAACAAAAAACCTAGGATAGCAAAAACTCTTCTCAAGGATAAAAGAACCTCTGGTGGAATCACCATGCTGGACCTAAAGCTTTACTACAGAGCAATTGTGATAAAAACTGTGTGGTACTGGTATAGTGACAGACAAATAGACCAATGGAATAGAATTGAAGACCCAGAAATGAACCCACACACCTACGGTCACTTGATCTTCGAAAAGGGAGCTAAAAACATCCAGTGGAAGAAAGACAGCATTTTCAACAAATGGTGCTGGCACAACTGGTTGTTAACATGTAGAAGAATGTGAATCGATCCATTCCTATCTCCTTGTACTAAGGTCAAGTCTAAGTGGATCAAGGAACTTCACATAAAACCAGAGACACTGAAACTTATAGAGGAGAAAGTGGGGGAAAAGCCTTGAAGATATGGGCACAGGGGAAAAATTCTTGAATAGAACAGCAATGGCTTGTGCTGTAAGTTCGAGAATTGACAAGTGGGACCTCATGAAACTGCAAAGCTTCTGCAAGGCAAAAAACACCATCAATAAGACAAAAAAACACCAACAGATTGGGAAAGGATGTTTACCTATGCTAAATCAGATAAGGGACTAATATCCAATATATATAAAGAACTCAAGAAGGTGGACTCCAGAAAGTCAAATAACCCCATTAAAAAATGGGGCTCAGAACTGAACAAAGAATTCTCACCTGAAGAATACCAAATGGCAGAGAAGCACCTGAAAAAATGTTCAACATCCTTAATCATCAAGGAAATGCAAGTCAAAACAACCCTGAGATTCCACCTCACACCAGTCAGAATGGCTAAGATCAAAAATTCAGGTGACAGCAGATGCTGGCTAGGATGTGGAGAAAGAGGAACACTCCTCCATTGTTGGTGGGATTGCAAGCTTGTACAACCACTCTGGAAATCAGTCTGGCGGTTCCTCAGAAAATTGGACAGAGTACTACTTGAGGATCCAGCAATACCTCTCCTGGGCATATATCCAGAAGATGTCCCAACCGGTAAGAAGGACACATGCTCCACTATGTTCATAGCAGCCCTATTTATAATAGCCAGGAGCTGGAAAGAACCCAGATGTCCCTCAACAGAGGAATGGATACAGAAATTATGGTACATTTACACAATGGAGTACTACTCAGCTATTAAAAAGAATGAATTTATGAAATTCCTAGCCAAATGGATGGACCTGGAGGGCATCATTTTGAGTGAGGTAACACAATCACAAAGGAACTCACACAATATGTATTCACTGATAAGTGGATATTAGCCCAAAACTTAGGATACCCAAGATATAAGATACAATTTGCTAAACGCATGAAACTCAAGAAGAATGAAGACCAAAATGTGGATACTGTGCCCCTTCTTAGAATTGGGAACAAAACACCCATGGAAGGAGTTACAGAGACAAAGTTTGGAGCTGTGATGAACCATCTAGGGACTGCTGTATCCAGGGATCCATCCCATAATCAGCTTCTAAACGAGGACAACATTGCATACACTAGCAAGATTTTGCTGAAAGGACCCAAATATAGCTGTCTCTTGTGAGACTATGCAGGGGCCTAGCAAACACAGGAGTGGATGCTCACAGTCAGCTATTGGATGTATCACAGGGCTCCCAATGGAGAAGCTAGAGAAAGTACCCAAGGAGCTAAAGGGATCTGCAACCCTATAGTTGGAACAACATGATGAACTAACCAGTACCCCGGAGCTCTTGTCTCTAGCTGCATATGTATCGAAAGATGGCCTACTCGGCCATCAATGGAAAGAGAGGCCCATAGGACTTGCAAACTTTATATGCCCCAATATAGGGGAATGCCAGGGCCAAAAGAATTGGAATGGGTGGGTAGGGAATTGGGAGCACTATGGGGGACTTTTGGGATAGCATTATAAATGTAATTGAGGAAAATATGTAATAAAAAATATTAAAAATTAAAAAAAATAAAGTGTGAGGCTCTTCATTCTGTGTACAGATTTCTTTCCTGTACATCAGTATGATACATGATTTAAAACAAAAATCATATGCTGTGTTTTAAGTACATGGACAATAAGTTCAAGTAACCTTACACCACTAACAATAATCTTTATGATACTATTAAAACCTTAGTTGTCAAACAAATTGTAGAAATTAGTATTTAGTTATGATTATCTAATGATGATATAGACCCTCATTAGAATGTAGAGAAGATGACATTTCCTTCCAGGTGTCTAGACCACTTGGTCCTCACTGTTGTGCACATTTTGGGCACAGAAACACGGGAAATTGTTGGGGAATAACTTCTCATTTGGAGCCAATGAAGTGAGCTGAATCTTTTGAAGAAAAGCTGAACTAAAGGAACAGCATAGAAATGGGCTGGGAAGTAGGGAAAGCATTGGAAAATAGAGAAGTCTTTGGGGAAAACTCCAAATTCCTGCTGCTCTCCTCTGAGTAATCATACGAACAGACAGTGAAAGACTGGACTAGATTCAGTCACTGACCTGGAGGTGCAGTTCTCCATTTTCTATTATCAACTCAGCCAGAAAGCTACTCCCCCTGGAGCCATACTTAGCCAAGTTGCTATCTCCATCCACCCTGCTTGGTTTATAAACATGATACAGACATGGAGGTGCACAGACTCAGCTTGCTCCTCCCAAAGGGCAAACTATTTTTGTACTGCATCATGCAGAGTGCAGGGGCCTGAAATGGTTGTAGTAAATAAAATAACAATATTAAATCCTGTTTGCAGTCCTGTGAATGATGGGGAAAAGGAGATAAGAAGTGGAGGTGCAGAATCAGAATTGCAGATCTTTAGCCCACTGGCTATAGTAAAATGAACACATTTTAGAAAGGTGTGCTTTGGTGTAGGAAAAAGATCATGAGTCTGACAGTTGAGAGACCAGTATCTTTGTTTCCCAGTCTAATATTTCCTGTAGGTTTAATTCTTAGCACATCACTGTCTCAGATTTATTGATCTCAGTTATAAGGCACTTCAAATGTTCACACAGCTGTCAAACTCACCATAATAATTTGTAAGAGTAAGCATTAACATGCCAGGTTAGCATTCATATCTTGCTTCCTCTTCATTTTCCATTGATTTCATTAATAGAATCTTTCATTTATACTATCTTCACCTACACTGAAACTTTTTCAAGGTTTTTGGCATAATCATTGGTCATGGTAACAGAGTGGATGAAATGGGTAAAATTAGTTATAATGGTATATTTACATGTCATATTAAAATGATGTCATATTATATCATGTAACCAAACATGTAGTTATGATACATATGTTTCATTTCTTTACCACACTCTCTTTTAATGATCCAGTGCATAATTTGTACTTTCAGCATATCTCAGTTTTTAAAAGCCATGTCTGTGTTTTGTAATAGCCAGTTGTACCCAGCTGTACAACTGTGCCACCTCTATAGAGAATTCAAAAGGGATAATTTTCTGCCTGCTTCCTTGACATTTTCCTGTTTCCTTTGGCAGCAGTGACCCCCAAATGATTCAGGAAACATCCCCATAATACCAGTACAGTCTTAAAGTTTTAATAAGTTTGACTGCCTTTCCCAATATTTCAGATTTATACATGAAATTGAAAATAAGATGCAATACAATATAGGGCTTGACCTTCAAGAACATTTAAGTCTCGGCTCAGTACCTCATTGGTAATTTTAAACATGTACCCTGTTGTTAAGTTAAACATACAAACACACACCCTAGGAAGAGAGTGGACCAGAACAAATTAGAACCCCTGTGCCCTTCACTTTCCTTCCAACTATGTTCAAAAGTGAGGATACTATCAGAATCATAGGGGTTCCATTTGTGCAGCATGAATGCAGATGTGCCCAAGAGTAAAAGACCCCTGCTCAGTCTACCATAACCTGAAGTTGGCAGGCTCACTGAGGCATGGAGGATTATGCAGTTTAAATTGGATGAGAACAGTGATGGCTGTTTTTAAAAGTAACATCAACAACAATAAAAATCAAAACCAAAACTAAAATAAACACTTCTTTCACCAATTATAAATATTATTTAGTATCAAGGCTCTTGCTTCAACCAATGATCTCCTGATCTCAAAGAGACTTAACCTGCTAATCCTGAGATGTTTTTAGCTATTCAAGTATGTACAGGTGTTCTTCAATTTCTAAAAGTACAGAAACCTTAAATATCTAGAGTTCTCTGTTTCTACAGGTGCCCTTAAAATGGGCTGGAGATACAGGATCATTTAGAAGGCAGGCAGTTGAGTCTCTCAGAGACTAGTCTGTGTAGGTGAGAGTGTGGACTACAGAAGCTAACAGCTTCTATGACAGGCCGAAATAACACAGCTTCTGGGACAAGTTCTGTTTTGGGCCTTCATCTTCTGCCAGGAGGCAGATCTGAACACCAGATATCTGTCCACCTTCCCTATAAGAGGAGAGCTTGCCTGCAAAGAGTGATCTAACCACTGAAACTCAGGAGAGAGCTAGTCTTCCAAGTCTGCTGATAGAAGCTAACAGAATCAAGAGAGGAACAATCTCTAACCAGAGACAACTATAACAACTAACTCCAGAGATTACCAGATGGAGAAAGGCAAACTTAAGAATCTTACTAACAAAAACCAAGACCACTCACCATCATCAGAACCCATCACTCCCAACTCAGCCAGACCTGGGTACCCCAACACACCCGAAAAACTAGACCTGGATTTAAAAGCATATCTCACGATGATGGTAGAGGACATCGAGAAGGACTTTAATAACTCACTTAAAGAAATACAGGAGAACACTGCTAAACAGGTAGAAGACCTTAAAGAGGAAGCACAAAAAAACCCTTAAAGTATTGCAAGAAAACACGACCAAACAGGTGATTGAATTGAATAAAACCATCCAAGAACTAAAAAAAGGGAAGTAGACACAATAAAGAAAACCCAATCTGTTGGTGGTCTTTTTGTCTTATTGACGGTGACTTTTGCCTTGCAGAAGCTTTGCAACTTTATGAGGTCCCATTTATTGATTCTCGATCTTACAGCACAAGACATTGAAGTTCTATTAAGGAATTTTTCCCCTGCACCCATATCTTCGAGGTTATTCCCTACTTTCTCCTCTATAAGTTTCAGTGTCTCTGGTTTTATGTGGAGTTCCTTAATCCACTTAGATTTGACCTTAGTACAAGGAGATAGGAATGGATCAATTCGCAGGAGGGTATGGGGGACTTTTGGGATAGCATTGGAAATGTAAATGAGGAAAATACCTAACAAAAAGAAAGAAAGAAATTTCATAGAAAT
This sequence comes from Mus caroli, assembly GCF_978045245.1. Classification (NCBI taxonomy): domain Eukaryota; kingdom Metazoa; phylum Chordata; class Mammalia; order Rodentia; family Muridae; genus Mus; species Mus caroli. The sequence goes on from NW_028227261.1 coordinate 86,741,616, forward strand.
TATGAGAAAAAATGTATCTTAAGTGATTATATATAACTATCATATTTAATGATTTTGTAATAATTTTAATAAAAACATCCAAAAGTAAGGCGAACTTTGTGAATAAACAATGTCATTGCAATATATGAAAAAAAAAAAAAAGAAAAAAGAAAACCCAAACTGAGGCAACGCTGGAGATAGAAAACCTAGGAAAGAAATCTGGAAACATAGATGCAAGCATCAGCAACAGAATACAAGAGATGGAAGACAGAATCTCAGGTGCAGAAGATTCCATAGAGAACATCGGCACAACAATCAAAGAAAATGGAAAATGCAAAAAGACCCTAACTCAAAACATCCAGGAAATCCAGGACACAATGAGAAAACCAAACCTACAGATAATAGGAGTAGATGAGAATGAAGATTTTCAACTTAAAGTGCCAGCAAATATCTTCAACAAAATTATAGAAGAAAACTTCCCAAACCTAAAGAAAGAGATGCCCATGATCATACAAGAAGCCTACAGAACTCCAAATAGACTGGACCAGCAAAGAAATTCCTCGCAACACATAATAATAAGTAAAGATAGAATATTAAAAGCAGTAAGGGAAAAAGGTCACATAACATATAAAGGCAGGCCTATCAGAAATACACCAGACTTTTCACCAGAGACAATGAAAACCAGAAGATCCTGGACAGATATTATACCGACCCTAAGAGAACACAAATGCCAGCCCAGGCTACTTACTATACCCAGCCAAACTCTCAATTACCATAGATGGAGAAACCAAAGTTTTCCACCACAAAAACAAATTCACACATTATCTTTCCACGAATCCAGCCCTTCAAAGGATAATAACAGAAAAACAAAAATACAAGGATGGAAACCACGCTCTAGAAAAAGCAAGAAAGTAATCCCTCAACAAACCAAAAAGAAGACAGCCACAAAAACAGAATGCCAACTCTAAAAACAAAAATAATAGGAAGCAACAACTACTTTTCCTTAATATCTCTTAATATCAATGGACTCAATTCCCCAATAAAAAGACATAGACTAACAGACTGGCTACACAAACAGGACCCAACTTTCTGCTGCTTACAGGAAACCCATCTCAGGGAAAAAGACAGACACTACCTCATAGTGAAAGGCTGGAAAACAATTTTCCAAGCAAATGGCCTGAAGAATCAAGCTGGAGTAGCCATTCTAATATCAAATAAAATCGACTTCCAACCCAAAGTTATCAAAAAAGACAAGGAGGGACACTTCATACACATCAAAGGTAAAATCCTCCAAGAGGAACTCTCAATTCTGAATATCAAATGCAAGGGCAGCCACATTCATTAAAGAATCTTTAGTAAAGCTCAAAGTACATATTGTACCTCACACAATAATAGTGGGAGACTTCAACACACCACTTTCATCAATGGACAGATCCTGGAAACAGAAACTAAACAGGGACACAGTGAAACTAACAGAAGTGATGAAACTAATGGACTTAACAGATATCTACAGAACATTTTATCCTAAAACAAAAGGATATACCTTCTTCTCAGCACCTCATGGGACCTTCTCCAAAATTGACCATATAATTTGTCACAAAACAGGCCTCAGCAGATACAAAAATATTGAAATCATCTCATGCATCCTATCAGACCACCATGGACTAAGGCTGATATTCAATAACAATATAAATAATGGAAAGCCAACATTCACATGGAAAATGAACAACACTATTCTCAATGATACCTTGGTGAAGGAAGGAATAAAGAAAGAAATTAAAGACTTTTTAGAGTTTAATGAAAATGAAGCCACAACATACCCAAACTTATGTGACAATATGACAGCATTTCTAAGAGGGAAACTCATAGCTCTGAGTGCCTCCAAAAAGAAACTAGAGAGAACACACACTAGCAGCTTGACAACACACCAAAAAGCTCTAGAAAAAAGGAAACAAATTCACCCAAGATGAGTAGACAGCAGGAAATAATCAAACTCAGGGGAGAAATCAACCAAGTGGAAACAAGAAAACTATTCAAAGAATCAACCAAAAGAGGAGCTGGTTCTTTGAGAAAATCAACAAGATAGATAAACCCTTAGCCAGACTCACTAGAGGGCACAGGGAAAGCATCCTAATTAACAAAATCAGGAATGAAAAGGGAGACATAACAACAGATCCTGAAGAAATCCAAAACACCATCAAATCCTTCTACAAAAGGATATACTCAACAAAACTGGAAAACATGGATGAAATGGACAAATTTCTAGACAGATACCAGGTACCAAAGTTAACCCAGGATCAGGTTAATGATCTAAACAGTCCTATATCCCCTAAATAAATAGAAGCAGTCATTAATAGTCTCCCAACCAAAAAAAGCCCAGGACCAGATGGGTTTAATGCAGAGTTCTATCAGACCTTCAAAGAAGACCTAATTCCAGTTTTCACAAACTATTCCACAATATAGAAGCAGAAGGTGCTCGACCCAACTCATTCTATAAAGCCACAATTACTCTGATACCTAAACCAAAAAAGACCCAACAAAGAGAGAACTTCAGACCAATTTCCCTTATGAATATTGATGCAAAAATACTCAATAAAATTCTCACTAACCGAATCCAAGAACACATCAAAACAATCATCCATCCTGACCAAGTAGGTTTCATCCCAGGGATGCAGGGATGATTCAATATATGGAAATCCATCATCGTAATCCATTATATAAACAAAATCAAAGGCAAAAACCACATGATCATCTCGTTAGATGCGGAGAAAGCATTTGTCAAACTCCAACACCCATTCATGATAAAAGTCTTGGAAAGATCCGGAATTCAAAGCTCATACCTAAACATGATAAAAGCAATCTACAGCAAATCAGTAGCCAACATCAAAGTAAATGGTGAGAAGCTTGAAGCAATCCCACTAAAATCAGGGACTAGACAAGGCTGTCCACTTTCTCCCTACCTATTCAACATTGTACTTGAAATCCTAGCCAGAGCAATTCTACAGCAAAAGGAGATGAAGGGGATACAAATTGGAAAGGAAGAAGTCAAAATATCACTATTTGCAGATGATATGATAGTATATATAAATGACCTTAAAAAAATTCCACCAGCAAGATTTTGCTGAATAGACCCAGATATAGCTATCTCTTGTGAGTCTATGCAGGGGCCTAGCAAACATAGAAGTGGATGCTCACAGTCAGCTATTGGATAGACCACAGGGCCCCCAGTGGGGAGCTAGAGATAGTACCCAAGGAGCTAAAGGGATCTGCAACCCTATAGGTGGAACAACATTATTAACTAACCAATACCCCGGAGCTCTTGACTCTAGTTGCATATGTATCAAAAGATGGCCTAGTTGGCCATCACTGGAAAGAGAGGCCCATTGGACTTGCAAAATTTATATGCCCCAGTACAGAGGAACGCCAGGGCCAAAAAGTGGGAGTTGGTGGGTAGGGGTATGGGGGACTTTTGGGACAGCATTGGAAATGTAAATGAGGAAAATACCTAATAAAAAATTTTAAAAAAATTCCACCAGAAAACTCCTAAACCTGATAAGCAGCTTCAGTGAAGTAGCTGGATATAAAATTAACTCAAACAAGTCAATGGCCTTTCTCTATACAAAGAATAAACAGGCTGATAGAAAAATTAGGGCAACAACACACTTCTCAATAGTCACAAATAATATAAAATACCTTGGCGTGACTCTAACTAAGGAAGTGAAAGATCTGTATGATAAGAACTTCAAGTCTCTGAAGAAAGAAATGAACAACGATCTCAGAATCAGAAGATGGAAAGATCTCCCATGCTCATGGATGGGCAGGATCAATATAGTAAAAATGTCTATCTTGCCAAAAACAATCTACAAATTCAATGCAATCCCCATCAAAATTCCAACCCCAATTCTTCAACGAATTGGAATGGGTAATTTGCAAATTCGTCTGGAATAACAAAAAACCTAGGATAGCAAAAATTCTCCTCAAGGATAAAAGAACCTCCAGTGGAATCACCATGCCTGACCTAAAGCTGTACTACAGAGCAATAGTGATTAAAAACTGCATGGTACTGGTATATCAACAGACAAGTAGACCAGTGGAATAGATTTGAAGATCCAGAAATGAACCCACACACCTATGGTCACTTGATCTTTGACAAGGGAGCTAAAACCATCCAGTGGAAAAAAGACAGCATTTTCAACATATGGAGCTGGCACAACTGGCGGTTATCATGTACAGGAATGTGAATTGATCCATTCCTATCTCCTTGTACTAAGGTCAAATCTAAGTGGATCAAGGAACTCCACATAAAACCAGAGACAGTGAAACCTATAGAGGAGAAAGTGAGGAAAAGCCTCGAAGACATGGGCACAGGGGGAAAATTCCTGAATAGAACAGCAATGGCTTTTGCTGTAAGATCGAGAATTGAAAAATGGGACCTCATAAAATTGCAAAGCTTCTGTAAGGCAAAAGACATTGTCAATAAGACAGAAAGGCCACCCCAACAGATTGGGAAAGGATCTTTACCTACCCTAAATCAGATAGAGGACTAATATCATATATATATATATATATATATATATATATATATATATATATATATATATATAAAGAACTCAAGAAGGTGGACTCCAGAATATCAAATAATCCCATTAGCAACTGGGGCTCAAATCTAAACAATGAATTCTCACCTGAGGAATACCGAATGGATGAGAAACACCTGAAAAAATGTTCAGCATCCTTAATCATCAAGGAAATGCAAATCAAAACAACCCTGAGATTCCACCTCACACCCGTCAGAATGGTTAAGATCAAAAATTCAGATGACAGCAGATACTGGCTAGGATGTGGAGAAAGAGCAACACTCCTCCATTGTTGGTGAGATTGCAAGCTTGTACAACCACTCTGGAAATCAGTCTGGGGGTTCCTCAGAAAATTGGACATAGTATTACCGGAGGATCCCACAGTACCTCTCCTGGGCATATATCCAGAAGATGTTCCAACCGGTAAGAAGGACACATGCTCAGTTATGCTCATAGCAGCCTTATTTATAATAGCCAGAAGCAGGAAAGAACCCAGATGCCCCTCAAGAGAGGAATGAATTCAGAAAATGTGGTACATTTGCACAATGGAGTACTACTCAGCTATTAAAAAGAATGAATTTATGAAATTCCTAGGCAAATGGATGGACCTGTAGGGCATCATCCTGAGTGAGGTAACCCAGTCACAAAAGGACTCACATGATATGTACTCACTGATAAGTGAATATTAGCCCAGAAACTTAGTCTCTTGTGAGACTATGCTGGGGCCTAGCAAACACAGAATTGGATGCTCACAGTCAGCTATTGGATGGATCACAGAGCCCCCAATGGAGCAGCTAGAGAAAGTACCCAAGGAGCTAAAGGGGTCTGCAACCCTATAGGTGGAACAAAAATATGAACTAACCAGTACCCCCCGGAGCTCGTGTCTCTAGCTTCATATGTATCAGAAGATGGCCTATTCGGCCATCAGTAGAAGGAGAGGCCCATCAATCTTGCAAACTTTATATGCCTCTGTATAGGGGAACGCCAGGGCCAAGAATTTGGATTGGGGATGGGGAGGGGCGTGTGTGGGGGAAGGGTTTGGCAGACTTTTGGGGTAGCATTGGAAATGTAAATGAAGAAAATACCTATTTTAAAAAAAATAAAAATAAATAAAATAAAAAAGTAAAAAATAAATAAATAAAGAAAGAATTATCCAGAAGAAAAAAATAGTGGGTTGCAAAATAACCTACTTACCTCTTTTTACCTTACAGTCTATATTTTGTAAGATAGTTAAGAGGAGCAAGGTATCACCTCTGATTCCAGCTCATTGATGAAGAAACTATACAGTATGTCTTATTTATAGAATACCAATGGAGTTTAGAGTCTCTCTCTCTCTCTCTCTCTCTCTCTCTCTCTCACACACACACACACACACACACACACACACACACACAAACCCTCTACTCTCATCAAAGAAGCTTTGAAAAACATAGGGACATATGTTATCCCACACAGAGTTGTCTGTCAGAGATTGGAAGATTCAACCAAAGATGGGTCATTGTTGCCATTCTCTTGCTCTCAGGTGAATTTCTGCATATAGGTAGTTTAAAAAAATGTTACTGAATAATAAAATTTGCCTCCTCTTTCATATTATACAATGACCATATCTTACATAATGGAGGAATATGTCTCATAGTTTGACTAGTTGTCACAAAATGAACCAAGCAGGAAATAAATTTGGGTCCCTGATGATTTGATAAAATGTCTGAATATCCTTTTATACTCCAAACCTGACAAAGAAACAAACAAAAAAGGCCAAGAAAGAATATTTGACTAGGTATTGATGAACTTAGACATAATAATTCTCTTCACTATTTTACTCAGTGGACATACACTGGATATATACTATACATCAGAGATACTTTGGTGTTAAGTTTTATACTGATGTCCCCAGGAAGGCCTGAGCATTATCTTAACTTTTCGGGAAAGTTATAAAATGTATTTCTTTTATCTATATACTGCATAAAGTTTGCGTCAGAACCCATGTCAAGCTGTAATTTATTTAGTTCTTCTTTAGTTTTGGTAATTAGATGTTATTGGACCAATTTTTTATGCAAACCACATGAGAATCACTGAGGTACAGAAATGAATACAAATGAAACTAGCAACAGAGATAGGATTTGAAGCTATGTCTATCTGGATACAGAGATAATATTCTTTCTATGGGAATGTATTCATAACTACACAGAACTGTTTGTTACCTTTTAATTATGATGTAGTTTATATCATGCATTAGCTTTTAACATATCTATGGGAGATTAGAAACTTTAAGATCATTCTTACCAGGCAAATTTTGAAAACCCAGGAATGGCTTGTTGCAGAGAAAGTAGATCACTTAGTCCCTTTATCCCCAGAGCATTTGAGCAAAGCTTTAGCCAGGATTCAGTTTCCATAGCGTTGAGACCTGGGCAGCAGTGTTTGTGCTGCACCTGGTCCTGGACTTGTAGCTCCAGGTTGGATGTGATACACTGGCTGCTGAGCTGCAGTTATCTTCTGGATCAATGCCAGAATTGGAGGACTTACCAAGCAACTGAAATGGAATGTGTTTATGTAATATCATCATTCAGTCTTCTTCTAACTGAGGCACAGAAGAGCTAAATAATAGTTTTTCATTCTGTGTTAGAATTGTCTAGAGAAAACATCTACACATACTGATAAATGATAGATAGATGCCAGATGAATAGATAGATAAATGATCGATATAGATGAAAACTAGAAATAAATGATAGATGATTACTGAAATATTCAAAGTTATATTAGATAAAGTGTGTAAAATCCCCAGTCATATACCTCCATAATTCAAATCCTCAGGGTGCTATGATGTTGAATGAATAGACTAGCCACAAGAAAGACATAGGTCTCTGGGTTCAATTTTCATGTTCTTTTCTTTCATTTACTGAGCTCATATGTCTTCCAACATATAGATTAGAAATTGTCAACACTGTGTATTATAGAAACCACTGTATTTAATATATTAATAGAAATCAAAGAATGGGGGAAAGTATGATGTCTTCAATATATACATATGTTGTAATTACGTTCTGGTGTCTACTTGAACCAGAGAGAAAAATCAATTAAAAATATATTTTAAAATTCCTCTTCCTAATCATATTCACCTTATCTTGTTCTTTCTAGTGTTTGTGAGTCTGGCCATGTATAGTTAAAAAATAAAATCAACTTTTACTGTCTATTGCCTCTTTAATAAATCACTGAGATATATAAAATTTACTATGGCCATTTTGTAATAAAATATGCAAAGTTCAGCAGTATCTAAGAACTTTTCTGATAAAATATTATGGGACCTACTGTTACTTTTTGCACAATAGTTACATTGTCAAAGTCCCTGTAAATTCTCATCTTTGCAACCATGAGAATTGAAGCAGGTAATCACAAATGGGGAAACCCACAAATAGCCAAAGTGTGAAGAATAAATGATGGTGTACTATTTGGCTGTATCTGAAATAGATCCAGGAAACAACTGGAAGAAGAGCCATAAATAATATAATAGTTGAGGATGGGGAGATATCTTCTAGACATGACACAGCTGTTGCATTCATCAGATCACTGCAGCTGTGGATGTATGCATGGATGTTCAACATGTTTGGGACCATCAACATTTCATCACTGATGAGGGATGTGATTTGTCCTCAGAAGGACTATTAGGACAGTTAGTTATTAAGGCTAGTTAAGAGGGATGTGCCACTGTCTTCAGTGATTTAATAATAGATGAATAACTTCAATGAATAATTCCCCACCCATGTGGGGCAGAGGCCAGCAAGTAGATATGAAACAGGGAAACTCATTAAGGAAAAGAGTGTCAGAGGGAGGATGAAGGAGAAGAATTAGAGTTGAGAATGACGAAAATTCATTAAATCAATTGTAAAACTGTCAAACAAAAGTAAATATTGAAATCAAATCAAATAAATCTTCTGGAGCTAGAAACAACCCTAAACAAAATATAAGAAAAATAGAGATATACCATTTCTAACAAATTGCGGAGAAATGTATAGGTATATATTAAATTGACCATTTACAATTCATCTATGACATTTTAGGTGATAAATGGGTGGAAACCCCAGTCATGTACCTTCATAATACACATCCTAAGGTGGCTATGCTGTTGAATAAATAAACTAGCCATAAGAAAGACATGGAACTCTGGGCTTAATTTTCACATTCTTTCCTTTCATTTACTGAGCTCATGTGTCTTCCAACCTATAGATTAGAAATTGTCAACAATATGTATTATAGAAACCACTGTGCTCAAGATATTAGTAGAAACCAAAGAATGGGAAAATAATATATTTAACATATTGAATTATTTGCTTTAGAGCTTGCCTAGATGTGATTTATGGGATCATTGGTTTAGAGTCAAAGGTTCTGGCAATGTGGACATTTGCTATATTCATAGCTTTTATCTCTTCATATTTATGGAAAGAGATTCTTAAATTTTCTCAAGTGGAATAATACATCTTTTTGCCTTAATCTATCTGGTTGTTCTCAAGGCTGGTAGTATCCATGCATGATGAAATACAACTCTATCATAACCAATTGAACAAAATCTTAGGACCTTGTTTAGAACTGTCTGATACTGGCATTTGAGCTATTAATGGATACTATTTTCCAGAGATTCAGGTCAACTGAAGCAGAGAGTGAGTTGAGAGAAACAAAGTGGATCCGGATGACACAGATGGGAACATGAATGATGGTCAACTCTCTAATTTTAGATACATTAACAAATAAATTTCCTACTCCTCTATCTTCTCCTCTTCCTCCCCATTCCCTTCTTCATCTTATCATTTCCATTTTAAGGCAGTATTCATTTCCTCTTCTTTCTTTCCTCCCTCTTTTTGTTTTTACTCTTGCTCTATCATCTTCATTTGCTTTTCATTTTAACTTGCTTAATATTTGTTTATTAAAATTTATAAGCTTTGACATACTAATCTGATCTGATAATTTGCATTAACTATACCCTCTAAAATTTTGAAATTCTCATAGCCCCTTGGAGTAACAATGTGATTGTCAGCCAGGTCTAATACAGGCAAAAGTGTTAGCAGAGACAAGAAATGACTAAATTCATTAACCAAGCCTTTGTTTATCCTCTTACTGTTAAATAAAATCACATTAATTTCCTATTTTGTTCCTGGGGTTATCTGTCCAAAGTAAAATCTTAAGTGTCCCCATATTACTGAAAAAGATTTTGATATTCTCAACTATATCTTAGTTCCATAAATATCACCTATTACACAATTGAAGCAGGGAATCAGGCTCTGTAAACAATTTTCTGTGCTGACATTTGTAATAAAACAGAGAATGACACAAGCTTTTGATCACTTGAATGTTGTAGTAGAAAGGTAAAGATATGCTTAGTTCACAAGGTACATATCTTTTTCTATTTAGTTATGCCGTTGTCCAAACATGCTTTTATCTCTAAAATCTAGAGAGGACCATTATCTGTCTCAGAGAGAGAACACAGAGCTTGCTTCTAGGCTCTAGTGCCAGATATATTTGATTCAAGGTTCTATGTTGAAGACTGTGTTAAGTGTTGGGTGGGGTCATTGCAGGAGGTGATACCATACTCAGTTGACAATGGTTGCCTCTGGTGAGAGATGGACAAAAAACAACTAGAGATGTTGAAAAAATTCTGTGAAGATATGATAGACAAAGATTAACCAGATGAACTCAAGTTAACTTCCAAAGAGTTTATTATAACCAGTGTTTCAAAGGGTTTAAGTGGATGCTCACAGTCAGCTATTGGGTGGAACACAGGGCCCCCAATGGATGAGCTAGAGCAAGTACCCAAGGAGCTGAAGGGGTCTGCAACCCTATAGGTGGAACAACATTATGAACTAACCAGTACCCCCAGAGCTCGTGTCTCTAGCTGCATATGTAGCAGAAGATGGCCTAGTAGGCCATCATTGGGAAGAGAGGTCCCTTGGTCTTGCAAACTTTATATGCCCCAGTACAGGGGAAACACCAGGGCCAAGAAGTGGGAGTGAGTGGGTAGGGGAGCGGGGATGGGGGTAGGGGTAGGGGTAGGGGGGAGGGTATAGGGGACTTTCAGGACAGCATTTGAAATATAAATGAAGTAAATACTTAATAAAAAAATTGGAGGAAAAAAGGTTTGTTTGTTTGTTTGTTTGTTTGTTAAGTTTAAAAAGCTACAATTATGCTTTCTTTAACGAGTGAGCAAGCAACTTAAAAGCAAACTTTCTGAGTTAAGAAGTTGTTACTCTGGACTCAAATAGAACAGGCTTGCTTTATACCTTGTTACAAACTGCTTTGGATTGCACAGTGGTGCTGAGGACAGAGCATAGCTAGTAGAAACAAAGATTACAACATTGGGTTTCAAGCCCCAATTCAGCTCTTTGTAGATATATATTCTTAAGCAAATTATTTTACCTTTTAGATTTTAAAATTAATTTTGGTAACCTGTGATTCACATGGTTGTGAGTTTCCGCTCGCTCAGTTAATTTGATTAATTAAATTATGCAATATTTGTGAAGTATTTAGAACAACACTCGTGGAACAGCATAGGCATTGAGTAAATGGCATATAAAGGTTACAGGAAATCACAGAAGAACTTATAATGTGGTTCTGCCTAACCCTTAAATTAGTGCTGGTGACTTGGTCAGAATTTTAGATATGGAACCCTTATGGTATAGAGGTACCACATGAGATTGGAGAAATTTCCATCAAACAAAAGGCAAATAAATGAAAGTCTCTACTGTCCTACACCACTGCTTTAAAATCATTTAGTGAGATTTAGTAGGCAATAGATCAAATGTTTTGAATTGAGAACAAAGGATCTGATTTTAAACATTAGCTTGATTCTTTTTAAATCTTTTCTCTTTGGCTGTGATGATCATAGTTTTTATTTCTGTGGTAGTTGTATGACTAACATGTGGGTTCCATTTAGAGAAAACTTGATTCTGTATGAATCTCAGTAAATGTGATTAATAGTTACATACTTCTTATTGGATAAGTAACTGCTTTGAGGATGAGTCCCAGTGATGCATGGTTTCCATAGTTTAAACTCTATATACAATGCTTATCTTATGCCATTATTATAACAGTCTTACTGGGAAAAACATCATTTCTCAATTACTCCCTAATCTCATGGATTATCAGGAGTAGAGAAGAGACTCAGAACATGAGAGCTAGAATAAATTATTACATCTCAGTTTCCCAATGACATGAGGTTTCGCAGGTTAGAGTTATAGCTATAATGATCCTGGTAAGGATTATTATACATCTTTCTGGGAAACAGTAATGTCAGGTTCTTACTAAAATCTATTTAATTCCTAAGTCTATTTCTCATATCCATTATGCTCAATGACTTGAGAATAATTAGTGTTTATTTACACCTCCAAACAAATAATGTTGCTGGATTGGAACACCTTTTTACTGTGAGTAATATGTGTGAGCAAAGAGAAACATTTTCTTCCACACCTCTCAGCTTCAGTTCTAATGTTTATACAGATGATGTTAACTTCCTTTTATTTATTTTTATTCATTGTTCACTCATATAATACATCCTGACCACAGCCTCGGCTTCCTCCACTCCTTCCAGCCTCCATCTCTTCCCACCAAATCCACTGTTCCTTTTTTTTTTCATTCAGAAAAGAATAGACCTCCCTCCTGAACATGGCAAAACATGATGCACTAAGATTAGGTACAAACCCCCATATGAAGGCTGTAAGAAGCACCTACTAGGAAGAAAAGGGTCCCAAGAGCAGGAAAAATAGTCAGAGATACCTACCACTCCTGATGTTAGGAGTTCCACAAACTAAACAATGATAGCATGTTTGCCAAAATCTAGGTTCTCTTTATTGTTCCTTGCATTCTTCATAGAGAGTTCAAAATCTATATGGTTGATAGTTTCTTACAAATTAGATGGAGTGTATCACTCAGGCTTGCTCTTCTTCAAACATCCTGAGAAAACTCTTTGCTTTTAAACTTACCATGCTTTTGTTGGCCTACCCAGAATGGCTCAACATACAAAATCATAATTATAGTACTGGTGTCTCATTACATTAAAGATTCCAGCCATACTTAGATGAGAGGTGGTTATATAAGATCAGGTGTTAATAGACATCACTGTAGAATTTTGCCTATGAAAAAGGTTGAGAACAAAGAGTCATGGAGGACAGATAGATTCAGGTTGCCTGGTGCAGAGTTTAGCAGAGGCAGGATCCTATTCGCAGCTATTTATTTTTTTACTGGTAGCAGTACTACTTCTAGTCTCTCTAGGTTAGATAATTTATCTAAAATCCAACTACCTGATTTATCATGATATACTTGATAGCAAGTTATACAAATTAAAAAAAAAAACTGACAGCAAAAATCCCCCAAACCAAACAACAACAACACTATGACTTTGAAAGCCTGTTGATCATTATACCTTCTGCCTTCATTCCCAGTCAAGTTCTCTGTGTGGTGGCAAAATAAATGACAGAATTCTAGGCTTTGTCACCAGCTACTAATCTTGCCTATTATCATGATTTTATTTCATTAAATTTGGTTGCATTTATTTTCCTTCTTTATATTTATTAAGTGTGTGTGTGTGTGTGTGTGTATAACTGTAACATAACACATACATATATGGAGGTCAGAAGATAACAGTTCGATATTTCCAGTGTGTGAGTCCTGGAATCCTAACTGACGTCATCTTTAGCTACCTAGCTTTCTTGGCTGGTCTTGTTATTTCAGTTTTTAGGGAACTATCAAAGAAAGATTTGATCAAATACTCTAGAACTGATTGGTCTGGGGGATCTGCAACACAACCTAGGCAGGAGCAAACCTAGGCAGGAGCTGTGACTGGCTTGCCTTGCTCATATACCTTGGAATTAGAGTAAGGAGTAAAACATACAGAACTATATGAAGTGAGAAATTTATCAGTGTTGTTTCCCCAAAAAAGTGAAAAGGGGCTCCTTTAGAAAAATGGAGAAATGTGCCCTGAGGCAGGCAAAAGCTAAAAATAGCCTGCTGGGCTCCCCCTGGTGGACCACAGGCAGAGACAGAGAGAGAGAAAGCAGAGGGAGAGAGAGAGAGAGAGAGAGAGAGAGAGAGAGAGAGAGAGAGAGAGAGAGAGACAGAGACAGAGAGACAGAGAGACAGAGAGACAGAGAGACAGAGAGACAGAGAGACAGAGAGACAGAGACAGAGAGAGACAGAGACAGAGAAACAGAGAGACAGAGAGAGAGAGACTGAGATGGCAGGCATTTAGAATAAGGGCTTCGGTGAATATCTAGATCATGTGTGGGTCCCTCATCTGGACTTAAGCTGATGTTCCAGCCCTATAAAGTGGGGTTATCTGCTACGTCCACCACCTTTTTGAATTACTACAGAAAAGTGAGGTTGCAGAACACAGAAGTTAAACAATGTGAGATCTTCAAAATCTCTATTCTTGCTGAATTATCAATCTAAGCAAGATGGTAAAGCAGTTGACAATAGGGCTATCTGTTGAATCTCCAATAACAGGATGATATTCTCCTACTTCTTTTATTTTAGAATTGTATGTTACTAGGGCAAAGAGCTAGGCAGGATACAGGTTAAGAAAGAAAGAAGTCTAGCAGCGTGGGATGGAGAGAGGACGAGAAACATCAGGATTAGTCACTTGTAGTAAAACCAGCATGCCCACAACATCAGTTACATATTGAGAGCCTGACAGGAAACCAATATAGGTATAACGCCTCCTCAGAAAATCAGATGTGTCAGCAAAGCCTTGGAATATGAGTATGTGTCTTCTGATATCTGGAGCACTTCAAAGAAGATTGACATATGCAAATATCCCTGATTAAAAGCAAGGAGTATTGTAGAATTAGAAGAGACAGTATATACATAAGAACTCAACGGATTGGAGAGATCATCTGGGTGTTGAATAAATATGCACTAGACTCCTTCTATGTAGAAGGGTAAATAGCATCATAAATTTATATTTGGCTTCTGTAGTAGGACGCTCTAAATTTGAATCTTGCTTTTGTTATATAATTCTGAACAATTTTATTGAGTTTTCCTCACATGAAAATGGAAGTGATGACTATAACAGATACCTAATCACAGACTGATGTGAAGACTTAAATTAATCTTTGTGAAGGTCAGAGAGCAGCTATTGGTGCCACTGAGTCTTCATAAGCTCAGCTTTTATCACAAATCTATTTTTATGCCACTGAGTTCAGTTTAGGAAATATACATTAGATGAATAATGTCATTGATAATTATTTAATTACAATTGAGATGAAGGAGACATTAAGGGTCTCAAAAGAGCATATATCCCATCTGGGGTGCAAGGAAATGATATTTACAATGATACTTGAAATGTGAGAAGGATTTGAATGGAGCAGAAAACTTAGATGTAAGCCTAAAGGCAAGTAGGACTAGATAAATTATAGACCCTGGAAAAGAACCAGAGTTGTTGGAGTTGAGAGGTTGGTACATCATTTTAGAAAGAGAGAAAGTTGAGACAGATTATGTACACTGCTTGTTAAAATATTCTCCATCTTAGTTGGAGCAGCAGAGACAAAGGTGTCATGTGAACTTTATTTTTGCATAGAGGTTACATGTCATCGTGGACATAGAGCAGTGCTGGCAACAAATGCAGTGACATTGAAGGGGCCAGAATAACTATTTTGTTTAGATAGAAGCTCAACACCAACCATCATTGTACAGTTCATTTCTGATACCAGAGGCAAAATAGGTTAAAAATTAAGCATAACATGAATGTAAATAATACAGAAGCTAGGAAATGGAAGATATTGAGGTCTGAGTTTTACAGTTCTGACTTTGGTGTGCAGCTTGAAGTCCTCCAGATTTTGCATAAGTACAGTAGTGGATAGAAATTTCATTTTAAGCACACTGCCCCAGAAGACTTAGCAGATATGAGGATCAGAAGGCAATAAATAGAGTAGGAGAAAAAAGAGAAACAGGGTTCATACTACATAGCAATTTTGTTCAGTGAGCAGATGCTCATTTAAACTCTGATGACCGACAGGCATGGTTTGGATGCTTGTGATCAATACATCTTAGCTTATTAAATATATTCATATATCAATAAATATATAATAAACAAATGTTATAATATTAACAAATAATAATATCTAGGATGGCAAGATATCTCCGCTGTAAATAAGTTTGCCTAGCAACAATGAAGGCAATAGTTCAGATTCCTAGGACCTATGTAAAAGCCAAGTGAGTGTGTTGCCTCATCTATAACTCCAGGGCTCCGAAGAGGAAAAATGGAAAAGCTGGCTAGCAATAGAAGATGTATCAGTGAGCTCTGGGTTTAGCTGAGAAACCTGCCTCATCAGGTAACGTAGAAAGTGGTGGAAGAAATCTTGTGATATTAACTTCAGACTTTTCAGAAGTGTATACACATACACAAGGAAACCACAACTTATATATGGGATTGCAAACGTATGAATACAGATACTGATATATGCATACACACTGAAACACATAGATATATTATTTAATGAGGTGGTCTTAAATACCTGAGTTCAATTCCATGGATCCATGTCTTGAAAGAAGAGAAAGTGTTCTACACAAACTTTATTCTGAACTTACACACACACACACACACACACACACACACACACACAGAGAGAGAGAGAGAGAGAGAGAGAGAGAGAGAGAGAGAGAGAGAGAGAGAGAGAGAGAGAGAGAGAGACCTATACCTCTAGCATACAAAATTAAATAAAAGCCTGTGAAACTAGCAAATACTAGTGCCTGCTTTTTCAACTGCTTTCAAGACTTAATAAAACCAGCTCTTGCTGTTTTACACTAGACCTGCAATACACTAGACCTTATACAGAAGCAAACGTTCCCCTCTGAGCTTTTCTAGGATTGAAGTCTGAAGATCACAACTTGATATACTGTGATTATTAGGCCCCACTTTGGCCCTGCAGAGGACTTTAGGCTCCTGGAAGACAGAAGTCAGGTGGTCATTCATTTTTAAATCTTTCATATAATCTCAAGTTCACTGGGCCCTTAAAAAACTTGTTTCTTCCTACAGATGCTCAGCCCACTTTGAACCCAAATAACCCCAGATTAAGGGATTTTTAACTCCTCTGAGGTTTGGCAGCCATAGAAAACTTAAGCCTTTGAGGTAGCAGCAGGTGGGTAAAAGTCTTGCACAAATAGGAGAAAATCTTATCTTTATTTGAGTTGAGGGAATCAGGGCCTTCATTTTATCCAGAAAATTTATTTGTATCTCTTAGCATTTCTAGAATCAAAAGTTGCTTTTCTTTGCTTATTTATTTTCTTTATTATGTTTTTTGTTTGTTTGTTTGTTTTTGTTTGTTTGGTTGGTTTTTGTTTGTTTGTTTGGTCAACTCAAATTTCAGTGAGGCAAACTCTAACAAGGAAAGGAAAGTGCAAGATCAGAAAAGGTACCAGAAGATCCTGGGACAGTGGATGGGAATGGCAAAGAGGGAGTTAGAAAAACGTCTTATCAAATGTTCAGTACATTTTCATAAACATTTTTTTTCTCCTCACAATACAGAGAGTCAGGAGCAAACGTGACCATCTTAAAGTTAGGTGAGACTTAACAAATATCATTCAATCCATCACAATATGATGGTGGGTGATCCCATTTTCTGCCTAAATGTTCTTCATCAAGGTCTTTTTATAGCAATCACTTCAAGGCCCACAGATAGTAAGTCCTCACTCAAGTCTACCTTAATTTGTTGGAAACTCCCTCCACCCATGCAAGCTTTTTGTAAATTCTGTGGAAATAGCTAGCAGCTGCTCACCAACACCCACCCCAAAGAAAGAACAAGACATTTCTCACATATCTCAAGCTTCCTTAAATGTTCTTTCTTTGGCAAAGGAAAAAAAAAAGAAGTATATTTTTGGCCTCTAAACCTTTTACCACCAGTGTGTCTTTCTGCAGAAATGTGATCCATATGGCTCTGATTACTTTCTCCATAAGTCATTAGAAATGCTTTGCACTAGGAATTTGCCTGATGACGAAGAAGTCTTTGGAGACAGTTTTAAATGGTCATCTCAGCCTTGCCTCATAGAAACAGGGCAGCTAAATAGAGCCAAATGCAAATGAGCCAAGACCTAGAAAGGTTCAGGTTTTATCTAAAATTCAGAACCAAGAAGGTTCCAGTGAACCTTAAATCTGCCCTACTATCTTCACATCTTCCAGGGATAGCATCTACTGAATCCTCCATTGCCACACATTAGTCAAGGGTTCCAGGTATCCGGGTTTGTATTTTTGTTGGGCTCAATATTCTATTGAGTTCCAAGATCATCCAGCTTACCCTAGGGTTTATCCATTATTTCCTGGGAACAGAATAAATTTGTTAGATATAGATGTGAGTGTGGAATTCCAGGGATGATCAAATCATGGTAACATGAATCTAGGTAGAAACTCATGTGTTAAGAGGATTAGTCTCCTGTTAAATAAAAATGGGGTAATATTACTTGTTCCATATCACTCAATCTATCTTTCTTTCCTTCCCATCTTCTTTCTTTTTCTCTGTCTTTTATTTCTTTTTGAGGCAGTGTCTCATATATCCCAGGCTGGCCTCAGTCTCATTATAGATGAGAGTGATTCTGAACTTCTAAGTTTTCTATCTTCAACTCCTCAGTACTTGTATTTTTGGGACCTGCTTTCTGCATGTGAGAAAAATCACTTTAGCAACTGAACTCTAACCCTGACTCATCAAATAGCATTTTGAGACCTGTTTAAAAAATATTCCAAATGAAGTTTGGTGCTTGGTAAATGTTCAACAATTCCCCTGCCCCCTTCTATTTCTCTCTGTTTTCCAGCATATAGCTATAGAAAGGATTCTATGTTTCTGAGTGAAATATTGACTGTGTTGGGTGACTGGTAATAGACACAGTCACTTTTATGTTATTAAGTTTTCTATTTGTAAGGCATTTTGACTACAGACTACCATGAAAGTCTAATTATGAAAGACGACATAGGAAAGGGAACAACTCTGCCTTGGTCTTTATCTGACTAGGTTGTTTTAGACTGATTTCTTGACTGCATCACCAGCTGTTGTTGGTATTTTTCAAAGAGGCAGCTCCCAGCTGGGGGTGACAGAGCAAAACAAGAATGTGATAAATAACTAAGAAGCAATGTGGTATAGATGAATAGAAAGAGAGGGCTTACAAAAAAGAAAGAAAGAAAAAGAAAAGTTACAAGATAGCAACTGGGACTTCATGTGTGGTGAGTGTATTTCTTCATAATTGTAATCTTTTCGAGAACTGATCAGGATATCAACTCAGGCTAGAAGCCAAGGGAAGAACAAAGTTCTTGACCAATAAAAAGAGAAGTTTCTGAGTTTCCATCAGTCAGAAAAAGAAATCACCCTTCGGCTCCGGGCAGTGGCTTGGGAGCTGTCCATGGTACTGACCTTGTCTCATTTACATTGCAGTGCAAATGAAGAGGAAACCTCTCATGGGTTCTGCTGCTAGACTCTCTGATCCCCTTATGTTTCTGTCTCTTTCCCCTCTACTTCTTCTTCTTTGTCGATTATGCTGATTTTTTTCAAGTTCCTAGTCTGTAATTAGGATTTTTTCCCTCTCATTTTGCTTCAACACTCCTCCTTTTCAGTCACTGTTTTTGAGGTTCTTCTACATTTTTCTACCGACTTTATCTCTCTCGTGTTACCTTTTGGGTAAAAGAAACATTGATATCAGAAAGAATCACAGCAGCGAGTAATATACAAGGTTCATTAACTACATGGAAGGAATATATATATATATATATATATATATATATATATATATATATAATTTTTTTCTTTCAACTACACAGCAATCTCATTAGAGGGTTAGTTATCTCATCTTACTGAACAGGGACAAAGTGAAGGCTAAGATAACTTGGCCAAGGTCCTACACAGACAGGATTCCAGTTAATGCCGAACACTTGCACTTTTCACTATATCTGGATTCCTTTACATTGTTCAATATTTTCCTTTTGGTTTTCTGCCTCTCACTCTCGTAGCTTCGACAGAGATTCCCACCCTGGACAAATCTTTAAAGGACTAGGAATCTACACTTCCGGTGGGATTTAAGCTTTGAGTAAAGTAAAGCAAAATACACAGAATGCGTACAATGTGGAAATTTAGACCATGAAAAAAAGGCCTTTCGTTTTACTTCAGGCAGAGGCCCTGCCTGCACTTCAGGCTGAATGCGGAGTTTTTCTGTATTCTTGTGTTCCTCTAGCTACCCTGGCCTTTTCCCTGTCTCTGGTGGTCCCTAGAGAACTTTGCGTTCTCTTCGGCTTCCCACTCTGACATCCTTCCCACGTAAGGAAGCGCTTGCTTAATTCTGGGAGTTTAAGTGGGCTCTCGCCTACACACAAAAACAATTTCCAGTAGTCACAGAGAAACACAGAGACACAACGGGACTCAGACGTGCGTCACCCCAGACAAAACCCACTCAGGTATGTACACGCAGTCACGTCAAGCTCCCGCATAATCAGAAATACCAGACGCTCGCGCATCACTCAGCTACAGACTCGTTTCAGCTGGAATCACGATTCGGGATCTGCGCGCACATGGTTCTTTTGGGTGCTCTATAAGGAGTCTTGCAGCACTGTCCCCAGACCCATGTGAGTTCTCCTGAAGCTCATTCTTTCCCACCCAATCTGCCCCTCCCTTCAGGTGGCCCCACTTCTCTTCTCCTCTCCCGTCTCTTCCCCCAACGCCCGAAGACGTACAAAACACTCCTTGGAATCTACCCCGGCTCTCAGCTCCGCCCTCCCCGCCCCCGGCAGCCTCTCCCCCATTCATTTTCCTCCGTTGCCGGCAAAGTCCCTCCCACTGCCTAGCCCGGCCTCCGCTGCTCCCCTCCCGGAGACCGCGGCGCACTTGGACTTCCCTCTCCATTCGCCAGCCGCCTCGCTCCGGGTCCCCACGGCTGCGAACTGATCTGGCACGGGGGGTGGGCAGGAGGAGGAGAAGAGCGCAGGCTAAGGAGAAGGCGAGAGAGCCAGAGAGCCGAAGGCAGAGGGAGTAGTGGCCACCTTTTGGAGTCGGGATTCATGCCTGTCCTCGGGACCAGCCAAGGGGACTTTAAGGCTGAGTATGAGCCAGGCTGCTAGGAGCCAGGTACCCCCACGCCTGCAGTCCCCGCGCCGTCCCCGGTATGCGAGCTGGACGCAGGGCTCTTCCAAGTTCCCACCGAGCCGAATAAAAAGCGTCTTTCCGCTGCTCTCCGCCAAAGACGGACATTGACTCCAGGTAAGGCGACTCCGGGCGCAGCTCCCCACAGCCCCTCTGCCCTTGGAACCAGCCCCGGACCTCAGTCGGGGCGCCCCCGCCCGCGCCTCCCATCCCCCTTCCAGCACCCTCGTCCGGTCTTCCCTCGCCACCAAGTCCTCTTCTGTTCTGGAGACTGGGTTTCCTGTAGATTGGACTCCATGGGTTAAATGCGGGTTTTAGTTAAGTGTCGTGTGTGTCCCCGCGCGCTCCCGACGTGTGTACCATGGTGGGAACTTGATGTGGTGCTAGTGTATGTTTGCCTGTGCAGCGTCGTTTGCGTTTGATGCGTGTTGCGTGTCTGTCTGTGTGAGTGTGTGTGTGTGTGTGTGTGTGTGTGTGTGTGTGTGTGTGTTCGTGCCCTATAACCTACTTTCAGCGGCGTGTGTGTGTGTGTGTCTCTGTGTGTGTGTGTGTGTGTGTGTGTGTTTGCATGTGTGCGCGTCTGTGTATTTTTAATTAGATCTCTTCAGCTTGCAGGGAATGGAATGGGGTTCTTACTACAGTATCACGTAGCCACCGGGAAGCCCGCTGTGGACTTCCTCTTAGGTCTCTGGGCATTGGTTTGGGAGAGATGCCGGGAATATATACCGTGCCTTATTTAGTCCAGTAATGATACCTATGAAAGAAAAATATCGTCTAAATCATGGGGTAGTGCTGCACACTTGAACTCACCGTTAAAAATGAAAGAGACATGTCCAAAACCCAAGACAAGCGAGATGCTGTCCCTTTAAATTCCACACTGGGCAGACTCCAGGATTCTGATGGGAATTTGGAAAGGCTGAGTATGGAGTGAGAAGGAAAGGAGGAAGTCAGGAATCTCCTTATCTACTGCATGTCAAGTCTTGGGTAGAGATGTCATCCTGTCTCCCTGTTGCAATCAACCTCCCTCCCCCCGCCCCCAGCCCTTTTTCTGAGGGGGTGGTCTGGGTAAGTTTGCCTGAATCATCTCAGGGGAAAAGAGTAAGCATCCTCTGGCAATGTGATTGTCCATCTCAGTCACATCCAGTACCAGAGAAAATAGCATTTGGGGCAGCTCTGGGTGCTTTGGCAGGAGACTGATAGGGTACTTTCCTAGGATGCATTCTTTTTGCCTTCTCCATCTCAGACAAGCTTTGGAAGCCCCAGAATCTCTTCTTAAAACTGTGCTTTCTCATGGCTCCAGGAAGTTAGGAAGCTGCTGGGAGAAGGGAGAGAGATTAGTGTCTCTTCGTGGGTATGGGGGGAGGTCTATATGTATGTATTTAAGGACCAAGGGACTACAGTTTCTGAGGGACAGTGGGTGGGGAATTCATCTCAGAATGGGGTGGTAGTTGACTTAAACTGCTGTCTGGTTTGCACCCCACATTTTATGCTTGGCTCTAAAATACTGCCAAGGGCAGGGAGGCCTGGAAAGACTCTAAGGAATACAATTTGACGTAAGGGTCTCCTTCCTATTTCCTCAACCTTTTAGGAGCTTGTTTAGGTAAATACTTCGGCCACTCTGCCCAGGCACAGTTGGGCTTTGGTTCTGGAGCCAGCCATTGATTTGATTCCCGGCTGCCTTTTAAAGGCTTGCCCTACTCAGCAAAAAATGCTGAGTTTTACTGCTGTTAGCATGGCTTCCAGACTAGGCAGCTGTTACTTTCTCAAGGTAAATGGCAGCCATTCTGCTTGTAAGCAGTGAAGCTAGAAGATGAGACTGAGGTGGTGTGATAGAATGTCTAAAGGGTCACTAGGAAGGCCTCTTGAGAGGAAAAGAAAATAGGAATATATCTGCTTTTATAAAAAACATTTATACATACATTTGTATCTCCTGAGGAGAGATAAAAGCAAGTGTGTGTTTGCAGGAACCTGCCCCGGCTGGTGGGTGTCTGTTCTACCTGCAAGCACTTGCATACATACCATTTTCTGACTACAGACTGATCTTTCAGGCTGAAAGCTTCAGGAAGGCATGCCCATAGAGTAGACTTCACAAAACTCAGGTTACATCACAACATCCTAGTGCAGTTTTGGGAGGGGTTTTGCAAACAGAAGAGCCCTCATGTTGGGATAGGCTCTCATTATTTCTGTTCCAATGTGTAAATGATCTACTGCTATTAAAGAGCAAGAAGGCAGGACTCTGGCTCAGATAAAGGATGGCAGCTTCTTAGTATTCACTCGCAAATTGGTGACAAGGCCAGGACTAGAACCCAGGGTGTTTTTCAGCCAAATCAATGTCATTTTCTACTCTATTACCATGTTCAGCAACTCACAGCATTTCTTAACCCTACCTGTCCACCATCCTTCTACTTAAGGTAACTGATTTTCTTTCTGGAACTTCTTGTTTCAGAGATGCATTTCAGACCTTCTTCATATGATTTCGTGACCCAGGAAAGAGAGTGCATAATGCCTCATTCATTCTTCCTGCTTCACAAAAGCGTTTAAAAACATATGTACACACAGAAATGCCAAGAGAGAGAGAAAGAGAGAGAGAGAATTCTGTTTTAATGTCATCAGATAATTAAAAGCACATGGGGATCCAAGACTATTTAACTACTATATAGAACCCAGTAGAAAAATTGGATTGTATTAATCCCTTTATGAAAAAAGTTCTGCTTTCTGGAAAACAAAATATATACTTAGACATTCTTTCAATCATTTCATGAAAATGAAATGATTAGTTTACTTACATTAATTTAAATCTCATGTCTGTATATTCATAGTATAAGCACAGGAACATATGCAAGAATATATATGAATCCATACACAGGTGTATTTATACAGGTCCAGAAACATTCCCCTCCTAATACATTCCCCTAAATGTGACTAGTCTCTTAAACTGCAGGAAAATGAGCTAGCCTTTGTAAGTACATGGCTTGTAGGTGGGCTCATAACCTCAGGGAAAGGAAAATATAAAGCCCTTTTAGCCACAGGACATCCAGAAGTTGAAGTCAATTTCACTAAAAAGCAAGTATGTTACCAGTCTTTTAAATGCTCTTTTTGGGGTGCAGGGAAGTACTTAGAAATACAGGGATTTTAGGCCCATCTGCAATAAAGCCATTAACAACCTCACAAACGTTGTCTTTTCTGGAGCTGGATGGCACTTTAGCTCCCAGAAGGGGGAGCTGTGACTCCATTTCAACCCTAGAGAAAGAGCTGATATTCCAAATAAGCTCTGGGGCCCCCCTGCTGAGCTGAGAAGGCCCAGCTCCTGCTGTAGGGAGTAAGAATGTAGCAGCATAGGTGGGGATTTTAAAAATCTTCTCTCCTGCTCAGTTCAAGTGGGACATCTCCCTCTTAGTGCTTTCAAGAGAGTTTATGCCATTGTTCAAATAGTTCCCTCTCTCCCTTTTTTCCTTTTTTTCCCCTCAACCCATCTTTGCCCCAAAAGACCTTGCAGTATCTGAGAAAATATTTTCTGATTTGCATATGCTTTCTCATCCTGGTTTCTTAGATGAATTCATTAGGAAATATCACCAAAATAGGACCTTAAAGTTACTCATAGCATCTTTCTACCCTGCATCCTCTGACCTAAATCTCAAAGTTTAACAATTAAGTTAATGAACTCCTGGTAACCATATCAAAAAACAGCAGGAAACATAGGAGGAGTCACCAAACATAATTTTTCTGACACCCTCTCCATTGTTTTTCACCATAATCTTTCATACGAATGATAATGGATTTATCAGACTTTCCTCCATTGAGCAAACCCTAGTTACAATTTAGCATCTCTCTCAGATAATGCATCTAGAAGACTTCCCAAGGCCTTGCTTCAGAATCAATCTTTTTTGGCTGGATTTTGATATATTTTTTTAAACTCTATTTATTTAGTTTTTATCTCTATTTGCTCTGTTTTACAGCCACACAGGGATAGCTTTCTCATTATCACAGCAACATGTGCTCTTATTAGCAGCATTTCTCTTTTAATAGCTGGGACTGCCACATAGTAGTTGTTTTATCATTTTGTTTGTTTGTTTGTTTGTTTTTGTCTGCATATTCAGTGTTAAAAGTATCTGTCAGCCCTTCCTCCCCCCCCCAAATTTGATTCTTATTTACTCAAAACAAAGCCATTTTGCCTTTAAAACTACAGCACTTAGCTCAGCCACTCAGGGGTGCAGACAGGTAAGTTATATCAAACTTGACAGTACCCCTTGCTGTGTCCCAGGATCTTTAGTTTTATTCTCTCCTTTAATCTCTACTCTCATCCGGTGAGGTATATATACTTATTATAAAGAAGAAAGGGAAGCTCCTTTTGTCCAATGCCTTTTTATCAGAGGGGCAAAGATTTGAACTTTTTGTGAGCATCTCTTCTCTTCTACTACACAGTCAAGACCACTCATAACCATTGAGACCTCCATGTTCAATGGATACTAGAGACAATTGAGCATATTGTTATTGTGCCTTTAGGGTATGAGGATTGGGTTAGGATCAAAAGAAAGAATTTATTTCTTTTCAATAGCAGTAGATGCTGAGTGTCTTCTATTTGGCAGATGTTGTCCTAGAAGAGTACTGTTAAATAGAACTTTGGAGAATAAGAAAAATATTCTCTGTGTTAGGCAACATGGTAACCACTGTACTCTTAAATGTGCCAATGGATACCGGTGAAGTGATCTTTTCATTTTGTTTACATTTATTTGTTTCTCGTTTTGATGACTTACACAGCTGTATGTGGCTGGTGGACACTAAAATGGACAGTTCAGGTTTAGGCATCAGGAATATTTTATGAAGATAGCCCTGCTTTCATCGGGATTCACATATTGAGGAAGAGATGGCTAATAGTGAGTAAGCAAATAGAAAACCACAGTAATTAAATCTAATACTAAATGTCATACAAATAATTAGGGATCCCATGCTAGAAGGGAAGGTGGGCGATATAACTTAGGATGAATTAGTCATAAAAAGACATTTTGGAAGAAATAGTACTGATGTTGAGATTTATGTAAGAAAAATGAGTGAAGTCATTATGAAAGGGGATGGCTAAGAAGGCTAAGGATGTACAGATTCCCAGTGTGAATGCATCTATAAATGAGAAGGAGGTGACAGAAGATGAAAAAGAGAGACAGAGCCCACATCAGAAAGGTCTTGTACAGGAGAGAGACAGACAGAGAGAGAGAGAGAGAGAGAGAGAGAGAGAAAGAGAGAGAGAGAGAGAGAGAATTTGAAATCTCTTTTGACATGTCTTTAGTTGGCTCATACAAGGTCTGAGAATAGAAGGCATTCTGGAAATTGACAGGTCACTATCAGACACTTTCTGTTGTGTTTTCATCACACCCGTTTTTAATCACTCAGTTCCATGTGTTCTTAATTTCTGGTCCTGCTTAGAGTACCATATTCTAGAAAACTTTAGGTATGAAACACAAAAGTCAATGGACAGAAAAGGGGGAAGAGGGTGAACATGTGGGCAGCAGGTAACTGCAACCTGTGTAAAAGAGTAGGACATAGCTGCAGTTTCAATTGGCAAAGGTTTATCAAATATATTACTTGAAAAATAATTTGAACAAAGTGTTTCAGTAAATATGCTAGTGAAAGCTGATAAATGTAGGCCACCTAACAGAAGGGATATGCAACTTCCCAAATAGTCATAAGGGGATGGCAATTGCCATTTCAAAATCTCATAGGGTTTGTGGAAAGGGAAAGGCTAAAGGAAGACACATCAGTTATGACAGTGATGAGGATGAGCAATAACTATAAGATCTTGGTGATCTGTATGTATATGTATATATATATATATATATATATATATATATATAATTTCATATCTCCTTTACTTCAAAACTTCATAGGATAAAAGTACAGAGACATAAGGCTCTTGATAATAACCCTGGTTGCTCTCGGTGTCTATAAAGACTCCTTCAGAGCCTAACTTTTTCTGTCTGTGTTTGCCTTTTGTAAATTTAAAAGGAGCATACTTTGGCTTAGCTCACTGAAGAGATATTGCTGGGTTGTATGGAAATGCAGCATGACAAAGTTCTTCTAAAAGCAGAGAGAGACACATGCATGGTGGCTGTGCTTCATCATAAGAGTTAGCCGTCCTTTCAGAGATGAGCCAATCTAACGGAGGTCGTATCTCACAGCGCTGATTGTGATTCAAGGCAGGCTGGCTGAGTGGGATAGATGGTGAGCCTGTTGCCACTGGTGCAACTCTTAAGAGCAAAGTGATTAAGTGTTAACATGAAAACCACTATCCTCCTGGAACACAGCAGCCCAAAATGCTTTTCTACAAATCCATAGACAGTCCTTGCTACTGAGGGGGCAAAGAAGACAATTAAGAAAATAATGAGGCCAAGGAAAAGTGAAATTAATTTTTTTCATATGAGAGTGAGTGGGATTTTTATCTCCCAGGGGACCTATCTTTTGGATATTGCCAGTGGCCTTAAGGAAGATAGCCTGAATAAGACTAAGTGTGAGAAAGTGAACAGTGGTCAATTGCCAGAGTCGCCTGCTACCCCCACACAGAAAGAGCAAGCCTGATGAAGGCATACAATTTATCATTCTTAACAAATTCTGTTTTCACAGGGTGCAGAGCTGTATGAGACATGTTGGCATCGTCTTGGGAATAGCTAAGTAACTGAATCCCCCCAAGGGTGGAGGTAGATCCATAAGGCTATTAACAAAAGTAAGATGCAATCGGGTTTTTTTTTTGTGTGTGTGTGTAAGCTGTAAAGGTTGGAACAGCAAGGCTCCAAGTAAATGGCCCATCTAAACAGCTAGAACCCTTTGTAAGGGTTAACCCAATAGAGGCCCCAAAGGCTTTCTGAGATATAATTTATCTAGCTTTTCAGATGCTCACAAAATGAGCCAGTGGGGAAGAACAGATCCTGTGGGTAAAGTAGAATAGGCAGGTTACCGATTACACTTTGATTTCGATGGAAGAAGGTTGTATAAATATCCACGAGAAGGCGGCACTTCAGAAGACCCACCCTCTTAAATGATACGTTCTCAGAATTAGCCATCTGTAAAAATAGATGAAATGCTTGACATCTGTAGGAATCCTTGCAATATCCAGGAGCCCATGAAAAACCTAGGAGAGCATTCTCTCAGAATGCAACCTAGTCCATAGCCTTGAGCAAATGTCTTGCTGTTTATGTGGCATTGGGTAGACTAAATTTCTCATACGATTGATGAGTTCTGAATTTATAAGCACGTTTTAGGGAAGCACCTACAAGGAACATTCCTAGTACTATAAAAAACATCTGTACAAGCCCAGAAGCCATTAAAAGAAGAAAAAGAAGAAAGAAAAGAAAATCAGCATTTTGGTATGTGTAGGCGTGTAGAGGAAAGATTGAAAAATAGATTACCTGGAAATGGCTGGTAATATGCTTTTTCTGCTGGGCACATTTTGGAGCCATGACTATTTCAGAGGAAGTTGTCCCCATCAAGTACTATTTCTGGTGATGGCAAAGGCTTGGGAGGGCTCAGTAGGTTATAAAGAATTTTTTTATGTGTATATCAATAAGACAGCATCATTCAAAGTCAAGTGAAGCCTTACAAATGATTTTCTAAATTATTAGTAAGTCAGCTGCATTATTTTTTGTCCTCTCTTTTCTTGCACTAGCAAACAACCAACAAAAAAAAAAAAGAAAAAACAAAAACAAGACAAAACCAAAACAAAAAACATTTATTCAGAGTTCAAGGTCTTTATCCACAATATGTACAGGTGGCTGAAATGTCACTATTACAAAACTACTCTTGAATTGGGACCATGTGTGTTAAACTTGTTTGCTTCCTGTTCCTTGTACTATAATGGCTATGTAGTAGATTCATTGTTGTGTATTATCTATAAGCACATAGCAGGTAGAATAAACTCCCACTCTGCTGATGAGAAAATCGAGGTGTGTAACAATAATGTTTCCTGTTGAAAACCATATAGGAAACCAAAGGTGTAGTATACAAAATTTGAACCTGTTTCTAGCTGACTTGAAAGCAGAGAGATTAACAGCTTGAAGGCTGGAGTCTGAATACATATACTACTACCTACTAGCTCTCTGACCTTAGCAAGTTTACCTAATGTACTCATTTCAGTTTCCCTATCTGTAAAATAAGGCAAACAAAAGGGACTCTGTGTGGAAGAGAGATGGGAATTTAATGAGTTGATTCAGTAAGTGCTTCAAAGCGTACTTGGCAGATTGTCTCAACCATATACCATGAACTAATTTTGGTTTTATTACTGCCAGGCCCTGATGTATCAAACTGGGCATTATTTGCACTCTTAGGTTTGTTTTCAGACTGGAAAAATCATACACAACAGAGATGACTTTTACGTTTGAGACATGACCTTGTACAGGAGCTCTAGAGATCATTTTTATAAACTAGCCCAGCATCCCCCTGTGCAGCAGTGCGACAGCAGTGCTTATAGGAGAGACTAAGAACACAGGAAAAGGCTCAATAATATACAGAATTACTAAGGCAGAATTCTTAATTCTCTGTGTTGCTATGGGTCAGAAAGCAGATGTGGAGAGGTCACTGACCACAAGAGCGGAAAGTCATCGTTCATATAGGCCTGTTTAATTTCTTCTCTTTTTCTTTTGTCTTATTTCATATATAGAACCATTCTCTTTAAGGTGAAAATAGAACCTGAATTGGCTTAGGAACCCTGAACCCCTGCAACTTCTTTCTCTCTGTACCTGTCTACTTCAATTTCTAACACATAAGGCCAGTGTTTCTGTCAGGTTTACCTGAAAGCAGAGCTTGATTAACAGTAGCTGGGTGCCCTGTAGACCCTGTTTATCTTTGTCTTCATGATTGCCTTTTACATCATCCATGCCATTTATTTTAGCATCTTCCTAAATACTTTGAAAGGATTTTTATATTATATTTAACCTTTTGGGTGATACTCCAAATGTAAAATTATTCTCTCTGTTTTCCCAACGAGGACTTTCCATCTACAAAATGAAGAATTCACTGGAAAATATGCAGTAAGTGACAATATCTGACCTTAAGCCCTTGTCTACTATGGCACATCAATTGTGATGTTCTTTTCCTGAATTATCCTCCCTCCTTGCATTAGCCTAAGGCATTGTCCAGCTAGTAGCAGCTTCCAGCCCGCCCCAAGTGGAACTTTGTAGCTTCTTATAGTGGGAGTTGATGGCTGCTACTTGGCCTCTATTGTCTTAGGCTAGGTCAGTCATTGCCAATCATCAACCATTATGTCATAAGGCTTTGGCCTCCATTCTGATCTTTCACATGCCTAAAGTAGGAAGGCAGCCATTGTATTTTTTCCAGAAGTTATAAATGGGACTGCTGGAAGGAGCATCCTAAATCCTCAATAACAATATGCATTTTACTTCCTTTCCTTCTTTATCTGTCAGTATCATGAATATCTTCCACTCTTCTAGTGTGTTCTGGCTGCCAATTTCATACGCTCTTAAAATAGTAATTTACTTTTACAATGCCTCTGTAGGAAACCTTAGCTTAGCCTGTTTATTTGCACCCGAATCGTGGGAGTTCAAATGCTGCTGAAACCAGGGCCAGCAGTCATAGAATAAGCAAATTACTTTCTAACTTGAAGCCAATGCCAAGATTTTTCTTTTAATGGAAAGAGTAACTTGAAACCTACCTGTGATCTCAGTGATTTCACTGCCACTGTTAGAAGCAACTCAAGCTTTTAGGGTGGAGATGGAATGAATTTCAATAGCTAGATGTTGCGAGATGCTCTACATATTACTATGTCTCTGTCTTTTTATCTCTTTTCTATTTGCTTAAGCACAGATATACTTACATGTAGTCAAGACAATGGATATTGAACACAGTTGAGAACAAGTAGAAAGGAGAACTCTAGGTATTTCAAAAAATGCTCAAGTAGAGTCATCCCTCCATCATACAATCCCATGATCTAAGTCATAACTGTAGGACCACCTGCCATTGAAAGGAAAGGTGGGTAGAACTTTAAAATGGAGAGCATGCATGGCTACAAATGTGTATTTTGTAAAAAAAAAAATATTCTCTTTCCATTTAAAACAAGAATTGGGGATAAATTAAGAGGAAAGAAAGAAGCCATTAGAAGGAATGTTGAATGGAAGACAGTAAGAAAAGATGATGATGAGGGAATATATAATAATGTTTGTATGAAAATGCCACGATTTCATTTTACCCCCATTAATAAGAAGGGGGTTTGTTTTGTTTGAATTGCCACCAGAACATCTCAACCAAATGCTATAAGAGCAATGAGGAAAGAAATTAAGATGTAAGGTAGCAAGGTTTGGCTACTTGAAAAGAAAGAAACAGTAAATAAGAGTGAAGCAACAGTCTTCCAAGAAGCATGGCAATGGTTTTGTTGTTGCTGTTCTTGTTGTTGTCATTGTTGTTATTGATGATGATGATAATGTGATGATGATGATGTTGATGCTGATGATACTAGCATTGTTGTAGGTTGTTGTAGCAATAAATGCCAAGTAAGCAGTGCAGGAAAAGAGAGGCTCATTTATGGTGCTAGGAATGCACATTCAATACACATGTGGCCTGTGTTTGTTTCATTTTAAAATCAAGGAATAGATATGTCAAGGTGGGTCAAGATTTAAAGTACTGGCTGGCCAAATACATATTGGAGTTCATATTTCCAGAGGTCATGAAATGCCAGTTGTACCTGGTCATACACTATAGATCCAGGGCTCTGCTAGTTCTGTCAGCAAGGTCTGAGTTAGCTGAGACCTACTTCAATAAAAAAGGTAGAGAAAAATTGAGGGAGACTTATGGCATCATCACCATCTGGGTTTCACATGTATATACACGTCTTCCTCTACACAAGTGAGAGAAATAAATAATACAAAGAGAACTTCTTTTCACTTCTTTGTGCCAGACATTGTTCTAAGAGCCGTGAAAACAGCTGTGAACTGGAGGGATTAAGACCCCCCATCCCCATCTTGGAACTCATGTTCTACTTGAGGGAAAAGATGTTATATAAATAATCAAGCAAAGATATAGTGTGTGTGTGTGTGTGTGTGAGATGGTGATAAGTATAATAGAGAAGATCAAAAATAGAACATGACTAGAGAAGGAAAGTGGGTCGCACAGATGCTGTGGTGGGACAGGGCATGCTAATTCATGTAAATAGGAAGGGGAAATGACCACTGGAGTGCTGACTTTTCAAAAAGAAGTCTGGATCCAGAAGACAGCAAGGCACATACCTAACCAGGTAGGATAGCCTTCCAGGTGGAGGTAGTCAGGTCAAATCTTCTTGGCTCCTGAAAATAGAAGAAGAAGAATTAGAGGGGTACGAGTGAGTGAAATCAGAAGTGCGGCCATGATAGGGATGGATCTTCTGAGGTGAGTTTCTGTGTAAAGAGGCCAATGTGAATCCAGTGGAGGAAGCAAAAGGGAGTGAGGGGAAGATTCATTATCAGGAGATCAGGAGCGCCATCCTTGACACACCTCCAAGCTATCCCAATTTTTACAAAGGAGATATAAATCCTTCTAAATTAAGAATTGGAACCCTGCCCTTAGAAGTCAGTTAGATGTACACAGTCTATACAGAATGTTCCTTCTGAGGGAAAAAAAGGGAATTAAAGTAAACAAAACAAAGAATGAATTTTACAGACTCTAATCATAGCTTTTGAGAAGTATCTTCAGGCACCAGGAGATGGGATGATAGGAAATAACATCTGTACAATGGGGTAGCAGCAGGACCTTCCATGAAGTTTTAAAGTGAAAGTGAGTATCACATACAGAAAACACTAGGAACACTTTTTATGTACAGCAATTATTACATAATTAGCACTTGGGGAAACTCTCTCTGCATTGACTGCTATTTTGGTGAGCAATTGAAGAGGCATAAGAAACAAAGTATCATAGAAGGCATGACTGTTGAATAAGTTGCACCCATGTATTAATGGCTACCTCTAGATAGTGGGTTATGAATGAATTTCTACTATGATGCTTACCTGTACTTCCTAATATTCCATAATGAATGTGCAATATGTGGGTAACCAACACTTTAACTAAAGGGATCAAAGAAAGTGAGAAATCTATGGGAGGTGAGAAGAATAATTAAAATACAAGGAAATTCATGAATATATGTTATGTACTTTTCTAAGTCATCTTATAACATTTGAAGATTCAAATTCTATTTTTACCCTTGGCTTAAGTAATAATATTCATAATATACTGATGCTATATATATATATATATATATATATATATATATACCATATATATACCATATATATATCATATTTATATATATATATATGAGTGGCTTTTAGCCCCTTAAAACAAAGTAGGATCACATTTATATTAAATTAAACCATTTTCTGAAGAGAGGACACTTTGTGTTTCAAGGTTTGAGGATCAGGAATGTCTCAGGCAGCCTTTCCTCTATTTCAGTTTTTGGATAGATTACATACAACCTTAACCTGCATTTCCTCACTTAAGAAGTGAAGGCTTGAGGTTCCTAGCACCAATCTGAAGTTACAATAGAGGCAGTGAGGAGGTGATAAGTTAGGGTAATAAACTAGCCCAGCTTTCCCCTTCCACCTACATTCAAGCAGCTTCTCATCTCTGCTTTATTGTACGATTGTAAGATTTAAATAAGAAGGTCTACAGCTTTAAACATGATTTAAAAATATTGTTTTCAGTTTCTTCTGCAATTTAACCTATTGCATTGACTTCTTTGCAAGCTATACATGGCTTAGACACACCTAAGAAGAGCCTTTTGGAAGAAAAGGCTAATGTAAAACTGTGCTTTCATTGCCTTTGTCATCAGAATGTATGCCATACATTTGCTATAAGTAAGTGAAATGATATCAAGACAGTGTGCTCCATATTTATGATGGCTCATATGGAAATAAAATATTTGCCTAGAAAACCTGACCACTAAAGTATATCACTATTAGTTTTGCAGAAAGGTTAGTGATTGTTCTGGATTAAGACATGGAAAATCCAGATTCCTGGAAATAGTTTAAGTTATATGACACAGAGAATGTATGACTCCAAGTTTGTGTGTCTACATCATAGAACCATAGAATATTAGAGCTAAGGTAAAGTTTCTAAAACAACACAAAACTATTCTATCAAAAGAACATATAGCTATTCCTCTGTTTAGACAGGTTAAGAAATCAAGGGCTGAGGAGATAGTTTAATGTGTAAAGTACATGTCACACAAGCATAAGGACTTAAGTTCAGATATACTAAAATATTGTAAAGCTTGACAGAGTAGCATGCATCTGTAAGTATGAAATTATTATGGCAAGGTAAGAGGCAGAGACAGAATTTCTTGAACCTCACCAATGTATACTAGCAATTCACAAGAGACTGTATGAATCAAAGGAAAAAATGTGAGGGCTGATACTTTAGTTTGTCTTTTGATCTCTATATGTGCCCTGACAAGCACACACCTGAATTACCACAACACAAACTCATTTACATACACAAATACAGACACAAACGCATACACACACACCCCCACCCCCCCCCCACACACACACACAGAGAGAGAGAGAGAGAGAGAGAGAGAGAGAGAGAGAGAGAGAGAGAGAGAGTCAAAAGAAATGTAGACTTTTAGAACAGGAGCTGTATTGTGAGAGGTCATTTTTGGAGCATAGCGTCCAAGCCAAGAATGCCAGTTCACTGTCCATTTCTAAAACTATTCTTTCATTACATTCTCATGTCCTTTTCTATTAGGCACTATTTCACTGTTTTGTTTTGTTTGGGGTAGTGAAAACTGTGAGAACAATCTACTGGGTGGCACAATGAATTTGAGAGAAGCACTGTATTATATGCACAATCATTTTAAAGACTCATTTGAGTCTTATAATAAGGAAGATTTAATGATTATTAATTAAAGTGTTCTTAAAATTATTTGACCTTACATTTTCATCTTTCTCCATTCCTTTAGTTTAATTACTAGTACCTTTCATGATATATAAGGATCTGTACATAGTAGAAAATTGATCATCTATAGAAAGACTGGAGTATTACATTTGTGATAAATTTGTGTATATGTAATTTTGGTAATATACATTATTTTAGAATTTATGATCATAGCAAATGACAATCAGAGGGCAATATAAAAAGAAGTTTCCTTGATTTAATGTAAGCATCATTTCCCCCTTCTTCTCTCTCCTTTGCTATTAGCTTACTATCCTGTTTGTTCTTTCTTGCATGTTGACAACCTGCATTCTCTTGTAGCTTACTGTATTTCAGATCACTTATCTTTAATGTTTTCCGAAATGTGTTTCTGATACATCTTTGATAAATAGACTTGTTTTTGTGATCTGAAGCCATTAACAATCTGATAAACAGACAGACAGACATACAGCCTGAGATTATGCAGAGTAGCTTATTCTGATGTTGGAGAATGTCTATGAATGATGAGGATTAGAAAAGAGGTCTATCCCTTTGGGCTTCGGAGTTACACAGCCAGTTGTATGGAACTAAAAGCCATTTCAGATAGAGAACAGAAACAGACGTATTTCAAGTGTTTCCAGAGAGCATGCTAAAGACTGAGGCTAGGAAATTAATGCACAGGTAGGCTATTTAAAGTTTCAGGATTTATATATAATAATTACTACTTATATAGTTTCTGCTGACTATTTAGAGAATTATTAACTTTATTATATCTACAATTGAGAATAACAGGGAGGCAGGTGGAAAAAGGGAAAGGAAAATCCTTGGTAGGCCTTTCGCAGGTCCTGATTGTGCTATAGCTACTGTATAGAAGATACACATCTAGACCAGGACAGTGGCAGAGAAGTGGATGGAGTTAAGAAATGCTGGGTTGGTAGGACAAAGGGAAGTGATGGGTTAAAGATGGCTTCTTCTAAGGTTGTGCTGATCAGAGTCTCCTCTCTCTAAACACTACTTCCAGAAACAGCAGGGTCTCAATTATCTCAATGTGGGCTGTAAAATTCTAAAAAAAAACGTTCTCAAAACAAAATTAAGTTTAATTTGCTTTAATTGAAAAATAAACACATGCCATGTACAGCAGTCGCAGGAGGAAGAAAAAAGGCCAGAAAATGAAATGAACTGTTGAGTATGGAAGACCAATATTAGATGCAATAAAATGGGAATTGTTATTGATTGAGAAAATGTAGTTAGGGTTATATTGAGGAGTAGAGAACAGTGGCAACGTGTCTCATGTTCTGGGAAGTTGATAGGTTTATTATTTTTAAGGACAGTGGGAGTATTTGGAAAGCTCTGAAGTTGGAGTCAACAATATGAGGTTCACTTTTTTTTCTTCCCTTTAAGGGAATTTAGTCAATCATATTTAGCCTCATTTTCATTATCAGTGTAAGAGGAGAAATAATCATTATATTTCTAAGAGAATTGCATAAGCAATATACATGGAAAATTTAAACTATTAAGAGAAGATGTGAGTGGATGCATAGGAGAAGAGGAAAAGGATGAAGAACGTTGGAAGAAGGCATTGGAAAAGAGGGAAGAGAAACATAAGTGAGGTCGGCTGACTTAATATCTATTAGGAGCTTTTTGTACAGGCATGCAGGGTTTGCGCTAGATGTTAGGAATAAACTTCTGGCTCCGCCTCCACAGCAATTGTATTATAGCAGTAAATATTTTAAATCTTTAGGCTGTAAAATGAAGTTTCGGACAAAGAAGGGCAGAGAGAGATATCTTTGGATACAGGTGACATGCTCTTAGAATTCTTTTTCTCTACTGGATTGTTTTCCTTTTTTTCTTTTTCTTTATTAGATATTTTCTTCATTTACATTTCAAATGCTATCCCAAAAGTCCCCCATACCCTCCCCCCCCACCCCCTACCCACCTACTCCCACTTCTTGGCTCTGGCATTCCCCTGTACAGAGGCATATAAAGTTTGCAAAATCAAGAGGCCTCTCTTCCCAATGATGGCATCTTCTGCTACATATGCAGCTAGAGACATGAGCTCTGGGGATACTGGTTAGTTCATATTATTGTTCCACCTATAGGGTTGCAGACCCCTTTAGCTCCTTGGGTACTTTCTCTAGCTCCTCCATTGGGGACCCTGTGTTCCATCCAATAGCTGACTGTGAGCATCCACTTCTGTGTTTGCCAGGCACCGGCATAGCCTCACAAGAGACAGCTATATCAGGGTCCTTTCAGCAAAATCTTGCTGGTGTATGCAATGGTGTCAGCATTTGGAGACTGATTATGGGATGGATTCCCAGGTGTGGCAGTCTCTAGATTGTCCATCCTTTCATCTCAGCTCCAAACTTTGTCTCTGTAACTCCTTCCATAGGTGTTTTGTTTTACTTTTTGGGGACTATCTGTCCTCACCACTACATATACTACATATACTTGGGGCTTTTAGGTTCTCCCTGTCTCAGAGAATGCCATGGCAACCTTATTCTCACCAAGAGATTTGAGCTTCAAATTGTAAGCTATAAATGTCAGATTCTTATAATATTGACATCTGAGACCCATAGTTGTAGAATTTTAGAAGCTATCAAAACTTCAAATCATAGAATCTTAGGATAATAAAAACTTAGAGGCAGAATCTCATAGACTCATAGAAAGGAATACTCATGGAATATAAAATCCAATCTCAGAACCATCAAATATTAAAAGTCCTAGAATTAGGACATTAGAGGTTTTTTTCTTTTCCTTCATAGAAGGTGACATCTGTGGTTGTCTTGTATATTTTTCTTCAACTTACAAAAAATAAGAATACAGCAATTTAGACATATAAGTATTTTGAAATAAATGTGCATATATCAATGCAAACATGGGCGATGAAGTATTCATAACACTTATTGTAAATACATTGGCCAAAGGATGCCCATAGTGATGACGCATACATTTTCTGGGTGTTCTAGCATTTTCTAACAGAATGATGCTTGGCTTTATTGACACCTAATACAAAAACTTACTTTGAGCAAAGAGAGCTTGAAGCAAAATAGGAATAACATCTTTACTCACTGGCCAGCTCTGATAGAGTCTTTATGTTGTCTGTCGTTTTAGAAACCATTTCTCTAAATATACATTGTCTCTAGTATTGGCTAGATTGAGCTAGGGTAACATTCATGCATGGCAGTTTGTGATTTTGATACTGTTTCCAAGGCAGTATTTTGCATGTCTGGTAACTTAGACACTTATTCCTGATCTTGTCCCCAGCTCTTCCTCTCTGGTACACATGATAAACTACTGTTGATCTGCACTCTGCCTATGTCTCCTGTGAAACATTGGCTCAGATCATCTAGACTTGTTTTAATCCTGGCATCTGTTTCATATGTGACATTTATTTCCTCCAGAATCTATGTTCTCTCACAGGTCTTCACATTCAGTCGTCTATTTTGACAGGTAGAGGAAGAATCTGATTTAGAGAAGTGCATACATTGCACCAAGCTCTCTGTTTTGTACTATGAGTACAGGGTGTTTATATAGATTGTGGTGGTGGTGATGGTAGTGGATGGTGATGGTGATAGTGTGTGTGTGTGTGAGAGAGAGAGAGAGAGAGAAAGAGAGAGAGAGAGAGAGAGAGCTGTAAGTACAGTTTGTGTGGTGTATGTGTGTATGAAATATGTGTAGACAGAAGAATATGTATGTAGGTGATATGTTTGAGATGTATGTGTTGTGTGGAGTGTGTGTGTGTGTGTATGCTACATATATGGTATATACATGTGTCTTTCTTGCAATATATATATGTGTATATATATGGATATATGTATATAGATGATTTATAGTATGTTGTACACTATGTGGTATGTGTAGAGGGGAGAGGGAATATGTTTATGATATATGTGTACAGGTAAGGTGTACATGATATGTGTATTTTATGTGGGGGATTGTGTGTGTTTGTGTTATGAGCGAGGATAGTATGTACATTATGTGTCGTACATAGTTTGTGGTGTTCAGTGTATTGTATGATATGTGTGTATTGTGGTATGCGGGGTATATGATGTGTGATACTATGTTTATATATGGCATGGTGAGTGTTTCTGCTGTATGTGTGCACATGCCTCCATGTGTGTGTGAGTCTAAGTAGAGTTTGCATGTGTATGTGCACATATGTATGATTCATAAATGGTGAGGAAACTCTTTCAAATGTATGTATGACATTTGTGCTTGAATGTACCCATGGACTCTGGAATCTATTCATATGTGAATAAAATTGCATGGAAATGAATGTTCTCACCAAGAGGTAAGACATGCAAGTGCTTGCATGGTTCATGATATGCATTTGTTAAGCTGCTATAATATTTCTAGCCATAAAGGATATGCTTGAATGAGTTTTACTATATTTGTATTTGAAACTATTAAGAAAGCATTGCAATGTTTATCTGAATGATGTTTCAAATATATCTCTTGGAATTGATGTGTCCCAAGGTGATAAATAATACAGAATTAATATATTTGAGTGTGCTAGTGTAAGAATATAGTTGTATTTATTTATGCATGGCTGTGTACATGTATGTGGGTACATGAATGGATTCATGTGCATGAAACAATAAACATTTTCTATTGTGCATTTCTTGTTGCTTTTGCATATATATATATATGTGTGTGTGTATTAATACGTTTGTGTTTAATATATTGCACAGTTTAAACACTAACCATGCAAAAAGCAAATATGTCTGGTTGGCCCTATGGACTAAAAGAGAATCAATTGTGTGAGCTATGCAGGAAAATCACCCAGGAGATACAGAATGACAGTTCAATGTAAATTTGGCCATATTGCTGAAGCGACTATGTATTTTGCAGGGGTTCTATCTGACAAGTTATCATCTTCCAACAGCTGTTTTTTAGAGTATGCATATCCAGACCCTGCCATGCTGACTGGGTTAGTTAGTCTTGGGTAGGACTCTGACTTGAGCATTTAGTGGAATTTACTTCAACGGTTCAGAAGAAGAGCTGTGAGTAAAGGCCCTTCCAGACTTCACACAGAAGAGTGATTTATAGTACCTGAATGCTTAACTACACTCAGTAAGGAGACAGGCAGTAGCCTGGCACACAATGTTCTCTCTCCCAGGTCAAGTCTCCAAATCATTTGAATAGTACTTGATATGTTTGTATTAGGTGAAGTGAATATATCTCGAGAGAATAACACATCTTGATGTGACCATAGGCAGGGAGAAAGCAAGAAAAAGAAACAGAGAGCCCCAAATAAGCAAATGCCAGTGGCTATTCACAAAACAGAAGATGGAGAAAAAAGAAGGGGTGGGGAGTAGGTGTTGATTCAGGGTTAAGCAAATAATTTGAAGTTACACAGGTTCAAGTAGCTGGACATTTCTGTCCCTGTGGTTTTTCTCCCTGCATTTCTTTTCCCAGTTTCCAGTGCTGGGGGTTTTCACTGGCTAAGGCCTGAATGCACATAAATCTTATACTGTCTGTCATTTAGCCAAGCCCTATAAACATTCTGCATTCATTGCACTGAAGTTTAGAAGCGATGAAATAGAACTTTGAAATTCCCCTTCACTTTTAATTAAAAAAAAAAAAAAAAAAAGGATTGTGGCCAACCCTGGGTTTCCACTTCTTTTTAACCAAGCCTGGTTTAAAGCTTTGCTGCAGTTCCATTGTTGCAAATGTGATGTACCAATCCATCTTCCTTGTAATGCGTCTCAGTTTCTGCTCCATCTGTTGAAGAGAAAACATTTGCAGAAATCTCTCGGCTTTTCTCCAAGGGCTGAAACCTCAGTTGTAGCATGAAATGCTGAGCAGGAAGTAGATCCAGACATTAGTTGAGTAGGAAAATTGATAAAATCTGTTTCTGGTATCCTTTTGATTCCCACAGCTAACCATTTCTGATATATTCTGCCGTGGCTACTATGGTGCCAGTTTGTTTCTGCAATTTACTGGGCATTCCTCTGTTGCTTCCTTCTACTTTGTCTTGCAAATGGAGTCTAGTTCTGTTCTCATATGACTCTGCTCTTTATTCTTTAAAGGCTCCGGCATGGAGGTTTTCTGTTCCAGTGTGTGTGTGTGTGTGTGTGTGTGTTACATGTTTCTGTGGATTTGTATTGCTGTTCATGTCAGTCCTTACGCATATATCTGCAAATGGAGGCCACAGGTCAATATGTGTATCTTTCTCAGTATCTTACTTTTTGAGACAAGATCTCTATTATTGGCTAGATCCACATGTCTCTGTTCTAGGATCCTGCTCTCTGGAGAGTATTACAGCTGTGTTTCAGTACACAGCTTCCATGTGGGTTGTGGGCATCCAAGCTCCAGGTCCTTTTGCTTATACCATGAGTACTTTCTTAACTGAGTCACATTCTCAGCCATTGCTCTGAGGTTCTCTAACTGTCTTTCATTCATTCCTTAATTAAAAAAAAAAGGATCATGTTTTGATATGGAAGAAACATTTGAAAACCTAGGTTTATACCTTGATTTTCCATGCTTTAACTTGGCAAATTTTTCATGTTTTCTGAGCTTGAATTTCCTGTGAAAATCCCAGGGGGCTGTGATGATTTAAATGGTTTAAATAAAGGACAAATGCTTTGCAAATTCTGAGATGCTGCCCTTAGACTATACATATCCAGCCAACCCATTCATTTGTTAGTTCACTTTGTTTGGTTCCTTATTTATTTATGGCTTGTTGGCAGGGTGGCCATTATGGACAAAATCTGTTTTGGTATACTATATCAAAATAAATAAATCAAATCCATGCTTTATAAAAGCCCATATGCATGACAGCATAGTGTTTTGACATGGAATCATAGGTAGGCTTGTTTTCTCTTCTGGTGGGACCTGGGTGTGAGGGTGAACTTGACCTTCAGTGTTCAAGAAGAAAACATTCCCGAATCCCCAATACTGACAAATATTAGCATGTCTTCAAGGTACAAGAATAAACATTTTCACCAGTGTTTCTGGTGAGCATGCTCTTTGATATTTGAGTAAAGTGGTTGAAACACCTTGCCCTCATGAGAAACATACAATTTGTTTCTAGCAGCTGTGTTCAATATTGCTAAAACTTGGTAGAAACAAAATATTCCTTATGGCGTAAATGGATATATAAACTATGGAATATCCAGGTAGTAAATTTTTTTCTTTTTTTTTTTTTTTTTTATATGTCAAGAAAACCTTTATTTTTTTTTTTTTATATTTTTATTACATATTTTCCTCAATTACATTTCCAATACTATCCCAAAAGTCCCCCATAGCGCCCCCCACTTCCCTACCCACCCATTCCCATTCTTTTGGCCCTGGCATTCCCCTATATTGGGGCATATAAAGTTTGCAAGTCCAATGGGCCTCTCTTTCCATTGATGGCTGACTAGGCCATCTTTCGATACATATGCAGCTAGAGACAAGAGCTCCGGGGTTCTAGTTAGTACATCATGTTGTTCCAACAATAGGGTTGCAGATCCCTTTAGCTCCTTGGGTACTTACTCTAGCTACTCCATTGGGAGCCCTGTGATACATCCAATAGCTGACTGTGAACATCCACTCCTGTGTTTGCTAGGCCCCAGCATCGTCTCACAAGAGACAGCTATATTTGGGTCCTTTCAGCAAAATCTTGCTAGTGTATGCAATGGTGTCAGCGTTTAGAAGTTGATTATGGGATGGATCCCTGGATACGGCAGTCTCTAAATGGTCCATCCTTTCATCACCGCTACGAACTTTGTCTCTGTAACTCCTTCCCTGGGTGTTTTGTTCCCAATTCTGAGAAGGTGCACAGTGTCCACACTTTGGTCTTCATTCTTCTTGAGTTTCATGCGTTTAGCAAATTGTATCTTAAATCTTGGGTATCCTAAGTTTTGGGCTAATATCCACTTATCAGTGAATACATATTGTGTGAGTTCTTTTGTGATTGTGTTACTTCACTCAAGATGATGCCCTCCAGGTCCAACCATTTGGCTAGGAATTTCATAAATTCATTCTTTTTAATAGCTGAGTAGTACTCCATTGTGTAAATGTACCATAATTTCTGTATCCATTCCTCTGTTGAGGGACATCTGGGTTCTTTCCAGCTTCTGGCTATTATAAATAGGGCTGCTATGAACATAGTGGAACATGTGTCCTTTTTACCGGTTGGGACATCTTCTGGATATATGCCCAGGAGAGGTATTGCTGGATCCTCCGGTAATGTCCAATTTTCTGAGGAACCGCCAGACTGATTTCCAGAGTGGTTGTACAAGCTTGCAATCCCACCAACAATGGAGGAGTGTTCCTCTTTCTCCACATCCTCGCCAGCAACTGCTGTCACCTGAATTTTTGATCTTAGCCATTCTGACTGGTGTGAGGTGGAATCTCAGGGTTGTTTTGATTTGCATTTCCCTGATGATTAAGGATGTTGAACATTTTTTCAGGTGTTTCTCTGCCATTCGGTATTCCTCAGGCGAGAATTCTTTGTTCAGTTCTGAGCCCCATTTTTTAATGGGGTTATTTGACTTTCTGGAGTCCATCTTCTTGAGTTCTTTATATATATTGGATATTAGTCCCTTATCTGATTTAGGATAGGTGAAGATCCTTTCCCAATCTGTTGGTGGTTTTTTTGTCTTATTGATGGTGTCTTTAGCCTTGCAGAAGCTTTGTAGTTTCATGAGGTCCCACTTGTCAATTCTCGATCTTACAGCACAAGCCATTACTGTTCTATTCAGGAATTTTTCCCCTGTGCCCATATCTTCAAGGCTTTTCCCCACTTTCTCCTCTATAAGTTTCAGTGTCTCTGGTTTTATGTGAAGTTCCTTGATCCACTTAGACTTGACCTTAGTACAAGAAGATAGGAATGGATCGATTCGCATTCTTCTACATGTTAACAACCAGTTGTGCCAGCACCATTTGTTGAAAATGCTGTCTTTCTTCCACTGGATGTTTTTAGCTCCCTTGTCGAAGATCAAGTGACCATAGGTGTGTGGGTTCATTTCTGGGTCTTCAATTCTATTCCATTGGTCTATTTGTCTGTCACTATACCAGTACCATGCAGTTTTTATCACAATTGCTCTGTAGTAGAGCTTTAGGTCCGGCATGGTGATTCCACCAGAGGTTCTTTTATCCTTGAGAAGAGTTTTTGCTATCCTAGGTTTTTTGTTATTCCAGATGAATTTGCAGATTGCACTTTCTAATTCGTTGAAGAATTCATTTGGAA
Source organism: Mus caroli (assembly GCF_978045245.1). Taxonomy (NCBI): domain Eukaryota; kingdom Metazoa; phylum Chordata; class Mammalia; order Rodentia; family Muridae; genus Mus; species Mus caroli. Next base: position 86,785,313 of record NW_028227261.1, read on the forward strand.
TTTTGATGGGGATTGCATTGAATCTGTAGATTGCTTTTGGCAAGATAGCCATTTTTACAATGTTGATCCTGCCAATCCATGAGCATGGGAGATCTTTCCATCTTCTGAGATCTTCTATAATTTCTTTCTTCAGAGACTTGAAGTTTTTATTATACAGATCTTTCACTTCCTTAGTTAGAGTCACGCCAAGATATTTTATATTATTTGTGACTATTGAGAAGGGTGTTGTTTCCCTAATTTCTTTCTCAGCCTGTTTATTCTTTGTGTAGAGAAAGGCCATTGATTTGTTTGAGTTAATTTTATATCCAGCTACTTCACCGAAGCTGTTTATCAGGCTTAGGAGTTCTCTGGTCGAATTTTTAGGGTCACTTATATATACTATCATATCATCTGCAAAAAGTGATATTTTGACTTCATCTTTTCCAATTTGTATCCCTTTGATCTCCTTTTGTTGTCGAATTGCTCTGGCTAGGACTTCAAGTACAATGTTGAATAGGTATGGAGAAAGTGGACAGCCTTGTCTAGTCCCTGATTTTAGAGGGATTGCTTCAAGCTTCTGACCATTTACTTTGATGTTGGCTACTGGTTTGCTGTAGATTGCTTTTATCATGTTTAGGTATGGGCCTTGAATTCCTGATCTTTCCAAGACTTTTATCATGAATGGGTGTTGGATCTTGTCAAATGCTTTTTCTGCATCTAACGAGATGACCATGTGGTTTTTGTCTTTGAGTTTGTTTATATACTGGATTACGTTGATGGATTTCCGTATATTGAACCATCCCTGCATCCCTGGGATGAAACCTACTTGGTCAGGATGGATGATTGTTTTGATGTGTTCTTGGATTCGGTTAGCAAGAATTTTATTGAGGATTTTTGCATCAATATTCATAAGGGATATTGGTCTGAAGTTTTCTATCTTTGTTGGGTCTTTTTGTGGTTTAGGTATCAGAGTAATTGTGGCTTCATAGAATGAGTTGGGTAGAGTACCTTCTGTTTCTATTTTGTGGAATAGTTTGTGAAGAACTGGGATTAGATCTTCTTTGAAGGTCTGATAGAACTCTGCACTAAACCCATCTGGTCCTGGGCTTTTTTTAGTTGGGAGACTATTAATGACTGCTTCTATTTCTTTGGGGGATATAGGGCTGTTTAGATCATTAACCTGATCTTGATTCAACTTTGGTACCTGGTATCTGTCTAGGAACTTCTCCATTTCATCCAGGTTCTCCAGTTTTGTTGAGTATAGCCTTTGGTAGAAGGATCTGATGGTGTTTTGGATGTCTTCAGGATCTGTTGTTATGTCTCCTTTTTCATTTCTGATTTTGTTAATTAGGATGCTTTCCCTGTGCCCTCTAGTGAGTCTGGCTAAGGGTTTATCTATCTTGTTGATTTTCTCAAAGAACCAGCTCCTTGATTGGTTGATTCTTTGAATGGTTTTTCTTGTTTCCACTTGGTTGATTTCACCCCTGAGTTTGATTATTTCCTGCCGTCTACTCCTCTTGGGTGAATTTGCTTCCTTTTGTTCTAGTGCTTTTAGGTGTGTTGTCAAGCTGCTAATGTGTGCTCTTTCTAGTTTCCTTTTGGAGGCACTCAGAGCTATGAGTTTTCCTCTTAGAAATGCTTTCATTGCGTCCCATAAGTTTGGGTATGTTGTGGCTTCATTTTCATTGAACTCTAAAAAGTCCTTAATTTCTTTCTTTATTCCTTCCTTGACCAAGGTATCATTGAGAAGAGTGTTGTTCAGTTTCCACGTGAAGGTTGGCTTTCTATTATTTATTTTGTTATTGAAGATCAGCCTTAGTCCATGGTGATCTGATAGGATGCATGGGACAATTTCAATGTTTTTGTATCTGTTGAGTCCTGTTTTGTGCCCAATTACGTGGTCAATTTTGGAGAAGGTACCATGAGGTGCTGAGAAGAAGGTGTATCCTTTTGTTTTAGGGTAAAATGTTCTGTAGATATCTGCCAGATCCATTTGATCCATAACTTCTGTTAGTTTCACTGTGTCCTTGTTTAGTTTCTGTTTCCATGATCTGTCCATTGGTGAAAGTGGTGTGTTGAAGTCTCCCACTATTATTGTATGAGGTGCAATGTGTGCTTTGAGATTTACTAAAGTTTCTTTAATGAATGAGGCTGCCTTTGTATTTGGAGCATAGATATTCAGGATTGATAGTTCCTCTTGGAGGATTTTACCTTTGATGAGTATGAAGTGCCCGTCCCTGTCTTTTTTGATGACTTTGGGTTGGAAGTCAATCTTATCTGATATTAGAATGGCTACTCCAGCTTTTTTCTTCAGACCATTTGCTTGGAAAATTGTTTTCCAGCCTTTCATTCTGAGGTAGTGTCTATCTTTTTCTCTGAGATGAGTTTCTTGTAAGCAGCAAAATGTTGGGTCTTGTTTGTGTAGCCAGTTTGTTAGTCTATGTCTTTTTATCGGGGAGTTGAGTCCATTGATATTAAGAGATATTAAGGAAAAGTAATTGTTGTTTCCTGTTATTTTTGTTGTTAAAGTTGGCATTCTGTTCTTGTGGCTGTCTTCTTTTAGGTTTGTTGAGGGATTACCTTCTTGTTGTTTCTAGGGCGTGGTTCCTGTCCTTGTATTGGTTTTTTTCTGTTATTATCCTTTGAAGGGCTGGATTCGTGGAGAGATAATGTGTGAATTTGGCTTTGTCGTGGAATACTTTGGTTTCTCCATCTATGTTAATTGAGAGTTTGGCTGGGTATAGTAGCTTGGGCTGGAATTTGTGTTCTTTTAGTGTCTGTATAACATCTGTCCAGGATCTTCTAGCTTTCATAGTCTCTGGTGAAAAATCTGGTGTAATTCTGATAGGCTTGCCTTTATATGTTACTTGGCCTTTTTCTCTTACTGCTTTTAGTATTCTATCTTTATTTAGTGCATTTGTTGTTCTGATTATTATGTGTCGGGAGGTATTTCTTTTCTGGTCCAGCCTATTTGGAGTTCTGTAGGCTTCTTGTATGTTCATGGGCATCTCTTTCTTTAGATTTGGGAAGTTTTCTTCTATAATTTTGTTGAAGATGTTTGCTGGTCCTTTGAGTTGAAAATCTTCATTCTCATCCACTCCTATTATCCGTAGGTTTGGTCTTCTCATTGTGTCCTGTATTTCCTGGACTTTTTGAGTTAGGATCTTTTTGCATTTTCCATTTTCCTTGATTGTTGTGCCCATGTTCTCTATGGAATCTTCTGCACCTGAGATTCTCTCTTCCATCTCTTGTATTCTGTTGCTGATGCTTGCATCTATGGTTCCAGATTTCTTTCCTAGGGTTTCTATCTCCAGTGTTGCCTCATTTTGGGTTTTCTTTATTGTGTCTACTTCCCTTTTTAGGTCTAGTATGGTTTTGTTCATTTCCATCATCTGATTGGATGTGTTTTCCTGTTTCTCTTTAAGGACTTCTACCAGTTTGGTTGTGTTTTCCTGTTTTTCTTTAAGGACTTGTAACTCTTTAGCCATGTTCTCCTGTAGTTCTTTAAAGTCCTTCTTGATGTCCTCTACCATCATCATGAGATATGCTTTTAAATCCAGGTCTAGTTTTTCAGGTGTGTTGGGGTGCCCTGGACTGGGCGAAGTGGGAGTGCTGGGTCCTGATGATGGTGAGTGGTCTTGGTTTCTGTTAGTAAGATTCTTACCTTTACCTCTCGCCATCTGGTAATCTCTGGAGTTGTTATAGTTGTCTCTGTTCAGAGGTTGTTCTTCTGGGGATTCTGAGTATCCTCTGTCAGCAGACCTGTACAGACTAAGTTCGGCGGAGTCCCGGAGCCAAGATGGCGCTCCCTGCAGGGCAGGTCACTGTTCTCCGGCTGGGAGGGTGTCGGATGTCTGCGGCCCCAAAAGGGTGCTGCCTCAGCGGTTCTGTGGCTCCCGCCTGTCCCAGAAGCTGTCTGCCTCTGTGGTCCTCACTCTGACCTGTACAGACTAAGTTCGGCGGAGTCCCGGAGCCAAGATGGCGCTCCCTGCAGGGCAGATCACTGTCCTCCGACTGGGAGGGTGCCGGATGTCTGCGGCCCCTAAAGGGTGCTGCCTCAGCAGCTCTGTGGCTCCCGCCTGTCCCAGAAGCCGTCTGCCCCCGTGGTCCCCACTCTGACCTGTAGAGACTAAGCTCGGCGGAGTCCCGGAGCCAAGATGGCGTTCCCTGCAGGGCAGGTCACTGTCCTCCGACTGGGAGGGTGCCGGATGTCTGCAGCCCCAAAAGGGTGCTGCCTCAGCGGCTCTGTGGCTCCCGCCTGTCCCAGAAGCTGTCTGCCTCTGTGGTCCTCACTCTAACCTGTAGACTAAGTTCGGCGGAGTCCCGGAGCCAAGATGGCACTCTCTGCAGGGCAGGTCTCTGTCCTCCGGCTGGGAGGGTGCCGGAAGTCTGCGGCCCCAAAAGGGTGCTGCCTCAGCGGCTCTGTGGCTCCTGCCTGTCCCAGAAGCCGTCTGCCCCCGTGGTCCCCACTCTGACCTGTAGAGACTAAGCTCGGCGGAGTCCCGGAGCCAAGATGGCGCTCCCTGCAGGGCAGGTCACTGTCCTCCGACTGGGAGGGTGCCGGATGTCTGCGGCCCCAAAAGGGTGCTGCCTCAGCGGCTCTGTGGCTCCCGCCTGTCCCAGAAGCTGTCTGCCTCTGTGGTCCTCACTCTAACCTGTAGACTAAGTTCGGCGGAGTCCCTGAGCCAAGATGGCGCTCTCTGCAGGGCAGGTCTCTGTCCCGTAAATTTTTTTCAGATGTCAATCTAAAGAGCTGCTTTTGTGGCATGAAAGTATATGAGGAAAGTTTAATGCACATCACTAGTGATGAACTTTGAAAGGCTACATATGATGTGATACAGCAATATGAAAAGGCAAAACAACGGAAATAGCACTTCAATGAATGTTAGGGGTTCAAAGGGGCAGGGGTAAAGTATGGAATGCAGAGCTTATAAAATGAAATTATTGTGTATGATAGCGTAATATTAGACTCATGTTATGTATTTCTTAAACCTATAAAACATGTGTCACCAAAATTGAACCTTAACATAAATATGGACTTTGGGTGGTAAATACATGTCAATATATGTTCACCAATGGACACAGAAGTGTTAACCATGGTTTAGGATATGAAACACAGTGTGCTATGTAGCTTTGTGTATGTGGAGGGGTGGGAGAGTATACAGTAGTATACTATATACTGTACCTATCTATTACTTTTTGTTGTGCATATGAAACTAATCCTTAAACAGAAGAAAAATAATAGAGTTAATCTTGGGTAGGGATTAGTATGGGATGGGGTCAATCAGAACATTCTAGAAGGAGGAATAACTTGGGGGGAAATGTATGAAAGGTAGCCTAGGCTTGGACTGGGTGAAAATATCTACAGAGATTGTAGAAAGTAAATGAAGAGATGCTGGTAAGTGGTGAGGAGTGACACACAGCGTTATAATAATGGAGTGAAGTAAAAACTGATCCTAGTTCTCATTTAGAGGTGGGAGGCAGTCATTGATCAGGGCATGATCCAGGAAAAAATCCAATAATAACAACAGTGGCCTTTTACCTTACAGTTGCCAGACCCTGTCTTCAATTTCCATTCACCACTCATTGCACACAGGGAGACACTATGAACACAGAACAATGTGACAAGGAAATGGGCACTGAAGGAAGCTGATATCATTTGCCCACATAGATTGTGACTATCAGGGCTTGAGCCAAAGTCAAATCCATCTCTTTATTATCTCCTAACAATTAGTTTTGCATTGTAGGAATGTCTCTGTAGCTCTGGGAAGATGAAAAGCAAGAGACAAATTATGTTTATTCTTGAGTGTAAGATAATCCAGAAGAACTCCAGGAAAAGGAATCACTCTGGCCATCTATTTCTTTTTATTTATTTATTTTTTATTATGTATTTTCCTCAATTACATTTCCAATGCTATCCCAAAAGTCCCCCATACCACCCCCACTTCCCTACCCACCCATTCCCATTCTTTTGGCCCTGGCATTCCCCTGTATTGGGGCATATAAAGTTTGCAAGTCCAATGGGCCTCTCTTTCCAGTGATGGCTGACTAGGCCATCTTTCGATACATATGCAGCTAGAGACAAGAGCTCCGGGGTACTGGTTAGTTCATCATGTTGTTCCAACTATAGGGTTGCAGATCCCTTTAGCTCCTTGGGTACTTTCTCTAGCTTCTCCATTGGGAGCCCTGTGATCCATCCAATAGCTGACAGTGAGCATCCACTTCTGTGTTTGTTTGGCCCCGGCATAGTTTCACAAGAGAGAGCTATATCTGGGTCCTTTCAGCAAAATCTTGCTATTGTATGCAATGGTGTCAGCGTTTTCTAGGCATAATTCTGAAATTCTTCAAGAAGGTAGATGGGGGTCAATGGAGCTTCTAAAAATTGTGTCTTTTTGGGCAGCTTCCTGCTATAACTGGAAAGAAAGTGGGTGTCTGTAAGGGAGCTGGGCTCCCGGGCTTCTGTTAATTAACATCTTCACATTTAGCTTATTGGTTCAGTACAGATACCTAACATTTCCAGATAATATCATGGAAGCTGCCTTCTTTGGCAATTCACTGAAGACAAAACCCTAAAGTGAAAAGATCATAACACAACTCATAACCTTTATATTTTCTTCTATAATTAGATTTTTTTTATAGTATTCTAAATTCCTTGAGGGAAAATCCCTAGAACCTCAAACTCAGAAATCTAAAAGTTCTTTGAGATTTTACTTCCTATTTCTCAGTCAGAGAATACCAATGCACTTGCTGCTGCTTTCAGCCTATTTGTATTCCTGCAATGTGAACTTTAGATGTTTCTTTCATGTGTACACCTTCTTCTAACATCCTCTTTGGACCAATGCTCATAGGTTGCTAGCTTAGAAAAGTGTAGAACCACTTTTATGCTGGCATTTTTATCTTCCTACTACACATTGATGTTGAAAATGCATGATCTCTTACAAAACACTGGTAATTGTTTTAAAGTCAAATGGCCTTTCCTGGAACAAGAAAAATATTACTAATTTCATATTTATCAATGTATTTGTCTTGTAGGTTGGACTTTTCACTTGTTTTATAGCATAGAAGGCTAAAGGTCACACAAGGCCAATCATTCTTTATTTGACTAGAGGATATGAAGGGTATCATTGCATATAATATTGTCTATAATACCTAGGAAGAATGTTTTTTCCAAGGCTAATCACCATCACAGGTGTGATAAGTGGGTGAATACTGAAGATATCTTCTCCATGTTCAGGTCTATTTGATGCATTTCAGCCTTGTAGGGAGCTTCTAGTCAAAGTGTGAGAATTTTGTGTACTTAGTCGTTAAATGTTCAGATTCTGCAAACAATAGATCTCATTGTGCATCATGTACCCATCCCCAGTACTTGTGTAACCTCATCCAGGAGGATACTTAGTAAGAGAGGGCTTCACTCACCCTGTCTGTAGAGAAAGGAACAAAACATCACTGGAATTGGGATAATTGTGTCAGTTGACCAAGGCAGATACTTTAAGGCAATGCTCAGCACATAGCAGATTTTAGTATAGCTTAATCTAGTCATTAAGGCACAGCTTAGAAAAAAAAAAAAGGAAAACTAGGAGTGGTACTTGTATCAGAAGGCTCAAATTACTATTGAAGGTCTCCATGAAAAGGAATTTTTAAAGATGAATAGGACATTTCTTTCATAAAGAGAGTATAATGGGTAGCCAAAGAGATGATGTTCCATATGGAAGAGATTTGGAATTACCTATTTTTCTCCTTTTGAAAAGTGATTTGAAGAGTTATTGGTATGGTTGTTTATTTCATTTGGATGAGGAATATTAGCAGTGTTAAAGCTGATGGCGCATTCAAGAGATAACCAAAGGAGAATATCTCTTCTCCTAAGTAATTAATTGCTATGAAGACCTTCTTATTACAAAAGAAATGGTGAGAAGATGCAAATAAAGTTGAAAATTAAATTAAAAAAGTTAAGTTGTTAGGATGAATTTGCTTGGAGTCTGGAATCCACATCAAAGATGCTTAAGCTAGGATCAATCTGGAAAGGGTTTGGAGACTATGTGAGTGGAATCAGATGTATGTGTGCGTGTGAATATTCAATGAGGCAAGGGTTGTGGGCGCCTCTGGCTCTCAGGATTTTGCTTATTGCCATAGATTAGGCTGCCATCTGGCTCCTACCTGCATTCAAGATGTTGCATGGATTCAGCTGATATTCTGAGGGTTTTCAACAATGCCTTTATCTTCATGCACAGAAGATACTTGCTGCATATTAGTGCTATGAAAAGAAGCTGATCATGTTGCATGACAGTATGTCTGAAGCTGAAGTTTTTTTATATACTTGGATTTTTTTTCTGACAGCAAAACCTCATATTATACAGAGAGAGAGAGAGAGAGAGAGAGAGAGAGAGAGAGAGAGAGAGAGAGAGAGAGAGAGAGAGCACATGCACATGAAAAATGTCCCATGCCCTACAAAAGAAGTAGAAGGAGTAAATGCTGAATAGAAATGACTTTGAATGCTCTTTTTAGGAAAACAAATATGGTTTTGCAAGTGTATGATGTTTGTAACAGTTGAAGTTTAATCCGTGATCTCAGAAGCTATGAGGTGGAGGTTAGGCTCAAGACCTTAGCAAAGGTTATCAGAATTTCAGTATAGAATCTTGGAATCTGTCCATTTGTTCTTCAATTCATGAACATGGACAGATAGTCTCAAATTTTTCCTAGAAGCTATAGAAAATATATGGTATATTCTGGAAGACTTTGATGGTTTCATATAAATTGTATACTCAGTGTATGCTTTGTGTTGAAGATTAAAAAATATATAAATATGATACATGACCTTTATAGTCAGGAGAAAGGTTCATATTAAGTAGAATGTATCTGTGTGTGTGTGTGTGTGTGTGTGTGTGTGTGTGTGTATGTGTGTGTGTGTGTGTGTGTGCGTGTGGTGTACATTTCAAATTATATATATAATTTGCTACATTCAAGACACTGTACCAAAACATCTCATATGCATTGTTTTAATTCTTCTGGCTATCTCCACTTTAGAAAAAATATATAGTTATTATCTTAAACGTCTAAGTAGGAAATGTGTTCAGAGGTGTTAAAAAAGTTACTAAGGAAACAAAGAATCTCAGGAGAGTGAGAAACAAAGAGACAGTCTTTGTGTGCAGCCTCCTTTCTTTTCTCTTCCTTTGTTCAGCATTTCCCTCAACATGCTTCAAGACTCTAGAAAATAGACTTGGAACTTAGTAAAGTCACCAAAGCTACTTAAGATGAATACTGTAGAGGTATTAGATTTATCAGGAGGGCACAGCAGGGCAGTGCACATCAGGTGTTTAGAACACTGTGCATTGTGGGAGAGTAAGAAGTTCTCAATAGGTGATTTGGGGACATCTCTTTCTCTTTGTATAGGACAACATCAGGCAACGAACAGCATCTCAAATTTCAAGATCTTTCAAGGAATGTTTTTCAGGTACTGACTGAGGAAGGAATGATTCACCAACTAAGTTAGGAAGCATTTTGCATAAATAGAAATAAAGAAGGAAAGAGTAGGCATTGAATGTTGATAGATGGGATATCAGATGTAAGAACACCTTTGGGATGGCTGTCAAACAGAGTGCTGATGTTTTACATAAGGAACCAACACATTGGAAAAGTTAGAACCATAAAGCTAAATGTAAACGCAGGACTGTATGACAGAAGTGCCTGGTGCCAGGTGGGGAATAGAACAGATGTTAAGTTCAGGGCTTCTGACTTGAAGAATGTGACCTATATAGCCAGCTTTCTTTCTCTGATGTGTTTTTAATAGGATGTTCTAAAATTCACCCTTCACTGACTCTATATCTCATTCCCTGGAGGTGGTACTGAGCAATCTGTTTGCAAATGCACTTAATCCAGCTGTGGGCCCTTCTCCAATCACACCTGGCACACCACATTTTGGACAATGACACAACTACCAAAGTACCATTATATTGAATGAACTGAGAGAAACTCGGTTTGACACTGTGGCCTACTAATAAGGAAGCATTTCCTGCATGCTTTCTATCTTTCATATACTTCACTAGATGCTCTACAAGGGTAACTTGATTTGACCCAGAACCAGCCAGTGTATTTTAGTAATATTTACATTATAGTGATATAAACTTTGGTAAAGAAAAATAAAAGGCTGTCAAAATTGCACAGTTGATGATGGCACAATTAAGAAATTTTCTTCTTTCTTGTGTGTGCTAGTATTGAACTTTGAGCTTTGTACCCACTAGAGACACATTCTATCATTGAGCTGAACATCTGCCCCCAAATATGTACTATTTGATCTTGCAGCTATCACAGTTTGAGAGCCTTGTGCTTAACCTGTCTAGTGTACTGTGTGCTTGATGCTGAGTGTGGATTTTCCAGCACAAGTGTGGGTAGGGTTCAACTGTAGCAGTGGTTTATAGTAGCCATAACTCTTGGTTCAGGGATGAAAGCAATATCTAGCACCATCACAAATACCATTGAGTTAATTTTGCTCACAAATCACTAGTTGTCCAGGCAGTCTAACTGGTTTCCTGTTTGAAGATCTTCCATAGGCTGACTGGATGGATTAACTTCAGCTCTAGCTCCTGGGTAGAGACATAGAGAGAGAGACATAAGCAGGCAATGCAACAAACAGATTCAAGGTAGTTGAAGTGCTTGGAAGATTTGGGGTTCACACTGGGATAGTGATGGTTCAGATTTCCTTCTCGTTCGCTAAGATTATATGTTTTTGTCTAAAAAATATCAAAGTGTTAGATCAATACCTCTGAAATTTAACTCTTTAGGATATTGTTTAAGTGTTTTCTGAAATATTTTCCTTCAATCTGTAATACTTAATATATTTTAACACATAGCTATTTCTTTCGTAAATGCACACCTTTAAATGGGAAACTTTATGGCATTGTCAAAAGTTTTAAAAGTGGACAATTCATATGTGAATAAATAGAGTTAATACAGAATAATATGCAATCTTATAGTTTATGTGATAGCTTACATATTCAGATGAATTCTGACTTATTGATATCATCACTCCTTATATTAAAATATAGCTAACATTTATTTGCCCATACTAGCACAGGCCTTTAATCCAAGGGCTTGAGAGGTTCAGGATACTATATAAACAAGTACGAGGCTAGATGGGGGCTATATAAGTACCTGTCTCAGAGATAGACATCGGAAGACAAGAGACAGACAGACAGGTGGACACACACACATACACAGGGGTGGTAGAAGACAAAGATGGATGGAGATAGACAGAGAACGTCAGAGAGACAGAATGAGGCAGAAATATGGACTGATATAAAGATGCAAAATACAAATATTTAAAGTGATCAGATAAAAAGACAACCCTGTCATAGTTATTCTCCTTTGTTGTTGTAATCCAATTTAGGGCAGAATTGAAAGTGATTTCCTTTTAATTGCCTGAGTGAAAGAATAAATGGTGTGTGTGTGTGTGTGTGTGTGTGTGTGTGTGTGTGTGTGTGCATTTCAAAGTCAAGGTTCCTGAAAAGCTTCATACTATAAAGTATAGGGTGGGAAGATATGCTGCATATTCCCAGTATTTTTGTTGTCTAAAACCAGACTTACAAGGAACTTAGAACACCAGTTGGATTACAGTGAAGAGAGTGAGTTTAAGAAAGCAGGAAAAGTAAAGACATCTCTTTGCCCTCATCTTACCTTTGGTGCCCATTATCTTTACCCTGTTTCCTGATTGTTTGTTACCTGTTTAAGACTAGTATCAATTTAAAAGCCATGCACAACGAGGGACTGCTTTTCAATGATTCCATAGGAGGAATGAACCTGAATTCACTTCACCCCCATCGCTGGCTGTGCAGCTAGTACACTTATGTTACTTATCTCAACACATAAATGAAATAAGCAAGGGCCAGTTACTCCTTTCATACATCAGAAAAGAGAAGGGCAGTGCTGATAAACAAGTAAGGAGCATAGCTCCTGAGGGTTATAGAATGTGACTGTCTGCAATCTTACACTGCCCTTCTGTTGCTGCAATGTGTGCATCCTGGGGAAAAAGATAGTTCTTGGGTTATATAGTGGGTAGTTCCTGGATCTTCCCCTCCACCTTGAGGCTGAGGCCCACTGTCACACCTCTCAGCTCAGCCTTTCTTTGTTCAGTGGTTGGAGTCCCATGCTAATGAGACCCTGCTCATGGATTTTAGCCCCTTGGGGGCCAATTAATTTCATTTTATTTCAGCTGCCAGGAACCTCAGAACTAAATCCAGATCAATTAGTTCATCCCAGGTGCCTGGTTACATCTATTCCTTCACTTGTTTCAACTATTCTTTGTTCCATTTTTATTTTAATTATCCTGATTTATATCTTATTTAACTTTATAATATCACTTTAACTGTGTCTTGGGGGTATATTGGGTATGAATTCTAAGGCAATAACTAAAATCACGCTAGGCTTCATTTCTGGAATAGAAGAACAGCTCCAGAATCCTCTTTGAACAGACACCGATGTTGCTTCTAAGTCAGTGGCTTTGGAAACTATCTTTGAATACAAGGGCATGTGGACAGAAGAGGGAATAAGGTAGGGAGAAGCTGCCCAGAGAAGCCATGATGTCTACATGGAACAAGAGTATGTAAAAGAACTCATGAGGGAAATTGAAATCAACTTGGATTCTGGGGCTGTACAACATGTAATCTTGAAGTAGTAAGTTACATTTATTGTTATATAATAAGACTGTTTTGTTCCTACAATGGGAGAATATTTCCCATAGAAACCACGAGAGACAACAATTCCCAGTGCCTGGGATTTGCTTGATGAAATCTGTTGGTATTCATCTTGGTTTGTTCTGATAATGTAATAAAATATCCTGACAAAAGCAACAAAAGGAATGGTACACTTTAGCTCCCTTTTGAAGGTCTAGTCCCAGAAAGTCACTACAATCAAAAGCAAAAATGGACACCGGCCACTCGGTTTACTTTTTGTTGACCTAGGTCAGAGTGCTGGTTAAAGAGTAGTGCTTCTCACAGAGGACATGTTTTCCCACTTTAACTAAAACAATCAGGATAATCCTGTAAACTACTGGTTCTCAATCTGTGGGTCTTGACCCCTTTGGAGGTTACATATCAGATATCCTGCATAATATATAGTTGCATTATAATTTGTAACAGTAGCAAAATGACAGTTATGAAGCAGCAACACAATAATTGTATGGTTGGTGATGGACAAAATATGAGGAACTGTATTAAAGGGTTGCAGTATCAGAAATACTGAGAACCACCTGTAGATTCTACAGGTATGCTCAGAGGTCTTAGGTGATTGGTGATTCTATCAAGCTGACAGTAAACACTAGCATAGCATGTATCCATCCGTACATTCACAAATTCTAAGGATCTGTTTTGGACTCATGCTTAGTTCTAGAAATTCTTCTAGAACTAATAATTCTTAGACAGTTCTACTATAGGACTCTTTCATGAACTATGGAATGACAGCTTATATTTAAAGAGCAGAAACAATCGAGATAAAATTTCAACATTGATATTCAAGTGTTGAAAGCTTTCAATAATCAAATGAAATGTGATACGAACAAGCTAGTTTTAAGATCTATAAGAATAAAAAAATTGTTAATATCTTCCTTAATAGTCTGGAAACTATGTCAGTGAGTCAAGTTTCGCCCTCTTCTGGCTTCTGTAAGTAAAGTTTTATTTGGATACAGTGGTGTTCATATATTTGCTTATTGTCCAGACCTACTTTCTGCTATACTGATAGAATTGAATAATTGGAATAATATAGTGTGGGCCAAACAGTCTAATATTGACTGCCTTTACAGAAAGAATCTTTCCTCTTTAATCAAGAAGAAAACAAACATTAGATGCTGCCATTCAGATGCACATAGACATCGAATTATGATTTATTTTTCACTTTCATATATTTTCTCATTTTCTCTTTCCTTCATTCCCCCTACTTTCTGCCATCTTATGATCTGGAATTTCCTTCTGCTTGTCTCTCCTTTATTTAATCTTATTTCCAGGGTTTTACCATAAAATATTCCTTCTGATTCTGTAGTTTTTATTTTTGAAGAAGACACTGAATCCCATAAATGGAAGTTGGCTGCCAAACTAATGTAAGTAGTGAGCAGATCTGAAGGGACAGCCATATCTCAATTAATTTTCTCTCCTTATGTATCTATTTTACTGTCTGTTCATCACATTGATAAGACATAGAAAAGACAATAGGCACACAAATATAGGAAAGATATTTACTAATGGGGTTGGCACTATATAAAATCAATGAAGGTTAGCTGAGTTTGGAGAGGCTCAGTCTCTCAGTCTGGTTGCTAAAGCACAAAGGTAATACCTACACTTAAATACCAGAACAAGTACAAATCTTGCAATTCAGTGTATCTGGACTCAAGAGAGGTGGCTCAGTGGTAAGAGTTTATACCAATCTTAAGCCCACAATCACCTGTAGATCCATTTCCAGGGACCTCAATAACCTCTCACCTACATCAGCACCTGAATATGCATCGCACACACAAAAAGTACAGGCCCACAGAGTTTTACTTTAGAACAAGATTAAGGTGTGACTTACACAAACATATCAAGACTTGGAGACAGGCAAACAAAATACTCTGTGTTTATAGAAATTGTATGTCTTTTCATGTGTTGAATTTAGTGTGCCTGAGGTCATGTGAACAGATTTGAATAGGAATGAAAAACAGAGAAATTGGCTAAGTATAGTTAAGGGAAGGTTTTGTTTTGTTTTGTTTTGTTTTGTTTTGTTTTGTTTTAATTAAAATGTGAGAACTTCCTTCGATAAGACTGAGCTCATACTTAGATGAACTTGTTGATCTGTAGGTCAGTTGATTTTGACCTTCACCAGAGAAATCAGGGAGAGATAATTTTTCTATACTTAAACATTGATAGATTTTTCTACACGATTTCTATGTTTTCCTGGCTTCTTTTGGCACAAAAGTTTACTTGGTAGCTTAGTGCTCTTATTCTACATTAGAAGCAGTCTGCTGTTTTTATAGACTGAGACATCCACTTGCTGTTTGTTGACAGTTTACTTTTGTAAACTCTGCTCCCACGTACTTCATTCCTCAAGGTGTTCTGCTGTATTATGTGACTGCTAGAGTTTATTTACTCTGTAGGAGGAATGATGCAGGAAAAAAATTGTCATCAAAGGCATGATGAAATCATTGTTTGAGGACAGATATTTGCTCATCAAATATTTATTGAGCATTGTTTTCAGCAGTAGTTTACTTGGGAAGAAAGGATTGGGTTTCATAGGTAAATTGGGAGCCTGGTTTATTCAGATGAGATGATAAAAATCTGCACTGAAATGAAACTAAGGTGATAGAGGAGACATTGTTTTCATTTACTCTTCCATCCTTGAAACCTTTCTTTTAGAGAATGCTGTGCCATCCATTTCCATGGAGTTAGGAACCTTTTTCCAGACTGTTTTTACCTGTTCTTTTATATTATATACAGGTTCTTACATCCCTGTTTTAAAATTCCATCGCTCTGTTCTCTTTCTCTCCTTCTGTTGAGTAATGCATACCATCTGGTTCCCATTCACCAATATTTAGTCCTTGCACACTGATGCAGAGTTCTGAATCTGAAGAGAGTGTGGGTATCTTCACAGAAGCACAGAGAGCAGACCAAGAAAATCCATGCTGGCACAGAGAGCTACCTTTGCAAATCAGTGCAACAGTTCTGTAGCTATCTCTGCCTTTGATTGTGGCACTCTCAATCTGCTCCCAGCTCCCTTTCCTGCTTTCACTCTCACCCTCACAACCTATTCTTGTTATATTTCTCCAGTGCATTTCCCATTGGTCCAGATGTTTCTCTGTCTCTCAGTCCCTTACATACTTTTCTAGTATACTTGCTTTTGGAACAATGAAACTCAAAATTTGGCATGTTGATTTCACTGGAAGTGGTTCCTATACTAAAGGACAGTGAAGCCAACAGGCAAAACAAATGAACAAACAGACAAACAAAACCCCATCAAAAGCAGAAACCCTTGCCTGAATAACCAGTGTTATCAGGAACAGGGGTGGATACTTGAAACAATCGAAACGGTATTCAGGTGGAGGTATCATCTAAACTTTTCATTTTCTGCCCATAACTGGTAGTGGGACCTTTAGTAGGCCATGGGTTCTGTTTCCAGACTATGAAGCAGATGGGTTAGATTCCCTTTAATTACCACATAACATGGACTATTCTAGAACATGAAGAGGAAACATCACCCTGACATTTCCCACAACTCTTCACAGTCTAAGCTTGATGGGAATATCTGGATGCATTCAAGACATAATATATGAGCAAACTAACAGAATTTACTCCTCCATGTCAGTTTTCACAAGAACTGACTCCCTTGGACAGCAAACCAGTCTCAAGTGAAATGCCAGAGAATTTTGTGAACGTACCAAAATTATAGCAGTTCCTGAGGAAAGTCCTTTGGATCCTCTCTGCATCATCATGGTGATAAACATCAAATCATTGAGCAAGAATTCTGCACTTCTTGAAGATAGATGGCTAGATTGGATGACCTTAGACAATTTCTCACCTCAGGAAATTTAGCATGTCTTCATAGAAACAGATCAAAGAGTTAAGGAATCAGTCATGTCTAAGAGAGAATGTCCAGCTCATGAGAAGTGCCTTAGTATACCCAATTACTGAAGTAGGTCAGTTATATAATAAAGCAACTGCTACATGGCACTCACTGGTATTTGGTCATGGCAAGCTAAGAAATTCCCAACACAAAGGGTCCTGGGGACGATTTAGAATTGGATTCCTTGGGAAGGTTGTATGTACCTGATGAACTAAGTCTGGGTTGGGACTTTGCCAGGGCCTTCTTTTTATTAATTTTTCTCCTGTTTTTATTCCTTTAAATTTCTTCTACTCTGAGATAATACATCCTGACTGCAGTTTCCCCTTTCCCAACTCCTCCCCATTCCCCTACCCACCTTCCTCTCCCCCGGATCCACTCTTCTTCCTTTTCCCTTCAAAAAGAGCAGGCCTTGAAAGATGTCAACCAAATCCTGCATAACAAGTTACAGTAAGACTTAACACAAACCTTCATTTCAAGGCTGGATGAGGCAAACCAATAGGAGAAAAATGGTCTCAAGAGCAGTCAGACGATTTGGAGATACCCCTGCTACCACT
Organism: Mus caroli; assembly: GCF_978045245.1. Taxonomy (NCBI): domain Eukaryota; kingdom Metazoa; phylum Chordata; class Mammalia; order Rodentia; family Muridae; genus Mus; species Mus caroli. The sequence continues at coordinate 86,802,418 of NW_028227261.1, forward strand.
GTTAGGAATCCTACAAGAACACCAAGCTAAACAACCATAACATAAGCAGAGGAAATAGCACAGACCATGCAGTCTCTTTGATTACTGCTTCAGGCTCTGTGATCTCCTATGAGCCCTGCTTATTTGAATATGTGCACCATTTTCTATTGGTATTCTTGAATCCCAGTGTCCTTGACCCCTTTGACTCCTAGAATCCTTCTTTGTCCTCTTCTTTGAGGTTCCTGAGCTCCACCTTGTGTTTTGCTATGAGTTTTTGTAACTGCTTCCATCAGTTTCTCAATGAAGCCTCTCTGATGACACTGATCTATGAGCATAGCATGTCATTGACTTTTGACTATTTGTTGTTTGTTTGTTTGGCCAGTCATGTTTGGTTCTATCTTAGGTTTTTGGGCTATCCAGCCTCCTGTTCCTAGCTATTCACGTAATTTTTGTTGTGAGATCCCCCTCATGCCATGGAACCCATGCCTTCTGATACTCAGACCCCCATCCCACGGTGTAAATTAGCTCAGGCAGCCTCAAGCTAGACATTTCCAGAGGCCATTATGAAGTTTGCACACACCTTTGGAATCTTTTAGGTAGTGGTTCAGCTTGTACCTTCTCTCTTCCCTTTGGGCTGGCACTTTCTGCTAGTCTCAGACAAGAGAACATTATAATCTTTCTCTCTGCTCTTCAGCAGGGCACAATCATCCCATCACTCACTCTAACAGACCCTGCTGAGTACCCACAGTATATCTGGAAGCCATTTTCTGTTTGGAAGTCAGTGGCGGTCAGCCAACATTTCAGTAATATTTGCTTTCTTAAGGCTTAGACAAATCAAATCCATTCAGTTTCCCAGACTCGATGTCTTTTGTCTGGCACTGTGTCCTCTCATCCAAGGCAAGCCAAGATTGAGTTCACTGTGTTCCCCACACTGTGTGTGTGTGCGTGTGTGTGTGTGTAATCTCTTGCTCTCTGTCTAAAACACAATACACAGAGTTGTTTTTCTCCTTCTTTCATCATTGAAATAGCCTGAGACAAAAGCTAAGTTTGAAAAAAAAAATTAAGCCCAATATAATAATAAGTACATAACACCTAAGATGACTTTTCTGGTCATAGTGTTAGGGTCCTGGAAGGAGTGAGGATATTATAGGGAGAAAAAAAATGTATCTGTCTCTTTCAGTGTCAGACTTTTGGGATATTGGATCCCAAGAAATTAGAATCCTCTAAGAGTCTTGGAAGGAGAAGGACAAAGCTAAGGTCTTATCAATATCCAAGAGGTCCTTGTCTTTAGTAAAAATATGTTACATGGTTCTGACAACTTGTCAGACTTCCTTGCAAGAGACACTGCAGCAATGATACATTATTGAACAGGACAGCTCATTTAAACCCAAACTTTATTCACCCCCAAGAGATGGGCTCAGAAGGTCACTAGACCTCTTTGTTACTTTTGCCAATATAGCCACAGTGAATCCATCTCTCCATACTTTTAGTAATGCTTATCTGTTTTGTTGGTCTCTTCAGGACTGGTGACTTCTTAGGACCTTCCAGGGGCCCAGACTGTGACTTTAACAATTATAGCAACAATATAGATACAAAACAAAATTCTAATTTTTTTTTGATGACATCAGTCTACCCAAGTCTAACATTTTTGCAATGATAGATGGAATAGTTCTAGATTTTAATCTTCCTAACTCTGGTTAGTTGTTCATTCATTAAGCCTTGCTCTGGTTTACCTTCCACAGATATATCTTCTTAAGACTTCATCTCACCCTTGCTGAAATGGTAATAGCTAGAAAGAACACAAGAGATTGTCTGAGTAGTCTTAGGCAGATGACCTTAGGAGCTTCTCTACAATTGAGTTTTCCTACCAGTGATGTGTTGCTGTGGGAATGGGTGATGTAATGTGCCTCTTGGTCCTAAGATGTTGGGTTTACACCCAGTCCTGCTGCTCTCTGGTTTTAGCCTTATTCCTTGAGAAGGATCTTTCAATATTTCAAAGTTGTATTTATTCTATAATGAGCGTTTGGGGCATCCTAGCAAGAAAGCAGGTATGGTATTTTGGGGTAAAGGAGCTCTTTGAGGAGGCCTACCATTCATCTAACTCCCTACTGTGTGGCAAGCCCAGCAGGGAAGCAGTCATGTCCTCAGAATGCGTTTAGGACTGTCTCCATCATGGAGAGTGAAGGCTAGAAATAAACCAGGCTTCTCTTTCAGAGTTTCACAAAAATGGATTCTTTGGGTCAAAGGCCCCTTAATCTGCAAAACACAAGCTGTTTGCTTGACTTGAGGCCTCAGCAGACTTCCTAGGCTTGAAGGGGCTTTGAGATGAAAAATGGATTATGTTTTGAAGATTAAGGGTCCTTTCATGCAAAAAATATGCATGTTTCCCTTACCTTTTCCTTACCCAATGAAACACCTTGTTTCTTTCTGATTTAAAACTCTCAAGCTTCATTTCTTAAGCACAGATGGATTAGGCTGGGCTGAATATTCACAGTTTATGGCTGGAGAGAACATGAATACCTAGCTGCCTCTCCTTCAGAACCAGCTTTCTTTACTCTTCCAAATAGGTCCCTAGTAGTTCCAATTTGTTATTATTAAAATGAAAGAATTTGGTAGTATTTTAGAACATTTTACGGATACAGTAAAATGTTTTGTTGAAATCAGAAGGGACTGTGTATTTTTAAAAGCAGAGTTTGTTTGTCCCTCCCATGCTGCATGAACTAAGGGAACCCCAGCAACTGAGTAGACCTAGCATCAAACTCCAGCTTTGACTCTAGTATCAACAAGGTTATTCCTGTTTATCGCTGATCTTTTTTGATCTTCTTGTAGTTTTTTTTATTTTTAATTGTTGCTTATTTGCTTATTCAGTTGTTTGCCTTAGCTTTATTGTGTAGATTAGGCTGTCCTTTAATTTCCTATTAATATGCTGAATTGCAAACCAAAAAAAACCCAACAACCACCACTTTAAACAAACAAACAAACAAACAAACCCACATAGTTGCAAAGGAATAATTGGCAGGCTGTTTAGTCTTTCAAGCAAAATAGACTACTAGTAGTTTCTTATTATAGGACACGAGTGCAGCAGGCTAGTCAATAAGCAGAGTACTATATAAAGCTGAGGTGATGAGTTAAGACAAGTTCTGTCTTTTCCAGGGCTATAAAACTACTGGATAGTGTGCTTGATGATAGGGAGAGGTGAATGCTTGGAGACATCACAGCAACCTAGAAGGCTTTGTTCAGGGCACTTGCTTCTTTTCCAGAAGACACAAACTCACACTCAAAGAGGGAGAGAAATGAAAATAACTCTTAAAAACAAGCAACCTAGCAAAAACTGTTTCATGATAGAGACAAACTAAAATAAATCTCTGTAAATGTCTTGGCACAGGTAATGTAATTCATAGTGTCCACAGGTTATTTCTGTCACCATCGTTAATATGGTTGGGACTGTAATATGATGGCAAGTGTGCTGAAATACAGGGCCCCTGAATTCTGGGACACATCCAATTAAGAAGGGAGTAGTGTTTTTCTCCAAAGAGTACAGCTCTGTTTCAGGTGTTGGTGATTTGGGCTTTTTTCATTTGGTCTACTGAATGTTAGTAGTAGAGCAAATATAGGGCAGAATTCAGAGACATCAATTCACCAGAAGACCTGTTTCTACCTTAAACAATTTTCTTTGTACTATTAGTGTCTGTGTAATGTTAGTTGCCATCTTCAGCAGTCTCTCCACTTGCTTGCCCTTCTGTGCACATCTGTAGGGAGGGCACTACTACTTGTGCATTCCTCTATCCATAGCTATGTCTAATTTACTGGGTTCTACCTTGTAGGTGAGTTTTTGTGGCCAAATGGTTTTGTTCACACTGGTCCTGGCATCTGAATATTTATTCTCTTTTTCTCTCTCTTTCTCTCTCTCTCTCTCTCTCTCTCTTTTCTTAACTGTCAAATCCTAACTTAAACATCTAGAGGCCAAATTAAATATCAGCTCCAGAATGGGACTTCCCTTTTAAGACGTGATCTCTAATTCACTGTTTTGAGTTAATACTTCCTTTCTTTTGCTCAAACAATGCAATATATATTGTTGTATTTAGTAGAACTCAATCTATGGATCTGCCATTTGAGTTTTCAAGTTTTATCTCAACATAGATTCCTTAAAACCATTGGAAATGTAAATGAGGAAAATGCCTCATAAAAATATAAAAAACAAAACAAAACAACAACAAAAAAAACCCATGGACATTTTATCTTTCTCTTTAATTATCCAATACCTTTAGCATTCTAATCCTGCTGTAGACCTCATATGGCTCAGTCAGCACTTATTTCATTTCTTTCCCATACTTTTACTTTCCTTCTTTAATTATATCTCTCTTATGAACTGACAAACATCTACTAAATAATTTTCATGAGAAGAAATTTCTTCCATTGCCACTTAGATCCTACCACTGGTAGACACTGTGAAGGACTTTGGTACCCACTCTTAAGCTAATTTTCTACACTAGTCTCATTCTATTCCCTTTCATTTATGCTTAAATGTCTGTCATATCTTCAGTTCCCAGGGTCTATTAAAGTTATTTACCACCTCTGTATCCTGAAGTGCACGAGGCCACTACGGTCTTTGTGTTGGAAAACTATGAAGATGCTTCCTTCACATCTCTGCTGCTCCTTGAGTTCATGACAACTCAACTTACTTTATGGGGATCTTTCCTTCTCCATGCTGCTCAAATGAGAGCATTGCTTGTTGTTTGCTTCCATCACTTAAGTCTCCTCTGGATGCTCTCATCTGTGCCAAGAGCTCTAACCACCATTAGCATATGGTGATTGACACCAGTTCTGTTTCTAACTATGGTTTCTCTTTCTATTTGAATTAAGGGATTCCATTTGGACACGTTCAACTGAATGTTCCCCCAGATACTTGTCATTGATTCAAAATCATTTACCTTTACTGTTTCTTGTCATGCATGCCACACTGTTCTTAACTGTACTCACTGATCAAGTCCTAGGAGTTACCATAGATATAGCTTTTTTTCTCACCTCAACCACCCACCCACGAAATCTTGCTGTTTTCCTTCTTTCATTTTTCTCAAATATATGCCCCAGTACAGGGGAATGCCAGGGCCAAGAAGAGGGAGTTGGGTGGGTCGGGGAGGAGGGTATATGGAACTTTCGGAATAGCATTTGAAATGTATATAAAGAAAATATCTAATTTTTAAAAAAGACAGCTTATTCACGCCACTTATAACCTAGCATATTTCATTAGATTTCTCCACTTCCTTACCCTTATCTTTAAATCTTTCCAGTAGCCCTTACAGTTATATTCAGGAAACATACAACATTAATGGGACTCTTCTGTTTGAAAGCTGTCAGTGGTTCACGATGATCACTTGGGGGATGATCTTAGCTCCTGACTCATACATTTCATTCACTCAAAAAATATTGATTAGCTGCTACCACAAGAGTAGTTGCAAGTATCTTATATATACAGAAGGAGATAAAAATTGCATTCAGCTTCAACTACAATTGAAAACATGAATTAGTAGACTAGGTAAAGCAGTTGGCTCTTGCTTCCTGGTCTGGAGTTTTTCATGTAAACTTTCTTCCATAAGGATCCCTTTCTTTCGTTACTTTCCATGTGCTTCTTTCCTAGGGAGGAAGCATCCTCCAAGATGGGCCACAGGTATATGAACATGTACTGGCACACTCTGTCTTTCTTTGAATGGCCTGTTCCATGTGTTTCCTTCCAAAAATTTCCTGTCTCTCTTGTAGCTTGAGGCCCAGGCCATGAGAGCCTATTCAAATAGTGTGGACCCAAACATTTCTTGCATTTCAACAAGTAAGCACAGAACACATTTTCTGAAATGTTTATTTCACTCTGCTTTTAAAAGATCTCCAGCTGAGACTTCTGATAACCTGGGGAGAGAGTTCAAAAGGCAGGAATTTAGATCATCCCATTTTTAAATGTGGGTCAAATGAAATATTCATGAAAGAAATGATGCTACACTCAGCTTATACTTATATTGTTAATTTCAAATGTAATACTTGAGATCACAAGAATTCCACCTACTTCACATAAATTATATTCTCCATGTACTTTTTGTTTTTATCATAATTTCTGTGATCTTCTCTAGATTGAACATTTTCTGAGATTTCAACCTGTCAGTTGCAGGTTTGTGTCTCGACCTTTCTCTTCATTGATAACTTCATAGCACATCTGGGACAATTTGTGATTTGCAAAGTGGGGGAAGCACAACTAAGGATGGCCTCATTTCATAGATTATCATACTAAAGTCTTGTTCTGTAAAATAGTTAATTGGCTTAGGATCTATTTAAATTCTAACAGTTTTGTAAAATGTGACATTTTCAAATGTGATATTGGAAAAGAAGCAAAGAAATAAACAAAAACTACATTGTAAAGGAGCCTGGGCTTTATGGTCTATAGAATAGATATGATGCTATTTAGCTCACTGATAGGTTTGTTCTGTGCATTTTATACTATGGGTAATTAGAGAGCATTTGACACAGTGTCTATCAGTACCAGGTGCTCAAAGATTTTTCATTTGTTTTCATTGGCACATTTAAAAAGTTAGAAAGTCATAGTGTCTGATAAAACTGAGAAGTGGGAAAATGGACAGAGAAAGGAAAGGTAACAACTTAAACAAAACCAGTCATTCATTCCAACAACTGAGTGGCATGGAGACAGAATTGCTCAATGTAAAACTAAGGGGGACAAGAATGGACAGGTGAATGGTTCAGTCTGCTCCGTAAGGAGTGTCATTGCTTAGCTGTATTTAGATGGATTGTTTATGATAGACATTTTCCAAAATGATAGATAAAATTGGAGAAGTCACATTTCTGAGGGAAATAGCTATTGGCTCTGTCTGAGTTTACTGAGATGATTGGAGGAGGCTTTTATAGACAAATGAATCAGATGAATATGAAAAACTTAGGCTGATGGATTATAGAGAGGGTGGTTGAAAGTTAACATCCCAAGCTTCTCAAAGGCATAGATTAGGAGATTATGTGTACCATTGAGGCAGAAAATATATGAAAAATGTGATGTTTGATAGAGAGGTGGAAGATTTAGTTTAGTATATTTTTAAAGATTTATTTATTTATTTTATGTATATGAGGACACCGTAGTTGTCTTCAGATACACCAGAAGAGGGCAGCAGATCACATTGCAGATGGTTTTGAGCCATCATGTGGTTGCTTGGAATTGAATTTAGGATCTTTGGAAGAGTAGTCAGTGCTCTTAACCACTGAGCCATCTCCCCAGACCTAGTTTAGAATATTTTAGCTTTTGAGAGATCTGTGAGATTTCTAGAGAAGGTGATAATGTGCTTAGCAATTACAATACAAAATATACAAATTATAATAATTAATACTCATGGCATTGATTTCTAAGTCGTATTCTTAATAAGCATAACATTCACTGATAAAAAATAACCTTGAGTCTCAGCCATTAAAAGCTAAGACTTACAACCAAAAAGGTGAGAATATACTTTTCTATCACTAGGCATATAAACTTTATGCATATATTGCACTTCTTAGTTCACTTGTCAGGTAGTTACTGTTCTACAACTACATAGGTGGTGGTCAGCATTAATTATGTGAATATAAATCTACACTTTATCTTGCTTGCTTACATATCTTGTAGTTCTAAACATCTATTGGCAAAGGTGCTTCAATGGTCTCATGTTGACATATTGTGTTCTTATAGCTCGCCCTCTCTGGTTCCTCTGCTGTTTTCTTTCTCACATTGCCTGGAATTGCTCCCGTTATTGCCAATCCACAGTCACTGTTGAGTTGGAGGAGGAGGATTATTTTTAAGCCACATGCCCATTGCTTTAGTGACAGCAGGGTAATATAACCCTCTGCTATGTATCACTCAGCATAAATAAAGACCAAGGCATCTCCATGTCCCTTAAGGGCAAAAGAAACCCAGCCTCAGCATTGCTTCTAGGATTGCCTTTGGTATGTGTTTGTCTTTCTTTGGTCGTTTATGTCTATCTGATATTTGAGATGAATCTTGGAAACAGATTATAAACACATGTAACAGAATTTCTTCCCTTGCGTATCCTGATTAGCAAACTGTAATTGGATTTAATTGGGCTTTTACAGTAAAGTGGGCTCTGAGTTGTGTTTTATGTGAAACCTTTACTTTGGTTGAATAGAATACCTGGAGTATGATTGGAAAACAAAAACAAATTTGTGTAATGCTTGACTCCCACTATTTATATCTGTTTTGAGATAAGATATCCTAACAGTTTGATAAAATTTCAGATGATATTGTACACTCTAAGGTTATGGTTAAAACAGTTCATGGACTGGTTAGATGGATTATAGAATAAGGGTGCATGCTTCCATGCCTGCTTTCTGGAGTCTGCTCTGTAGATCCCACATAGTGGATGGGGAGAACTGACTCCTGGCAGTGGTCCTCTGATAGCTACTAGCATACAGTGTCATGAATGGGTCATTAAACACACTCAAAGAAAGACTCAAATTCCAGCATAAGGGGTGATATGTTTTAGAAGGCTTCAGAGCTCTTAAACTACAAGAGAGGACCTAGGGGGTAGGAAGGACATCGCTCAGCTTTTAGTTTGGAGCCTTTAAAGGGATTTTTGGCAGAGATTGGTGGTAAGGTATGGTGGTGGGGGGGAGGGCAAGCTGCTTAGTGCAGGTGTCTGAACCAGGTGTATTGTGTTTTATTTAAAGAAAAATGCTGGCTGATGTGGCAGGAGGAAGCACTTCAGGGGGCCCATGCTGAGGTGTCCCCCCACCCCCACCCCAGGAAATCAGCCATAGGACAGACTTCATATATAATGGAGTTTATGTGATATGTAGAGAAGGAAATAAAGGCAGGAAAAGGAGGGGTAGTGAAGGACAGAATGAGAGAAGAGAGTAAGCTTTGAGGGGCGAACATGTGGAGGGGGACAGAGGGAGGGAGAGGGAGAATTAGATGGAAAGAGTCTGTAGATAGAGGTAAGGAGTGGTCTTATATCCCTTATTGTTCCTGGCAGGGAGCTGTTACTAGGTAACTGTTGGGCAGTGTCTAGAGGGATTGCTAACATTGTATCCCCGTGCCTCCACAGCCTTAGCAGTACACAGTGTACATCCTGTGAGTACTCACTCTAGCACAGAGGCCTTTAGGTGCTTGCTAGGTTCTAAGACAGAAAACTAGAACCAAAACAACCCTGCGTAGGTCCCCTGCCCTCCTTGGCTAGTTTCTATCTCATTATAATATAGTGAACAGTATCACAAATAAATCATTTTACTCCAAGTAGAAATGTCATTGTCCAGACTCTTCTCTTCCTTGAAGTATCAATGTCTTCTCTTCCTCACCATACGTGATCTGAAGCCTTCATTTACTTGGGGCACCGAGTTTGGTCAAGAATGGAGAAAGAGGAAAGAAGGGAAACTATTTCCATGGCTAGTTCTTTTTGATAGCATGGTTTTGGTACTCTAAGCCCTGGCACACGTTGATGCTATGGTACAGGCTAGCTTGGGACTTGAGATTCCTCACCCCTGTTAAGTCCTGCAATCACAGAGATATGTCACCATGCCCTGCAGTGTGAACCTATCCTTAGCAACATTTTGAAGTATCTGAGGTTCTTTGCTTTGCTCACTTCTCTGGCTCCTGATTCTTTTGATGTGGGAAAATCTATTTCTTCTCAGGTGCATTGCTGTACCTTGTTCTCCAGACTCTGGGTAAATAGCATGACTATTCTCGTTTTCTTTTGCTAAACCCATTCTTCCTCTGAGGTGGGATTCTAAGCAACCTCACCTGACTTTTTCTAATCTGTGGCCCATCTCTCACCCAAGGAAGGAGGAGGAGACTGCACATTCCTTTTACCTTGCCTTAGGCAGTGATTTCCCTGCTCTTCTGCCAGGTTTCAACCTGCTTCTTTCAACACCTCTCTTTAGCATTCTTTTTTTAGAATTCTCCGGCATGAGTTAGGCAGCACTCTACCATGTTTCCCTAAGCTGTAGGGCACATTTAGCATGCTGTTTGAGTGTTCTTGTCGAAGCTGGAGGTGGAGGAGTTCTATCCCCTTTTCACCCCCTGAGGAGTTTAGGGAGTGGGTGGGAAGGCTCTGCACTGTCAGCTTCCACTCAAATCTAACTTCTAGTCTTAAAGACGTTTTTATGCTTTGATGTGGGTGAGAGGTTAAGAATTTCTCTAAGTGTATTTTGGATGCTTGCTTGTTAAGTATGATATAGTGGTCACAGACCTCTATGGTTGTATGATTCAGCTGATACCAGAGCTGAAATAGCTACATTTAAAGCATCCAATTCAATGCTAGTCTTTACCCTGAAACATGCAGGGAACCAAGACTTGGGGAAGTTAATTAACATAGTCAAGGTTCAGCTTTGCAGGTCTGCATGTCAGTGAGAAAATTTGGCTGAAGACGTAAGTTTGGGAGTAAAAGGCTTGATGAGACCACCAGAACAGTTTATGTGGAGCCAGCAGGGGCTGAGTACAGCCTTCACTTGTAGTTATTAATCCAGATCATCAGGGAATTATGAAGCAGCAGTCAGGACCTTCCTTTTTGCCTTCTGGCCCAGAATGTGAATACTGGGCAAGTAAATTTATGTATAGACTCTAGAGGATGAACTTGGTAGTGGCTGCTGGGGCATGCTGTTATATATTTCTGTATGTGGCTTTGATGTAAATAATTTGGGATGCAAGAATCAGAAAGCAGGATGTGTAGGTGCTAAACTTGATTCATTTCATGATACCGCCCAATTCAACCATGGGAACCAAATCATCTTTATGTTTCAGCCAGTGTCAACTCTCTGGATCAATTAGTTTATCACACAGCAGTGGGCGCCTGTGATTCCTGGAAGGTCATGAGGATCAATGACAGTACTTAGCCTACAACTAGTCCAGAATTGTTAGGCTGTAAACCCCAGTGGTAGAAATTTCTTTTGTAAATATTATAGATGATCAACTATTCTCAAATTCATTGTGGAAGATACTGAGGGCTGACTCGAAGGTCCTTGGCTTAGCAGCCATGGTCCTGGAACATATGGCTTTCTACTTGTAGAGTATCTATTGTGTGTTGATTTTAAGAGAAGGATGCTGGTGGTGTGAGTCTACGATGGGGTACAGTGAAGGAATCTCATTATACATGAAAATGTGGAGATGGGATGTGCCTCCTTCTGATGCAAGGACACAGAGCACAAGGGCTCATTGTAATCCCACACGGTGCAAGCAGGACAGGGTGGAGGCCTCATGTATAATTTTAAAGTTCTTAGGAAAAATAAAGATAAGTTAGTGCAAAGAAATGAGTGGAATTCATTTTCATACTTTCCCTTGAATCTCCTACCTGCAACATAATATTTTGGCTTGTTACCACTATCATTCTCTCATGAGGCATAATATTTTACACTGCCACCTTCTTACAAGTCCTTAAACTTCTATGCATGTCTAGCTCATATAAGCAGCACATCTTCAGTGAGACTAGTATATGTAATGCTGAATAGCCACATGTGACCTGCTCTAGAATCAGAATGCTCTGCCCTTCCTTCTAGTGGGGATATTTGCCAGTTTTGCAGTATTAGTTCAATTACATAAACACTCATATCCTCAGTTTCCCCTTTGTTCCATAAAAAAAAATTGTGTGTCCCTAATCCCTCCCTCTTTACACTAGTGACAAAAGATCTAGCACTAAGTACTAAAGTTCCTGTCATATAGTTAGTGCTCACTTAACTCATACTGCTGTTCTCAAAGTGACTTACAGAGCAAATAAACCACACTAAGATGCAAGCTGGCCTCTGTGAGACCAAACCAGAAGCTCACATTTTTTTCTCTTTCTTCCACTGGCCTTTTCTCCACAACTCCTTTATCAGAGATTCTTTTCCTGAGGATACTGTGTAAGCAACATCTTCCCTTGGAATCCTTTCTAACGTATTTTGATCATTTCTATATCTCATTGCTTTAGGCTAGTACTAAATATTGAGCTTACAGCTGCTTCCACACTAAGCAAGAACTCTGCCATTGAGCTGGATCTCCAAACCTGTCTTTACTTTATATGTAAGACAAGGTATTAGTAAACTACAGTCATTCTCTTGAGTGACTCTCTACCACCCAGAGTAGCCTTCAACTTGCCATAGGACCTTTCAGAGCTGGGAATATAGGCCTATGCTGTCACTCTAGGCTTTGGTTTCCTTTGATTTCCTCACTACGACCACCCATTTATGGCTCAGTTATTTATTTCCCTCTTCAGCTTATTAGAAAATCATATCTTCTAGAATCCTTTGTTATAAACCCTTTCTCTGGTCTCAATTCCTTCACTAAACTTCCACCACGTGTGGTCGTATTTGTGAGTATTTGTTATATTAGAAACACCTCTGTTTGAATGTGCTCGGTTGGAGTCTGAATCTACCAAAGGCACAACTTGATTTCACTGGGAGTTTGAGGTAATGAGTACAGTAGAAATTGCACAGGTTTTATATTGAAAGATACAAAGGATAGATAGGATCTTAAGCTGAACTTGTGAGCTTGCACAAGTTATTGTTTGTCAGCTAAGTGATGTAATACGCCTACTGCCTGGAATTTACTTGTACTCATATCTAACCTAGGCTGGATTCTAACAGGGAAAGCCAAGTATGTAACATGGATAATAACTCTCAGTCACGTAACCTTATATTACCTGGAACTTTCCATAATTGTTAGTGCTATTAGAGTCAGAGTGACAGTGGCCATATTTCATATAATAACCTCTAAGAAATTGATATGCTAATCTTTGTTCTATTGTATCCATTTCTCTTAGGCCTTAGTTCTTTGAAATTTTCATTTTTTCTTTTAGCACATTGTGGATAATTATGATGCATATATATATATACACACAGAGGATATAAATATAAATATAAATGTGTGCATTTATATTTATTTGCATATAAATATGTGTGCAAAATTATGAGTGGACATATCTCCCAGTACATGTGGAGCTGGTTGTCTTTATCTCCATATTAATATTTCTGATAGGCCCTCTTAATGAATCTGGAAGTTTACTGATTTTATAGGCTATATAACCATCAGGCTCTCAGTATTTTCCTGTTTTTGCCTCCCAAAGCTTAATTGAGCATATAGGCATATAGGGCCACACAAGTTTTTGCTTGTTTGATTTGTGTTTTCTTAAGAAGCTGCTGGAAACCTAACCTCAGTTCTGATACTTGCATCTGGTCAGGCACACGGCTCATTGGTAGATGCTTGTGCAGCCCCTCTCTCTTATTTCAGTACAGGGGATTGAACCCAAGGTTTTCAACATACTAGTTAAGTGCTTAGCCACTGATCTGTCTTTCCAGCCCTATCACCATTGTCTGAGTCAACAGAGATACATTCTGACCTCACCACTTCCTATAATGTAGGTTATCATAAGTATTCAAAACCAAGAAGTTCAAATAGAGGCATGTGGATGCGAGACCCCACCAAGACAATGGCAGAAGGCAAAGCAACTTACTGCAATCCAAAGACTGGAATCACAGAATATTGCTGGGGTCGTGGTAAAAGAAATCGAATGAGAGCCTCATTTTGGAACCATTGATATCTCTCACATCCCTGTCTGATCCCAGGGGCTATCCACAACATGCTGAGATGTTTAGTAGCAACTCTGGCCTCTATCCACCAGATATCAAGAGCATGTCTTTAGTTGTGACAATCAAAGATGTTCCTAGGGGGATAATGACAGCCACTTGTGAAGCAATGGGTTATAACTATCAAATTTTAGCTACTTCTAGGATTACAGGCAGAACCCTTACCACCACCATCCCCCCACCACATACACACACACACACACACACACACACACACACACAAACACACACACACACACACACACACACAGAGGCATACCCAGCATGCCAGCGTTAGATATATAACCTTTTGCAATCTGCAATGTGCTGCATCCTGTTTCCTCACTGGAACAGCTAAGCATTTTTCTCACAGGCTCCCATTCGCACCCACTCATAACAGAAGCTCTGTGGAAGTCGGCATGGGTAGCACAGTGTGATTCCAGCAGGCTGCAGTTCACTCCACCCATCTCGGAACAATTGCTCCCACCCCCTGCTTGCCACTCTGTGGGGGCTCTGGCAGACAGTCCTGGCAGCTGTAGCTGATACAGTTCTGTACTCAACATGTAGAGCTTTGTTTTAGGCTCTGAACAAAACTTGAGGCTGTAGCTTTTTCCAGCTCCCACTTGGTGCATTTGCCTCCCTCCCTTGTCCTGACAGCTGGGGCTTGCAATGACAGGCAGATTTTTGTGGCACCTCATGATAAAATGGTGCAATTGAGCAATCGAGGGAAATACTCAATTGTGCAGAAACCTACATCCGTCGCTCTTTGATTTCTTCTTTCTTAGTGTTGTCAACCTCCCATATTCACCAGGGAGAATAGCCAAATAAAGTAGAGTTAATTATGTGTATAGGTTTTACACTTCAGAAAGTGTTTGTGACCTCATCATGTTTTTAAATGGTATCCATAAAATCTGAGATCTAGACAGGGGATGGGACTCTTCAAAATCACATGCTTAGTACAGATAAGAAACTGCTTTCTAAAGCTTCTTGCCAGCTAAAGGCTCACAGCCCAGTGAACAAGACACACATAAAACAAAGAAGTATAATGCAAGACAATTGAATCTGACATAGAGCTTTAGAAAGTGAGCAAATAGAGTTGGGCAGACAGAAGAGAGCAACAGCTTTTTAGAGGAATAGAGAAAGATAATAAAGATAAATGATGTGACCTCAGGTGACTTCCAAAGTTAACTGGGGTTTCTTTCAGGGATAGGAAAACATTTTTAAAAATATTTCCTGGAAGAGTCTTAAGTTGAGAACATCAAGTAATCGGTTTTGTTAAGTGCTTTACCACTGAGCTACATCTCAAGACCTGATAATATTAATATAACCAAGATCTTGATAATTGGCCTTATCATTTATGCCATGTATTGAGCATTTTTTTCTCTGCTGGGGGTTGGAGGTAACATTGTATCCTTGTGTGAGTCAGTTGTCACGTTAATGCTGGTGCGTATATCCTCATTGATTGTATTTTATAGACAGGTAAACAGTCAAACAAAGTAACTTGCCTCAAATAATCATAGGTGATGCACCTTGCATATGTATCACATTTATAATGTAGAAGATAGCAAGATTATTAAGGAAAAAAAGGCGGGACAAGCTGCAGTTTGTTAGGCTAGATTATTGACTATCAGTGAGATAACAAAGTTAAACTTTTAAAATTTTGAAAGCTGGGTGGCTCCTATGATGTCCTTCTATTCCTTTCAGGAAAAATCTGCCCACTTAAGGTCTCTCTTGAACTCAAAATGTTGTCTAACATAGTGCTACTGTGCAATGATACTGTCTATCTAAAGGGCTGGTAAGACCCACCCACCTCCCACACCCTTGCCCTTCAGTGTTAGGATATCCTGAAGCTTAGAGGTACTAAGCAATGAATATTCTGTCGAAAGGCTTTCTCGAGGATCCAGACACATTTCACTAAGCTTTATAGAATCTTGACTCTATGCTGTTTTAAGAGTTACTAATCCTTTAAGAATCCAGCATGAATGGGCGATAGCTAGAATACCCAAGATTTTGTACACCCAACTAATCAGATAAAAACAAAACAAGTATTCAGTGTGTTTCTGCCTATGGCAAAAAAAAGAAGAGAAAGACACTCTTGTTCAACAAGTATCAGTAATGAGAGGGAGGTTTCTGGTTAAGTCAAAACCCGGGTCAAACACTGTGTTCTGTCCCACAACCCTACTTAGATGTATTAGACTGTTTCTGCATTGTTTTTGTTTCATTCACGTCTAAAACACATATATCTGGAAATTTGTAATGCACCAATGATTGAAATATAGTTCCTTAGACATGCCCTTAGTGTGCATGTGAGCATCCTCTACTCTATAGTCGTTTGTATAACTACACATGTGAACAGCAAATCAAGGCAAGACCTTGAGCTGCAATCAGCACGGTCCTTTACTTTTAACAAAAAGCAGTAATGCTTTTACAAAAATCAAAGCACTCTTACGATGAAGATATATTAATACTGTTTTTTTTTTCTTTTCCTGTCTTTCCCCCTCCCCCTTCCTTGCTCTTTCTCTTCTCCTTGATTCTGTTTTCCACAGGACTCCACAGAATGGAGCAAGAATGAGAGGAAAAAGGCCGGCAGAAAAGCATGAACTGGAGGTTTGTTGAGCTCCTCTACTTCCTGTTTGTATGGGGCCGTATCTCCGTGCAGCCCTCCCGCCAGGAGCCAGCTGGGACAGACCAACATGTCTCCAAGGAATTTGATTGGCTTATTTCAGACAGGGGGCCTTTCCACCACTCCAGGAGCTACCTATCCTTTGTGGAAAGACACCGACAAGGATTTACAACCAGATATAAAATATACAGGTACGATTTAGGCTAAGAGAGCCCTTGCCTTTTCCTCCTGTTGTGCTTTGGGGAGACTGAAAGTTGTGTGGCATCTGACTGTGTTGTGAAGCTTCTGGGTCAAGGGACTGTGACCTTGTTATACATAGGCTGTCAATCTAATTTATTCAAGGTTTCATAAAATATTAATATGTCAAGTTCAGATAACCAGTGAGTATTGAGTATGTAGTGTACTAGTCAGAGAATACGTGTTTTAGTGTTTCGTTTGTACTTTCTGTTCATCTGGTGGAGATTTTCGTTGTTTTTCCTGCTTACCCTGTTACTTAGATAATGGAGTCTAAACTAGGCTAAATGTGGTTTCAAAAGAAAGAATTTCAAAAGTGTAAAACGTATACTTCAGCCTTAGTTTACCTGTATTCATGTTCATGGTAACCTTCATTTTTGCAAATATTGTTAATTGATCTAGTTTTCTACCCAAATGTATTTATGAATTTGGAGGTAATTAGATAACTTTTTCTTTAGCAAGTCTTAACTGGTTACTTACTTATTGTAATTAGCCAACCAAATGAGACCAATTTCTGTAAAAGAGGGACCTTCTGTGGTTTCAGTACATGAGTCCACATTATAGGTGCATAGCAAACACACTAAGAGGGGAAAAATCATGTGGATTATGTACATGACAGTCATGCAAAATAGAAAATTTGGGGAAGGCAGGGATGATGAGGTAAGTTTGTGCAACATCCTGAGTTACAGAGAACAGCCATGAGAAGGAATAAGTGGGAAACTGACGGGTGTAAGCAATGTACATAAGATGACAGACAGTGTTTCTCAGAGTGTCCAACCTGACAAATAGACAATAAGTTGTGACAAAATCTGTCTGAGCTAGTGTATCCTGTCCTGTCAGCTACTCTTACATGGTGATGAGATTTCTTAGGAAGAAGATTCATAACAATTGGTCTACGTTGGGAAGAATTATCTGTAGACATGTAAGTTAACTTCAGGGAAAATTCTACTTGGTGGTCTGGGAGAGGAAGAGGGACAGGGATAGGAAGGTAGGAGATGAAGACATAGATTTTAATTCACTTTAATTCAACACCCTCGGGGTAATAAGTGCCAGACTTTGAACTATCGTTTTCTGTCCTCAGTCACGAGAAGTATTTTCTTCATGTTTGTTTCTAAATTTCTATGTTCTATTTAACTATAATATCCTTGGCATATATCCAGAATGCTAGATTTATGCCTCCTTAATCATAAGTTTCTATTTTTATTAATTAGAATATATAACTAACTGGAACTATATGACTAACTGTATTATCTTTTAGTGTTATATAGCCATGTGTGTATGACACAACATGCACACACATGTAGCATCCATTTATGTCATTGATGTTCATGCTTACATTTGTTATATGATTGTTATCAGAAACATACAATGAGTATTGCATTTGAGTTGAAGACATGGAGAAACCACTGTGCAACTTTTGCCTTAATATTCAGAAAGAAAAGGCAAATTCTAATATTTCTGAGACAATTAGAATCAGAAAGCAAGAAATCAAGATAGGAGAACATTTGTCTGAATTTAGACCTTAGACCTTGCAAGTAGATATGGAAAGTAGTTAAACCATTGTTTGGTCTTGTGTACTAGACATGAGTGATTTGTGAATTTTCAACCAGCAGAATATGTTTATTATGTGAAAATTGTCCTACTACTGTCTTGAGGTCTTATAAAAATTTTGCCTATTCAAGAGATCAAGAGTGAACTTTCTATGGTTACCCAAGAATAGAGAGCAGTCATTGAACTGCTGAGAAAAGGTGCCTCAGAGCATTACTAAAATGTAACAAAGAGAAATGAAAATCAAGTGGATAAAATTAGGAAACAGAGTACAAATATGAAAAACATGTTGACATTTCTACTCTTAAAAGAAAATACCAGAATTCTAACATAATGATTGATTCAAAATGCTTCCTCTTGGGAGAACTATTCTTAAATCACCTGAGAACAGTAGTTAACTGCTTCATTTCAAAATTGGATCCTTAAAATGATTTCTAGCAAAATACTGCTATTGCTGTTTGTTATTGTGCCTAAGCCAAGGATTATGGGTATGTGTTGGCTGCTGGAGAGGATGTGCCAATCTTTGAAATGCTTGATTGATTCAGCATAATTTGGAGCTTTGAAGTGCTGAAGATGGGACATGGCATAAGTCTTTTAGATTCAGATATCTCATTCTATCTGTGTTTTATCAAATAAAAACATCTTTGTTTTGTGTATACTTTTGTCTTTCATTTGAGCCACTCAAGTAAACATTTAAAGTTGGGGTTGTTTTGCGATTTTTTTCCATTTAAATGATCATTTTATGAGTCAGTTGCACGAAGTTTTATAGCCAAGAAAAGTTGGAAAATAGGCTTGAAACCAATCATGATTATTAGCCCATAGCCACACTAATAAATGTAGTAGACTTAAGGGCAGCTGGATCCCATTTTCAATTATTTCTGTACTATACAAAGCTAGGGGATCCTGTCTTTAGCTCTCTATTCCACTTTCCTCATTTATCAAATGTTAAGGTTGATTTAGATTAGTGATCTCCAACCTGTGCTTGTAGGAATTGCTGATGACTGATTTAAGTAGCCATGGAAACCATTGTAGATTGAGGAGAAGGCCAAAAAGTCTGACCAGGCAGGATTTTCTGCCCTCTCCTTCCATAGAGAGAAGGCTTTCATTTTGTCTTAATATTTGGTTTTCACATGGGATCTATGTTGGAATGGTATCCAATTTTGAAACAAATATTTAAGTAATTCAGGGAGCTTATTTCTAAAATACTGGTTTAAAATTTGTTTTCAATCTACTCCTCTCTTCTATATTATATCCTAATGCAATTTCTCTTCCCTCTACTCCTCCCAACACCCTCTTTTGAGATCCACTCTGCCTCCATTTCCCTTCAGAAAAGAGTAGGTCTCCCAGGGACATTGACTGAACACAACATAAGAAATTACAATAATACTAGGCACAAACCCTCATATCAAGGCTGGACAAAGCAATCCAGTAGGAGAAAAAGGACTCCTAAGAGGGTGAGGGGGTGTGGGGGTTGTGCCTCTAAGATTGTTTTAGCTCTAAAATTAAATGTGAAATTTAACTAAGGTTACATGGTTGATTAAATGATGGTGTTCCACCCAGAAGCCAAGCAAGCCCTTGCTCATCCAGTTATTCTCTCTTTCCTTTACTTAATCCTGATATAAGTATTAAGCAACTGTTATGGACCCACAAGTGTCTAGAGAAGAGGATAGAATAATGAGAAAAATAAACACTGTCCTTCCTCTCAGAAGAGAGAGTGACATTAATTAACCACGTGTGTCCAGACACTTCCATTAAGTGCAAAAAGGAAAATAAACCCCCGGTAACATTGTTCCTTGAAACTCATAAATTCTGTGTTCATTGATTTTGCTCTTGAGGCTATCTATGCAGGAAAACATATGCAAATGTATACACAGAGAAATCTGCTCATCCGGTTGTAGGCTGGAGCAAGGACCAGCTAGCTCATGCTACTGGATCAAATTGATCCTTATCCTTTCTACATGCCATTATGTTGAAACACAAAAACATTTTTTTCAATGTGGCTGTCTTGATTGCTGTATGTTAACATGGATGATGAAAATTGATACTGCTTCCTAAAACAGAAGTCATTCTGAAAGACTTCTATATTACGTAATGCTAGAAAACTTTTCTGAAATAAGACCTTAAGTCTCAGCCACTTTCCTCTTCCCCAGAGTCTGGCCCACTACCAGGGAAAATTTAGAAGCTAAAAAAGAGGAAAAAGCTCACATATTTAGGTTAAAGCTATCTTTTTCCCCCAACCGTTACACGTATCCTGTCCACAAATCATAACATCATTGTGAGACTTCACTCCCAGTGGTAGTGTGAACAAATTCCTGAAGATGCTCCTTCCTGTGTGGATGCACAAGCAAGGACATCACATACATGCATGCAGTGGTGTGAAATATGTCATACATACTCTGTTACTGCAGACAGTATGAATGATGGTGTTGGAGATTTGAGCTAGAAGAAGTTAAGGAAGCTGAGAGGTTCTTGTCTCTCAAATTTAGCGAAAGTGAAGTTACAGAAACTTCAGGGAACTAAGAGAACCTTGATATTTTTCAGCTCCCTTGCTTTATTTTTGCTTTCTTTGATGAAGTAATAGAATGTTAAGGCCCTTTCTCTATATGACTAATGGGTAAGTTAGCTGACATAGTCTCCAAGGCCTTTTCCATCCCTGAAATTCCATATCTTATGAAGTTTTGTCATTTTAATATTATAGCAAGGTCCTGTGCAGGAGGAAATGGGTTTGGGGACTCAAGATATAATGTATTTGAAGATTCTGTCAAGTATTTTGTTATTAGTGGCTCCAAAGTTAGAGATGACCGGGAGCAAGTGGAAAAGAGAAACATATATATCTTATACCAATGT
The DNA here is from genome assembly GCF_978045245.1 of Mus caroli. Lineage (NCBI taxonomy): Eukaryota > Metazoa > Chordata > Mammalia > Rodentia > Muridae > Mus > Mus caroli. The sequence goes on from NW_028227261.1 coordinate 86,823,218, forward strand.
TTTCACTGAGGCTGAGAATAAGGATAAATTATAAAGGAGAAAGAGAATTACCAAGAACTCATTACAGCAAGGTTAGGGATTCCCCTCCCCACCTTGTACTTTAATTTCTTCTTTGAATAAACAGTCAATTGTCTCTGTTCTATCAACTTATTCACATTCAAAATAATTCAAAATACTGAATAAAATTTAAATTGTAGCTACATATGGTGATAAAGTAATTCAAATAACTTCCTGTTAAGTACCTAAACATGGTAGTTTTTACCTACTCACAGCTATTCGGTGAGAGAAATTCTGTGACTGTGCCATATTTTGATTGAGAGAACTGATCCTATCACACAGCTTGGGAGCCTCCAAGCTAGGATCCAAAACCAAGTTTTTGACACCCTACAACATGAGCCCTAAATCTAGTCTGCTCCCTGTCCCTTCTCAGTTGTTGGCTTCTTGCCTAACATTGAGGAACCTCCTTTGGATATGCGTTTCTGAGGTTCACTTTTCTCATAGATAAAACTGTGATGTTATTAAATGTCTGATACAGTTGTGGTGGAAAAGGAAAAAAAAAAAACGGATTGAGTATAAGGTCTAGGAATTTTATGGAAGAAAGATAAAGAAAACTGGATACTTTCCCTCTGTTCCAGAATTGCTAGCATAGTGTAGTATTTTTTTTTAATGGTTTTTGTTGTTTTGTTTTTGTTTTTTGGAGAGTTATTTGGTTTTTTGTATTGTAATTTCTGTTACCTCTTGGTAGATTTAGAGATTACTGATAATTACTATAAATTCAACCAAGTGAATTTCTGTTGCTCTTTTTTTCCTCTTGAGGAGTAGAACAGGAAGGTTAGTCTTATTTGTTTTTAAGACACGGAATCTTGTAGACAAGCCTGGTCTCAAATTAACTGTGTGGTGGAAGCTGTCTTTGAACTTGTGATTTTTTTCTGCTTCTACCTTCCACATTAGTTTTAAATGTGGCTTTGGTAGGAGAGTTATGATACCATTATGCATTTTGATTCTGGAGAGGCAGATTACATGGGAGACTGTGGTAAATAGGTTCACTATGCTGCAGAGGTGATTTTTGTATTGAGTGGCTTTCCATGAGGAGTTCAATGGAAGTGGTTTGTGGCTTACGTTGTTCCTGTCTTTGAGCTCAGTATATACACCTCGATGTTGAATATAAATCAAATATTGGTAGACCAAACTTAATTGTCTTGCTATCTTCCATCTCTTTCAGAATTATGTGGATGTAAGCTTTAATGTGCGGTCCTAAAGTTCCTTGTGTCTTTCTCTCAAAATATCTGTAATAGGTTTTGTGGTACAAAGCTTGTTGAATGAGTACATGGATGAATCTGGTGTGGGCTCATTCATTCTAATATGAAGGAGAAGTGGTACTAATCTAGCACTCACTTACTTATATACAATGGTAATCTACATATGGCATAAGCTATAAATGAAGGTGTCAGAGATATACAAGGTGGCAGACATCCCTGCTCTCAGGAAACTTACAGAAATGCAAGAAGCAAACCACTATTCTGTTAAGGAGACTGTGGCTGAACTAGAAAAAATTTTCTAGCCTCTGATTGTGCCTACCATCTTGACCTATGTTACTAGGACAATATTTCTATCAGTTTGATGATTATTAGTCCATGTGATATTAAGAGGTGCTATCCAGAAAAAAAATAACCTCATATTGTTTTTAATAACAATAGTGAATATCATATCTAATACTGATAAAAATAAGTAAAAATATTGACATTGCTATTTTCAGTGTCTAGCATTGTAATATCTATGCATCCCATGTGCAAATAGTTGCCACTGGCCTTTACAATAATCTATAGTAATCTCTTTTGCTAATATTTGCATTCACATCATTTATATAAGTTACAGGGTTAATTGATGTCAGAACAGGTGCTATTATAGGCAATTTTGATATAATCGATTGCATCTTTTACCATGCCATGCTGACTCCCAGGTGATGTCAGCATATATATATATATATATATATATATATATATATGTGTGAGGAAACCTAGACATAAAGTTCTTATTGGGGGGATTTCAATACTGCTACATTATTTTCAGATAGTGTCAAGTCCCTTTCACCGTATCTTCTCCTGATAAAGAGGATGGCTTAAATGCTGTAGCACTCTCAGTGTATTTAGACTCCCAAGTGACAGTTGATGTTCTGGATTACATGTGTATACCTGAAGCCTGACTCAGAAAGTCACACCCTCATGTGTGACTTTTACTTTGCATTATTTTTATGCTGGCATAAAGGTTTTTTTTTTTTCCATGTTTTCCATGTTAGTTTTAAAATCAGGATGTAGAGATTGAGAAACAAACTTGTACTTTTGGAAAAAATCAAAATAAAGGAGGTGCTAAAAAGAATATTAAGGTAAATGTTTTTAGATTTGGTTCTTCATAAGTTTGAGTTGAGTGATTTAAATGTAGGCCACAATGCAGAGATTAGATTCCAAATTGTTTTACTGCAGAGTTGAATAGAAAAGGAATTTTCCATGTAATATTAAAGCATTGGAATTTTCCATGTAATATTAAAGCATTGTTGTATACTTTGTTAGTTACAGGTACTCAGAAATGCAGGGAGATGATTTTGGTTTTTGACATACAGAAGTGTTTAAGGAAATCTTCTAATCCATTCCAGGTGTTCTTTATACTGGGAATATTTGGAGGAGCTGCTCTGACCAAAGGATTCCATGAGAAGTAGGATGTTTAGGCTCTTTGTGTGTGTGTGTGTGTGTGTGTGTGTGTGTGTGTGTGTGTGTGTACTGTTTCAGAAAAGCAAAACCAAACAACAACAAATCAAACATAATTCAGACCAAGGGTCTCTGTCAGAGAATTAGAATGTTCAGTTGGAGAAAAAGGAGTGTATATGACAATGTTTCTTGTTCATATGATCAATTTCAGGTTAACTGTAGGGGGCAGTGATCTCCATCCTGTCCTCATCCCTCCCTTGATCCAAAGTTCCCATAAGTTTCCCTAAATTGAGGGGAGTAGTGAGGGATAACCAGCGACTTTCTCTTGGGCCATGCCAATTTCAAGGTATATTGCAGTGTTGATTACTTAGAATTGATCTTCCAATTCCAAGAACGATGGTTTTATTGCCACCAAATTGGTACCTATGTGGTATTTTCCTCTTTGCTTGTGTCATTACTGGAATATCTTCTATGAGTTGCAAACCAATGAAATCTCTGTAGAACAATTGTCCAGCTTCAGTCAGGAGCAGTGTTTAAAAAATTGATTGCTTGCCGATTCTCTTGAAGGGGCAGCCTGTTACAGGGTCTGTAAGTGGACCCCAAAATGGTTACTGCTTTGACAGGGGAAATTAGGAGAAAACATGGAGTTATATGTTAGTACTTTAGACTCCACCCTAAATCCTCGGCCAAAGATGATGGGGGATCTGTCCTCTAGGCCATCTGCTGAGTATTCATTCACTTTAAAGTTCTAAAGTCCTACTGACCTAGCCTTGCACTTTTTCATGGAGATTCGAGCAGTAATTATTCACCCATGATTGCAGAGAGTCCATGGTGTCTTTCATGAAGATCGACTGACAGACATTATCAGTGCCTTGTGGGAAGCTTGTTTACTGAGCAATACCACAGAGGATAAGGCTATTTGAGAAAGAACATCTTCTATAGCAATGGTTTGTCAAAGGTGTTGAAGCATAGAAGGAAAAGAAAGTTTCAGATTGCTTTTTACAGAAAAGATAATGTGCCCAGTCTTCAAGGATGTTTTGACTATCTTAGGAAACCAGTAAGAAAAGCATCTGAAACCAATGAAACATTACCTAGGAAGAAAACAGAGAAAAGCCTGGGACTTATTTCTTTTAGACCCTTTCACATGTTTTTGAGTGGTTATGATTTTAAGATCCAGACCTTAGAGCCAACAATGGTCTAAAATTGAGATTACTAATTGATTTTAACCAACCACTCTTCAATTTCTAGTTAACAAGAATCATATTAGATAGCGACTTATAGTACTGTCTTGTTATTATGATGTTTTGACCTTGATCCATGCAGTAAAAGATATTCTACATTGACCTTCAATAATCCTAGTCAGTACATAGATTAAAAAGAATATATATGTATTTTAAGTGTGTGATCACAAAAGTCTTCACCTATTTATTTCATATAATCCATTTTGAATTGTTTTATTTTATCTACTATAATATAATTTACCCATTTCTGTAGCTTTTAAAAATACTTGTGCCTATCTCATTTATGCTAATGGAAGAAACACTTTGCAGTTTGAAAGACATTGACTTTGAGTCTATTACATAAAATATTTTGTAATGTATATGTTGTTAGGAAAATTGAGCCATGTGCTTGCAATGAATTCAGGGTTGGAGAGATAGAACCCATGCCTCAATTGCCAGAAGAACTAGGAAAGAACAATTTCTCATTAAATGTGTAGCATGTATACTTTGTGGGTACTTATGAATAGATTTAACCACCATATGGTTGAAAATAGCTGAGCACAGTTCTTTAGTAAGAAAGTAAGTTCATCTTTCCAGCCCCCAATTTTATGATTCCTATTGCACTGGTTATTGGATAACGCAGATAATCATTAATGTTCAATATCCTGAGTATAACATTAGTCATTCATGATAATGGAGAATCTACATTAAGTTCTACCCAACCTCATTGTCAAAGTTTAGTAAACAGGGTGGGATGGGGGCGGAAGGAGAAAGATTGTAAGTATTGGAGGAGAGGGAGTGCTGTAATATATTGTTCTCTGGTCATGGTATAGGTGTTGCCCACAGAAACTCATAGTAATGCTGATGATGCATAAGTCAAGCCAATTAAAAATTCCTCGATGGAGATGAGAGGGTGTAGTGACAATTTTAGCCTTTTTTGTTTCTTTTAAAAACACAGAAATATTTTATGATTATGTTTTTGGTTTAGTCCCAGATGTGCAATATGGAGCTGCTTCCGACTGACCAAAGTAGCTGACTATGATTTACCTCAGGTCCTAAAAGTGGAGTGCTTTTGCCAGCAGCAGATAATTTTGGTTATTGTGTGACATTTGAAAATCTGGGGATTATTCAGAGGATATATAAATGGTAGGGAGAGAAGGGGGAAGGGTTTGTTGGTTGTTGGTTGGTTGCTATTGGTCACTATTTGTTAAGAAATCATGTGCAAAGAAAAACAAGAAAAAGACACTACATATCCTGAGGATAAAGATCAAACTTGCCCTAATCAACTCAACTTATCTTCAATCAACAGGAAGTAGTTTAAAGATAACATCATCCCTATTCCTCTTTTATTATTTTTTCGTATCTACTATTTGGGGCTTGAAAGGGGGGGAAAAGGGTAGAGAAAGGTTGAAGAAAAAAATGAAGTAGCTAAATTCTGGCTATAGGAGTGGGTCATATGGCCTCATAAATATCTATTTGAGGAGATATTGAGAGATTAAGGCTTCTTGGAAAGGTTGAGTCATCTTTTGGGGAGGGATGGACACTGGTAATTTCCTCAGACCCCAGCAGATGACAGGAAATGCACACAAAATGGTCAGCAACTAATTGGACTCACTACGTTAAAGAAGTTAATTTTTTAAAAGTAGGAAAGATAAAAGTCTGACACATAAAAATGATGTACATTGTTACACACTTGATGCATTACTCTGGGTAGTGCATGAAAGATAGAGAGAGGGTAGAAAGAGGAAAGCTATAGCAGTAATTGAAGGAAAGAAAAGGGAACACTTTTATCAATGAAGATCTAGTCCATGGCCTACAGATTACATTTACAACCTCAGCTTCAGCCTTCCCTCTCAGAAGGCTTCCTCCTGTGCTATATCTGAATGCACTATCCCCAGTTGTCAGCTATGTACATTTGCTATGATACATTCTTCCTGGAGAGTTCTGTATTTATTGGATACTTTTATGTCTAATGAAAAGAACCTGGATGCTTAGGCTTCCTGAAATCTTTATAGCTCGTGGACTTACTTCTGGGCACAAGAATTTGTGGGTGTCATTAATACTGGATTCTCAGATTTTCTAGCGAATCATTTTGAATTCTATTTTTATATCTACTTGACCCTTCTCATATGGATGAAAACTTCTAGACTGAAGTCAATATCTAAGGTGATGTGAACCCTAAAATGATCAGTGGAGTTTAGCAAGTACTTAGAATGAGGGTAGTCTTAATATAAACTGTAATTCTGTACTGAGCACTTTTGAAATCTTAAATATACGGCTTAAATTGTTTGAGCCTCAACTTCTTCAACAGTGTGGGATAATCCCAAGGCTATTAGAGACTCTTACAAAAAGAATATATGGTGGCATAGTGTAAGTACTTGAAAGATGGTTGCCAAAAACAAATAGCGAATGCAGAAAAATCTGGACCTTCTGTAACAGGAAATTTTAGAGGAATAGGACTGGCTCACATGTTCTGTAGTGGAGATAACTTCTTAAGGTAAACTTTGTACCATTATTAGACCCAGAGGACACGTCTACCAAAAAAGAAACAGAAAGAAATAACTAGATAGATATGGAAGCCCAAAGAAACAGGCATAGACCCTGAGGCTCCATGTGATAAGAATTCAGAGGCCAACACAATGGCAAGGTATCTGTAGACTATTTGCATATATATATGCAAATATATGTATATATATTATTGGTTATATATATATATGTGTGTGTATATATATATATCTCACCAGTTATATAATATATATTATATAACTGGTTCAGTATATATTATGCATACAATGATTTGCAAACTTCTAATTAACTAGTTAGTGCAGGTGACTTGGGGCAATCCGTGGCATCCCATCTTACAGTTCTTGCTTCAGGGTGCTTGCTAGGTTATCTTTGATGTGTAGTGCCCAAGAGACATTAGGCCCCTTGAGCCTTGAGATAGTTTCTAACCTATGAACTTTCATAACAATCAGCAGCATCTCAGGATGCTATGAGTGTGTGTGCACACATGCATGTGGTGTGTGTGTGTGTGTGTGTGTGGAGAGAGAGAGGGAGTGGGGGGAGGGGAAGAACTCTGCTTAATGCAATTACAGGTTTATTTTTCAAAGAAGGTCAGCAAGGTGCAGCCTTTTTTTTACTGAGAGCTTGCGACAGCCCTCTATGCTTCTACTGTGACAGCCATTTTACTTCATATTGACGCAGTACTGTGCTTTGAAATAGAAGACAGGAACTGAATACAAATGACAGGAGATTCTCAGTGTTGAAGGATAACTTGTGATTGCCATACATTATGAAAAGAAGAAAATGCTTGTGCTCTTCTTGAGTTCCTATTATCTGCAGATACTGTGCTAGTCATTAGTGACACAAAATCAGTAGTGACCCATCAAGAGCACCAAAGGACAATAGGGAGGGTCCCAGACACAGTCAAAATGACCTCTATTCTGTAGAGTGCTTGAAACGAGTCAATAATGTAAAGAAATGGCTCTTTCATTAATCAAAATTACAAAGAAAACTTTCAGATTGTGTGTGTGTGTGTGTGTGTGTGTTATGCACACATGTATGTGCGTGTAACTGTTGAAGGAATCTTAACTTAAGACTTGTTCTGTAGTCTGCAAATATATCGTATGGGTTGACACACAGGAAAAAAAATGTTAGCATGCCATCACTTAGTAAGTAGCAGTCAGGTCATGAAGCCCCATGCACTTTATATAAAATTCTTTGAACCTTATCTTAAGGCAAAAGCTCCCATGATTCTAAACTCCATTTCAAGTTCTTATTGCTTCAGTGAACTTTTGGTTCATTTGCTCTAGGCCAAAGAAAGACTAATAACTCTGTTTATTAAGTAGCTAGAACACAACAACTTAATGAAGTATTTATGTCCTGACATGCTTATTGGCCATTTGAAGCTAATGCATGCAAAAACAAATGAGAAGTACTATTTTCATCCACTGTCCAAATTCGCATAGCCTCCCACTATTCCTTCTCTCACTTTGGCCTCAGATGCTATGTTCCTCATTTCCTGTCCCCCCTTCATTTTATGCAGCATTTTGTAAATTCTCCAACTGCCCAAAGTAAAGCTTGAAAAACATATCCCATTTTCGAAAGCAAAGTCATGTGTGTCCTGCCTGATGTTGAAAGCATGAACAACTTTAAAATATTTCTTTTCCCGTGGCTCACTAAAGGTTAAGTGTCACTAATTTCCTTGAAACAGGTGGCATGACCTGCTGTTCCCTGGGTCCATCTCAGTGCAAGGTTTTGCAACTGCATCCTGAGAATAATAGATAATCATTCAGAAGATACTGACTAATGTTGTACAGACTACCTTGGTTTTAGTTCATTCCTGTTAAATTGGGGAGATTGGACTGATCAGAGTTAAGTCAGGAGAAGTTATGAAATTCTTCTGTTTGCTCTAGAAAGAAAATACTTGGAGTTAACTAAACAGAATGGAGATTTGAGATATTTTTGAAATACATTATTTTGAATTATTATAACTTCATAAGGAGTTTCCAAGATGGTAAAGAGGTCTAATCAACCCACCCATATTTCCACATTGCTTATAACTTATGTAAATAAAATATCACATCAAGCTGAAAGATTGTATAAATTATGTTGGTAAAGTTCTATGTCATCTCATCCTTTGTGTAGACATGTAACTATGACCAGAATCAATATTTAGCACAGATTTATCACCATAAAGATGCCTTGTGTAACTCTTTAAATCAGACCTCCCTGTTCCATCAACTCCACCTCTGAACTCTGTCATAATTGTTTCATTTTTGAGTGTATCATTTAAGAAGTCAGAAGGTTCAATGGTTACTGAGTGCAGGAATATGGAGGCTGTGAGCAAAACTTAACCTGTAAAGGGAAAGTCGAAACTATGCTTTCACAATGAATCATTAGTTCTCTGATGACTAGGAAACAGGTGAATACTTTTGACATGCTGAACTGAGTAGGTTGGTGGTTGTTTTCATGAAGATGGAGAGCCCAGGAATGTATTTTGAGGTGTATATATTTAAGCATGATGAGTCATCTTTGAAAATATGTGAATGTATATTATTTGAGTTATCCATATAGAAATATGGAAGATATGGTTTGAACTCTTAAAACATCTCATAATATACATAGTCATCAGGCCTCCAGTGATAACTCCTTGGTCTGTTCATTTAGGAAAAGCCTGTTTAATATGAACAAAGGGAAACATTGAAAGTTAAATAGCTGGCTAAGTGTATGGAAGAAAAATCATAGTTGTTTTGTATTATAGAGATTTTAAAAACAGGGGTGGGGGGATTTGGAGGAGGTGGCCTGAGCAACTAATCATCAAGAGTTCTGATATATCGCACAAAGTTAGAACTGAAGACAAACATACTGATTTAAAAATCTTCATCTTGGCAAGAGATCAATCAAATGTTAGGGACAGATGATAGATTGCAGTGGGCTGAGGAGAGGAAAGAGGAGGAGGTTTGATTTTATACTTTAAGGAAGCGCAGCCAGGAATGGAGTAGAAATGTGAAATGCAGACACTTTACTTGGTTCTGGAGGTTTTGGAGAAGGACTGGGCATTTAAAGAAGATACTGAGTCTGTGGTTCAGGGAGGAGATAGTCTCGAAAAAGAAATTCTGCGTATTCAAGAAGAACACAGGTAGCAGCCAGAGGAAGTATTTCTTTCAGTTAAAAGAGACAGAAGGGGCAAGAGAGACATGGGTACAGATAAAACATAATTGATTTTCATGTTGAGGATGTAGGGAACCTCTAATAACTTCAGTAGTCTTTGTGAGTTTAAAAAAAAGATGCTAGGAAGAACAAGACAATGAACTGTTTGTAGGTATTTGGAGTTGTTTACTTGAAGATTGGTACAAGGTTATTACTAAGGGAATATCAAAATATGGAGCTCAGGAAATCGGGTTTTGATAAGCTTGCTGGCCAATTTATTTATGACTGTAGACTATAAAGTTTATACTCTCCTCTCCAGAATAATTGAAGACTTTTAATAACAGAATATGGGTGATGAAAGAGTTGGTTTCGACAAGAGAGCTTGCCAACAAGTGAGATGGAAAGAAAAGAGAATTGGAAATATTGACCAAAAATTGGAACCACTGTATGATCCTGAAATGCTATAACTCACATACTTGTACAACCATGCACTATAAAATTAGTAAATCAAAATGATATCTAAAATCTCATATCCATTTTGGCATTATTTGTCATAGCCAAGATATGCAATGGCATTGTATCCAACAATATACAAATGGATAGAGCAAATGTGATATACATGTATGTAATTTCTAAAAAGAAATCCATACTCTCATTTGTGACTTCATGGATGAACCTGAATGGTGTTTCAATCAGTGAATTAAAACATACATATAAGGACAAATACCACATATGAAAAAAAAGAAGTTCATTGTTAAAAGTCAAGAAAAAATGGTGGCTGCCAGTTACTAAGTTGGAGGACTCATTGCCAAAAATAGAAACTTTAATTTTGATAAGTGGAATAAATTACAAAATGTGTTACTTATTATGTTTATAATTAACTACTGTTTATATGTACTGTGTGCTTGAAAATCATATAAAGATGGAATTTTTTGAGTTTCCACCACAAAAAGACATGTATTAGACAATGTACATGCTAATTACGTTGTTTTAGCCACTGCAAAATACATACATGTGTCAAATTATGAAGCCATATATAATCATCATGAATAAATGTCATAATATATTCAGTTAAATGAACTGAAAAGGGTGTTCGTAAAAATAAGCATGCCTAGATTCATGGATGTAAGTCAGATGTAAAGAGAGGTGATGGTGGTAGACACCTTTTAGTATGAATGAAGGTCACAGGCATTGAGGTCTTAGAACGAAAGCAGGGGTTGTGATAATTAATCTAGAAATTGCAATGTTTTGAAATATGTCAGAATTAGAAACCATAGTGGATGACATGTTCTAGAGTAACTAAGGGAGAAATTAGGCAGCTGAAGGAGGGTATCGGTGAAGGGCACTGTGTTAGAGTAGATCAGGGGACTTGGATTCTAGGGAAACTTGGTCCAAGGTATGTAGCTTAAATGCATGATTTAGGGTTAGTTCAGAAATGAAATGATATCTTAAATTGATTATATAGCATGAGAGAATACGTTGAAAGCTGTGTCTTACTCCATTTTCTGCTGCCAATGTGAAATACTTATATTCTGATATTTTTTTTCAGAAAATAGGTTTTATTTAGCTTACCATTTTAGAGGTCTACAAACTTAGTACCAATACCATCTTGGTTCTGGTGAGGGCCTTCTTCTAGCTACAACACAATATGGTCTGTGGCATCATAGTAGGAATACTTAGAAGCAAAAGACTCTTTTCTCTTGCATCAATTGAAAAGACAGCTGAAACAGCTGAACTTGTCCTCTTCTTTCTTGGTAGCTAACCTATTCCAGGAGACCAGCAACAATCCATTTCAATCATAGAGTCTCCATGAATTCCCCAATAGGTTTTACCTGATATCCCTACGACTTTCTCAATGCCTCCACACTAGGTAGGTGTGTTGGGTGTGTTAAGGTCCTAACACATAATGCTCTGATGGCTACAAATAGTTTTCAATAATAACAGTTACTGAGTATATCAGAAAGGACTGTAAGAAGATATGGGGAAGAATTCAGTCTTTAAAAGATTTATATTCAAGTCTTATTTTATTTTGCCTTAGATCTTTGAGTAGTGATTTATCTTTTTGAACCTTCAGTCACTCTTCCTAAAAGGGAATTTATCATCTTTACCTCTTTCACAGAACCATAGTCTGAGACTGGAAAGAGAAAGTGAAACGAAATGTGCTTAGCAATTCTTGTATCTTCATATAAATATGAACCTTATTGTTGTGTTCTGGCACTGGGAGACAGATACTGTATCCTTTTCAGTGCATTGATGTAAGATAGTGCACAGGGACCCAATAATTGCATTTGAATAGCCTGATTGCAGAATATCATTATAGGATAACAAAGTGAACAGCAGCTGTAATATTGGTGATGGACTGTTAGATATCTAACCTTTCTGATGTCCAGAATAAATGTGCTGGAACAGTTGACCCCAGACAAATTGATGGATGAAAGAGTTTCTTGTGCTCTTGTGCTTCAATATAATGAGCACTATACTTTTCTGCTTCGTAAAATGCATTGTAACACCCATGACCATGCATACTTGCCAGCAAAGGGAAAATGGAAATCGCATTGCTCTACCTATTTATGGTATAGAGCTATTACTACAGTCAGCTACAGCAAAGATACATCTTAAATTGCTTCTGTTAGTCTTATAAAGGAGGCTGGAGAGCAAAACCACTAGAATTTGGAGATTTCCCAGGAAGACTATTCAGGTAGTGGAACCACAGTATCATGTAACTCTCTCAACCTTAACGTTGGAAGTGGGGCAGAAGCAAATAGAGGAATGGAGAGATTCCAAGAACAATCTATTTAGAATTCTTTAATTGAGAAATGAATGAATGAAAAAAATCACATTAAGATGACAGTTAATAAACAAAGATGGCAAGACACTGATACTATGAGATTATAACATATTAGTAGGTAAAGTGCAGGCAGGCACATTACACAACTCATGGAAACTACTACCGCCACCCTCATTCTACACATGAGGAAGTAGAGATTCAGACACTTTATTTGCCCAATATAACACAGCTAAGGGTTCAGATAACTTAAACCTAGAGGGTCCTACTCAAAGTGTGTGAAGAATGTTGGAAATTGCAGGGAAAGCAGCCTGTAAAGGAAGAAGCCTTAGCTCGTCAACCTTGATCTTAATAACCTCTCACCTCCATGATTACTACATCATCCATCAATTCCCTTATGTAACACTAGAGATTTGGGTAGGGCAAATACTGAAAATTTTAACTACTGCACAGTATTAGCATGTGTCTTAAAGGTCAAATAAACCTATATGCCTGCAATTCTGCTCTATCTGCTAAGGTACCCTTGGATATGTCTGATTTGTGGGCCTTTTTAAAATTGTTGTGATCACTATGACTTCGTAATTTGCTTTCAAGTCAATAAATGTGATGCCTCAAAACTTGCTACTCTTTCTTAACATTGATTTGAGTGTATGGGACCTGCACTTTTATAACTAATTTGAGTCTGTTTTTCCTATTTCTATAATTTCATATAATTTGGCTTGATAGAAAGGGTATTTAATTTATATGCCATTCTAAGCTATGCTATAAATTTAAAAATATTAAACCTTCAGATAAATGAATATAGGTTGTGTTTCAATATCCACTGTCTTCTTTAAATAATTTATTTCCCACAGTTTCATATTATTTTAGTGCCAACATTCTTGTTATCATGACTGAATAGTATTCTTTAACTTTTAAGGGGGACAATTTTTCATTATAGTATAGAAATGATGGTGAGTTCTTATGCTGATTTTGTATCTTATAAATTTGTTAAATTTGTTGATGAATTCTAAGGTGATTTGTTGTATCTTTACAGTTTTCTAGATGTATGAGTTATCATTTGCAAATAGATAATTTTATTCCTCTAACATAGTACCTTTGAAACTTTCCTTCCTAGAGTACATTGAATTGAAGGTGAGAGAATGGTATCCTTATCTTGTACTGGATTTTGGAGGAACAACTTCTAGGTTTCACTTTAAATAACACACAGTGCCCACGCTCTCATTTCTTCCATTCTCCACTTCCAATTCTTCTTCCTTTTATGCAAATATACCAACTGTAAAGTTCAGAATGCAAGTCCTTAAATGTGGGAGGTAATGATAACACATTTGTGTATGATGAAGCCAAGGCTCTATGTCAAGCTACTTGCCAATTATACGTTCTCTATTAACTGATGGTGCGTTATCTACTCTCTGAGGCTTCTCTCATGCCATTAAATACTAACTTAACTGCCAATGGGTGGCTTTTTTTGTTGAACCCTTTCTTATGACTGGCCCTCAATTTAGGAATATCATTGCTGCCTCGTGCATTCCCTTTCAAAAAAGAATCTTGGAGAAGAAATATTACAAACATAAGCAAGGATCATGAAGAACATTCATATTTTGAAAACAGAGAGAGAGAGAGAGAGACAGACAGACAGACAGACAGACAGACAGACAGAGACAGAGAGAGTCTCCTTAATTGTTGGGTTAGAATATAATCATAAGAAGATTTCTATCTCAACACTTGTTATCTTCTGAGTGTTTTCATAACGTAGCACACTCCAGTGATAAGGATTCATTTTCAACAGATTGTTATTTATTTATACCATATACTGGTGATTTTTCTAAAATCGCATTAAGACTCCCTGAGTGAACGTTGCAGAGCTGGGAGCTGTCTGTCCAGAGAGCCTTTATACAGTTCTCCAGGCAGCAGCCATTAGGCACAATGTGATTGGCAGAACAGTGTGACTTTCAAACTGATTGGTCTATAGGGATTGAGGTGGGTGACCAATGGTCCTGGAATGTGTCTAAGAGCTGCAGTGGTAGGTCACTCCTCTCTGTGGTCTGAGGAATTCAATCAACCCCTCCCTTCCAGATGGGAGGGGTGTCTATGGTCTTTTAGACCTTTTGCTTTCAGGAGGGAGGGGTCCGGTGGAAATTTTTAAAGTTCCTGAGCTGACCTCTTCAACATCTTTTTTTGTCTTCTTTTCTCCTTTTGAAGCTTTGAGTCAGAATGGAAACTCTGTAGGGCCATGTATTTGGTTTTGCCTTAATCCCCATTCCCTACATAAAGCCATAATTTCTCTCTGTCTCTCTGTCTCTTTCTCTCTGTCTCTCTGTCTCTCTGTCTGTCTCTCTCTCTCTCTTTCTCTCTCTCTCTCTCTCTCTCTCTCTCTCTCTCTCTTTGTGTGTGTGCGTATGTGTGTGTGTGTGTGTGTGTGTGTGTGTGTTAATTAGTGGTGGGGAGATCCAACAGATTATCGCAAATCATATGGCTATATTTTAAGAAAATTGCTTATTAGTAACCTAGGTTCTTAATTCTTTTTCTTACGTTCTTGATCTTAGCAAAAATTTGATGCTTTGTATAGCCATTATTATAACAATGATCATAGAAAGAACAGATGAGGGTAAAATGGGGGGGGGGGGAGGAGGAAGGGCGGGAAAGGTGAAGAGGACAGAAGGAGAAGAAAGTCCTCAACAAGCTGCCTCAAATATACTCAAATATATCTTTGAGTATATTCCAATCTTATATACCTTTGGACATAGAACTTTGTTCTTCCTACCTCTGATATAAATCTGAGACTTCAGTTATTGGACAAAAGAACTAGTACTTAAATTTCAGTCAGGAAGCAGGATGCATTAAAGGCTGAATTTAAGGAAGAGATAGACTAAAAAAACAGAAAAAAAAAAAAAACCTGTCTTAACTCCTAGTGTTTGTCTTCTTTTCAATCATTTACATGTCCTTTCAAAGGCAGGCATTCAAGTCCTATTGTGTGCCAAGCTTTTTGTGGGTTACCATGGATATGCACAGTAACATCACCTCATAGCTGAAGTAGCAAATGGCATAGTGTTAATGACAGCCAAGTAAACAGCTCTGAAATAATACTTTGAATGTATACTAAAGGCATGTACTGCTAATACCTTTACATTTTTCTTTCTGCTCTCAAAATGTTTTATGTTAACAGAAGTAAAATGAAACAAAGAAAAAATCAAAATCAAAACAAAACAAAAAACCCTATCTAAGAAGATTATTAATTAGTGAATTAATATGCTCTTTCTTCCTTTTTTTTATATCCTGACTACAGTTTCCCCTCTCTCCTCTCCTCCCATCATGCCTGCCCCCTTCACATCTATTCCATTTCTTTTCAGAAAAAGGCCTGCCTCTGTAGATATCACCTAGCCATAGGATATCAAGTTTCAGTAAGACTAGTCACCTCCACTTTTATTAAGGCTAGACAAGGCAACCCAGTAGAAGGAAAGGGTCCCAAAGGTATGCAAGAGTGTTAGAGACAACTCCTGCTCGCACTGTTAGGCGTCTCAAAAGATAGGCAAGCTATACAACTGTATCATATATTCAGAGGGCCTCAGTCAGGCCCATACAGGCTTCCTGGTTGTCAGTTTGTCAGTTCAGTCTCTCTGAATTGCTATGGGTCCATGTTAGTTGATTCTGTGTTTTCTTACAGTGTCTTGACCCCTCTTTCTCCTCCCACCCCCTATACACACACACATTCTAAAGGTTTCCCCAAGCTCTGCTCAATATTAGGCTATGGATCTGTGAATCTGTTTTCATCAGTTGCTGGGTAAAACCTCTCTGATAACAGTTTGGATAGTTGCCAATCTATGAGTATAGCAGAATATCATTAGGTAGATAGGTATTATTATTATTATTTTATTAATATTATTTGCCATAGTTCAATTGTAGATATCTGGGCTATCCAGCCCCTTGTTCCTGGCCCTCTGTAGCAGTGCCAGGAGTAGGTTTTCTTTCATGGCATGAGTCTCAGGCTGGACTAGCCATTGATTGGCCACTCCCACAATTCCTGCACACCATTACCATGGACATCTTATAGAATGGACAATTTGTAGGTTGAAGGTTTTGTGTCTGAGTTATGTTCCAAACCCTCTACTGGAAGGAAGTCTTGCCTGGTTACAGACGATGCCAGGTCAGGTTCTGTATCACTCACTGCTAGAAGCCTTAGCAAGGGTTACCTTCATAGGTCACTGGGAATTTCCTTTGCCTTAACTTTCTAGCTCATCCCAAAGAAACCTCCATTCCAGATTTCTCTCTCAGTGCTCTCTTCCTGCACCCTCCCCACACCTGGTCTTGCCCAGTACCCATCCCCACCTCCCTACTCCTACTGCTTTTAGGCCTCTTTGTTACTTAGTTTCTTTAGATCTGAGGCATGTATCATGGATATCCTTTACTTTATAATAAATATTCACTCATTTGTGATGGGAGTAGTAACAGTACCTTTCTTGCTGAAGTAGTAAATAGCATAGTGTTAATGACAGAGAATTAAACAGCTACAAAATAATGCGTTAAAGGTATACTTAAAGCATGTGCTGCCACTGCTATTGAATTTTTGTCTTTCTGCTCTCTGAAAACATTGTACATTTAAAAAAATCATTACGCAGATCTTGAACAACAGGAGATAAAAACAAGAAATACTAAGACACTTTGTTTCTAATCCTAGCTCTATTCCTCATTTTAAAATGAAATTGGCTTAGTCCATGGCTTTCTGTACTCATCTCTACAATGAGATAATAGAACTAAGTATTTTCCAAGAGCCTTTCCTGTCCTTACATACTTTGCTACCATGGGTCCCCTCCCTTCTCAAAATTTCCAGAAATTTATTGCTCTCTTTGACTGATATTCTCGGACTTTAGAAATAACTTATTTTTCTTACTAAGATTCCTTTCCTGAAATTAGCAGACTGATGTGTCATTAAACACAGCCAGCTCACTTTGCCTCAGCACAGATTCTCCTTTGTCTCTCGCAGATGGAAGATGGTAGTGAGAAGGTCATGGATGTACCTATTATGCACTCCTTTTTCAGCCTACTCTATAATTCTCTCCCATTTTTGGATCCTTTTTTTTTAGTTGAGCACCACCCACCTATATCTGGAGACAAGGCCAAGTGAAAGACATCCTTGGATGTCTCAGCTTCTTTCCTATCCACCTGCCATTGTCAGGATAAATTTTCAGCACTACTCGGGGGCTTCGTTTTGAAATATAACAAGCAAAAGTACCTACTAGCATAAGGATAGTACCTATTATGCATTGGAAGCTTTCAAGTATTACATAGAAAATGAATGGAAAACAAATATCTTTTTGTGATTTGGTTCTAAAGCGATCATCTGGTATTTGTTGGAAATTTTTGGGAAAGTGACTTTTATGGCTAGATTTATCAGAAGACAGAATACCTTAATATGACTAAGGGAGTCTGTTTCCTTCTTACCAACAGAAGTAAGGAAGGCAAAATATATGAATAAATCTAATACTGGCTTCAGTAACTTTTCATAATGTTTACACCTCTAGGTGAGATTTCAAAGTAGCCATATACAGGTATTAGTTTGTCCACTGTAAAAGAATTTTGATAAACCACATTAGCTGAAGCTACAACCAGTCACAGAGCTGCTTCATTCCTGAAAATAATCCAGTTATATAATTTGTGAACACAGGCCTTTCCTAATATCTATGTGAGAGCTTCGTTTTGAGTGGAAACTCATACCTCAATCCAGCATTTACCCTGTTCATAAGTATTTTAATATAGATGATATTGGCATCAGGACCTCTGAAACCTGTGACTTCATATAGGCAGGACCCAAAGACCCACTGCCAAAGCAACAGCCACCATATTCCCATAATCCACTTTCCTCACCTCTCTCTCTCTCTCTCTCTTCCCACTTCTCTTTCTACTACCACCTTGTCCCTCTCTTTTCCAATAAACCTCTTACACATGGAACTGTTTTGGCCTGGTGTGCTATGTTCAGATGCAAGCTTCTATTCTAACACATCAGATGAGGCTCTTCTTTTCCAGAAACTCATCAAATGTGTCTCTTTCATTCATTCTTCCTGGAAAACCATACTAACACCCATTCTTCTATTATTACTGATATCCTACCACTCTTTTAATTTAAATTCATCTTACATATCTCCTCTAGACTTCTAGTTCTTGACTATCATGGCCAAAAATACATTCCCAGTAAATAATTTCAAAAACTAAAATTCCCACATCCTTGATATTTTGGTTTCAATAATGATCATGTCATTTGCCAAAGGCCTAAGGGATGATCAGCATTCTGAATTGATAATTTTGTCTTGTTGCACAATAAATAATAACAGTAGTAATGGTAATATAATTTTTGAGTAACAACTAGTCTTTATTGAGCGGTAGTCATGTTTTAACTCTGTGTTTATTCCTGGCGACTGATTTGTTCTATCCTACACTGACCCTATAAGGTTGGATATTTCTTCCATTGTTTATCTTGTGGTCACTTTCACATTAGAAAGACAAAGAGATATCAATCTTACTTTTTGTATAACTTTTCCTATTTACATATCTGTGTTTGTTTCTTGATTTATTTATTTGCTAGGTTCTCCTCATCTCAGAGTGTCACTGAACTTAATATGTAAATTGCAGGCATGTATTACCACTTCTAGCCATGTTTTTCTTTTAAAATGAATCAAGGGCTGAGGAGGTGGCTCAGTCAGTAGGATGTTTGCCATGCATTTGCAAGGACCTCAGTTCATGAATGAACTTCCATGTAAAACATATGGCATGGTAAGTGGTAAAGGGTGGGCAGAGCCAAGCTAAGCAAGAACAAGGCAATCCTTAAAGCTCATTAGATGTCTAATGTAGATGAATCAATGACTTTCATATACAATGACAGACACTGTCTCAAAGAGTAACATAAACATTATTTAAGGAAAATACCTAATGTTAACCTCTTGCCTCCATACCTACCTGTAGTAGTGTGCATATAAAAATTAAAATGTACAAAGATCACATGCATAGGGATTAAGAAAAAGGAAAGAAGGAGTAGAAGAAAAAGAAGAAAAGGAAGGAGAAGAAGAAGGAGGAAAAGGAGAAGAGGAAGAGGAGGAGGAGGAAGAAGAAGAAGGAGGAGGAGAAGGAGAAGGAGAAGGAGAAGGAGAAGGAGAAGGAGAAGGAGAAGGAGAAGGAGAAGGAGAAGGAGAAGGAGAAGGAGAAGGAGAAGGAGAAGGAGAAGGAGAAGAAGATCTACTTTTACAATTATCTGTCAGATTGATAGCTGACACTTACCTCTCTTGGTTTTACCAAAAGTTCCAAATTCACTTGTTAAAGATCTCCTTTGGTGAAAAGAAAAACGGTTGAAATATAGGATAATCTGTGTCAATGAAGGAGCTGTAAGATTCAGATTAGCTTGAAATAACACATAGGTTGGTTTTATCTTACTAATGCTGACACCCTTTAACACAGTGTCTCATGTTATGGTTACTTTCACTCACAAAATTATTTCATTGCTGCTTTAAAACTGTAATTATTCTACCATTATGGATTATTTTATAGGATATTTGATATGTGACCCCAAGAGAATCATGACTCTTAGACTGAGAACCACTTGAAGGGCTCATAGACATTATCAGATTTACAACTTAAAGATGATAGGGTAGGCGAGCCATTAAAAATGGAGACAGTATCCATGTAAGTTATGTCAATGGTTTGTTGATTAATGTGGGCATTCTTCTAGATTTTTAGGCAGATAAAACAAAGAATGAGAAACTATTATGATGCAGGATACTCAGCACTCTACTTGGTGTATTTGGGGTCTATGAATTTAAGCTATTCTTTAGGAGATTTCTAAAACAGACCAATAGAAGATTTAGACACCTATGAGACCTCTCCATCAAAAAGGTTATCAATACCACTTCTATAGTCTTTCTGCTAGTATGTGTTGGGGTCCAGGAATCACCTCATAAACACTGATCTTAGTAAGACAGAGATAGTTTATTGGGCATATGTCCCAGGACTGATCAACCAGGGCCATGATTCATATTTAGGAATTGAACCATGCCCTAAATTAAGATCCTACAGAGTTTTTAAGCCCCAACTCCACAAGCATCTGTGCCAAGTTATTTCACAAAAAGGATTCAAGGATATGGGATTTCCTAAGTAACATATCTTTGTTGTACATATATCCTGTTTCCTTTGACTGGAGTATTCAACTGTGGCAGGGGACTTGCCTTGTCTAACATTCATGTCTTACCTTGTCTACCAGGATGTCAGTTACCCATGTACATGCCTCTTTCTGCCAAATAGGGTGTCAGTTCCCAGGGAAGTATTGGGAACATAAACTTTAGTCAACAGCTACTCAAAATGAAAGCCTTATTCCAAATAGTTTGTTATGTTGGTGTCGGTGTCTCTCTTCTTTTGGGGTCCATCCCAGGGACAGCTTATATCATAAAAGTTTATAAAAGGATGCAAGAAGTACTGTTGTGTGGTTGGTGAGAGTCTATGATAATTATGGTTAACTATACAAAACAGTTCAATTGACTTCTATTGTGATTGTTTTCAATGGCACAGAATGTAACAGAATATGTAATCAACATGGTATTGGGAAGTTTCCTCCTAATAGCAGAAACATATGGGAAAGTTTCCTTAAAATGCCTCGCTAGCCAGGTAACTGTTACTTAGGCCTTAATAATTCATCTAGCCCATGATATTTTACCGAGGCCTCAAGAGTATGTATGTGTGTGTTAACAGCTTCCCTCAGTCCCCCAACTAGCATGATTAGACCTTTACTTTTATGGACCACAAAGCATTAACTAATGTTCTAAGATTAAAATCAGCTTAATTTTATTACTTTTGTATATATTAAGTATATATATAAAACAGACATATATGAAATATTGAATATATATGTTTCAATGACTTTCTGGAGTGGGACTGTGTCTCTGTGGTAAACCACATGAATGCATATGAATTGCCCTAGGTTTAATAAATATCAATGGCTTTCTGCTCAAGAGGGTAGAAATCCAAATTTTTTAGCTTAGTATTCTGGTCAATTTCTCACTATTGTGTTTCTTTCCAGTGATAATGCATACAGTTATCATTATATGTATGACATATCTAAGGCTGAAGAAAAAGATTTTCCAACACTTTCTCTCTAAGACACCTCAATATATTGTGCATGGTGGTGGCTCTGTGATCATTCATAAGTCTGGTAATTCCTAAATAACCCTCTTTTATTTTTTTCAATTGTAATTTTTCCATAATCTTTCCCACTCTTTGGTATCATTAAACATTAAACTCTCCTGCTATTTGCAGTCAAGGTCCATGTTCTAACAATTATTTTCTCCGAAGTGATATATATATATATATATATATATATATATATATACATATATATAAACTTATATAGTGCACTTATTGGTATGATGTTAGCTTTTTAGAAGGGAATACAATATTGAGTAGTAATTGAGTAGTAACTGTGACCTTTTACATACCTGGGCCTCTAAGAGTGACATACTGTTGGCATAAATCTGAATGATTTATTTGCATACAGAAAGCTGCTCTGAGTTTAAGAGATTTATCCTTCTTAAATGAATCTTTCTGTTTGAGGTAAAAGTGAAGAAAGGTGATGGAAAAGAGACCTTACATATCAATACTTAGACACTTAACAGCACGTAATCTTGTTCTCATGATGCTTTATAGCATCTAAACCTTGGCCCAAAGACATCTTATTCTTGGCCCACAATGAGTTTTAAAAATAACAATGAGATTCTTTCATATTGAAAATTGAAGGATTTCAGAGGAAATAAACACGGACATATAGCTTTTATTTAAAAAATATCTTAATATCAATCTTGCCACCAGTTGTGGAAAACAACAGTGGGTTGGTAAAATACCATAGCTGCCATCTTTGGGAGTGGCTGATGCTTGGCTCGGGCTCCATCTGGAAGATGATAACTTCTGTGTTTGTGTACTTCAGTATTCTGTGGCCCTGAAAAGCTTGGAATTCCTAAACAAGTGCATCTTTTGTACTGTCTTATTTGCTTGTCTACTAATCAGGGGACAAATTCAGTATAGCAGGCTCCATGGTCTGATGCATGTCTCCATCACATCACCACAGACACCCTACCATAGGCAAGTGTGCATACATTTATACCGGTGAGATATTTTGAGTGGAGAGAAGTAGCTGAGCCTTTCCCAGGTAGTACAGACAGCACTGAGAGGAGCTAAGACCAACCTCAGAGGCTTCTGTTCCCAAAGGAGTATGTAGAATAAAAGTAAATATGTGAACCATCTCTCGGTGAGGAAATGAGAGCGGTTCACCCTGCAATAATATATTTAGGACATAATTAAGAAGTGTTCCTTGGAAGCAGGTCTCTCATAAGTCAGAACTAGAATTAAACCACCCTATAAATTATTTAAATCGGAAGCATGCTACAGGCCTAAACAGCATTTGGCATAACACAGGATTGGGTCCCCAGAGAGGACAGAGATTTCATAAGATTAGCAAGGTGTTTTATATTTTTCCTCTCTTATCTCAAAAGTCTATATGCTTTTGCTTCCTCAATGTGAAATTGATAGCAGATTTGGTGGTTTGGTGGGGAAATAACAGAAATGTAAGCAGACCACCATCATAACCACCACCACCAACAAAATAACATCTAACTTGTTGTTAAGTATTCCATAGAACCTTATAGTCAGGAAAAGTGCTCCAGGCCTGTCTGGTATTTTTTCTACACAAAAACAGAAAGCAGAGGACCTAGACAACCCTATCTGAGTATGGTCTCCTGCAGCAGGTTATATTTTCTCTGAAGTTTCAAAATTAACATTCATATTACACTTAAAATTGGAGTCTTGTGTTGTCAGTTATCATTTCTACAAACTGCACCAACGCTTCACATACCTTCATTTGAGTTCTCATTTATATTGAGGAAGACGTTCATACTGGGAGAGGACTGGAACTAGGCAGCCAACATTTTGCCTAAGCACTTTTTTTGATCTATTCAAACTCATATTTAATTGGTTTAAAGATAGCTCATCTTTCCATTATAAACTGAGTTCTACTTCTAAGAACAAATTAACAGTGAACTTCTACTAGTAATCAAGGAAAGATGCTCTGGTAAAGGTGAATACCTTCTGAAATTCAACATGCTACTATTGAGGCCATAGAAATATTGAAGATACAAGAAATCCTATCAAATAGTCAAGCAAGAAGGAAAATTCAACATGCTACTATTGAGGCCATAGAAATATTGAAGATATAAGAAATCCTATCAAATAGTCAAGCAAGAAGGGAAAGGTAGAAGGGAAGAAAAGAAGAAGAGAAAGAGGAATAAAAATAAGGGTGGGAAGGAGAAGAGAAAGGAAGAGGAGAAGCAATAGCATTAGGAGGAGGAAGAAGAGGAGGAGGAGGTGTTGGTGGTGTTGGTGGTGTTGGTGGTTGTGTTGGTGGTAGTGATGGTACTGGTGGTAGTGGTAGTGATTGTTGTAAAAATCTTGAAGCCTAAAGCATAACCTGGCCTTATTCTCCATGCCATTAATCACTGAGGCTACAACTTTTATGACCAGAAGAATAATTAGACAGGATCTAAAATGAGCAAGATCTTAACTGAAATTGTGTCGCACCACTTACTACCAAATGTGTTCTTTAGAAAAGTCACTAAACTGGTTCCAGTGTCATTGCTTTCTTATCTATACACAGAGACATTCATATCTAACTTACCCCAGGATGAGTTCCTTCATGTTTTTGATTTATTCTTTTCTTTGATTCCCTCTTCCTGTCCTTGTTCTATTCCCAACTTTCATATCCATTCTGAAGCAGCCCCAGAAGCGCTAAAATATTTTTCACATTAGTTCTTTGCAAGAACTGATTTCAGTGAATATCTTGAACTCTTATGTTTCTTCATACCTTTAAGAACTTAATTAGTATGCAAGAGAGTGGCCATCCACAGCACACTGAAGAAGGTACCCAGAGGCAAGCAGAAGGCTTTGAGAACCTTATGATGCATTTCTCAATGGTAGGAAAAAAATGAACTTGGGACAGCTCAGCTTTGCCTGTTTCAAACATTGTCATAAATTCACATAAAGACTCTCTCTTTTCTCCCCAGCCAGAGGACGGGCACATTTCAGTAGGCAATTAATCTTGGATGATCTATATTAAATATTTATCTGCTGAAATGAGCCCAGTATTGTAGTGGTATTTTTCATTATAGGACTTTATCATTTCCAAAGAGATTTCCATGTGCTGGCTCCCTTGTATATATTAAACCCAAATTTCCTGTGGAGTGGAATGACACATCTTTTTGGCAGCGACCTTTTCTCTCTGTAACAAGCTACTGATATGTTGGAATTTACAGGGTAATAAACACGTTTATTGAGGCCTGAGTAGAGTGATGTGTTATTTGCTTCCCTAAGAAAAACTATGGGGATCATGCTAGGAAGTGTGGAAAATGGTCTCTATTTTTCTGCAGCCGGGAGCTAAGGGGCAAGTGATGTAGGCCACCTCTTGAAAAGCCCAAAGCAAAGGGTAGGGATGAAAGTTGTTTAAAAATGCTATTATAATTTCTTTGCTTCTGAGTCTGAGCTTTTCTAATTATTTTAATGAACTCAAAGCTCACATTAACCCAGAAATAACAAGTATGACTATTTGCATTTTTAAAAGAGCCTCTGGGAGATTCAATGTCTCTCCTTGTCAATTGTCAATAAGGAGGAGAGCTGGGATTCGAACTCTGACATGATGGGTGACAGAAAGTTGAGCTTAGGACCATTGCCTGTATCACACTGCCTCCCACAGTGGACAATAAGCAATGCATCCTCTCTAGCTTCTGCTTCTTCAGAATTTGATATTTAATGAAGTCACTGGGTAGTATGCAACTTATTAAATTTGAATATCAGTCAGAGTTGAGGCATTGCCACTATAAAACATTACTATTTCCAAGGAGGAAGGACTATAAAAGGAAAGTAAAGATGTGCATAGAAAAAGATCAAAGAGGGAGGGAAAGAAAGAGACTGTAAAGGATTGAAACATTTTTTGAGTCAATAAAGCATTTTAATTAGTTCTGGTCCAATTAAAGACATAAATTATGACTCATTCAGCCCCAGGTATACCTTGGCTCTTGAATTTGTCTGAGTGATTCTATAATTCATCACAGGATTCAGTCTTGATGGTCCAAAGCCTGTGGTTTAAGCTGCAAGATGGTGAGGAGTAGCCTAGAGAGGAAAAGGGAGCATATTAACTGTCAATGAGATGTTTGGATAGGAAAGATGACACTGTAAAATATCATTTACTGCTTATTATTTTATCTCTACTACGTGCTTCCCTTAGGTTCCAGGACAAAACTGCACCCCATGAAAGTGGCAGAAACTTTGGAAATTTTTTGTTTCAAGAGTTCTCAAACTTTAGCCTTCCTTAAAATCACTTATAGGTGTACGCAAGCAGATCAAGGAAACCCTTCCCAGTTCTGAAACACTGGGTTTGGGGCCTGTTTAAAGACTCTTCATACCTGCCCACCTTTCAAGCAATGCTGATTCTGCTACTGCTGCTGGTCTAGAGACATGGATGGCCATGGCTTACTTAACCCTTTTATTACACAGAAATACACAAGGAAGCACAGAAAGGAAAAATGATACATTTATAGCTAAAACACTATGGATAAGGAGAATTGTAGCCACGTGCGGCCACGTGAACTGGGTTCCCCTGAAAGTCAGGCTGGGGCTGAAAGAGATCAGACAGCAAGAAAAGACAAACCTTTCTGTTCAAAGCCTCTGAAGTTTACTGAGAGTGCCTGCTTATAAAGAGGGTAGGCCCATCCCCCTCCAGCCCATTCTTGGTGCCTGGAGCCAGCCCGTAGGTGATCTACAGGGTGTGTCTCTGGAACATCTCAAGGACTTTTCAGCAGGAAGCAGAGTCTTGGAGAAAAGCAAATAGAGCCATCAAGGTCAGAAGACTCTACCCTAGGTAATCTCCTTCTTAGTGTCAGCAAGGTCAAAGTCTGGATCAGCCAGCTTCAAGGCTGCGGGAGGCTACAGAGAATTAATCTTCAAGCACTATGAACTCTTCTTTATGCCTGGACTTCACCATTGCTCATTCAACTTTTATCACTCATGTATCATGTATGGGTGTATGTGTGTGTGTGTGTTTGTATGTGTGTGAATTTGTGTGTGTGTGTGTGTGTGTGTGTGTGTGTGTGTCAGTGTGTGTGTGTGTGTGTGTGTGTGTGTGTCAGTGTGGGGGGAGTATGTTCAAGTAAGAGTACATATATATGTCTACATGTTGAAGGCCATCTATATTTTTCATCAGTATCTTCCTTAATTTTTTTCTAATCTTTTATTTTTGATATAGGAGTTTCTCCCTAAATTTGGAGCTGGAGTTCACAATTTCAGCTAGACTGACTGGTCAGGGAGCTCTGATCCCACTGTCTCTGCTTCCTCAGATTTGAGGTTCCTCAGAGCTGGGATTACAGGTAGGCTTGTTCCTGAGTGTTACAAGATCCAACTCAGACCTTTGATGACTCAGCTATCCTCTCTATCATCATCCATATATATCTCTGATATGTGTAAAGGAAATCTAAGAGGAGACAGTCAGTGGAGGTAATGGTTTAGGCCACACTGATTAATGTCACATTACACAAGGAAGAACCTACCTTCCTTCAAGGAGCAGAGGACACTGCCGTGTTTGTGGTGCCTATAGAAACATGAAACCTTGAGCAGTAATGGTGCACCTTTCTCTTCCTTTGAGACTAGCTATTACTCTGCCTGTGGTTTCACTAAACATATAAAACATTATTTCTGGGTAAAATTAAATTTGGGGTTTTTGAAAATAAAAGAACAGCATTCTTGTCCCATAGGTCCCCTTGAGAATTCCCTTCTCTTTCTTTTAAAGGTTATATCTTGTGGCATTGCTGCATGCTGAATTTTTAAAAAGGCTCTTCTGTGATAATAACTTTGGAGATGGGATTACTTTGCTATTGTTTTCCTTGTTCTGCTTCTTTTGTTCCTCCTTTTGCTTCTTTCTCCTGTTTTCACCTTTTTATTATATCCCTGCCTTCCTGCCTCTATCCTTCCTGTACCCCAATCTCCCTTCCATGGCATCACTATGTATCTCAGCTAAAAGATACTGTCAATTTAAATCCATTTCCTCATTCACTGGAAGGAAAAGCAAGTTTCAGAGAACATCATTTCACATTGTTAGATTTCATAGAACAGACGTATCAGTTCCATTCCATTATGGGTCTCAGCAACTGCACATTTTAACACCACTCTCAAGTTCAGCACGTTTCTTAACAGTGGCATCTCTCGTACCAATAGTAATTCTCATGCAAGCCCAAGGAATGAATATGAGACAGTGGGATAAAGGACTTTATCAAAATCACTTAAACCCATGCAATGCACGAAGCTCATATATTCAGACCCTACTAATGGAAGTATAAATCTCTATTTTTGAGAATTTGAGATGTCAATGAGGTATGGTTCTATAATTCCTCTTCAATAATCATCTCTAAGAAATGCAGTATGTGCAGAGGTGCACTTAACAACAGTATTTATTATGACACAGTTTGCTCCAGCCAAGGACAGGAAATAGAAACAACCTGGTATCTATCATGAAGGGATTTTACAAAGAAATTGTGGTGCATTTTCTAATACTACAAAGCTACTAAAAAGAATGAAAATGATCTGTGTGTTCAGATCTGAAAAAAAAAACTCATCAAAGAGAAAAATAAAGCAAATTGCAGACTCCCACATAACTTCCTCATGCATCTGTCATGACCACACATTGGTTTGATGACATTTATTTGCTGATATGCATAAATGCTAGATTCATAATAGCATAAGACAAATTACATGAATGCAGAATTGTGAGCGATTTTGTAACGTTTCCTACTCTTCTGTAGAAATGCTATTCTAACAAACCTCACATGTCCCTTTCTTGGCTCGGCCAGAGCTCCCTTACTCTTCACGACTCACTGCCTAAGTGAGGTTTGAATGCTAGCCCAATGTAGAAGGGTTCAGAGATGAAGAAGATCAGTTTCCTGGTAGTTCTTCCACAAAGGCGGGCTGATTGATGATAGCCTGCAACCAGGTCCAACTCTCTGTCCCAGATGACAAATGAAGAGCTCTTAAAAAGAAAATAAAATATTCCATATGCGAGGGAGAATCTCTTCCAAGACAGGCATGAAATGGAATGAGCAATGAGAGTCCTGTGTAATTCCTGACCCATTGGTAGTTGGTCTCCTTTCTATACTCACAGGACCAGTGTTGGCCATGTCAGCTGGGCTCTTTGATTTAGCCCTTAAGCACCCTCCACAGTAACCCCTCTGCCACACTAATCCCCATCACGTGCATTCCCTCACCTTCCTGATGATGGCCTTCAGTGTGTCTACATTTCTCATGTGACTTGGACGTACTCAACCTCTGTGGCTTCACATACATGTATATATGTGTAGATATAGATATATGTACAGATAGAGATATGCATTTTAAGGCAAGGTACAACAATGTGGAAAGCATTAGGGAGATGAAACAAAAAGGGGGAAATTTTGTAATACTCTTTTAATTAAACAAATTAACAATAAGCAGTCTTGGGCCTTGCCTGTACTTTCTTTATTTCCTTTCTGATTAGAAGTATTGTGCGTCTCTGCTGTTTGAGGCCTTAGGACATCTCAGGGCTCATCTGAGGTACTGTACAAAGCTGAGTTAAGTGCTGCTTCTACAGTCCAGGCTGATTTTTACATCAGGAATCATGTGTTTTCCTTTCTATAACAAGTGCTTCCTACCAAGAATCACAATAAATGAAGTAGAGGATACAGGGGAAGAAAAAAAACAGCTACATGATGAATCAAGTAGGGATACCAGTAAGACCTATTGACTACTACTAAGTCTTAGTTGAGTTTAATTCAATAGAATTTAAATATACTAGACATTCTATTCATGTTCTCCTTGTCTGAGGCCCTTGCCCTTTTCCTCTTTCTGCATATTGTCCTCCCATTTTTGCTATAGCATCATCACACCTGAACTTGCTGAGAAACAAATTGGTAAACATTTACCTTGTCTGAAGAATTCTTCCTTAAAATAGCTGGCCATTTCTTTAGGTTGAACATTTAATTTTGGGAAGGGGTTCCATTTACATATAGTAAGAAAGGCTGCTATGACCTTCTTTGTGAAGATAGCATTTTCTTCTTTGGAATCATTTTTTTTAAATATAGATTCCCAAGAGAGGGATTATTAGGTCAAAGAATCTGAGCATTCTTATAAGCCTCATTAAGTTTGACCCCACTAATTCTGAATTTGTGGAGATTTTTTAATGTAATGAGCTCTATTTTATTCTCTCCTTGAAAAGAAAATCACTAAATAACAAGTTGGCATGAACATATTTTCTAAGATGCCATTGGTATTTAATGCAAATATTTTGAGGAGTGTTTAGTGGGCATCTTTTCTTTGTGCTTGGAATTAATATAATAATTATAACTTATTTTCATCAATTCATTTACACATACCTTCAATGATCAACACTTGTTTAATGAGTTTCAAACTTTTTCTCCACAATTAATGCGAATGGAGCTTTGGCTAGCTCTGAGTGATTCTTCCACACTGCTTTTGTTTGAGGCATACACATTAAGCATTGATTATTTGTTGGGCATTGTGTATGATGCAGAAGATACATAGGTTTGTAAAGCACAGCCTCTTCTTTGCAGGGAATCCATTCTTGTAGGGGATCCCTGCATACAAACAGATGCAGCATGGTTGATGAAGAGGACAGATGAGCAACAGGATAAGCTGGCAATCTGTCTGAGAGGAACCTCATATAAGCAGTTACAAGGACAAATTCCCCATGATTAATCACAAAGCTGAAATTAATTCTAAAAGAGTGAGAATTCATGATAACTAAGCTAAGAGTGTAGATGGGAAGACATTTTTCAGCTCTTATACTCATCAGATGATGTTTATTTTCAAGCGTTTAATGGCACAACCTTTGCATTAATTCATACCCAATTTCTCCCACATAGCCTATCTTTTTTATTAGATATTTTCTTTATTTTCATTTCAAATGTTATCCTCTTTCCTAGTTTTCCCTCCGAAAATCCCCTATTCTTTCCCCCCTCCTTATGGCTTTATTTCTCTTCTCTGAAATAAATGCTAATCTATATCTAAAGAGGTTGAAAATCTCTGGTTGGCCCTGTTACCTATTTGCTCTGTGCTCCAGAGAGTTGAAGTATATTTCTAAATCTTAATTTTCTCATAAATACCATTTAAGTGAACTACCTACCTGACCCTTTATTTGGAGTAAGATGCATATAAAAATTCAATAGACAGAAATGACTTAAGTTATATTTTAAGAGGCTACAAGATTAATGTATTTGCCTTATTTACTCACTCATTAGAGGTCTTTTCTCAGTCTCTCACTTATCTATCATCCATATGTGTGTTTTAAGCTTCCCACTGAAAGAGTGTCAGAAACATAATCTATGGAATATGAAAATGATTTCTAATAAGGTCTATTTGAGGCCATAAAACAAATGTGTAAGACAGAATCAGCAAACAAGTAGTCAGGAAGGCAGCGCTGCCTCTGACTGATAGGGAATGGTTTCCTGCTCAGAATGATGAAAAGACTAACTACAGCTAGAGCTGGCAATCCAGAGGGCAGCAAGAGAATGTGGGAGTGGCAATGTAGGAGTGGCACGGGGATCCAGTCAACCCTGGGACCCAGGGAAAGCCATAGTTCTGGGAGAGCCATGAGTAATCATCTTACATAAAGTAGTACCTGTGAAGAACAGAATGGGAACAAGAACAACAATGATGGTTGGGCCAGTTACTGGGGGCAAAAACAAAACAAAACAAAAAACAGTAGGCCCAGGGCAAGAGTCTTTTCTGTGGAATCACAGCCACAACAAAATTATTCCTGCCGAGGTAAGGAGACTTCTCATTTAATGCTGAGGTGTGTGGTGGAATACTCCTCTATTTCCAGCATTCAAGAGTTAGAGGCCAGGTCATCTCTGAGTTTGAGGACACACAGCTTTATAGAGCAAGTTCAGGAATAGCCATGGCCACACAGAAAACCTGTGTCTCAAAACAAAACAAAACAAAACAAAAAACAAAAACAAAACAAAAACCAACAAAAACAAAAAACAAAAACCCAAAACAAAAACAAACAAACAAACAAACAAAACACAAATAAAAATAAATAAGCAAATAAAGTGTATCAAACCAGGCCATTCAGTGTTGAGTAATGAGTGGAAATTAGGGTAAACTGCTCCATGTTCCTCAATGGCTCCCCCACAGATACTCTGCTTCCTGAGAGGAGAGCTTCCTTAAATTGTCTTAATCCCCAGGGAAAGTTAATTGCTGTGCTGAAAAGCTGTTACTTTTTTATACTAGTTCAAGACATGGGATATCATCTTGTCACTTCTCAGGCAGTCTTTCCTTCAGTATTCACCTATATTGATTTGCACTGCTCCGTTAGGACTTACAAGTGTCCTGGAGGTTTAGCTCTAGGTTTGGCTCCACAGGACCTTGTCTTAGAACCAGAGGTACTCTCTGTTTAACATTGGATGGCAATGTTTGACAATATCGACATTTCTTCCCCTCACCACCTCTAGGACAGAGTTTGATTGTTAGTGCTTGCCAGTTTCCCACAATGTAAATATTCCCATCATCAAGTTTTCAGATTGATATCTTCAAATGTTGAGTTAGGAAGAGAGGGTTTTCAATCAAGTGTGGGACCACATTCTCAGTTTCCTTCACGGTGGTTTTATGCTACCCAGGCTGTTATACAAATTAATGTGATGGAAGACAAAAGGACTAAGAAATATAAGATACAAATATGAAATATATCTATTTATATCTAAAATGTAAGAAATTAGGATATAAATATGAAGGAAAAGTAAAGTCAGGAAACAATTCAAGGGTCCTTTTGTAGCAAATGCACAGGCTGTCATATACATGCCACATATTACTGTGAGAGAACAGAACTACCAGATAAGCTCAGCAAACAGCATGCACCTTAAAAGTGATTATCCAAGTGGAAAAAAGCCTGACACAAAAGGCTACAAACTCGGTAATTCTGCTCCCATAACCCTTTTAAAAGGAAGAACTACGGAAAGCGGGTCAATAATGGGCAGTTTCAAGTCTAAGAACAGGGAGAAAGTTCAATTGTACAGGTAATTGGGAAAAGGTATAACATTACATTATTTGCAGTTTTTACACTATAAATTAGTCAAAACTACAGCAATACACAAAAAGTTCAATCTTCCTTATATTTCTATAAACATTAGTAATAGTAATGAAAGTTATAGGGGGCATAGAAAGGGGAAAAATAGCACATTAAAAGCCTAAAGGATTATATATTTTCGCTGTTGTTTTGGGAGGAGATCAAGCACTGTTTGTATCATGTATAATGCCTTTACCCAGTAATGACAACTCTCAGCATCTTCTCTAAAGAAGAATGACTGGCAACTCTATGGTGAGATATGAACTCAAAATCTGCTTAGGATGAAAAATGAGCTAGTAATGAAAACAGTTAAAGAATAAATATGATACATTTCATCGATAGTATAGAATGTTGTGATTTATAAAAGTGAAATATAAAATTGCCATTAACAGAACAGAGTAAAACACTCTATTAAGAAAAAAGTTTTACTGGAGCGTCATATATATATACATATACATATGTATATATATGGTCAGTGTAAATACAGAATAGTATTTTATACTTTAGAACAGTACATTGATACATATGAAATCATAAAAATAAAAGTTAAGAAGGTTTCACCATGACTATCTATAATTAAAACTTTAAAAATATATTCACATCTTGCTTGGATAATTAAACATAAATGACTGTCATTAGGAAATATTATGATGGAAAGTTATGGCCCTTCTTTTAGATGTATTTAGGAAAGAACTCAATTAAGATGACTGTTATAGATATTTCAGGGAAAATGAATCTCTCAGTAAAGATGTTTTGTCTGGCTGCCATCAGGGGAGAAGCTTAAAAGAGAAGGAAAGCAGAAGGGGGTAGAGAAGAAAGATAAATGATAAGTAACTTACGAGGACGAGGGACCAAGAGATTGAAAAGAATGAAGGAATGTACAGAGAATGAAAGAATGAAGATGAAAAGAAACCCAGATGGCAGAGATGGAAAAATGATCAGATAGGAAAGTCAGTGGATATAACTTGGAGAAACTTCTTTTCTGGAAACAAGATCTTTTTGATCCCCTACTCTAGTAAACAAGCTTGGTGTTTGAAATTCTTTAGTGTTGTACCACATAGAATATCCCGCTTCAAAAGAGGACAGCCAAGAGGCAAGTGTTGTAAACATACTATAATCTCACAAATAAACAGACATATGTTAAAGCTCATATCCTGGGTCTGTTAGAGGTTAGGAATATGGACACAACTCAAAGAAGGAGGAAATTGTGAAGGATTTAGAGATAACCTTCTCTTAATGAGTGGTAAGTGCCTATATTTCTTGAAGGTGGATTTCTGTATGCCAAAATATCTGTTAGAAAATGCAAACATTCTTATCAGATGAACCTAACCTTCAACTACCTATCAGTATATAAATATTATCATCAATCAAGTAACTAAAGTAAGTGAGTAAAGGTATATTCAGAAATAACTGGTTCGAATCCAAGCTTTTGGTTTCCCTCTAGTTGCCCTTCTTCGAGTAATTTTCTTCTCTAAGCTTCAATTTCCCAATTTGTGAATTGGAATTATGATTTGAACCACAGAGTTATTATAGCCATTAAATCATAGTTATGTAATAGCTTATGGATATAGATACTTGCACATTTATACATATTCTGCATGTTATAGCATGTTTATATTGTATGTATGTTATGTGAATATTCATATATATAAGCATACTTTTATATTCATACATACACAGAGAGAGAGAGAAAGGTGAAAGAGCGAGATCCTCCAAGTTACATGTTTTATTTATCCTCTGTACCAATTCACGTTGTTTTATGTTTTTCACAGAAATTACTTGTATCTCTGAGCCCTCTTTTCCTAATTTATAGAATGGTTTTGACATGTACTCTGTGCATATTTTATTTGTTCCCTGTGACTAACTGTCAGGAAGGTGGGGGTGGTAAAATCCTTCCTACCTTAATGAACACTCTTGAATAGCAAACTGGAGAAAATCCATCTATGTTCTCTTTCCAATGTGGTCTACCTGATGTTCAATCCAGTGAAATGTTGCCAGACTCACAGGCAGAAACACATTGCTCTCAGACGTTGTCTATAATCTCTAAGATGCCTCTCAGCTACACTGCTTTCACCATTTACCCCTGCTCACTCCTTTTGTCTTCTTTACTGTGGCTTGTCATTCGCCCATATGTCCTCATATTTCACGGTATTGTGTTCTATGGCTTAATTACTCTGGACCAAAAGAGGGCAGTTGTCTTTTCTACCACGCACATTCTTTTGATATTCTCTGTTTCAGAGGAAAATACCTGCCATTTAGAGAGCAAACCTGGTTAGTGGAAGGAAATGGAGAGACCAAAGGTTTCCATGGCTGGGCAAGCTGGGGACTGACTCAGGATAAACAGGATGTGTATGACTCAGTGGGGTCAGCAGCCAATTGCACTCAGTATCTGATGTCTGAGTCCTAGCCTGCTGCAGTCTGTACGTCAGTGTAACCATATGGCGTCTTCTCTTTTTATTTTATTTTTTTGATCATCAGTCTCAGCTCTTTACCAGGTTCTGAGAGTAAAGCTTGAAGGGAAAATTTATCTTAGAGAAGCTTGTCACTCGGTAGAAAAATAAGTTATGAAAAAAAAAAATAAATACTTACAGAGGGGTCTGCAGTTCTCTGGACACCCTTGGATGGATAGCAGAACTTCACTCAACTTGTTCTTACTGCACCTTGACTTTGACAGTTCTTCACAGCATCTTTGAACAGCATCTGAAGCTACCTTCATTAGACATGGGTCCCAGCTACTCTTTCCATTCTCACAGCTTGCCAAGTTGAGTCTGGGCTGCTGGTTTTTCTCTTTGGAGTCAGTGAATCAGGGTTTGTAGATGGCATCTCAGGGTCATTCTAACAGCATCCTGGCTAAATAATATACCTGTCTGCTCTTAGAAAACCAGCTTATGTCTTTGTCACATGCATGTATGGATGCCTGGTATGAATGATATGTATTTGTCACATCAATGTGGATACCTGGTTGATTCATCTCAAATATAATGCTTCTTTTTAAGGATTATTTTCCTACTTTTTAATTTTAAAAAAATAATATGAATTGTAAGTCTTTAGAAATGTAAAAAACTGAAAAAAGAAGAAATCAGTCATCATATATATATATATATGTGTGTGTGTATATATATATATATATATATATATATATATATATATATATATATATAGAGAGAGAGAGAGAGAGAGAGAGAGAGAGAGAGAGAAGAGAGAGAGAGATCTGAGAATTACTTGTGTAAATAGGATATTTTGTTCCATCCTGTGAGTTTTGTGGGTTGAATTCCAGTTATTGAGATTGGAGTCCTTATCGTCTGAGCCATCTTACCAAATTGAGAGTCTCTTTCTCTTTAACTTCACTTTTTCCTCCCCAGTTGGAATTCCCTCACAGTTTTTCTGATTTCCTTTTTATAAAACCTGTATTCTACTAGTCCTCTCTCAAATCTCCTGTTTGCCCTCCCTGCCTATGTTTTCTTTTTCTTTCCTGTTTCCTTGGTTACTTCATGTTATATACTCACATCTGAGGATTTATGCATTATATTCATATCTTCTAGTCAGTAATATTTTTTCCCTATTGGCTTTATATGTTTTTTTTTCCTATTACCTCTTAACTGAAAAAAAAAATGGAAAGTAAGTTCTGAACATCATAGTGTTCCCATTAAAATGTGCTATGCTGTTACTTGGAATGGAAGCATTTATAAACTAGCAACTAGGTTGATATTAATAATACATTATCACGTAAATAATAAATACACACAAAAACAAATCTACAATTATTTTATTAATCCCCAAAATGATTAATTATTGTACAATGTAATCTTACCATCATAAAAAGACTGTTTCATTTATCCTTTTCCTTTCCTTAATCCAAAGGCTAGAGAATATAAGAAATGAATAAAGAATCCTTTTTGCTAGCTGTCCATCCTTCCAGCATTTGCTCTTACCATTTCTACACAGTCCCTGCCTTACTAGTTTCAGTGGCTTTTTAATGTTTCTTATTCCTTCTTATACATCCCTTTCTGTTTAACCTCCAGACAAATCTCTTTGCCTTAAAAATGCTCCTTTTCCTTCTGTGCCCCTGGCAAACTGCCTTATCAGGTATCATCTTAAATCTTACTTCCCCTAGGATGCTTTTAATAAAATCCTCAAGTTAGGTCAAGTGCTATAGCTATGTACTGTTAGTATCCACTTACTCTTACCGCTAAAGCTTTTAATCATGCTTCAAGTGGAACTGAATCTTTGTCATTACTTTCATTCTATTGATACATGCTAACACACACACACACACACTTGTGTGTGTGTGTCTTTAGCTCTCTTCATAGACTGTGAACACACTGTTTATGAATATCCTAGACCCATTCTCTGTCTATCCTATCAAATGCAGTGCCCCTCATAGCTCCTACTGCATAATTATTATACTATATTAGTTAGAGAAATAAATCTGCAGTCTGAATGCCATGAAGGCATTAACATTGCCTGCTCAAATTTTCCCTTTACCCAACTCCAAATTTCTTCCCCACTTTCCAGTTGACACCTCTAAGTTGAGAAAGAGTAAATGTCTCAGATTCACTCTTATGTTCTTACACACACACACACACCACCACCACCACCACCACCACCATTGCCTGAAAGATGCCTTATATCCATATTTTTCTCCATAGGAGGAAGTTAAAGGTCCAAGCTGAAGGCTGCTCAATTCTAAACACGTCTTCTCTTCCTTGATCTCATTTGTTCTCTCAAAATCAGAGCTAATCTAGTAAGATATTCTAATCTTACTAGCATAAATCCATGATCCCAAGAAGTCTTATTTCCTCTGTAGTTACTCCCTGCTTCCTTCAACCCCTTTCTCTCTTCTGAGTTGGGAATATGGCCTGTATGTGTCTCTTAACCCCATTAATTCTTACCTTCCCCTCTGATTTCCTTCTTAAACACAGGGGACTTGGTAAAATACATGCCAAGTTGTGCAAGTCTTTTAGTTAAGTTTCCTCCTCATTTGCTTCATTATAAAAAAAAAAAATCCTAAAGTTGTGAACAGTGCTCAACTGGCTAGATGCCTATTCTTCTTTGATATTAAGACTTATAAATTCTTAGTCCTCAGCCCCTACTCTGTATATAAAATTCCAAAGACTAGCTCTAAGAGAGTTACTTTTCCCAACCAAGAACTACCTCCAACTTTCCTCTACCTTCTAATATTTGAGTGCATCAGGGAATCAATCTGCTACATAGTTCAGAGTCTTCATGATCCAATGCTCTCTGTAAACACTCTTGGAGACACACCCAGAGGTATGCTTCCTTTAACATATAGACATTTCTCCATCAAATCAAATTGACAATCAAGATTAGCTAACCTTTTAAGGTCTTCTGGTGTTCCTTCTGTTTAGAAAGCTCTTCTGGTAGATTTCTATGTTGCTCAATTTCTGACAACTTCCTAGTGACTACTTTGATATTACCTTATCAGTCACACAATCATTGACTTTCTGGCTTAACAGAGCTTTTTCTACAAGCATGTGAAATCTCTTATCCTGTTTATCTTTTGATTTCTCTGTAATAATTTTAACTTGCTTAGAAACTAATTATTTTAGAAAAGATGTTTGGGAGGAAATATATGAAAATATTTTGTTCATTAATCTAATTCAACTACTTAGAATAGTGTCTAATGCTTAATTAAATCTTCCTGAATGAAGAATGTTGCTGGGAGCCAACCCGACCTGGAATGGGTAGTGGCTAGACACAGACTCAAACACAGGTATAGTTCTAAACAGTGATGGTCTCTGAATGTTCTAGCTCTCTTACTATACTGAATGATTGGTATAACTTCTAAAAAGTCCTAAAAACTTTATTGTTCATTCTAAGATTTAAAAACTGCTGGGTTAGGCCATCAACACCTATACCTTATGGGCAGGGGCTATGTAATGTAGCCTTTGTTCTATCTCTTCAGGAACTGCATGATTCTAACTCTCAGCCTGCTAGGTGAAGTCACAGGAAGAAAAAGGGACACTTGGAAAAGTGATTTCAGCCTTTATTTCTCAGTGCTTTTGTTCTCCAAAAAGTTTCCACAAAAGTTTTCCTCCAAAAAGTTCTCTTTGAAAAGTTCTCTCTGCTCTCTTCTCCTAATCTTGCTTTCTCCTCCTGCTGTGATGTAACCATGCTCTTGTTCCCAATGCCTTACTACCAATGCCTTTTCTCCCAATGTTATGCAATGTAGTATTTCCTAGTCTTTTGTACTTTTTCTAGAAGAATAGATCATATTATTTACCCAAGGCTCCCACTCCCCTTTTAACAAGAGTTCACTAGAAGTTCAAACATAAATTCAAATCATAAATCAAATGAGAAGGTTACAACAGAAAATGATTACAGGTACATTAAGAGTAATCACCTGGGTAAATATTCATTATATCACTAGCTCCATAGGTTCATTGAATGCTAAAAGCCATAATTTTGTGACTAAGGTACTACTGAAGTTTTACATAGATAAACCCAGCCACATTTTTATCTTCTACCCTAGCACCTTTAGCAAATCCTTAATTTTCTTTTTTATTACTTTTCGTTAGTTGTTTTACAACACTTTGGAGCGTGTTCTAAGTTGTAGGTGCCTTCTTGTTATCTCAGAAGCAATTAACCTGTGACACTTGAAGACTGTCAGAGTTCTCATTGAAATTTTGACATCAGAAAAGACTTTGTAGCAGTCCTATTATAAAAGAGCTTAATAATCACTAATATAATATTAGGGATTCTTCTACAATCATAATTAAGAATTAAGAAATTATTTATTTGTGTATATAGCATTACTACCTGACAGGATATCTTTGTGGTTCTGCAGAAATCTATTCAAAAGGGTGGGCTAACACCTAGTGATCTATATCTATATCTATTCAGGAAAATAATATTAATTGGAAGAATATTTCCTCAGATTTAATCTCTTGAGCCTTACCTAAAGAAGTAAATCAATTGATAACTTTGTAGTCCACGGTGGAACCATGTCAGGATGATCACCTGTTAGTTGTTACCTACTCCTTGATATCTCCTGTCAAAATGTGTATATTAATGGATTAACAAAAGATTGGTAGTTATCTTGAGCTCTGAAGGAAATGGGTCAGGTTATGAATGCATTGGATCTCTATGCACCCTTGCCTATTTTCAGATGGAAAAACAAAACTGTATACAAAAATGGCTAAGGGAAATAGAGTAGAAAATGTTTTGGGGAGGTAAATATAGGTTAGTCTACACTAATTTGTAGCTTAGGTTCAGTGTTACTTGTTGCTTATTCTGCTTGATACATGGTTACTCACTGAGTTTCTGAGTTAGGGTTCAGAGGTTCAGTCTATTATCATTAAGGTGGGAGCATGGCAGCATACAGACAGGCATAGTGCAGGGAGAGTTGGGAGTACTACATTTGCATCTGAAGGCTGCTACCAGAATACTGTCTTCCAAGCAGTCTTAAAGCCCATGAAGGTCTTAAAGCCCATACCCACTGTGACACACCTATTCCAATAAGGCCACACCTACTCCAACAGCGCCACACTTTCTAAAGTGCCACTCCATAGGCTAAGTGTATACCAACCATCACATTCTACTCTCTGGCCCCCATAGGCTTGTTCAAGCATATGAGACTATGGGGGCCACACATGAACATAACATAATACAAAATATATTTTTTCCAACTTGCAAAGTCCCCATAGTCTATGGCTGTCTCAACAATGTTAAAGTCCAAATTTCCAAGTCTTTTCTGAGAGTCATCAAATCACTTTACTGTAATTCCTAAGGCAAGACAGGAAACCAGCTGGGTGATCTCCAGCACTGCATCATCTCCATGTCTGATGTCAAAGCAGTCTTCAGATCTCCAACTCCGTTTTCATCTTTGTTGACCGAAACAAACTTCATTCTCCTGGGCTGGTTCTACTCCCTGTGAGCAGCTTTCCTAGGCAGATAACTCATGTCTCTGGCATCTAGAACATCTTGGGGTCTCCAGAGTAACTTCAGTGTTACAGCTTCTTGTTTCAATTTCTGGGATCCACACATGATCTTCTGGGCTCCTCCAAAGGGATGGCATCACTTCTCCCTCTCTTCCCTCTGTAGCACTCTAAAGTCAGGTTGATCCATTCCACCACTGCTGCTGTTCTTGGTGATCATCCCATAGTACTGGCATCTGAAACACACTGGGCTTCTTCTGCTGCAACTAGGTTTCACCAATAGCCTCTCATAGACTCTCTTCATGGTGCCAAACCTCAACTCCTTTACATGACCCCTTCAGTCCTGGGTCATCAACTGCAACTGAGACTGCACTGTCACTAGCGGCATTCCATGGCTTCTCACAGTGCCAAACTTCATCTGATCTTCATGATCCTGTCATGCCTTCAAAACCAGTACCATCTGGGTGACTCTTACATATTACCAAATACAGCTGCAGCAGGAGGTTCAGTTTTGGCTATCTGTGGAACATGGCTTCATTGTGCTCTCAGCAAACACTTCCCAGAAGATTTTACCTCGGTGATGTTGTTCTCTTCTTAATCACCACTAATTTCTTAGCTCCAGATAACCAGCATCAATTGTTCCAGTGGTTCCTTCTATTCTGGACTCCAAAGCCAAAGCCATATGGGCAAAGTGCCTAGTTCTTCTGCTTGCTAGAACTGAAATATAAACCCCCTTATTACCAGCTTTCTATTTTCCAACTCCCTCACTGCCTAAGCTCGGCTTTGATCTTGCTCCTTAGACTGATTTTGAACTCAAAGATGTACATGCCTGCCTCCTAAGCAGTGGGATTGGAGGTGTGGTTCACCAAGCCTGGATTTAAGCTTTTCTTCACCTAGAACTTGCTCTGTTTTAGGCTGGCCTTGAACTCCGAGATCTACTTCTCTTTGCCTTCTGTGATTAAAGGCTTGTACTACAATGCCTATACCTAAATTTAGCTAGATGGGATCTTGCCCCAAGATCACTATTCCCTTAATTCAATTTAATATCCCTGAATACAGGATTCAGTTCAATTTCACTTCCTGGTGTCCCTTTAATACTTGAATTATATATTTTATATTTTTCCCTTTTCAGCTTGCTATGCTTATTTAAAATGTTTTTCATGAGCCTTAACCAGAGAAGAAAGTCTACAATGGGTGTTTCTGAGGCTTTCTTTGTCAATGCAATTAATCTGAGTCTCTTCACCTTAGCCTCAGACAGACTCTTCAGACAAGCATAAAAAGTAGCCCCATTCTCCACCACAATACCACAAAATCTGTCTCTAGGCCACATTGAAATTCTCCACTGAAGCCACTTGGGCCAGGTCAGCACAATGCAAATCACTCTCAGTCACAAAGTTTTCCACATTTCTACTAGGATAGCCCATTAAATCCCATTTAAAGCATTCTACTGCTTTCCAAATCCAAAGTCCAAAACTCCACATTCTTTCAAATTATTCCTTCAAAAGAAAAGGAAAAAAAAATCTATGATGAACATGAAATTAAAAAAACAGTTAGCTTTGTGTCATCATTTATGGTTGATACTTCCCTTTCCCTGGATTCTGGAATTATTCACCAACTAATGTCAACTACTTTTCATATTCTTTCTAAATGTCATAATAGACCAACACTGACAATTATTAATACGTGGATCTGTGGAGAACTTTGTTGTAGCAGAAATGAGGGCAGATAGAGAGCTGAACACTTGAAGTTTACTTCTCAATATAAGAAGTCTTTCATGAAAATGAAGACTTTTTAAGAAAATATTTCTTAGTCAGAGGGATTTGTGACTGTTTCACAGTTAGTTGCAGAAGGTGCTATGAGCCAACCCATTTTTGAGAAAGATGCTTTTGGCAACTTTGTTTAAGGTTGTCAAGGTGGAAGCAAGGGACAAGATGAGTAGCATCTGCGCTTCTGTGTGTCTTGGCTAACAACTTGCTTTGCTTAATCCCATAAGGCACCTTTCCTGCAGATCTCAGGACATATTAGACATGCTACTGGTTGGAAAATGAAAAAACTGAAAACAATAAGGTGTTAAGGATTAATTCCAAGGTTCCTCACTTCTGAAGATTTCATTGCCACCCTGCCTACATGTGAAACAGGGTGATGTAATAAATAGAAACAGGAAGTCACTGAAGACTTAAGCAATTTGGAAGAAGAACCTTGAGTAACATGCCAGGCACCAGGGGAACAGTGTTGGAAGTGAAAGCATTTGATTGTGGGGAGTGCCTGGGAATGTGAGCCATTGCATGCTGAGAAGGAGAGGAGATCCACTTCTAAACCCGTTGGCACTGTCTTTGCTTATTTAAGGGCTGTTTATTGGGAGTTTTATAAACCTCAGGCAATGTTAGAAGTGGAGCGAAAACAACAAACACACACACACACACAAAAATCAGATACTGTCCCCGATCCTCGAATTTACTTTGTAGTGTTGTGACTTCATTGTTATTCCCAGGGTAAACTATACGTCATAATTTGGGGGTCTGGAAGAACCAGAGAAGGCTGTAGTATCCAGGAAACTGCCCTATAAGAGTGGCCTCCAGGCAGAGAAGCAGAAGGAAAGATGAGAATGAGATGTGATGTTTGTCCACAGCAGAGGAAACCATGGAGGTTGTATCCAATTTTACTGAATATAAAGTTACCTGGGATCTTGTTAGATAGGCCAATGCTGAGACTGAGCTGCGAAAATTTCAGTGAGTTTATTTCTGTATTTTAATATATACTTTCACTGCATTCTTTGAGGAGGGTGTCCTAGGAACCTTACTTCATAAAATCATGTATAAAAGCCGATTAAAATAGTTTGCAGATTATGCTCCTTCACCCATAATGTAGGGTGTTGAGGAGAGGACAAGGTTCTGCAGCTATTTCCACCCACAAGAAAGATCTACTTTGACCTGTTTAGTTGATTTTCCTCAGGAAAATCTAAGTTGTTTGTCTACACTCACTCTGATAGCTCCAGCATCAAATTAAAAGTCAAATTTTGTCACATGTTTCTTGATCAATTTTTGGAAGGATATATTGCTTCCTAAATGGTTCATCTCTAAACAAATGTCTCAAGTCCATTGATGAAA
The DNA here is from genome assembly GCF_978045245.1 of Mus caroli. Classification (NCBI taxonomy): domain Eukaryota; kingdom Metazoa; phylum Chordata; class Mammalia; order Rodentia; family Muridae; genus Mus; species Mus caroli. Next base: position 86,866,761 of record NW_028227261.1, read on the forward strand.
TTCATCTGTCTATTTTTACAAATAAAGAGATCCATCAAAGGTCATCTTTAGCTGGGCGTGGTGGCGCACGCCTTTAATCCCAGCACTTGGGAGGCAGAAGCAGGCGGATTTCTGAGTTTGAGGCTAGCCTGGTCTACAAAGTGATTTCCAGGACAGCCAGGGCTACACAGAAAAACTCTGTCTCGAAAAACCAAAAAAAAAAAAAAAAAAAAAAAAAAAAAGAAAGGTCATCCTTTATTTATTATTCATTCCATATCAAAGGTAGTGGTCAGGTTGCACTGTCTTTTCTCACTGTCCGGAGATAGATTTCTTAAGTCATACCTCAGCTTTAAAGAAAGCCAGAAATATTGGCAACTTTAGAAAAATAGTAATTAGGTGAGAAATATAAAATAGCGTAGGAGTCGTTAACATGAATCCCTGGACTTGAGATTCATAAAATGTAATTCACTTTCTAGACAAAATCCTGAGTTGAAACCAATCCTAAATAACATCTGTTATACACATAGAACAGTCAAGATGTGGTTGATATCTACAGACTTATTTTTTTCTGTAAAATGAGCATCATCACCATCATCATAGCTCCTGTGCTTCATAACACAGAGTACCTGAGCCACCTGTATCAAGTGCCTAATGCATATATTTGCTTATGAATTTGTATAAGGAAGCATGTGTAACCCTGGAAAAATGTGTTTGTATATATATGTGTGTTTGTGTGTGTGTATTTGTGTGCCTGTGTGTGTGAGAAAGACAGAGACAGACATGCATACAAAGAAAAGAGTATTTGCATTTGTATATGTATATGAGAGACAGAAACAATAAGAGGCAGTGAGACAGAAACAGAGAGAGAAGAAAAAACTGAGTATTATTTTGTGAAAAGCATTCAGTGTATAAACTTCCAGACAATGATTTTGTAGGGTATAGTTGAAAATGCCTCATGATTCGTACAAATAATTTGTCACTAGTAGCTAAGAAGGGATGATGAAGAATGAAGACAAAATGAAGGATTATTTAATGAGAGGACAGCATTTTTGTGTGTTTCAGGAGAAAGGATGGGGTAAAATTCAGACTCATTACAAGTTTATGATGGTATCTACCAAAATGTTTTAGACTATCATCCCATTGCTAGAGCTGAAAATGATCAAGAAGCAATGACTTCTGAACTGTGATCTAACATCTTGATATGTGTAAAACTAACACATATGTCAATGGTCATAGTAATTATCAGGTCCTCAGTGGCATGTTTCTACTCCTGAGCATTCACGTGACAGTTCCTTTGCATATACACTTCCCACCTGAACATCACTGTATTTCCTCAATAAGGGCAGATGTACTAACACTTTCTGTCCACCTTTAAGATTATGAATCTTAACCATAAGCATATATGCCAATCGTCTTTGCAAATTCTGCTTCAGCAGCTTTCAAGACCGAGACCTCCATGATTCTCATCAAGCATTGTATTCCACTTTCCTCACATCTGACAGACAGAATTTATTTTCTTGATCAAGGCTTTGCTTTTCTGTCAGTGATTTCTGGTCATTCTTATTTCAGACCTTGTGAAGAACAACTCATCAGATCCCAGTATATAGGAAAGTTAGTAGTATCCTTCTTCTTGATGTAGTGTTCAGGCAACCGCATGCCTCTGAGGATGCTGTAGATAATCACATGATGGTGTCTTAGTCCCACTGTGGATTCAGTGTAAATTGCTTTACTTGATTAGTCCATCATGAAGGCCATTGCAGACACTGGTTTCTCTAAATTCAGTTGTTACCTGGGTATTTTTGTCATTGGCATCTTATACATTTTAGTATGTATTTAAGTGATCTTTGTGTTTGAGGTTAAAATTGCACCAGTATAGTTTTAGCATCTTAGAGGTTACAGATCATGTGCTTAAGAAACTTAAGCTACCTAGAGCCATTTGCCACAAGCATAGCAAAAAACCTGCAACCAGAACTGCTGAGGACCAGCCTCAGCTTGGAAAGGGGTCCTGAGAGAAGGATGTCTGGAAACAGTGAAAACACACAAGAAATCCTGGGTCAAAGCTGGTGGCCTATAATTTGCTGGCAACAGCTTTACAGACTTCATTCTCTCTGTTCTGCTTTCTCTTGCTATTCTCAGCTCCAGACAGTTCTCCAAACAATTCTCTCTTGCTGTTCTCAAAAATTATTTGGATAGCTCATCTCTTGCAAATCATGAGCACAGTCTTTTATTTTACATATCAATCCAGTCACTTGGTCCAGGTTTTCTTTTTATTATCTTATCAGTCAATATCTGGTGACTCCAGTCGTTTAGTTCTTTTTTTTTTTAAGAGATAAAAATAGTCTTTATTTTTTAAAAACCTCTTAAAGGAAAAGTGATTGCATGTTTCTTTTTTTTGTCATATTTTTTTTAATATTTTTTATTACATCTTTTCCTTAATTACATTTCCAATGCTATCCCAAAAGTCCCCCATACCCTCCCCCCTACTTCCCTACCCACCCATTCCCATTTTTTTGGCCCTGGCATTCCCCTGTACTGGGGCATATAAGGTTTGCATGTCCAATGGGCCTCTCTTTCCAGTGATGGCTGACTAGGCCATCTTTTGATACATATGCAACTAGAGTCAAGAGCTCCAGGGTACTGGTTAGTTCATAATGTTGTTCCACCCATAGGGTTGCGGATCCCTTCAGCTTAGTTCTTAAGAGACAGCAAACACATTTTCTTTTAACATTGCAAAAGAATCCAGAGATCTGCGTACCTCTTAAGCACAGACAATAAGCTAGCTGGTTGGTATCCAGTCATGAAAGTACCATTTCTACCACATCTGGGTCTAACCTTCTTCTGTCCCGGGCAGACCCTGAACTCAGGAATTTGTCTGCCTTTGTAAACATAAACATAAACAAAACAAAACAAACAAACAAACACCTTAGCTGGGTAGGATCTCATTGACCCATTACTCCCTAAATATCTTTATCTCCTTCCTTAGTATCTGACAAGTTGACACACAGCACTGCTGGATTTGTTCCTTTATATTTGTGAAGCCCCTCATAGTTCATATTACATCCTTATATTTTGCATGGTTGAGAAATTATATATTGTTAAACCTATGTTTTTATAGTTCTTTTCCACAGCCTTAAGGGCTGTCTTGAAGGTCCAAACTTTTACTATTTTGTGGAGACATTAACCAAAACTTCTCCTCCTAGACTCCTTCTCTCTCTGATTATTATGGAGTCCTTAGCATTAACAGGGGAATATTCCTTAAAGGAGGAATGTAAAATATATGCATTATTATACCAATAAGCCCTATGCTCACAGCAGTGGAGGCCCATGTCTGCTGGCCCTGTTCCAGGGACAGGAATAAAGTCATTCTATTCTGTCCCTACCAAGACAATGCTGGACCCAACACAAAACAATGGGGAAAGACATACAATTGTTTCAGTGTGTGTGTGTGTGTGTGTGTGTGTGTGTGTGTGTGTATGAAACATCTTTGTTTTTATATTCTTTGTAGTCCCAAAGTTTCAAATCGTTTTAAAGACAGGTGATTACTTTTGCCAGAAAATTAAAATAAAACCACAAACAAAAACAGCAAAAAAATTTTAAGGAATGTACTGATCTCTTGCTCAGTCTCTAATCTAATCTCGTATCCTTGGTTCTTTCTGTAAAATAAGTAATTTAACTCCAGATTGTTTTTATCAAGGACCAAATAGAAAGAATATAAGGTAGGATGGCCCTTGGTTTTAGTAGTAGTAGTAGTAGTAGTAGTGGTAGTAGTATTTGTGTATTTCTCTATGTTGTTCAATAGAAGCCAAAGGCAATGTAGATCTAAACAAAACTTGGAGGTAAATTCCAATGAAATTTTATTTACATAACAAGTCATGAAACAAATATTATATGTGGGTTAAAATTTCAACTTATAAATTAAATGGCTTTTAAGGAATTTGGTTATATTTAGTAAAGTATGACTTCAGATTCCCTATTTCTCAGTATAGAACCGGAAACTTACTGGATGTCTAGAAAATGAGTTTAAGAAAAGCTAGTTGAAAGCAGAGACATGGAAGGATTTGATTTAAGACAACAAAAGAGAGGGATAAGTGAGGATTTGTATTTGGAGGCAGGTATGATATGGCAGAAAATACTCATTAAACCCACAATATTTTAATAAGGAAGAAGTTGGTAAATAAGTACAGTAGTATACACTTTGGAAAATGTTTGTTTTTCTCCTATGAAGATGGGCTAGAGGATAGGAAAATCAAAAGAGACCTGGACAAACAAAACTTTTTTTTACAGCTTTTCTACTACAGGTTGATTGTCTCTGGGGAGATCTCCTTTCTTAGACTCTTCATATTTCCATCTCAAGATTGATGGCAACGATGAAGACATTCTTTGTGGTCCTTCAGTGCTCTCAAATTTTGTGATCTGAAAGAAAAAAATTCATATAATTGCAATGTTTAATGGGATCTGTGATAATTGGAAAATAATTGCTGCTCCAAAGTTTTATTAATCTATATTTAGTTATGAGTCATGCTTTCACAATAGATGCTTTGGAAATCAGTGGAGAGGCAAATGGAGTAAACAGAATTTTAAATATTTTATTTATATGCAGTTTGTGTAAATCCCTGGAGCCCATAGGCATATTAAGATCATTTAAAATATCCATTAAAAGTTATGTGTTATGTGACAAACTCCTCTTTTAGAATCCTTGCCAAAGGATAAAAAGCTAAAGTTTATTGAGTAGCTACTACTGCCAGATTAATTGGATTCATTATGTCTAATCCTTCCAGCAGTCCTGCAAGGTAAGTCCTGATATTTCTACTGCACTGATGAAGTTGGAAGATTGTGAGAGAGGTGCCCACAATTTCTTAGCTAATGAACAGCTTCATGCTGTGTCTGCAGGCAGATTAGTCTAGCTATAAACTCTGTGCCTATTTTACTGTGCCATAATACCTTCAAGAGAATACCTTTGTCTAACCTCTGTTTAGATATATAAGGCAATAAGCATCTGTGTGTGTGTGTGTGTGCGCGCGTGTGCATGTGTATGTGTTATCTGCAACTGTTTATGTAAGTATGTACATGTATGACTGTGAGAATTTGTGCATACGTGTGGGTGTGAATATAAAGGCCAGTCATCATTTGCGGGTATCTTCCTCAACCACATTCTATTTTATTCTTTGAGTCATTGTCTCTCATTGAACCTTGAGCTTAACAATGTCCTAGTGTTTTCCAGGACTGGGATTAGACACTTATGCATTTCACTGGGATTTTCACATGGTTACTTTGGGATAGAACTTAAATCATCATATGCAGGCACTCTATCAGTTGAACCATCTGTTTTGCTCTGTCAGCTTATTTTTGGTATTCTCTATTTGTCCAGTGGAGTATAGCATGCTGTTCTTGTAACACATTTGGGAAAGCAAATTCTTTCCTTCCTTGGTATGTTGAGTACAACACAGAAGAGGAGAGGATCATCAGAGAATCTCGATTTCCTGTGCTGTTCTGGTGCAGATTTGCCCAGTAGGCCCTAGTTTCTTCTATGATGAGGTTAGCATTTTTTCTTTCTTCCAGGTTGTTGGGAGGATAACATAAATGGTAATGGATACTTGTAAAAGACTGGGTGTTCTATATAACCCGTACATCTCAGTAATGAAAGGAAGAGGAATTTTAATTGTGGGGCATGCTGAACCTCTGCTCTGTCCTTATCTCACCCTGTATGCCAATGACAGTGCTGTAATTTTCAACACACCCCTTTGCCTTTTGAGCCTAGAGTTCTTCCATAGCAATATGACACCAATGTTTTGGGTGGTTTCTTTAAAAGCTCTCCTACTCTCACATTTAGATGTTTAGATTCTCTCTGGCAAAACAGGCAGCATGTGGGCAAGAACTCATAGGTTTTCACCAAATACCAGTTGATCATTAAGAAACAAAGTAAGTAAGTTTTAAGATTTCTATCCCAATATTAATTCCCACCACCTGTATGTGTCCTAGTGTTTGTTAACAATATGAAGAATTCCACTTGTATTTCTGGGTATGGTCTGTTGCTTAGAAAGGTGTGTCATTTCCTGTGGCTTCTTCATAGATCTGTTCTTTTGCTTCTTCAGTTCTGACTCAAGGAGAAGATAAGCTCCATTTCAGTATGTGTTCCCCGGTGTAGACACTCTCATTTCTTCTACCTTTGTTCCTTTATGGGCTTACAGACCTGCTCTTGGAATGCTACAAAATAAAGATATCAAAATTTAGGCTAGTGAGATGGTTTTGTGGGTTGAGGCACTTGCTACCCAGCCTAAAGCCCTGAGACCTATATCGAGAATCCACAAACTGTAAAGAGAGAACCAAGTCTTGCAAGCTGCCTTATGACCTCCACATTTATGTTGTGGCACAAATGAACATACACAATAAATTTTAAAATTATCATGACTTAGGTGAATGCACTTTGGAAAAGGGATATGCAAATTCTGAGCAAAGATTATTTTATTCTTTACACTTAAGTCAAAGTCCTCACCTATAATGAGAACTGCACTGTTCATAATCACGTTTTCAGAGACAGTTCTTTCTTTTTATTCATTTTTTTTTCTTACTTTTCTCCTTTTGCCCTTTCTGAGCCAGAATGCTCTGAAAGATTCTCTTGGATGCCATGGCTCCTCAACTGCCCTCCCACTTACATTCTGGGGCATGAATGCAGGCAGGGTTTTGGCACTGACACCCATGCTCGTTAAAATACATCATTTCTACTTCACATGTGCCCTTGGGTTCACCTTTCCTTGAGCTGGCTGGGGATCTGTGGGAGAGAATGGAAACAGCAGGCAAGAGAAATGCTCTCGCTTTTCTTCTCAGTGCAATGATTTCATCTCCGTAGCCTCCTCCTCTGTGATTCCCCTTGTTCATCTCCAGGGATAATTTGCTGCTAACAATATCTGAAGCAGTCTCATAGTTCTCCATCACACTGAAACTCTGAGGCTTCCTTTTTATTCCATTTCTAAGTGATTAGTTAATGCAACTGAAAAGGATGAGCCATCCTGGAGTAAACAAATGCAAACATCCTGCAGCTGCCATCAATCATGCTTTCAACAAACATTTATTAGACGTAAAGTGTCTATAAAATATTCTGAGATGTTTCTTTGGATGAATTCAAACCCACAGAATAGAGAGTACCTACATTATAATGGGGTTGGCCCTCATGCAGTTGCTTTATTTAATGTTGCTTTCATGTAGAACCAGTCTGCCTAGAGCCAGGCAGACTCTCCTGAGGGTGTGTTTGGAGGACACCACTCAAAATCTTCTGCCTTTGTCTCCCTAGGAAACCATGATACTTGTGACTTACAGTGAATTCACAGCCTCTACATTTCACAGAAAACATTAAGCAACAGCTACCCTGTAGCTACATTGACTGCCTTCCTCTTGGCTGTGATTTGCTTTTGTCTTTTGAATAGAAGCATCCTCAAAGATATTGGAATTTCACCTCCTCCAGTGTTCAAGACTGCATAGAATCACTAAGATGTGACATTGTAACTGACTTCTTTTTCTATTGATTATTTTTTTTTCCTATTGCTCCTACACTGTATGCTGTTGGTAATGTATGATTTTCGGCCATGTGTGTGAGTGTGTGAGTGTTCATACCTGGACGACCACCTACATGTGGAGGTCAGAGGAAGATATCAAGCATCCTGTTCTTTCACCCTCTGCCTTATTCTCCTGCGATGAGGTTTCTAACTGAACATGGAACTCTCTAATTCAGCTGGATGTGCTAGTCAGAAAGTTCCAGCAATTATTTTGTTACTACCCTGCACAGTATTGGAGTTTTGTGTCTGGTATGTGATGCAGTGTGGAGTGCTGTGGTTGCTGTGGTACTGTGTAATACTGTTTGTGTGTGTGTGTATGTGTGTGTGTGTGTGTGTGTGTGATTTCACGCGCGCACATATAAACTAAAGATCAAAGTCAGTTCATGAAGGCCTTTTACTCACTCATTAATCTTCCTTGTGTCTCTATATATTAAAATGGTAAAGTATGCAAGTTTTTTTAAAAATACCAATGAATTATATTTATTGAATTATTAAATACAATAAACAAACAAGGCATAAAATCTTCTGGATGGAAAGCAGATCAGCCTTCTCATATTTGGAGGTTATAGCAGTTTCAATCACTTAGAAACCCATGTGAATATGGTTTTCATGTTATTCCATGAGAGCCAGAACCTGTTTTTCATTTCATTTCTCAGACAAAGAAGCAAAAGAAACTTGACATTATTTCTTATGAGAATGACAATAAATAATATCTGCAGATGCCTGCTATCTTTTTATAGTCTTTCAATTTACAAGATGTCTTCCAGTGTTATTACATTGAGTTTTTTTTTAAGAGTTATTTATTTGTATTTTGTGTTTGTTTTATCTATATGTATGTCTATGTAAAATATGTATGCCTGGTGCCCATGGAGGCCAAACTGAGGCAGCAAATTCTCTGAAACAGGAGTTTTAAATGGTTATGAGCCTCCATGTGAGCACTGGAAACTGAACCTGGATCCTCTACATGACCAGCAAAAGTGCTCTTAACCACTGACACCCTGGTTGACTTTTTATGAGACAATTTATGGAATCATGTGGTTTTATTTGTCATTGTACACATTAGGAAATAGATCTGAAGAAAATAATTTCTATTGTCAGAGTTACTGTTTTTAATATATTTTACAATTATAAAACCCCGTCTTCCTCCAAAGTTCTGTCTCTGAGTAACTTTATGATGAAAATTATAATTTCTTCTCTTTCCATCCACCATCTACCCATTCAACTAGCTACTGGGGCCTATTAGATAATCCCAGAAGCAATGGTGATATTGAGCTAACTTTACATTAGCATTTTATTGAGGGCTGCCTGCAGCGGACTCTCTGCTTTATGACTTAGGACAATCTGACACGCATCCATCTAAGATACCATTTACAGTTTCTAGTCTGTCAACAGTAGGTGTCAGCTTGCAAAGCCCAGAATTTCTACCATCAGCCCCTAGGCTGAAGGAGATATGGCTGAAAGTGTTCTATCTTAATCAGGTTTATGCATCAAGTAAATACAGCAAGGAAATGGGAGGGGGAAAAAAATCTCTGTTACTGTACAGAGCCTGGTCCCTGCCTCTCTTATAACCATTTCTTCCACTTCAGTGCAACGTATATCCAAAGAATTAGTGAATATAGTTTTGAAGTTTGTGTGTGTGAGTGTGCATGTGCATGTGTGTACAAAAGCAGAGAGTTATTAAAGATGATGGCTTTTTTCCTATGAACCCAGTGTTGATACTAAAAAGAAAGCCTTGGTATTACAGTTCCTTTCAGCCTCCCCTTACATTCTGCACCTGAGGCTCTATTATTCCTCCAAGCCCTGTCCTTGTCATCATTCTCTCTCCTGCTTTCAGCCCTCCTAATGGTATGGGTCTTGAAAGTAGAATTTTCATGCCTTCCATCTAGGATCCTTTTTTAAATCTCAGTCTAATTGGTTCACCCACCCCACTGAGATGCTTAATTGGGCATGAGCATACTCTGCAGATCCTGTGTCATGGTAGGTTCTTCCTTCTCCTCCAGGGGGATTTGCTTGCTCTGTGGGCTCAGAAGGAAAGATTTATTTTATGTTGTGCTCAATTCACTGAGCACTTACATGAAATTGTTCCTGGGCCAGCAGAGCACACAGGCAACATTTCTTCCTTGCTTCATTTCAGTTTATCTTATTTGTTCTCAGATGGCATGGTACATGGGAAGTCACCAGCACCTGGAGTCATGAGCCCAGGCTTTGATTAAGTCATTCTAATCTTTTTCTTCCTCTCTACTTGGGTTTATAACTTAAGGTACTTGACAGTCCATTTTCCAATCCATGAATTAGGCAAATTGGATTTGATTTCTTCTATGAATGGAATCAAAATGAAGCATTCAAACGAACGGTATACACTCTCCATGGCATAATCTGCCTGCCACTTGCTTTTGGTAAATATTATTTTATTATAATAAGCCATACTTACTTGTTTACATATTGCCTATGTCTGTTCCAGAGCACAAGAATGGAATTGAGTGGTTGTCTAAGATGCTCAATGAATTTAAAAGCTGTTCCTTTCCAGAAAACAGCTCCCGAACTACTTTCCTCCAGTCATAGTCGGATTTGATTGGCTCAAAAATATTTTTTTAGCTTTTTATATACCTTACAATTTATAATAAGGACTGGAATATAGCTCAGTGATAGGGTGTTTGCCTAGCCTGTGTAGAATTCAGTTCCAGTTTAACTTTTATTTTCATTTTCTTTTTCTTTTTTTTCAAGATCTGTAATCTTACAATCCCAAATGTTAATGTCGTTGGTCAGCTTTTCTGTCATTGTCTTTTGTCTTACTCCTCCTTCTCATCTATGCTCCATCCTTGATGTTCATCTCCACAAGACAAACCTATTCTTACCTCAGGATCTTTGCACCCACTGTTCTTTAATTGGAGGTCATTCTTCCACCACCAGGTGGCTCCATGGGTTCGCTTTTATTTCCTTCAAATAGCTTTGCCACAATCTGGAACTTCCAAACACCCTTTTCATTGTTTGTCTGGACATTTCTATCCTCTTCATGTTGGTTTCTTTGATATGCATCTTTTCTTACAAGAATATAAGCTGTGCTAGAGTAAGTCTTTATTGAAATCAATTTTATTTACTTCTTAATCGTAAGGGTTGGAAAAATAGCAAACACTAAAACTGTGGATACAAAACTCACTTTATCAGCTACATGTATAAGAACAGATCTTGGTGATGTAGAATCTACTGACTGAAGTTAAAAGTTATAAAATTCTAAATTCCTGTTATTGTTACATTCCTGGCTGCCGCATCTTTATAATTGCTAGAAAGTTGCATAAACCATTCTCTGAACACTTTTAGTCTTCATCATTAGCCTATGGGATCATAGTTGGTATCTCATCTCAAAGCACTAAAGCTATTTGGTGGCAACCTTGATGAGAGTCCAATCCCCAGGATTAACTTAGGATAAGAAAAGAACTCATTCATTCAAATTGTCCTCCATGAACAGGCAGGCATGCTCAAGTACACACTAAGTGAAACTTTATTTTTAAAATAAAAATGTTTATAGAGTAGGAAGAATGGATCAGGGAGAGAGTGTTTGCCATAAAAAGTATGAAGTCCTGGATTTAGATCTTCAGTTGTCAATTATAAACAAAGTATGCAGGTTTGCATCTGTTATCTCAGTACTGAGTGGCAGGGTAGATCAGGTGGATCTCCAGAGCTTGCTAGCCCACTATTTTACCTAGATCAGTCAGCTACCAATTCAGAAAGAGGCACTGAATCAAAATTATGGTGCAGGATGACTGTAAAATACACCTGACAGTGCCCTCTACCTTACATACTCACAAGCACACATGCAGGACTGTGTACACATGGCACACACACTCATACCGAACATACCATGTAGGCTAAAATTATCAACCATTAACACCAGTTTGATACACACACACACACACAGAGTTCTGATAGTAACAGTGTATTAACTAGGAAGCAAGTTTTTCCCAGCCCTGCTTTGGGAAGGCTGCAGTCTCATTAGGGACCCAGGGACAAGACATTAAAATACCCATACTACAGAAGTCTTGTAATGATACTCTAAATATCTGCTTTTGCTCTTATCCTCTTCTCCTTTCATATAATCCATCCATTCTCAATATCTTTTATTTTTGCAAAAGCAAGTTATGCTTTCTAAAATCCCTTCCTCTATCTTTGTCTGGTCAAATATCATTTCATGCAAGTTTCAATTTGCACAGAATTCTTGGACCCCCTACTTTCCTACTCTCCCTGTCAATGGGCTATTCTAGGGTTACTTTCCGTTGTTTTATTAAAACTGTGACTAGAAAAGCAGAGCACAGCTTGTAAACTTTACTCAGCAACCATACACTCCCCCAACACCATAGGACCAAGCGTGCTGTTCATAGTTCTGACCACACATCCCAGACATAAAGGTAGTTGCTGTTTTCTTTCTCCCCTCCCCTCCCCTCCCCTCCCCTCCCCTCCCCTCCCCTCCCCTCCCCTCCCCTCCCTTCCCCTCCCCTCCCCTCCCCTCCCTTCCCTTCCCTTCCCTTCCCTTCCCTTCCTAGATTTGTATTTTATTGGTTATAATTATGTGTGTGTGTGCACATGCATGCATGCACACAAATGTGTATAAGTATATTAATGTTGATGCCCATGCAGACCACAGGCATCAAAGTCCCCTCTAGTTAGAGTTACAGGCCGTTGTAAGCCACTAATAAGTACAAGAACCAAATTCTGGTCCTCTGAAAGGGAAGTAAGCTCTCTTCCAGTTTCCAGTTACAGCTTACTTCCAGTTCCATATTCCAGCTTTTAAAATAGACCTGAGACATAGTTTTGATTCCATGTACCTTTACTTATAACAAGTCTTTCACCTAGGTCATGAGAGATTAGCTGTGGACTAGACGTGGGATTCTCTTCCACTTTCTTCAAAAGCAACAATTATAGCGGTCTCTAGATATATACCCAGTGAATTTCCCAATGACTGTGAATTTTGATAAAGAATAAAATTAATCATGGCTTTGTTGTTGTTCACTGTGGGTGGCATTACTCCTCTGTCTCTATGTTGGTTCTTTATATGTTCTTTCCCTATTTACATTAGAAGTTGGTCAGTGTATTTACATTAGCAGCTTGCTACAACAAACTGGCAAAGTGACCCTCAGCAAGTAACTTAATTTTGTATATAGTTAAATACTAGTATAGGAAAGCTCATATGAAAATGCAACCAACATGAATATGCTCATGAACAAAGTATGGCTAGATTCTGAAATAAATGTTCATATGCAATGCATATTTATTGGATGTCTAATTTTTGAGCTTCTGAAGAAAATTTCTTTTGACAGACATATTTGGTGACTCACCTTACCTCCTATTGATCATCAATAGTTGAGTTGTAGGTTTCTCACAGTGTTTTTTTTTAATTTTTAATATTTTTATTACATATTTTCCTCAATTACATTTCCAATGCTATCCCAAAAGTCCCCCATAGCGCCCCCCACTTCCCTACCCACCCATTCCCATTCTTTTGGCCCTGGCATTCCCCTATATTGGGGCATATAATGTTTGCAAGTCCAATGGGCCTCTCTTTCCAGTGATGGCCAACTAGGCCATCTTTTGATACATATGCAGCTAGAGACAAGAGCTCCGGGGTACTGGTTAGTACATCATGTTGTTCCAACAATAGGGTTGCAGATCCCTTTAGCTCCTTGGGTACTTTCTCTAGCTTCTCCATTGGGAGCCCTGTGATACATCCAATAGCTGACTGTGAGCATCCACTCCTGTGTTTGCTAGGCCCCGGCATCGTCTCACAAGAGACAGCTATATTTGGGTCCTTTCAGCAAAATCTTGCTAGTGTATGCAATGGTGTCAGCGTTTAGAAGCTGATTATGGGATGGATCCCTGGATATGGCAGTCTCTAAATGGTCCATCCTTTCATCACCGCTACGAACTTTGTCTCTGTAACTCCTTCCCTGGGTGTTTTGTTCCCAATTCTAAGAAGGGGCACAGTGTCCACACTTTGGTCTTCATTCTTCTTGAGTTTCATGCGTTTAGCAAATTGTATCTTATATCTTAGGTATCCTAAGTTTTGGGCTAATATCCACTTATCAGTGAATACATATTGTGTGAGTTCTTTTGTGATTGTGTTACTTCACTCAAGATGATGCCCTCCAGGTCCATCCATTTGGCTAGGAATTTCATAAATTCATTCCTTTTAATAGCTGAGTAGTACTCCATTGTGTAAATGTACCATAATTTCTGTATCCATTCCTCTGTTGAGGGACATCTGGGTTCTTTCCAGCTTCTGGCTATTATAAATAGGGCTTCTATGAACATAGTGGAGCATGTGTCCTTTTTACCGGTTGGGACATCTTCTGGATATATGCCCAGGAGAGGTATTGCTGGATCCTCCGGTAGTACTATGTCCAATTTTCTGAGGAACCGCCAGACTGATTTCCAGAGTGGTTGTACAAGCTTGCAATCCCACCAACAATGGAGGAGTGTTCCTCTTTCTCCACATCCTCGCCAGCATCTGCTGTCACCTGAATTTTTGATCTTAGCCATTCTGACTGGTGTGAGGTGGAATCTCAGGGTTGTTTTGATTTGCATTTCCCTGATGATTAAGGATGTTGAACATTTTTTCAGGTGCTTCTCTGCCATTTGGTATTCCTCAGGTGAGAATTCTTTGTTCAGTTCTGAGCCCCATTTTTTAATGGGGTTATTTGACTTTCTGGAGTCCACCTTCTTGAGTTCTTTCACAGTGTTATCTCACTGTGTGTTATCAAACTGGGTGGGTATCTCACAAAGCTTCAGTTACCTTCTGGCTAACTTCATAACATGGCTCAGCCCATGGAAATCTCACAGTGCGGTAACAAGAAAAGAAGAAATGAAGGTGAAGAAGATATCCTGGGATTTTATAATTTCTCATGAAGCAGTATTCCATTACTTGATATTCATTAGAAGAGTCAATGCTGCTGAGTGCAGGACTCACTGGGATTACAATGCAAATTACTCCCTTACTTCTTTGTTGGCTTTCTACACTCCTCCCTCAGCCTGCCTTGTTACCTTCATGTACTCTTTCTTCATGCCACCCACTCCTGTATTCCTCACCTTCTACTTTGGTGCTCCAATACTAAATTCTAACTTTAATAATCGCTGACTGTGTTGCTGTCCTCTTATCCACATGGACAGTGTTTGAAAATGTAGTCAACACCACATTCAAACTTCAAAACTTGAATATGTACATGAATTCCTCTCAGAACTGTTCTGCAGCCATGAAATACTCATATCCTTCCTTATACATCATGTGTAACTTAATTTACAGCAATATGGAAATTCTCTTCCTTCCTGGGTAGCTTCCTCAGCATAGGCACTATGTTATGATTATAGGTGCCCTTTACTGTTTTATTGATTGTACTTGATTGACTTACAAATACATTTATCATATCTTATAATGCCTTGAAATTTGAACTGTTCTACAATCATAGAAAATGCTTCCTTATCCTGATGTTTATCATAGCTGTTTGGATTCACAGATGAATCCTGGTACTGAATCTTTTTTCTGAACTCAAGTTTCTGTGGGTCAAAGGTCAGATGACACCAGCACATTACTTGAGCATATTCCAGCATGATTCTAATGATTTTCACTTTTCTTTTACCCCGTGGCCCTGTCTTCATCTATCGGATTTCCTTTTTCCATTCTCTAAAAGGGGATGGGGGAAAGATAACTTTCAATAAACATTGGTTCTCCTCATTTATCTGGGCTGACTTTACAGTCCCCCCTGACTATTGTATTTATCCAGAGTATGTAAATAAGGCAGGTCAATGTAGTGATCACTCCAGGGAAGCTGCACTATTGGTAGGAATGAAAGGTGCTATTAGAGCAGAAGCAACCTGAGCCAAATACTACTAAGCCTCGGCTCTTGTCTTAGTTTGCATGTTTCCGGTTTACTACCAATGCATCTGTAGTGATTACATGTGTGTGTGTAGGAAGTATTAAGGGGATAAAGTTAAAAAAAACAATGTCAAACATTAGATTAATGCCCTGTAAATTTCCAGTCTTTGTCACAGTATCTTTCATAGAATCCTCATACCAACAGTCAAAAATAAATAATGTCCACTGGCTTTTGTAGATGTGCAGTGATGTACAGAGGAAACATATTTTGTCGAGTGTTGTAACACAGATTTTGTAGTAAATTCAACAATATGAGAAGCTCTGAATTTAATGCTTCTTTGTTCCAATCATGTTTACATTAAGTGAAGAGAGTTATTTATACTTTTTCTCCATGGTTTTCAGAGAATTGCTTTGTTCCTTCTTAAAAGTGTTAATTATGTGAACTGCCATTAAAGTATGGTAGTAAAATGAGCTCTGGGACAAACACTTACTTGGTGAAAAGTCTTGAGTCTCAGGTAGCTTTGTGCCCAGGTTCTGGCCTTTGTTTGTTTCTCTACTAGATTCCCTTGCTATCTCTCTTCCTGGTTCCCTTACTTACTTTCACCCATTCACTCATTCATTCCTCCTTTCAGGCTTATACTAAATCCTTTCATGAAGAACACAACTGAGCTGGTTAGAGTTTAAATCTGGGATTAACTAAGAAATTTCTATCTGTGTAATACATTCACAGTCTAGAGAGAGTGAGGGGCAAGCAAGTAGATTGGGGATCTTGTTCCTACAAAAGGAATCAGAAATGAATAGTAATCCAGAACTGGTGTGATATTTAGAAAAGAATGGAGTGTTTACTCTTGTTAACTATAATTCATGGAAATCATCATCACAATCATCATTTATTATTTGTATCTCTTTATTATTCTTTCATTTAACTCAGTCTTTCCATTAAAAACTTAGTAAAAAAAAATGATCCCTGAGTTTTATGTTCTTGATGCTTAGCAAGAAACTCAAGGGCCTGGTTGTGGCTCTGATTAAGTATCCCAAGGACCACAGTAAATACTTATGAATTGTATGGAGTTGAAAATTCTAAGTCAAATATAAGAAGTTATAGAACTGAGGACACAGTCGTTATACCAGTACTTGAGAGGTGGAGCCAAGAGCATCCTGAGCTCAAAACCAACTAGGGTTATAAGGTGAATTCCAGCCTAGTCTGACTACATAGTGAGATGTATTCTGAAAATAATAATAATGATAATAATAATAACTAAGTATAGGTAGTTTCTCCTCTAGAAGAGGTGACTAAATGTGATGAATTGTGGTCTTTAGCTGGCAGTTACAGATGTAAGCTGAGGAATGTTGCTCGTCTCTCCTGTGCAGGGAGTTTGCCCGTTGGAAGGTGAGGAACACAGCCATAGAAAGGAGAGACCTGGTCCGTCACCCAGTGCCCCTCATGCCGGAGTTTCAAAGGAGCATCCGTCTGCTTGGCAGGAGACCCACCACTCAGCAGTTCATTGATACCATCATCAAAAAGTACGGCACCCACCTGCTCATCTCTGCTACATTGGGAGGTAGGTCAGCAGCTACTGAGCCATGATTCCAACATTTTTGTTTCCAGGATGACAGGAGTATGGGATGCTCTGAGAGCCAAGACATATTAGTCTCAGTTCCATTATATCTCTCTCAAAAGCATGCATTTCCATAGATGCCAACTGTCTTGGCTGCTGAGATCATGTCAGAAGAGATGATGCACATCTACATAAAGTCTAATTTTGGAATATTAACTCAGAAATATGAACTATTGGAATGAAATATATTTTGAAATTTTTTTTAAAATGTTTCACGTTAACATTGCCGTCATTCTTCTGGAATGGGATCTAATTTTGGGAAAATAAATGTCATGTGAATTTAGGGAAATTTTTTTTGTTTCAGTCAACATTAAGGGGGGATATTTGAGGTTAGCTTTATGTAAGTGGACTATCATGTGCATATTATATGGGCTTGGAAGAGGTTAACAGGAAAGTAGGCCAATTGCTTTGCTCTACTCAGCCTTACCCATATTCCCTTCTAGGGCAATCCATCTGTGAGAGAATGAGTAAAGGGAGTAGATTGAAGCCAAGGAAAAAGACCACAGGAACAATGGGAACTGGTGTAAACTGGGGCACTTAAGTTATGGTGTCCTGCCTGAATGCATCATTTGACATCCCTTAAGCACTAAGGGATTTTTTTTTCCTATTTATTTCTTCAGTAACTAAATTCCCTGTTCTTTCTGAAAATCTTTAGTGTTTCAGCACCTGTATAGAACTGATGAGATGATGCACGTGGTTATGGACCAAGCTAGGGAAAAATAAATCAACCTGTTGGACAGATTGAAGTGTTATTACAACATGCGTCGTCTCCTTTGGAACAATTCACACTTACCTCAAGGAAGCAGGAGCATTTTAATTCACTACAGAGTCATGATAAAGGGAGATGGCAGTAATTTTCAGACTGAATATACACTATGTGTGAACATGGCTATGTTCTAGTGTGTGAGCATGTGTGCAAATACACATACATGCAAGTTCATATGAATGCCATAAGCTCAAGTTGCTTTCTGTATTACTCATTGGAAGACCTCTCTTGTTGAACTTGAAGCTTACTGACTTGGAGTGGTTGGCTAGTAAACTCACAGGAACTCTTCTGTCTCAAGCTCCCCAGCACTCCTCAGGTTATAGGCATATGCTGTTATGGCCACCTGTTTACATAGGTTCTGGGCATCCAAACACGCGTCCTCATGCTGCAGAGCAAGAAGTTTACTTACTGGACCATGCCCCCCAGATCCTTTATATACATTTTGATAATCAGAAAATCAGTAATTTGATGACTTGGGGTAGGGATGCTGGCTGAATAAATTCATTCACAGCTAGAATCACTTTAGTCACTAATTAATGAGGATTGCTGCTGTGTGGTCATTTTATATTGGCTGTATTTTTCCAAACTGCAAGTTAAAATCCAATACTTACTTTTACTTTATAAATAATAAAGTCAGACCCCAGAGGGGATACAGCTAATAAGTGACACAGCTAAGTTCAAAATTCAAGATTTCCTGATCATGAAACCTTCATTATTTATAAAATTGCATATCAGTTGTATGTTTAACCACTTGGCGACTCATAAAAGTATCTCTTCTCCCCAGCAACCAACTGATCGGCATTTATCTTTACCTTTTATTAAGCTGATAGTAAATTAAGAAGGACTTTCAATGTGGCATTATTAGTAAAAATCATACTCATTTGTAAAAAGAAAATGAGGTGATTTCTACAGAACATGGCATCCACTTATATCCTTTCCTTTAAATGACTCTCAGCTCCTTTTTCACAGGAAAAATATAGGTGATGCACAACTCTTCCATTAAAAGCCCGGCTTTGGTCTCAGTCCCTGGAAATTCCAAGTAACCAAAGACTTTTCTTTCTCCATGAAATATATTTTTAATTTCTTCGAGACAAGGTGGTAAATTATTCACAGAGCCTTGTTCCTCTCCTGTTTTTACAACACAATACTTTAAAATATGCAAAGCACTAAATTGAAATCCAATGTTGGACTGCAGTCTCTGAATGTTCACTCAGGCTTCACTAAGGAAGGGCAGGACAGCTAAGAGGACGAGAGTTACCATGGATCAAATACTGTATGTTCAAAACTGCGCGATGTCTGTCACGTATCGTCACTTGAAAATATATTTCTTTTTTTTTCTTTTTTTTTATTAGGTATTTTCCTCGTTTACATTTTCAATGCTATCCCAAAAGTCCCCCATACCCACCCCCCCAATCCCCTACCCACCCATTCCCCCTTTTTGGCCCTGGGGTTCCCCTGTACTGGGGCATATAAAGTTTGCAAGTCCAATATGAACTAACCAGTACCCCGGAGCTCTTGTCTCTAGCCGCATTTGTATCAAAAGATGGCCTAGTCGGCCATCACTGCAAAGAGAGGCCCATTGGACTTGAAAAAATATTTCTTAAAGGCTTCCTACTGCACCAGGAGGGAAGGGATTCTAAGGAAAAGAATAGGATCTAGAATGAGCCTAGTTGCTTTCTAGTTCTGTTGGACACTTTTCGTCATCTTAGAAGTTACTTTTTCAAGTTACTTCGTTCTTTGTGCCTTGGTCTCCTCTTTTATACCTTGTCATAATAATAGCTTTCTTTAAATATGTATAGCAAACACTGGCATGTGGCTAAAGGGAAGAAAACAAAACACTGTCACTCACAAATCTTGCTATTGTTGTCGCTATCATCGCTGTTATTATTTAATGGAGCTAAAGAACTCAGGGAATCCATGATTAAAGCCATATCCTGTCACTCAGTAGAAGAGTGGGAGGTATTCAGAAACTCAGGTTCCTGCCAGGATATCAGTTTCCCAATCTCTATAGGAAGAAGTGTAGAAAACATTATTTATTATAGGTTTTTTTTTTCTTCCTGGGAACACTGTATTCACAGAGAAGAAATGCTTTGATAAACCTTTTGAGGTGTCAAGTAAGTTCCTAAGGGCATAATTATATAACAAAAGATGAGCCTTGAACTGTGGAATACAGGACAAGAAGTGCATTTGCTCAGCTCTTTAGGGAAATGAAAGACTAGGGACAGGATGTGGGAAGCACACAATCAAGCTCGGGAAGATCCAGCAACTTAAGAGTTTCTTTAAAGTTTTATGAAAACTGTTAAATTCACAAACCCTCTTGATAAGAATGATCTGGTGGAAATGAGTTTAGGGAGAAATTCCGTGTCTGGAATTACATGTAGTAATTTTCCGTAGTACCTTTGAAAGTGTGTTTGGGGGTTAAAGAAAACATTTTGTAGACTAGATATCTGTGAGATATGCCTGATTAAGCTGGCAGTCATGCTTGGAGTATGTGCCTACCTGTTTAAGAGGCATGCATGTGTTCCTCCCAAACTTAGCTATGAGTGATTGTATGGATATGTGCACAGTCTCACATATGTACATATTTTCAGATAGGCTTATATGAGAGCTTTTGCATGTACAGAAATGTGTGCACTACATTTATACCTTATCATAAGTGTGAGTGTTCATTCTCTTTCCTTGTTCACTTACCTGTTCTTGTGAGGGAACTTGGTATGCCCCACATTGCATATCAGAAAACAGTGTTTTGGCTGAGATGATGGCTGATAATAACATCATGTTTCCAGAGAAAGGATATTAAAGCACCCCAAGTTTCGGTTCCTCAGGACCTTCCACAGAGCTGTATTTTCCATTGACTCAAAAAGTACAATCACCAGCTCCCAGCTCTCTCCATCTTCTGTGAGCTGGAGTTAGATTCTTGCTTTGTTCCTCCAAGGAAAAGTGCTTCGGGGAGTAAGACAAGATGCTGGAGAAACTCGAAGACTGAGGAAAGGCCTGTGTGGGGTGAAGAGGCAATTTGCAGAAATGCCCAAGTGGGAATGTAGCTCCAAACAGCACATTCTCTTAATATACACAAAATTAAGTCTTAATAATGCAGCAAGAAGTCCATTAACCCCTCTTGATCTAAGGCTTGCTTCTGCCAGCTCTCAGTCCAGAGGGAACCGGCTTGTTTCACCTTCTGTTCCATAGGCCTCTATGAGAGCCGAAGCTGACATGTGGAATATTTATTTCCACTGCCTCATTGCCTTAACTCCTAGCATTCACTTATGATAGACTTCTCTACCCATCTATTGATGCATTCATTTATCCAATCATCTGTCCACACATTCATCCTCTGCCCATCCATTTACCTGTCAAATGATAAGTGAACATCTGCTCTTTTTTGGACCCTAGGAGAAGCATTGAGAACATTAGAAAGATGAATTGGGTGATTCACATTTACTCACTCCACCACCCACCCTCCCTGACTCTCAAAGTGCACTTGGATGCAAAGTCATCTCTAAGCTAGAACTTTTCAGGCTCAAAGAGAGTAGTAGCATTTCCTGTTGTCCAAAGGGAATGGGGGATTTATGAGAAAATGCAAACTTATATCCTGTTCAGAATTCAGTCAAGGTACATGGCACCTCATGATGTACTTGGAATACCTTTTTGTGGGATATTTCAATCTAGTTGCTCAGGAAGATGGGTGAATAAATAAGTACGGTAGAGTTGGCATGCTTCTACATTCATTTCTGTGTATACAACCATATCGTTATTTACTAAGTACACAATTCATGCTTACATGTGCTAAGTAGGAGTAACTTTACCAGTGCCCTGACCTCACAGTATTTCTGCTCTAGCGCAAGCGACAGGATGTTAGCTTAGGAATCCCTGAAGAACAAAGGACAGGATAAGTAGTGTGTTGCAGAATTGAAATGGAATTGTGGGAATACTTAGAAAGCATTATCACCCAAATAAGGTGAGGAATGAGAGGCAGAAAGACAGATTCCAAGGCATGATCTTATCAGATGAAGAGGAATGAATAAATGTTATCCAGGGCAGAAAAGCAGAGTGAGGAAAAGGGGGTTCAAGCAGAGCAGTAAAGAGAGACAAAGAGGGCTGCGTTAGGCAGAGGAACATTGTTGACAGGCATGGGAGTGGGGTTTATTTTGTAAAGCAGTGATATTTAATATAGAAGTAAAGTGGAGCATGTATTACTTGATGAATGTATGCAAAACTAGACAGACCAGGTTCTCAGGACTTGGGGTCTTTGTTATCTTCAGAGGTTTTACAGCTGGGCAGTCGTGGCGCACACCTTTAATCCAGCACTCGGGAGGCAGTGGCAGGAGGATTTCTGAGTTCAAGGCCAGCCTGGTCTACAGAGTGATTTCCAGGAAAGCCAAGGCTAAACAAAGAAACCCTGTCTTGAAAAAACAAACAAACAAACAAAAAACCAACCAACCAGACAAAGAAAAAAACCCAGAGGTTTTACACACTGGTCTGCCTTTCAGTCTGCACGTCCCACTGCCCTAAGTGCTTCATCTGGAACCCGAAAATGATCTTAAGCTGCTTTTTCCTACAGCCCTCTCTGGATAGTAGAAAGACTATGTAATCCCAAGCGTAAGCACTGTAACCTATTTTAAAATCTCTCTATGTATTAACTAGTTTATATGTGGCTAGTCAGGTTCCCAGGCCTGAGACGTTAACCACTACTAACCAACTAATTCACCCAACATCTCATATTTTATCTCTCTCTGTCCCCCTTCCTGTTCCTCTCTTCTTTCTTTTTATGCTTTCTTTCTTTTCTGCAGTTAAAAACCAAACAAACACCCCAACACTCACCGACACACACCGACACACACCGACACACACACACACACACACACACACACACACACAGAGAGAGAGAGAGAGAGAAAACCTCCTTTAGGGAAATAATGGCTGGGTTTAAGACTCAGGGCTTTGGATATGCTGAGCACATACTTCACTAACTGAGCTATACCCCAGTCCTACCCTAACTAACTTTCCAAGGGTTACTATGAACCAGATACATTTCTAAAGACTACATTTTAAAAAGGAAACAGAAAAGTGATGGAAATCAATTTAATCATACATTTGACTTAATGAAGCATATTTAAAATAGCATCATATCAACAAAGTGGTAAGAAGCCTACTGCTAATGAGAAGTGCTATTTTTTTGTTTGTTTGTTTGTTTTTCGAGACAGGATTTCTCTGTAGAGCCCTGGCTGTCCTGGAACTTACTCTGTAGACCAGGCTGGCCTCGAACTCAGAAATCCGCCTGCCTCTGCCTCCCGAGTGCTGGGATTAAAGGCGTGCTCCACCACGCCCAGCAATGCTAAATATTCTTGTGTAGTTCTATAGCATAGCTCAGTGTCCTATTCTTTTGTCATTGTGACAAATTAGCAAAACAGTATCTATTATATCCCAAATCTCATGACATTATTTAGCTGCCATGACTCCAAACATTTGCAATGGGTGGACAACACTTTGAGTATTAACTCGTTGTGGGCAGATAGAAACAAATTGATTCCCTGTCTTTTTAAATGGTTAAAGTATGATTTTTTTCCAATGTAAGCCCTGAAAATAAAGCATAAATGGAATAACCTGTTTGAAGATAAAAATATATGTATATAAAAAGTCTCAATATCCCCCCCCCCAAAAAAAAATACTCAAACAGGGATATGCCCAGCAAACAGTGGACCTGAGCTGAACGCTCAACCTGAGGGAATGGAAGGTAAATGATTCCTTCTCTTAGGTTGAGGGCATGGTTTTAGAGGCATCCCTATATGATTCTTAGGGATGTAGTCGGGAATGCCAGATACAGGGTTGGCAAGTGGAAATGGCATTAGCAATGTCCTAGAAAGCTGGGTAAGATTTCAAAAGTTAAACAGTTGGGGCTGGGGGCGGGGAGCACACTCCTCCTGAAAGTAAATTTCCTGTCCTTTCTTCATTCAACTTAAAAAGTCATCAGTATTCTAAAAGCTTTCCAGTTGGCCTACATATGAGGCTTTATGCCTTGGAATGAACTGTGAGATTGTGATCTCTAAATATTTTATTTTATTTATTATATATAATGGTAACAAGTATATTTTGTATATCTAAAATTATCAAATCCTTATAATTCATAGTAATACAATGTTTGCTCAATGCCATGTAGCATACAAGTATTTCCTGTGATGGAAGTAAATGCAACTTGTATCATTATTTCACACATGAAGTATCTAAACTGATGTAAACTAGTTCCAGCCAAGACAGGCTCAGTCTAAGGTCTTAGTCTATATGAAAACCAATAACCAACTAACTTACTTTTTCATAATTTTTTATTTATTTTAAAAACTCTGTAATTTTTGTATGGGAAAGAAATATGATTATATGTACTCTGATCTGTCCTTTCCATCTGTCCTGTGTTCCCCCAATTTCTCTTCCACCTTTATCTCTTTGTTTAGTTTGCATGTTTTTCTAATTTGTCTCTTTGGCTGGTTGTTTTGTCTCTTTGGTTTGTTATTTTGTCTTCTAACTTCCCACCCACCACATCTCTCATCTTACTTCTCTCATCTTCCAGCTTTCCTTTGTGGTGGCTGGGGTTGAAGTTGTAGCTTAATTTGTGCATTCTTAGAACATGCTCTAGCATTGAGCTGCAGGCAGAGTCAAATGCTAATTGATTGTTGAGTGTTAAATTGAAATAAAGGGAGTTGTTGCATCCTAACTTTTCCATTCTTTCTTATAATCCCAAAGGGAATTTTTGATGTAGTTTTGTTGCTGGGTTTTGTTGTTCTTTTTTATTTTTCCCACATTACTAATGATTAAAGTGGGTGACATATTTAAGAGGGACAATTAAGAAATGTGGTCATGTTGTCAGAAAAAAATGGAGGCAGGTATGTGGTAGCCATGTCTACATGCTGACATTATCTAGAATTTTTCACAGTCTGACATTGAACTAGATTATTATGTACATCCAATACCATCATAGCTTAGTCATCTTAGGAGTAGTATTAGGAATCTACATATGGATTTCTAGGAAAATTCATGGAAGAAAGTATATAAATTCATATAATTGTATTTACATCTGTAAGATATAATTCATCCATATCTGTTTTGAAAGGTAATATTTTTTATTTTTATTAGATATTTTCTTTATTCACATATCAAATTTTATCCCCTTTCCTCATTTCCTCTCCGAAAACCCCCTATCCCATTCCCTCTCCCCCTGTTCACTAACCCAACCACTCCTGCTTCCCTGTCCTGGCATTCCCCTACACTGGGTCATCAAGCCTTCACAAAACCAAGGGTCTCTCCTCTCATTGATGTCCCACAAGGCCATCCACTGCTACAAATGTGGCTGAAGCCTTGAGGCCCTCCATGTGTACTCTTTGGTTGGTGGTTTAGTTCCTGGGAGCTATGGGTATACTGGTTGGTTTAGATTATTGTTCATCCTATGGAGCTGCAAACCCCTTTAACTCCTTGGGTCCTTTCTCTAGTTCCTCCATTGGGGACCCTGTGCTCTGTCCAATGGATGACTGTGAGCATCCACCTCTGTATTTCTCAGGCACTGGCAGAGCCTCTCAAGAGACAGCTATATTAGGCTCCTGTCAGCAAACACTTGTTGGCATCCATAATAGTGTTTGGGTTTGGTAACTGTATATGAGATGGATCCCCAGGTGGGACAGTCACTGGATAGCCTTTCCTTCAGTTTCTGCTCCAAACTTTCTCTCTGTATCTCTTCCCATTGGAATTTTGATCCCCCCCATCTAAGAAGGACTGAAGTATCCACACTGTGGCCTTCTTCTCGAGCTTCATGTGGTCTGTGAATTGTATCTTGGGTATTCCGAACTTCTGGGCTAATAGTCACTTATCAGTGAATGCATACCATGTGTGTTCTTTTGTGATTGGGTTAACTCACTCCAGATGATATTTTCTAGTTCCATCCATTTATCTAAGAACCTCATGAATTCCTTGCTTTTAATAGCTGTTTAGTACTCCATTTCGTAAATGTACCATATTTTCTGTATTCATTCCTCTGTTGATGGACATCTGGGTTCTCTCCAGCTTCTGCTTATTATAAATAAGGTGAAGAAATATAGTTTTTAGCTTGGCTAATGTGTACCAAAGCTGTTTGCAAAAGCTTTTCCCTTCCCCCTGCTGCTTGAGAAATACTTCCTTTCCCTGCCAATATAAACAAGTTCAATAGTTCAATACCACCTGGCCCCTTCCCCATCTGAGAGGACTGACTAAGAGGTCATGATGACCATAGCTGCTGGAGCAAGATTAGCTGTTCTCAAAACTAGCTATAACACAGATAATAGTCCTTTGAATCCCTGCCTCAGTTTGAATTCCGAGATAAACCGCATACTGCCCTAACCTTGTGGACAAGGTTTTCTGGTACATCAACAACTGATCACTAAAATTAAAAATATACTATTGCTTTGCTAGCGAATAATGATATCACTGTGAAGCCCCCCCCCCTTTTTTTCAAAAGAGTATAAAGAAGCTGTACTTTTGACAATCGGGGTTGACTCTCCCTGCAAGGCTGAGCAACCCTATGCACGTTGGAATAAAAACCTCTTGTCATTGCAGTAATTTGTAGTCAAGCTGTGTTTCTCGAGGTCTCGTTCTCAAGACTTGGGCCCCGGGAGACCCAACAAAGGCTTCTATAAACATAGTGGAGCATGTGTTCTTGTTACATGGTGAAGCAGTTTGGCGGTTCCTCAGAAAATTGGACATAGTACTACCTGAGGGCTCAGCTATACCATATCTTAATCCTACTGCCCATTCATCAATCACCTAAAGTATTCTCTCTCTCTCTCTCTCTCTCTCTCTCTCTCTCTCTCTCTCTCTCTCTCTCTCTCTTTCTCTCTTTCTCTCTCTTTCTTCATAATCCACCTAAGTATTTAGTTGTGTACTTACCCCCTTTCCTATATCTGTCTATCATTAATCTATATATCGATTACCTGTCATTTATCTGTCTAAAAATGAGTACTGTGAGAAGTGAAGGGTGGATGTGAATTCAGAAGTGACAAGAAAACAGTAGAGAAAGGGAAAAGGAAGAATTAAATTGTGTTGAAGAAACAGAAGAAGAACAAGGAAAAAATATCTATGCCAAATCCCTTATAAACTTCTTAGAAGTAGATGACTTCATTAGGTAAGACAATGCCCTTGAGATATATGTACAGGTTTATTTGGAAATGGCCTTTGATTGCTGAGCATTATTTATGGCGATTGCTTTAATGGGATCTATAACAACTTCTGGATTCAATTTTCTCCACTGTGCCCTTGATGTTATAGGTACAGGGATATTCGGACCAGTTGGTTGGAGCATAAGTCTGTTTTCAGCATCCCAGATCTTGATCCCCTCCTCCCACACTGAAATAGGAGTAACTTTTCTCATCTTCTGTCCTTTCCCATGCAGGAGAGGAGGCTTTGACCATGTACATGGACAAAAGTCGCCTGGACCGGAAGTCAGGGAATGCTACCCAAAGTGTTGAAGCTTTGCACCAGCTTGCATCATCCTACTTTGTCGACCGTGATGGCACCATGAGAAGACTCCATGAGATCCAGATTTCAACTGGAGCAATCAAGGTAGAGCGTGAGGGTGCACTTAGATTCTCAAGTCAGCAGAACCATGATAGAGACAATCTGAACACAGATAACCAACATACTTAGCTTCATACCGGTGTATGCCATTTTCCCACTATCTAGCACTCAGATCGATATTACCAAATAATCTCTTACAAAAGGAGTATCTTCATTAGAGTGGCCTTACCTACTGAGTTATTTATATATTATCTTATGCCCATTGCAGAATTAACTACAGTGCTATCAATCTATGTTAAATAGATGCTTTTATGGACAACTATCTGCTTACAAATGAACACTCAGACATGCTGCTCACTGAGTGTCTTAGTCAGAGTTTCTATTCCTGCACAAACATAATGACCAAGAAGCAAGCTGGGGAGGAAAGGGTTTATTCAGCTTACAATTCTACACTGCTGTTTATCACCAAGAAAGTCAGAACTGGAACTCAAACAGGTCAGGAAGCAGGAGATGCTGCAGAGGCCATGGAGGGATGTTCTTTACTGGATTGCTTCCCCGGCTTGCTCAGCTTCCTCTCTTATAGAACCAAGACTACCAGCCCAGAGATGGTCCCACCCATGAGGAGCCTTTCCCCCTTGATCAGTAATTGAGAAAATGCCTTACAATTGTATCTCATGGAGGCATTTCCTCAACTGAAGCTCCTTTCTCTGTGATAACTCCAGCTATGTCAAGTTGACACAAAAGAAGCCAGTACACTGAGCCATGCTCATGTGCATCAACATTGCTCACAGAAACATCAGAGATGCTGGAAATATCTCTATCTTTACTGGCCAGGAAGTAGGTTTAGTCATATGTGATTATTGAACACTTGACTATGTCTACAAAGAAAGTACCTTTGTAAGTTGATTCAATTTTAACTAATTCAAAGTCAAGGAGACATGTTGGCTATATTAGCTCTGGACTCTCAAGTCAGTGGCTTGCAGTACAGGAAATTTAAGATTCCATTTCCAGTACAGTGAGTTTCAAGATGACCTCTGCAAAGAAAGTCCTTGAAATAAAGAATTAATTCGTCAGAGGATATTTTTCCCTGTCCTAAATTTTCTTAAACTAGATTATGCCTACATTTTCCATCTCAGTCTTTAACGTCTGTATAAAATGTAGATCTTGTTTCATATTAAAAATCTCTAAGACATCACTAGGGAAACGAGACAGAGGGGAAGGTCAAGTTAGACTCAGGCAGCTTGAATCAGAAATTGATCATTAGTAAAGAAACTTGTAAGCACAAGAGAACCTAAATGAGGAGGAAAAGTACTAAGGAGAGAAATTAATCAGTTTGGCAAAGGACCAGCTTATCCAAGAAGAATCACCTATATTGGGGGAATTATGTTATTAAGGAGTTTGGCACCAGAGACAGATCTTTATGAAGCCATCTGAGTTGGGAATCTGCAAAGGCTTGGTTTTCACTATTACCAAATAGTTCTCTACCCCCAGATGGGGTACAGAATTGAGATATTGAAGCCCTGTCAGGAGAAAATCCTCTTCTGTGCATCCTGAAATGTGCAGCCTGCCCCTTTAGGAGGGATTTCTCAAACAAATTGCACAGAGGTCTCTCAATGTTTCATTTTTTACACTATCACTGGCTTCTTTGCACATCTTGGCTCTGGGAGGGTTTTTTTTTTCCCCCTTGGCTTGAAGCTATCTCAGGACTCACAACACTAAAACTTGCCTCACTTCTAGATTTGGAGAAAGCCAGCCTATGACTCAGATATGGTAACTATAGTAAAATAAGTTAGTAGTCTTAATTCTTACTCAATAAGGAGTATGCTATTATTCAGCATAGAAGGAAGGACTTATTTAAAAGGAAGGAAGGAAGGAAGGAAGGAAGGAAGGAAGGAAGGAAGGAAGGAAGGAAGAAGTATCGGTCAGCCAGTAAAGGTGATTACTGCATAAACATATTTATCTGAGTTCCATTCCCTCCTATGCAAGTAAAGTTTGAAGGAGACAACAAACTGAACAACATTGCCCCCGTTTACTATACACATCCAGTGAGATGCAGTCTCCCAATTATATAATGTGAACATGTGTAGAGATACATATGCATGTGGATGATGATGATGATGATGATGATATTGATAACAATAAACTGAAAGCTGTAGTCACTTTGTCCCTTTATGCAAGAGCATTGGCAACTTTACAGAGAAGAGAAGCTAGAGAATGAGGAAAGACCATACCAGCCTACATGAAAGAGATGCTATGTGTTGACTTTCCCACAACTTCAGTGGAGGCTGTACTTTTACAGTTGAACACCCATGTCAGCTTGAAAGAATGGCGAGAAGGGGAAAGGGCCTTTATATAAGAAACCATTTTAATGCCATGGTTATTTTCATTCCATGCGTAGGTTCCCTTTTGTCGCCACTTTGAATCTTGGTAGACAATGTCACAGATACATGATAGAATCCAGATTTTTTTTTTAATCCTGCAGTGGCCCTGATTGTAGTTATTGCTGAGCCTTCTTTTGACAAATGGGGATGATTGAATTCTTTTTGCCTGGTAAAAGCACCCATATACTCCTTGCCATTTATAGAGGCATTTTGTAATCAGCTGGCCATTTCTGAAGACTCCCTGTGCCAGGCACTTAAAGTCTTCACATGTGTCCCACAGCCTCCCTGGAAGTCATTCATAGCTTAGAGGAGTTAAGTGACTTCCTTATGTCATACAGCAACATAATTATAGTGGCTTTTTTCCCCTGATTCTGAAGCCTAGGCTTTAGAATTGCATAGTTGTGCTTCAGTGTATTCCTTCATATGAAGCATTCTGTGACACTGTGAAGTGAGAAGTGGTGGTGGAGAGTGAACACTGGATTCAGTCTGTGTATTTGGTCGTCCTTGCTCTCCTGTCTGTTTCTCCTGAGCCACACACAGTTCCAGGCACAGGCCAGGCATTCTGGAACCATCTTAGATGTAGAATTACTTGTTAGGCTATGCTATAAACAAACCAGCCTTCCTAACTTACACCCCTCTCACTTAATGTCCACTCTAGGTCACTGAAACACGCACTGGGCCTCTGGGCTGTAACAGCTATGACAATCTGGACTCTGTGAGTTCTGTCCTTCTGCAAAGCACGGAGAGCAAACTGCACCTTCAAGGTAGGAAACTGATGCAAAATGGGTCAGGACTAGATGTTTGTAGGGGTTGATAATTGTACCAGACAGGACCAGTGAGAATGAGGCACAAGGAGAATAGGGAAGAGGGAAAAAACAGAAAAAAAAAAATAAAATAAAACTTAGAAATAATGAAATCAGGCAGGTGTGAATTGATCCATAAGAATTTTAACATGAACAGAGTATTAAAATATGGTTATTAATTAGTTCTCAGGAAAAAAACCATGAAAATATGAGCTCTATCTGATTACTTTGATAAAAATGTCTGAACTGTATTACTTATAGTTGCCTGATGCCCCAGACATACTATATATTAAAGTTTCATATCTTATCATCTTATTCATTTGATTTCTAGTGTGTTTTGGAAAGTGATGTCTAAATCTCAAACAAACAAATAATATTCTCTGTAATTTCTTCCTTATTTTGGCTCATCATCTGTGGTTTTTTTTTTAATAAAAAGATTAATGCACATTTTATAGAGTTAAGAACTAGAAATGCTCAGTGCTGGCTGGTATCTAGAAAGATACATTTGGACATGACCTTTAATAGCAGGACCATTATGGGGATTAGTTTTTTAATTTTTGTAAATGTTTCAGTTTGCTTTGTTAAATTTAAATGATTAAATTTACACTTTTTAATTTATATCCCAGAGAAGAAAGGGGATATATTATATAATATATAATATATATCCTGATGTCATAATAAACAATATATGTTTTCTGTAACTTTTTGAGATTATAGTACAATTGCATCACAACCCCTTTCCTTTCCTTTATATATTTTTAAACACTATAAAATGATCTCAATTTCTATATGTGAAATGTAAGTGCTTTATCTCACATCTGTAAAACATAATATTAGGCCACTAGAAAAATATTATTAGTAATGAATTTTCTAGAATAAGAGAAACTGATCTGGTATTAATTAAACACTGGAAGATTTCTTATTCAATGTGACTGGTCTTAGCTGAAATGTCAAAAGAGGTTACTTTGGGAGAGTGAAGTTATATACTATTTTAAGCTTCTAGTTGCCTTTTTGACATTCCTTCAATGATTACATATTAATTTTACAGTCAAAAAAAGAATGGTATGCTTCAACTTTGAGAAGACAAAAATCATGACCTTCCCAAAAAAGTATATGCTAAAGACGATTCTGAATATCAGTGGGAAGAACTTAGGGTAAGACTGGCAGGCACAGTGCTTAGGAGATCCTAATAAGCCTTCCCTGTTCTACTTCCTTGACAGTTCTCTGATTCATGAACTTGTTACAGACCATAATTGGAAAACAGTGTAAGCAGAGCTTAAGACTTTCACTCAGGTTCCTAAATGAATATCTCCTGGAGAAACTCAGTCCAATATAATGGTTTCATGCTTCAGCTCACACACACACACAAACTCACACACACACACACACACACACACACACACACACACACACCACTAACATCTCAGATACTTAGAAACAAATTATATTACTCCCTTTAGTAGAGAAAAAAAATAAATGGGATGACTGAAGTTAAAAAAAAGAGGGGGGGATTGCATGGCCCATGTGACTTGGATGAACTAGAAATTTCAGCATCTTAGTTCATGTGATACTTGAGCAAGTCTTTAAAACTATACTCAAGATTTCAGTCTAGGCAGTTGGATGCCAGTGTATGTTTTCTCAATTTTTATGCATGCTGAGGCCACATAGAATGATAATCTATAATTGTAATTAGCTTAGTAAAACTAGTCAAATGTTACTATCAACGAAAATTTTGAAGTTTTTACAACACCTGGAATCTAGTTTACTATGGATCCAGGAAAGCTTAAGCTTCAAGGATTTTTCGCCTTCTGTCCTCACATTTTCTTTTTTTTAATTATATATTAATTTTCACTTTGAATTTTAAATTTCTTCTCTCTCAAATACTTCTGTATAAGACCTTGCCTTCCAAAACCTGAGAAGTCCATGGGTGCCATTGCTAGAAGTATACTTGCCACAAAGGGAGTACTTGTTGACAATCCTGTCCTCTAATTTTTTTTCAGAGTTGAGCTGAAGAATTGAGTCCGTATTCTGGCTATTGGCCCTCTGAAGAGTGTATCACTTGTTGCCTGAGTCTCAAGCTGGACCAGGCATTGGTGAGCCACTCCCACAATTTCTCTGCCACCTTTATCCCACATCTTGTAGGCAAGACAAATTGTAGGTCCAACTTTTGTGGCTGAATTGGTATTCCTATCCCTCCACTGGAAGTCTTGCCTGGATGGGAGTGTTTTAATTCTTTACTAGTGGCCAATATTGACTTTTATAAAAATGAATCAACAAATATTTACCCAAGCCGTGGTTCAAATTTACAAGTAGACTACATGTATGAACACTGATTACTCAAGTCAATACCTCTATGTATGTACTATATTTATTTATATCTGCTATGTATGCATATATCTTTATATATGTTTTATGATTGAATATAAAATACTTAGGTAGTATGACCTATGGACCTATGTTACCTTGTAACACGCACACACATACACACACATTCATTTCAATAGTAAGTTGAGGAAAATGATAAAATGAAGATCAATAGAATCATAGCTTCTACTTCAAGAAAACATGCACTTTACAGAGAGAGCAAAACACCAGCAATAAATGTAGTAGATTTTAATAGAGAAGATTATGGGCACTGTTACATGATATCAGATTACAGATGTTTTGTAAGGATTATGCCTGTGAGAAATATACACAGCTTGAGACCTGAAGAATAAGTGGGAAGGCAGGGACATAGTTGCAGAGGCTGACAGAAGACTCTTTATAAAGAAACATTCCAGGAAATTAAAGTCTTATGAGATTAAAACAGAAGGCTCAGTGGTGAGAAAAACACAATACTATTTAAAAGTCTTTGCAAGTTCTGATCCACACTAATGAGCTGAATATAAATGTAAGAAAAGTAGGCATACTGGGAAAATTTAAAAAAATATTGCATGAAGAGAACTATATTTTTGAATGACATTCTTTTTCTGTGTAGGTCGAGCAAATGGGATGAGATTTGTGACAGTGGGGCCATTGGGCTTATAAAATGATAGACCAATTTGAGAGAGATTTTGGAAGCATTATGATACATGTTCAATGAAAAAAAGACATTGAAGTATTTCAATAATTGATTCAATGGGATGTGGGGATGCTACAGAGGAGATGAATAGACAAACATCTATGATTCAAGGTAATGTGTACTGTAATAGGAAGAATGAAGGGTTCAGAAAAAAGGGTAGTTTATATCTCCAGTACAGGTGAAGGAGTCATAGCAAAAGACATCAAAAGAGATCAAAGAAACCTTTTAACTACAAAACAGAATTACTCTGAATAGGTCATATGCAATGGTCTAAAAATACTCAGTATATATATAAAAAAAGACTGAATATTGAACACATTAAAATTAAAACTCTTTTCATAAAATATACTAGTAATAGAGTATAAATGTTAGCAACACAATGCATGACAGAGATCTGATATAAAATATATGAATAACTTCTATATGATATTAGAATAAGGAAGTAAGCCAGGTTAAAAAAAGAAAGAAAATGGATAAAATACAGGTGTAAGTAGTTCACAAATAAGAATCTATAGATGAGAAACATCTGAAAAGATGCTTAAATTATCAGAAAAAATGTAGATGAAAACTGCCTTCTAACACTATCTGAGCACAGAACTCCATGCCACAAATGTGAAAGCTTGACAGTACCAAGAAATGAGAACTGAAGTCACGGGTGTTCGCACACTTTGCCAGAGGGAGCATAAATTAGTTACAGCCATTTTGGAAAACTTTTGATGATATATACTAAGAATCGCATATGTGTTTTTGCTGTTACCCAAAAAATTTAACTCATAGAGATATGCCAAGAGAAGTGTATCCAAGTTCACAGAAAGCTATGACTGCTTATAGCAAATTCAATCAAAATTGAAAAAAAAGAAACCATTAAAATGTATGTATATCATCAAGAAAATAAGTATAGTGATAGTACATGTCCCCTATACAATGATGAGAAAGAACATGTCACTGCTTCATGCAGCAATATAGGAAAGTCTCACAGGGAGAATAAGCCAGACACAACATGTAGGTATGTTATATAATTCTGTTTCTATACTGGTCCAAATTGTACAAACACGTAGTTTTAAACATCCAAACACAGGGGAAACTTTAGGGAAGGCAAATGGGACAACGACTAAAAGAGAACAAGTAAAGTCCCTGGGTCACTGGTAATGTTGTATTCCTTGGCCTAGCTAGTTGTACCTGGGTATGTTTGTTTTGAAAATCCACAGAGTTAAGCACACATTATTTAGATTTATGCATTCTTATATATACATTATGCATCTATTCAATATTTATTTAATAATGCACTCAATCTTGACACTTCTGCCAAGAGACATTGTAAATAAAGTGAAGGTACAAAAGAGAGCTCAGCCCAGCCAGAAGCAGATCATAGAACTGAGGGTACATGAGCTATTACGGACAGCATTTATCATGAATGCAGTGATTTCCCATGTGCCAGCAACTGACTGTACCAATACCGATTTTTCAAATTATCTTTGATACCTGGTATTTATTTCGAATTAGTATTTTCATTTATTTTATTAGATAGAGGTTTTAGTGCTCACAAGGTTTCCATGAAGACGGTAAAAATAATATCCTTATTTTGCAGGTAAAATAACTGAGTTTCACTGAGCTTGTTCAATAAAGATTCAAGTTGGAATTTTTACTTAGGCCTCCTGACCATAGCTCTTCTTCAAAATTATGTCATTCTATATACTTCTATCTGTCTCCTCAGTTCTTTGAACAAGCTGTTGTGGGTGGGGATGGGGCTACTTAAAAAGAAAAACAAAGAAAAAAAAGAAATATCATTAAAAATAAGGTTTGAAAAAGAAAAAAAAAAAGAAATTTACTTGGAAAGACCAAAGGTGAAGTGGAGACTTTAATGACTTTTCCTGCCCTGTGTTATGACAGACAATATTCAGTTAAACTGGGTAAAATCAAATTAGGATTAAAAAAACAGAGGGTTGTATCCAGAGATTTAAAAATGAGTAGAAAAGATGATGGAAAAATGCAACGCAATTAGTAGTCATAGCAGCAAAAACTAAACTACTAGCAATAACAATAATGTTTTAATGATAACTTCTTATTTTGTGATTCTCTCTTCAAGAAGGCCATCACATGTTTTGCCAGCATAGTCATGTAATTTAATGTAGTTACCATCTGGTGAAGTATAAAGATAAAAGCATGTTGCCTCAGTAGCTCAATAATGTTTAAAGGGATGCAGAGTCAATATTTTTCTGAAAGCTATGAATGGTATCCAATCTTATCTATTCGGGAATGCATGTGTTTATTTAGCAGTTTTAATTGATCATCCACTACATGTCAACTTCAATTTCATAAATTGGACAGAAAATGGTTAATGAATTTTCCATGTCATTTTGAAGTGGATGTTCAGGATGCATATATATATATATATATATATATATATATATATATATATATAACAGACACTATCACACAAGCTATGCATGTCTTTTCTTTGCACCCAGAGAAAACGTAGGAGCAGCTTCTGTTCATAGAAAAAGATCATAGAAAAGAATTCAATTTAAACCTTTTCTGGAGAAACCAAGAATTCATTGCAAATGTAGACAAAGTGACTTGTTCTACTTTGCAGTTTAATTAGATGCCTGTGGCGATTGGGAAGAAAAGACTGCTCAAGATGAAATCGTGTCCATGGACAGTGGTTCGGGGCTTGTTTATTAAATAACATGCAAGAAGATAGTGTCAATGATAGTTCCATTGAAGGCCGTGAGTAGTTAGAATATGTATGCATACATTTTAAACACCGTGCTGCAATAGTTAGAAAAGGGGAAGAAAAGGGGTGTGACATTACAAAAGGAGTCATGAATAATTTCCAAATCTAGAACAAACACTTGTAATATGATTTCCACATTTTGCACATAGGGAATCTATAAGAGGTTCATTTTTTGATGGGCTGTGAGCAAATTGAATCTAAAGTTGATATGTTTATTAAAAGAACATGGGCAGTGAGTATTTAGAATGTCAGAGACACAAGCGGAGGCATCAGTTAACCTAGAAAGACTATGAAATTGGACATGGTTACCTAGTGAGAAAGTATGACTATTTTTTTAAAAAGGAATACAAGCATTGAACCACACAAAATTTAACAGACAATTTGGTAAGATAATATTAGGATGCTGAAGAAGAAGAGACTGGAGAATGAGAAGCATCAGCAACAACAAAGGGGAAAAATTGTGCACTGGGTGTGGCCACACAGTGGGAAAATGTCTTGCTCTGTAAGCACAAGGACATGAGTTTGGTCCCAAGAATCTAAATAAAAGGAAAAAATGATGGATGTTACATTCTTGCAATTTCAGTCCTAGGGAGGTGAACACAAGTAGAAATCTGAGGCTCTCTTGGCGAGTTGAACTAGTTTACTAGACACATTGTAGGCAATTGAGAGAACCTACCTGGAGAAAAACAAAACAAAACAAAACAAACCTCTGTGGCCACTTCCATACCATGTATGTACATATCATATGCAGTTATGAAGACAAACATTCACACATGTGTAAGTGCATGCACTCATGAGAGAGGGAAAGGGAGGAGGGAGGAGGGAGGAAGAACTATCTAGTATCTTGTCAGAAAGACATGAATAAGAGAGTTTAGTGTTACAGAATTCAGTAAAAATTGTTTTTTTTTTTACAGATGGCTCAGTGAGTAACTGCACAATGTTGAGAACCTGAGCTCTGGAAATACACAGACAAAAAATTACCCAGAACACAAACAATCAATTCCAAGTTGAATAAGAAGATCTGTCCCCAAAATAAGATGTTGATGGCATGTGAGAACAGATTCTAATTTCATACTCTGGCATCCATATGTGCCCCATGGTCAAACATGCCTGTATAAACACACACATACATGCACGCATGTACGCACATACATGCACAGAGTAAGTACATGTTTTTTAAAACCCAGACATCGTTTAAATGCAAAAACTGATGCTGGTATATACATGAGGAGTACTGAAAGGGAAATATTGGGTGGAGCAACAAGGAAGTGTTCTTGAAAAGAAATGTTTCTCAGAGTGTACAGTGTAAGGTTCTGATTATGATGAACTCTCAAGCAAATTACACAGTATTTAGCAATGCAGTAGCCTCGGGACTGGAGGATCTTAATATTTTTTTCCTTCTTGAATGCAGAATCAACAAAACCTTTATTTGGCTATGGGAATTATTCTGTGGACAGGGAAAGACTGATGTTCTAGGCATGAGGAAGTGATTGCAGGATCAAAGTTGAGCATTCAAGAATAACTGGCATTTTGAGTGTAACTGGAATCATCTGACACAGATAGATAATTCTGCCCACTCTGAATTGAGGAAAAGGAGTAAATGGGTTCCTGTGTGCGATAATTTATAGACATGAGAATAGGCAATGTTTTGTTGGACTTTTTGATTACTCTTTTTGGGATTTAAATTTCATGATTGCAGATTCCCTTTTTCTGCAATTGAATTGTTGCTTATACCTGATGGTGCGTCAGTTTAATTGGCAAGGTATTCTTTGCTTAGTTTACATAAAACGATGGGATGTTTTATGATGAATGGTATCTCAGACACAATGA
Organism: Mus caroli; assembly: GCF_978045245.1. Taxonomy (NCBI): domain Eukaryota; kingdom Metazoa; phylum Chordata; class Mammalia; order Rodentia; family Muridae; genus Mus; species Mus caroli. The sequence goes on from NW_028227261.1 coordinate 86,904,876, forward strand.
AATATTCTATTTTAAATCCAGTATGAAAGAAGTGAAGTTATTAGCTTCTCCCATTTCTAATAGAGCAAGATGCATGGGAGGAGGTGAAGGTCACAGTGTGTGAAGTGGGACCATTATGATGATTGCCAGGCAACTTTCTGGCTTCTGATCCCACTTGATGATCCATCTTGTTACAGCAGCCAGGGTGGTCTTCTCAAAGCTACATCAAATGCTGCTGCTTCCTCCTATCAAGCTCTTCAGTGCTTCTCTTAAAAATTTCCCATAAAGAATCTGTTAGTACTATACCTCCCCTTTAAAGCTTACACTGCTGCTCTGTAAAGACAGTATCTCTTTTCTATCCTAGGACAATCTGTGGAGTCTTTATTAACAGTGCTCAGAAAACATGCTCTGGATGAATTAAGAAATAAAAGAATGATTGAAAGAACAGGACAATTAATCCATAGTTGTTCTTTTTTCTACCACATTATAATGAATCCTTTACAGTCCAGTGACTGCTGATGACCTGTGAGATACCAGCACAGAACTATTTTGCATAGATAGCATGCTTTGTTGGTATATGCATAGAGGAGGGGGTAGGTTCTTACCATTCAGTTCTAGTAGACAACTTTAAACAAGAACAATGTCCTAGCTAACCATTTGTACAGATGTGTCTTACACCTGGCATTGGGATTTTCGTTTTAAATTTTGATTTGGAAGCAGCATTATCTATGCTTCTACGGTACATCTGTTCATATTTTTGTTTGGATTTTACTCATGCTTTTTGATGAATGTACACAATAGTAAGTTTTATGTAACCTTTTCATAATCTTTTTAGTTTTGTTTTATTACCCCCTACTTCACCCAACTCAAACCTTTTCATGCCTAGGATTTCTTACCTACTTTGACATCACAGTGATTTTTCTAATAAACAGTGTTCTTAAAGAGAACTTGCCTTTCCTCCTGCACTACTATAAAGTTGAATTCTGCTACCTCTTCAGAGAAAGCCATTTACCTCTTTGTTTCTCTTATTTCCAGAAGTGGGACTTTGTCTATTTCTCTTATACAAAGGCTTGTTTCAAGAAGAGACCTGGATTGAGAAAAAAAAATAACTTCATTATCTGTCATACCCTTGACATAGTGACTTGCATCAGACATGACCCTGTAGCATTTAAACCTCTATTCTTTATGTAATTCCTGTGATTGCCTGCTAGTGTGACCCAGGCCTTTGTTTTATTTACCTTGCATTCTCCATGGTTAATATGCTTGGATAATACTAAGTACTCACTAGAAATATGGTGAATAAATATCTATATGTTAATCTAAATTTCCTCAGCACATATTTATATTGCAAGAAATATTGAAAATACTGTTGTTATAATATTTTCAAAATCATCTTGATAGTAATAGATAGAAAGTTTTAAGAAAAATATTTTAAAATCCAACTTTAGTTTGTTGGTGCTTTTCTTGTATAGATGTTGTTTTAGACCAGTTATCTGCTGTGCAAACCACTCGCTAAGTATTCTTCTTACTTTAGAAATGAGGAAATCAAAAACAAAAAAATGTAATAAATAAAAATATTAATCTAATTCCTTTTAAGTTAGCCTTAGGCCAATTTTTAAGAAAAGGGCAGTGAACTGCCATATTGTTTGCCAGCATATCACAAGAATGGCCTTTATCTGAGCTGCTAATGCTGAGCATCTAAAATCTCTTAAGTTGGGTCTTCACTCTGTATAGTTCTCAACTGTACTGTTTTCCAAACTTCTGGTAGGGTAGCCTATTAAGCTTGCCTACATCATTCAGTTGATGTCCTTTTCTAAAGTCTCAAAATCTTCCACATTCCTTCAAAGAATGGCATGGTCAGGAGTGTCTCAACAATAGCCCTAGTCCTTGATTCCAACTTCTGTCTCAGTTATTTTTCTACTGCTTCAAATATAAGACACTATGACTAAAACAGCTTATGATAGAAAGTTTTGACTTTCTATTTCTATTCTAAATGGACTTCCATTTTCTGATGGTTAGAATCCATGATACCATTGTGGCTGAAACAGCTGAGCACTCAAGTCTTGATCCAAAATTAGGAGGCAAAAAGAAAACACTGGAAATGTTTTTGGAATGACTTTTTTGGAACCACAAACCCTACTCCCAGTGAAAATCCTCCTCCAATAAGTCTATTGATTCCTCTTTACAGTTCCACCAATTGGGGACCAATTATTTAAACATGTGAACGTATGGGTGGCATTTTTCATTAAAGTACCACAGGTTCCTAGTCTTTGGGACTCTGTATTGACTTTATTCTTCTTGTGGTAGACTCTATATTCAGAGCACTCTAGTAGGGCTTCAAGGGAAATGTCTTTACCCAAAAGCTAGCATGGAGGAGGAGGAGGAGGAGGAGGAGGAGGAGGAGGAGGAGGAGGAGGAGGCTATGATAAAATATTAGTAACTTTTTTTTTCCCCATAAAGCTTCATTTCTCCCAAACCCAATTTCTCTGTGCTGCTGTGAGCTCAGGAAAGTAGAGTAAGTTCTTGGTCTCTTTATCTGCTCACAAGAATTCTTGGTCACAATTGCTCTTGTCTGGTCCTCACTAGCCTTAGAGGCACTAGTCAGTATCCCATATTCTGCCTTCTGAGGTGGCATGTTCAATAGCAGAGCCTTTGTGACAAATGGGCTTGATGACTACCTCCAAACTGCCCATATGCAAATGTTGATTTTGCTTTCTATACCCTATTTTCTCACTAGTCAGAAGAAGGAGGGTTATTGTAAAGATGCAGATTGAAGATATCAGTCAAAATGATAATAAAATGGAGATGCTTAGTAGACAACAGTTGATGATCATAATTAAATTTTTCAGCCTCCTTATATATTTTAATCTGCAAAAATGGGAATGGTCAAACGTGTTTCACAGCATGTTTCTACATTTAATTAGTTAATATATATTACCAAACAAAGGAGGTGATACAGTAATAATCATGGCTATCATTTTGGACAATTATTATATATCATGTATTGAGATAATTTCTTTGAGTCAATACATCATATTAGCTTCGATACAAATCTATAATTGTATTTGAAAATGGAACCTCAAAGAACTTCTGTAACTTGCAGTTGGCAGGGCAGGCAGTTGAGCTTAGATCCACTCAAAGCAGTCTGTCATCTGAAATATCACAGCATGTTTTTCCAACCTGGGATGCAGAAATAAAGAATGATAATGTCTTTAAAAGGAATTACTTTTTATGTTTTCCCCTCTACTATAAACACTTAAGGTTATAGTACTTTAAGTAGAGTCCGTATTTGTTATTCAATGGCCAAACTTTTGTATGCATTGATGTAACTGATTTCCTTAGAGATTTCCAAAATAGTCTTTAGGTAGAAAAGAACACTGCCCTCAGAATGGGTGGTCAGTGAGTGTCAGGTTGTTCCGGGAGGTGTGATTGCATAATGTGCTACTGAAATCTCTAAGGAAGTCAGAATCCTCTGTCAGTGGGAGATGGGAATTCTGAGCCACTGCACACTTGCTGGAGTAAGAGTGTTGCAGGCACTCTCTTACTCTCTTGCCTCACTTTCCTCTCTGTTGCTTCTTACCCCCTTGCACCCCCTCTCTCCCCATTCCATCCTCCCCCACATGACCATGGGCAGCCTCTACTCCTCTACACTCTCCTTCTCTCTGCCTCTACTACTCTCTTAACTCCCCTCCCTATGCCCTAAATAAACTCAATTCTATACAACAATAAGAATAATAGCAACACCACCAACAACAAAGAGTGATGATGCAGGCTGTAAGTATGTCTTGGAGTTATATATGTTTCCTGTGGTCACATAGGAGGGACAGTCTCATTCAAATATACCTGTGGTTAAAGATGTATGGTAAAAATCATTTTAGATAGAGGATCTATGTGGTAATTTGATTAACTTAACCAACAAGTCCCAGGAGAATGCTTGTCAATGTCAGTGATTGGACAGAAATCAAGTATCAGGGTGAACAAATTCTGACTAACTCAGCCCAGATGATTTCTTTATTGGCTGCATAGGGGTGAAAAACTTGTTTATCTTTAAAAAATGATTAAGTCAATACCTATTTATTCCAACAACTCAGCCTCCAAACGCTGACATCATTGCATACACAAGCAAGATTTTGCTGAAAGGACCCTGATATAGCTGTCTCTTGTGAGGCTATGCCGGGGCCTAGCAAACCCAGAAGTGAAGGCTCACAGTCAGCTATTGGATGGATCACAGGGCCCCCAATGGAGGAGCTAAAGAAAGTACCCAAGGAGCTAAAGGAATCTGCAACACTATAGGTGGAACAACAATATGAACTAACCAGTATCCCCTGAAGCTCATGTTTCTAGCTGCATATGTATCAGAAGATGGCCTAGTCGGCCATCACTGGAAAGAGAGGCCCATTGGACACGCAAACTTTGTATGCCTCAGTACAGGGGAATGCTAGGGCCAAGAAGTGGTAGTGGGTGGATGGGGGAGTGGGTTGGGGAGCATGTGAGGGACTTTTGGGATAGCATTGAAAATGTAAATGAAGAAAATACCTAATCAAAATTAATAAAAAAAAGTTAGAGTCTCCAGCACAGCCCACACTATATTTTTGTTGTGCTTTTAATATATTTTAGATATAACACATCTTCTCTTATATGCACAATTATGCAAGGTTGCTACTCAATTGTCATGTGTATCTCCAAGAGAACTATTTTTTAAAGGATATTTTAAAAGTGTGTGTGTGTCACCTATGGTCACTTGATCTTTGACAATGGAACTAAAACTATCTAGGGGAAAGAAAACAGCATCTTCAATAAATGGTGCTGGCTCAACCAGCGGCCAACATGTAGAAGAATGCGAATTGATCCATTCTTAACTCCTTGCACAAAGCTCAAGTCTAAGTGGTGTTGTGAACAGACTAGAGGCTCACATGAACTGGGTTTCATCTGGGAGGCAAACCAGGGCTGAAAAGAGAGGAGAAACTAGGCAGACTATCGAGAAATGGAGCCAAGACAATGTTCTGATCAAGGCTCTAATGTTTAATGGCGAATGCACTTATAAAAGGAGGAGGGGTGGGGTGGTCCATTCCAGCCAATTCATCCTTGGAGCCTGGAACCAACTGCAGGTGATGACATGCAGGATAGGGCATATTCTCTGGAATAGCTCCAGGAGGCCTCTCAGCTTGTAGCAGTGTCTTGAAGAGGAATAGTGACAGTGGCTGAACAATAGAGTGATCAAGGGAGGAAGGCTCCACCCTAGGTAATCTCCTTAGTGGTAGCAAGGTCAAGGTCTGGCTCAGCCTGCTTCAGGCTGAAGGGAGGCTACAAAGTGGATCAAAGAGTGCCACATAAAACCAGAGACACTGAAACTTATAGAGAAGTAGGGAAGAGCCTCAAAGATATGAGCACAGGGGAAAGATTCCTAAAAAGAACACCAATGGCTTGGGCTGTAAGATCAATAATCAACAAATGGGACCTCATAAAATTGCAAAGCTTCTGTAGGGCAAAGGACACTGTCAATAAGACCAAAAGGCAACCAACAGATTGGGAAGAGATCTTTACCAATCATAAATCCAATAGCGGGCTAACATCCAATATTTATATAAATAGTTCAAGATGTTGGACTCCAGAAAACCAACCAACCCTATTAAAATGGGGTACAGAGCCAAACAAAGAATTCTCAACTGAGGAATACAGAATGGCTGAGAAGAACCCCCCAAAATGTTCAACCTCCTTAATCATCAGGGAAATGCAAATCAAAACAGCCCTGAGATTCCAGCTCACATCAGTCAGAATGGCTAAGATCAAAAACTCAGGTGACTCAGATAATGGCTAGGATGGGGAGAAAAGAGAAACACTCCTCTATTGCTGATAGGACTGCAAGCTGGTACAATCACTCAGTTTGGTGGTTCCTCTGAAAATTGGACATAGTTCTACCAGAAGATCCAGCAATACCCCTCCTGGGCATATACCCAGAGATACTCCAACATGTAATAATGACATGTACTCCACTATGTTCACTGCAGCCTTATTTATAATAGCCAAAAGCTGGAAAGAACCCAAATGTTCTTCAGCAGAGAAATAGATACAGAAAATGTAGTGCATTTACACAATGGAGTACTACTCAGCTATTAAAAAGAATGAATTTATCAAATTCTTAGGTAAATGGATGGATCTGGAGGATATCATCCTCAGTGAGGTAATTCAATCACAAAAGAACACACATGATATGCACTCACTGACAAGTTGATATTAATTAGCCCAGAAGCTCAGAATCCTTCTTAGAAGGGGGGAACAAAATACCCACGGAAGGAGTTACAGAGACAAAGTTTGGATCAGAGCCTGAAGAAACGACCATCCAGAGACTGCCCCACTTGGGGATCCATCCCATAAACAACCACGAAACCCAGACACTATGGCAGATGCCAACAAGAGCCTGCTGACAGGAGCCTGATATAGCTTTCTCCTGAGGGGCTCTGCCAGTGCCTTGCAAATATAGAAGTGGATGCTCACAATCATCCATTGGACAGAGCACAAGGTCCCCAATGAAGAAGCTAGAGAGAGTACCTAAGGAGCTGAAGGGTTCTGAAACCTCATAGGAGGAACATCAGTATGAACTAACCAGTACCCCCAGAGCTCCTTTGAACTAAACCACCAATCAAAGAAAACACAAGGTAGAACTTGTGGCTCTAGCTGTATATGTAGCAGAGGATGATCTAGTCGGTCATCAATGGGAGGAGAGGCCCTAGGTCCTGTGAAGGTTCTATCCCCCAGTATAGGGGAATGCCTGGACCAGGAATGGGAGTGGGTATGTTGGGGGGCAAGGGGAGATGGGAGGGGGTAGAGCATTTTCAGAGGGGAAACTAGGAAAGGGGATAACATTTGAAAGTAAATAAAGAATGTATCTAATAAAATTTTAAAAGAAAAGAAAAAAGTGTGTGTGTGTGTGTGTGTGTGTGTGTGTGTGTGTGTGTGTGAAAGAGAGAGGGAGTAGAGGGAGGGGGAAGAGCAGAAGGAGAGAGAGAGAGAGAAAGAGAGAGAGAGAGAGAGATAGAAATCCAAGCATGTTGAGATGCGAAGAACAAGATATTTGACATTTTCCAGAAGATATTGGATTCTCTGGAGTTACAGATGTTTGTGAGTTGCTAGATGTGGCCCTGTATTCCTAATGGATGAATCAGCTTTCAAGCACAAATTTAGTTGTTTATCACTCACTTCTGTGTTGTATAGCATTTAGCATACAGTACAACATGATGCTCAATAAATGTTAATAATTTAAATTAGTTGGAACTGCAGAGTTAGTGTTCTTTGACTTGTATGGTTTTTGTGTATGTGGCAAAATAAAAACAACATAAAGTTTAACATCATGGGGGGCAAGAGAGATGGCTCAGCCGTTAAGAGCACTGACTGCTCTTCCGAAGGTCCTGAATTCAAATCCCAGCAACCACATGGTGGCTCGCAACCACTCATAATGAGATCTGACACCCTCTTCTGGTGTGTCTTGTACTTAGATATAGTAATATATAAATCTTATTTTTTTAAAAAAAGAAAGAAAAGTTTAACATCATGGACATTTTTAAATGTACAACTTTGTGTCATTAAATATACTCAAAATGCTATAAAGTTATCATAGGAGATACCATAGTGCTTTCATGTCTCTAACACAAATTGTATACCTATTAATCAGTCATTCCTCATCTTCCTGTCTCTTTAACCTTGAAAGTTACTTTCTATCTTTGAATTTACATATTTTGGATATTTTAAACAAGTCGATGTGCAGAGTGTATTATTTTCAATTAATCTTCTTCCACTCTACCTGATTATAACTCATCCATGTTATGGGAAATATTAGCAGTTCTTTTTCATGGCTGCATTAGTATCCCATGGCAAGGATATGACTCATATCATGCATATTCATCAATTAATTCCTCAGTTTCCCTTCACCTTTTGTCTACTGGCCAGAGCAACTTTGACTAGTCGGAAGTTTTTGTTTGAGTGCTTGTCTATGGTGCTTTTACTATACATGTAGAATTGAAATTGCTGGATCACATTGTAAGTAAGAAATTATATATTTGTTACAAAATCAAATATATTTTATAACAGATCACATGATTTCTCTCCCTCCGCCCTTTGAGAGAAATCTGTATTCCTCAGTTCATCATATGCTAGGAAGTACCATGAGTAGGGTGTATTACTATCCAAAGAATCTGGGTCTGAATGATTTGCAATAAACACTAGACTACAGATCATGGTACATGCCACATCTACAAAGTTACTTCTCTTCACTCTTGCTCCTTTTCCTTTATGTTGTACATATCATATTCCTGAGACAGAGTATGTGTTCCTACACCATAAAAGGAAGCTATCTGAAGCATAGACAAAGCTTAGTCAACATGAAGCATGAACATGGATAGATGCTGGTGGCCAAAAGCTAGTAGAAATTTGAACTTATTTGTCACCACGCAGTAATTTAACAGTTTACTGATATTGGAACATCAGGTCAAGTAGTGTAACCACGTTTATTTTCTGTGAAGTGTCTCAGTGCCTTAATTCTGGTAATGTGAGCTGTCAGCTTCAAAAGACAGATTAATTACTCAAAACTTCTTGGTTGTATTTTACCTTGGACACATGTATGGATATTAGCCAAGAGTGTCCACATTAGCCAATCCTGGGGTACACATGCAATTCTGGTTCAGTTCTGTCCTAGATAAGCTTTTCAAGCTTATTTCAATAGTAGGGCTCTTCCTTTTGTATTTAACTGAAATGTATGTTTATGTATTTGTGTGTGTGTGTGTGTTTGTTTGTTTTCTTGTCATTACACATCATAATCCACCATCCATTACTCTAGCTTCTGGAGATAGACACTATTTCTCATTCATGTTTCACACTTTTGGCATCTCATGCTGCACTTGGCTTCATACAGTGGTGAATGAAAGGTCATTATAGGTGCAAGATGAAGTTTTGCATTTTTCCTTATCATTTATCTTCTAGCACTGTGCTTGTTAAGTTGGAAAGAATGAAAGGAAATAAAAAGCTCAATTATCCCCAAGAATCATTTTTGGAAATGTATCTAAAACAAAATATGTGTTGAAATGAGTGTTCTTTAGTGCCATTGTTCTCTGAGGAAGCTTTCAGCCTGTGTTTTTGTTTTTGTTTTGTTTTTTTTAATCTAGCCCTTTCTGAGTACTTGCATTTATAACTACTGAGATGGAGTTAAATTATATTCAAGTCTCAAGTTATAATTTTGAGGATGAAGATATAGTTCTACTCAGAAGTGCTGAAGCTGGTCAAACTGAGCATAGAACAGAAAACTAAGCTCTTCTGTGAAACATATCCTTTCTAAATGCACCTTCATTCAAACACATTTTCCTGATACCCAGTAATGTGCTAGATGACAGAGAAATGCTGAAGATGAATGCCTCTCATGTTCAGAGATCTGTCAGAATAGGAACATGAACATAGGCACACACAATATAATGCAGTAAGTGTTTCTTTTAGAATTTCAGATAAGTACAAGTTATTTTTGGTTTCTTGCATAGGGCCTTCTGAGGCTGCCTGTGACCTGTACGGAAAACAAGAAACATGGCAAGGGCAGAAAAATGGCATCAGTTGAACAGAAATTATATCTTTTAATGATACATATTTTGCAATTTTAGAAGTGCTATTTGACTTCATTTTTTAAAATCATTAATGTATGATTTACATATAATTTACATATAATAATTTACACACAGCAAGAAGTTTGCTCTTAACTGAAATTATCCTATGAATTTTGGCCATGATATAAAGCCAAGATGTAAAATAGCTCATGTCATTTTCATGCCAGTCATACAAAGGAAGCTTTGATGAATGAAGTGATGATCAGGGAACTTAAGTCTCTTAGTTTCTCTAAGGTCATTTAATTAATAAAATTTTGAGGGAAAATCTGAAGAAGAGGTATAAGGCCTCTCGGGTTGTAGCAATGAAGAAGCAGTGGATAAGGGAAGACCTTGGAGACATATATTAATCAAAAAATCAAACATCCTCACCCTTTGGGGTATTACATTTGTTTGGTTCATGAATTCTATAAACAAGCCTCTGTTTAAACAGTAAATATCTCTTCACTGCTTCAAGAGTATGTTTATGTTGAAATTATATAAAATTGAATTAATGATATGTTGGTCTTTGATTACTGATGATTTTGTTTAGATTACTTTTTACAATGTTGGAATACTCATTGACAATTGTCTCTTCTCCAAATCTATTTTGTCACATAAATCTTTTTTTTTTCATTTTTATTTATTCTTCATGGAGTATCTTCCCTAGTTAAGATTAGTGCTCCCCCAAACAAAGGCAGTGTTTCTTCCCTTTGCCTTCAGGTTGCAGAGATCCACCTGGGACACAATCTAAAATACAGTGTGGATAGTGAAGGAAGGAATGCAAATAAAACCATTAGGTTGAAACAAATTTTAATGGCCAACTCATATCTAAGGTTACAAATACTGTTTTTAAGAGATCAAGATGATTACTTGTTTAGGCTTTGGTACATGGCCTGCATTACAGCTGTTCAATTCTTCCATATATATTGCCTTACAGTAGAACTTGTTTGTAAAAATACACTGTGTTTCTCCTGGGCCATGTTATGCTAACTCCTACATGTGTCAGTATGGGTAACCTTACCTGGTGTCAATAAACACCTTAATCTCAATGATTTCAAAGGTGAATGTTTCTTTCTTACTTTATGAGAGATGCACAGAGAGCTAAGCTCAATAGGACTCCTTTTCTCAGATTCTTCTATGTGGAATACTGTTGATCTTGTGAAAAGAAAAATTGATCAGTTCACATATTGGCTCATATTGTCTTCTTTTGCTATTGACATATCACTGAATTTTAAATATCCATTCGATATGAGTTTGTCTTTTTCAGACTTTGGAATACGTGAGAATATTAAAAAGAGGGCTTTACAGGGGAGGTTACAATATGAGTTAAAGTTAACACAGCCTACTAACTACATGTCATTTAATAACTTGGTCTATGGCATTTGGATCTTGTCATTAGATTAATACTTCCTACAAGGTTCAGCACTGCTTCTATACTTCAAAGGCTTAATTTTTTTATTTTTAATTTTGTTTTTGTTTTGTGTTTTTAATCTCTCAAGGAAATTTGGTTCATTCTTCAAAAAACCTGACAGTAAAAAAATTCTATTATAAATTGCCTTATAATCTACCTTGATTTTTCATCTAAGTATTCAAAGTCTATATTCCCAAGATCCTGCAGCCTAGTTGATGGTTATTACCAACATAAAAATATTATTCTTACCAGAAGTTGCCGTGTCCTAATTCTTACATTGAAGGAGACATAACCCACCCTTTGCTCCCCCAGGTAACTGTCTTTCTTCATTTCCCAGAGTGTAAATGACCCATCACAGAGACAGGGCTGAACTTCTGAATGAGATCATAGCCTTTTCGCCCTTTCTGCACAGTTTCACTTGGTGAATTATTGTCTTATTTTCATTCCACTCCAATGAGCTGTCAGCAATGGATACTGTAATTCACAGCAATAGAAACACAAACAGATGGGTAATTGACCTGCATGCCTTCATTACACTGGAGTTCAGCATGGCTGTGTAAGCCATAAAGTCCTTTATCTGCCAATATGAAATCCCCAGGCTTGCACAGAGAAGGGGATCAGGCTTATGTTTTGCAAAAGGTGCTGTCCTTGTTGTTGTTCATCCTACCTTGTGCGTTTCAAAAATGGACAGGATTTGACAGGCAGAACTTAGTGGGTGTAAGACAACATCTGGGATTCCTGTAGGGCTCAGAGATACCTACAGGGGGCCACATTTGATACAAGGACAGAACAGAAATATATTTATATGCAACTAAAATAGAACCTGTATTTTCCCTCTTCTTGGCACTGCAAGAGATCATGAATTTAATAGCAAGTGGTATTGGTCAGAAAAGAGAAATGTCATTCAAAAGTAGACTGGCTCAGATGATTAGGATATAGAGCAAAATAAAGCAAATGTAAGCTATACCAGCTCATGATAGTTCCCTAAATAAGACTTAGAATCATCTCACATATTTATTCACTGACCTGTATTTGATCCATGTCTGCCCTATGTGATGGCATTTATAGCTAGCCTTCTTTGTCAATTTATATTATGCTCATGCTTTAAAACAATTCCTAGGGACTGAAGAAATGACTCAGTGCTTAATTCCCTAATGAAGGAGCTAGAGAAAGGACCCAAGGAGCTGTAGGGTTTTGCAGCCCCAAGGAGGAATATCAATATAAACTAACCAGTACCCCCCCGAGCTCTTTGGGACTAAACCACCAATCAAAGAAAATGCATGGTGGGACTTGTGGCTCTAGCTGCATAGGTAGCAGAGAATGGCCTAGTTGCTCATCAATGGGAGGAGAGGCACTAGGTCCTGTGAAGGTTCTATGCCCCAGAATAGGGGAATGCCAGGGTCAGAATGGGAGTTGGTAGGTTGGGGAGAAGGGGGAGGAAGAGGGGGGAGGGGATTTTCAGAGGGGAAACTAGGAAAGGGGCTAACATTTAATATCTAAAATAAGAAAATATCTAATTAAAAGAAGTGGGTGGGGGAAGAGTGCTTACTGCTCTTGCAGAGACCCCATATTTTACTCACAGCAACCATGTTGGCTGTCCAGACTGTAGGTAACTCTTCTGATCTCTTCGGCCTCTTGCACGCATGTAGTGCACATGCATATATCTAATTGCATATACATCCAAATAACATTTTTAAAACATCAGTATTTTTTAAAACCATTACTTACCCCACATTTATAAGTCTTCAACAACTGCTATATCCAATCTCACCATCTTGCACCCTCACAAATAAATCAATGAAATGGTTGCTATTTGTTATTATCAGTTACCATTAGTTAAATATTGTCAAGCACAACAGGGCTTTCAAATTTTAGTCATCTACCAAAGTTCCAGATTCATTGTTATTGAATGTTGTGCTTTAGGTTTAAATCTGTAAATGGCCTGTTTCTTTAGAGAGGAGGAAACACATATCAAATGTATTAAAATTCTCTTTTCTTTTACCCACTGATTCCACATACATTGCCTTTGTAAAGAAGAGAATGAGGCTAAGAGTTCCTGTAATGAACTCACAAAAGCAAGTCTGGAATCAGAATTGACAATTGGGCTATATTTGTTATATCTTTAGTGAGACTTCAGGTTCTGTTTAGTCTTTCTTTTTCTGAGAAATTAGATGTCCCTAGCACTCCCTCCCCCCAAACATGGTCAGCTGAATCAGGTTCCTAATTGATAAAAACTATCAACTCTGTCCTTGCTGTTCTTAGGGGATCTGACACAGATTCTCTGTGCATTCTTGTGTTCCTTAAATAGTCCTTAACCAGCGAAACTCTACCATACTGGGATCTCTATTTATCTGTCTGTATCTCAGAAACCTGATATGTGAGGACAAGGAACTTCAGACCTGTTGCTTTAAGAATTGCTTTGCCTCCAAGGAGATCAGATCTCTCATTTACACCATTCATAACTTCAGTTTGTGTCTAAGATACAAGAATGTTTTCTCCTCTAAGGGCTTTTGAGGAAGTAATCTATAAAGGGAAATGCCTGTAATCAGAAAGTAAGGTAAAGAATAGTATGATTCTCAACTGGACTTTGTGTTGCCTGGAGCCTGTGCACATTCTCTTTCCACATTCCAGACTATTCTTCCTGTGAGTTCCTTAATCCCTTGTCTGTCTTTCCACAATTAAAGGTATTCCAAGGAGTGCTCTAATTTGTCTCTCGTAGACCTTCATATTTTGAATTGTGATAAATGAGGGAAGGCACACACTTACGGCACACCTAATTATGTCAGTGCCTTATAAAGTTTGAGCTATACAAGATGCTGGAGGTTAGCTAATCATTCAGAAGAGATCTCTTTGTCACATTCTCTGCACCCTGAGGTCCAGAACCAAGCTGCCATAAGATCTAGTGAGAATTGGATTTCTGATTTTCATGTAGCTACCTTGTTATGGAATGCCCATGTGCCTTTCTTGTACATACACAGTGAGAGAGAGAGAGAGAGAGAGAGAGAGAGAGAGAGAGAGAGAGAGAGAGAGAGAGAGAGAGAGAGAACGTGATTGTCTTCTTAGATTCTAAACTTAACTTCCAAGGAACCTCATTTCCTAGCCAGTTAGAATTTGGGGATTCAACACATGAATTGGGGAAGGGGCATGAACTTTTGGTTTATTACATGGGATCATAACACACAATGTTCATCCTATATACTATTCAGGCTTTTTGGTTTTTCATTGTTCTGCCTGTCTGTCTGTCTTTCTCCTTTCCTTTCTTTCTCCCTTTTTTTCTCTCTCTCTCTCTTTCTTTCTTTCTTTCTTTCTTTCTTTCTTTCTTTCTTTCTTTCTTTCTTTCTTTCTTTCTTTCTTTCTTTCTTCTTTCTTTCTTTCTTTCTTTCTTTCTTTCCTTCTTTCTTTCTTTCTTTCTTTCTTTCTTCTTTCTTTCTTTCTTTCTTTCTTTCTTTCTTTCTTTCTTTCTTTCTTTCTCCCTTTCTTGCTTTCTTGCTTTCTTTTGCTTTTTTATTTCTTTTACCCTAACTAGTTAGTACAGAAAAACAAGAACAATTATATTTTGGAAAGGCTGACACACTGTCCAGTTGCCATTCATTAAACCTATGGTTGATTACTAAGCTTACATTGTCATCAGTCCATTTTGACTACAGAGGCAGAAGAACCCTGAAGGATTTCAAAAGGTCTAAATATTCAGATTTGAATCATGATTCTGTTATTTTAATTGTGAGGCTTTAGACAGATCATTTCAATTTTCATTTGAGCATCCCCAAAGACTAATAGATCAACCTAAATTTTGGTAGGATGAAGAAGAGAATTGATGAGTACCAGCAGCCTGAAATGTACTTGGCTTAGTCAGAAAAATATAGACTACTTTCTTCCAAAATTGGCCTTTTAAGATGGGAGGTGGAAACCAAACAGATTAGTAAAACAATTTAAGTCAACACTTAATCCTACAACAAAGGCATTTGAACTCCAATAGTATGGGAAGGTCTATATTTCAGAACATGGGAGACAGGCTAACACACGAGGAAGAACTATTTTAGACATTAGATAAGATAAGATAAGATAAGATAAGATAAGATAAGATAAGATAAGATAAGATGCTGTAAGTGTAATAGGAGTGATAGATTGGAAAGACTCCAATCCTGCAAAGGGGAATGTGTATAGATAGTATGATGTGTAGTCTGAGGAGATGAAGAAGTGACAAAGATGTAGTAGTGTAGCAAGCTGCATCCATGGAATTAAGGATATTATCACCAAATCCCTGCAAATTAGAAAACACATCATGAAATGGATGGAAGGATAATAACCTTGGAGTTGGGTGAGTACACCTGAGAAGGATGAGGCAAGTGTCAGGAAAAGCAGGGAGTCTTCTTGGGTAATTCTGCCTGCTCCTGAATTCCACACATTCTTGATTGTACATCACAACATTGCCCTTCAAAGCACAGCCAGACATGAAAAAAAATTAATGAGGTTGAAGGGAAAATATTCCATATGTTCAGCGTGGGCAAGGTGGTATTCAAGTATAACACTCAAGCATTGCCTTTCTGAGTTGTGAGGCGAAATTTACATGCTTGGCAGTAAAATGTGGCTCTTTCATTTTCTCAGTTTTCCTTCCTTCTTCCTTCTCCCTCTTTATTTTATTTTTCTCTCCCTCGTTCTTACAACCTCCTCTCTTTGTGTGTGTGTGTGTGTGTGTGTGTGTGTGTGTGTGTGCGCGCGTGTGCGCGCATATTGGAGAGGGGGTGTTTTGGGAACCAAGGAGATAGAATATTCCACCCCAGCCGGCAGCTGTATATCTTTCAAAAAGTGCTTCCACTGGCCAAATCCCCCTCCAAATTATTTATGACTCCCATTGAAGCTAGCAGGACTTGGGCACCAATCTAGGGGGTCAGCAATGGCTCTCTTTGTTGGACACAGGTCACTGGGAGACAACTCTAGCTGTGACTGCTGTGTGAACCTCCGCTGCCGTAGAAATGGTTGTGTAACTTTAAACAGTAATGACATTTTGCAGAAAAGTGCTTTTTAATTGCTATGTCTTCATTATTCTCTTTTGAAATTTGCCCAGGGGATTCTGCCTCTGAGACAGCTCGTCATGTTCTGAGTTTCCATTTTTAAAGAGCAGCCAGTGTTCTGTTTCAGCTGTGCTGAGAAAACCCCCAACCCTAAATTTTATCTGTTTTCACTTGCATTAAATGGGGTAGGTAATACTGCCTTTTGTATCCTTGCCAAAAGGAGAAATGATTTGATGCAATTTTCTAAAAATGCTCTCCCCGAATTCCTTTTGGGCTGGGACCAAGAATAGAATATCCTATCCTCTACAAAAGGGAGAAAAAAAAGTGATGAGTTGTCTGAAAAAGTAGGACTGAGAATATAGTCTGTAGAGTTCCTTTAAGCAACAGAAACATAACCCCAATCCATAGACACAGTTGCCTATAGGGATCAGCTAAAAATAACTTTTGCTTTGGAGGAGAAAATGGCAACATAAATGAAGCAACTCAATAATGCACCCTATAATGAACTGCGAGCTTGCTTTGGAAAATACTTTATAGTTGGTTTGTGTTGCCTTGCCTTTGGTATCTCTCTCACCATATTCATATACTGAACCATTGGGACTGATAACTTGATCTCATGGGAACACCTTGATCAGTGGTAAAGAGTGTATCCAATGTCACAGGAGACCACTGTCCAGCATCACAGCATTCTCAGGATGCCTTCTCAGTAAGGTCGGTTACACCATAGTAACACTCCTCTGTTTCAGCAGGCAGAGAGCCTAAACCCACCTCATTAAATGACCTCTGCAGATGTTTAAAGATTCTCTTTGGAACTTTTATGCTGAAGTTTGTATTGAAGGTTTAGGCATTTTATCAGAGAAAGGACAACAACAGCATCACTATCATCTCCCTCACCAGAAGTTTCTTCACATCAAAAATAGGAACTCATTGGGTGTGGTGGCGCATGCCTTTAGTCCCAGCACTTGGGAGGCAGAGGTAGGCAGATTTCTGAGTTCAAGGCCAGCCTGGTCTACAGAGAGAGTTCCAGGACAGCCAGGACTAAACAGAGAAACCTTGTCTTGGGGAAAAAAAAAGAAAAGAAATGAAACTGGTTCAGTAGGTAAAGGTGCTTGATATCAGAAGTCAATTCCTGTGACCAGTACGATAGGAAGAGCAAATCAACTACTGCAAGTTGTTCTCCAGCTTCTACATGTATGTTGTGGCATGACTCAGCTACATATACATTTACACACAAAATAAAGTAAGTAAGAATTGATAGTTCAGGGTGTGTGTGTGTGTGTGTGTGTGTGTGTGTGTGCCAGCAACTGCTCCACTCAAATTATAGATATCTTTGCTTTCTTTCTCTAGATATAATGTAACTACTGCAAGTATCTCCATTTGAACATAATTTGAGAAAGTGAAGTTTTAGAGAGAGGATGAATAAGTTTGTTGGGATGATTTTGGTATGGAACTCAGTGGTAGCAATGGCCAAATTTTCATGTAGGCTATGGTTTCCTGCCATAGTCATGCTGAGACACACTCAGGTCTGTTTCTACTGGAGCAGTCAGAAAATTCTACTGTATTGTTTCCATATGGAACCAGAATAGAAATGCATTGTTTATATAACCGTAATTGTCATATATATTATATGTAATATGAAAAAAGAAAAAAAAAACAAGTCTGTAAACATAACTGAAAAATATAAACTAAAACGAGAGTAAAAGCAAGGACCCATTTTCCAGAAAATCTCGATTGAGCAGGATTGAAGAGTACTCCAGAAGCCCAAGTGAGAAACAAATACAAATCTAAATAAGCATCCAACCCTCTTTTTACAAAGTGAGAGGTAAAACCATAACTCTGCATGTTGAAGTCTAAAACTAATTAGCAGCCTCTGCAAAGCGAAGGGGACTATCCTAGACATGATCTGTTAGTCCAAATTTGCCTTTCTGGCTACTGTAGGCTTAAGCATGTACTTAGCTCATGCTTCTAGGTACCAACTTGCAGCTTTAGCCCAGATAAACCCCACTCAATCTTCCACTCTAAGGATTAAGAGTGTGATTATTCAAATATAGAAGAAGATCAGAAGATGTAGTCAAGGGTTCTCATCCTATACCCACGGGTTAGTCTCTTTGTCTTAGTGTTCCTTTGTGCCTTCACTTTTAGAGCAAACAGGAGAAAATTAGTATCTGTGATGCTCTTTTTCACAAATGTTTTAGTTTAATAATATATGCACTTATTCAACATTTCCCTTTAATTATATCACTCTTGCTCTTGAAATACTACTAATACGTATTCCCTGATCCATATGGTAAACACATGAACTGTAATGCATAATAAATTCCTTCCAGCCTTCTGGCCTCTGTAGCTCTCTCAGTCAGTTTTTCTACTACACCATATCCCTATCCACTGGAGTTTGTTTCATGTAGTTGGACTTCCCAGACACACTTCCCCTACCTTTGCCCATTCTATTATTCTTTTAACCATGGTTATTTCTTATGTACCTTCCAACAAGCCCAAATTCTTTATCCTGTGGAAAGCTGACCTTGCAACCTGAGGTATATAGTTCCAGGATCAAAGCTGCCTGACTTTTTTTTCCTGTGTCTCTTTCTGCTTTAGACCTGTAAACCATGTTAGGAAGACATGCGCCCATATATATCTCTGATGATTATATTGCAAATATTCTTTATAAAATATTTCATTGGACATGGTGGCATATACCATCTAACCCAGCAATTGGGAAGGAGAGGTATGCAGATTTTTGAGAGTTTGATTTTGAAACCCATGTGATAAGCATAGTGAGCTTCAGGACAGCCAGAGCTGCCTAGAGAGACCCTATTTTTTCAAAAAGTAAAATATCATTAAAAAATCTCTAAAAGCATTGGATAGCTCAGGACATGTTCATAAATAGAGTTCATAAATATTTCAAGAAATGAAAAGAAAATAAATGAAGGATATAAGAAAGATAAATAATGATGTTATGCATTCAGTAAGGGTTTTCTCTCCAAATAGAAGAAAATATACATTAGAGCATCTCCTGACTCATTACTAATATAACAGAGTAATGTCTGCATTTCCAAGAGAACCAAGGTCATGGCCTAAGACAGTGAATTATAAGCGAAGCAACTGAAGGCTCCACATTTTGCTGCCCATCTATATCTAAGAATGGTCTGGAATATTTTTATTCCAGTGCACAGGGAGAAGCCTTACAGGGCCAGATTCTTGTCACCTTTGGAGGCTGTTAATAAAACACCTTTTTATCCTTTCTGATTTTCCCTTCTTGCTATTTCTAACCAGGTCTTCAGATAATCTTCCCGCAGTATCTGCAAGAGAAGTTTGTTCAGTCGGCTTTGAGTTACATCATGTGCAATGGCGAGGGAGAGTATGTGTGTCAGAACAGCCAGTGTCGCTGCCAGTGTGCTGAGGAATTCCCACAGTGCAACTGCCCCATCACCGACATCCAGATCATGGAGTTTACGCTGGCAAACATGGCCAAGGCCTGGACTGAAGCTTATAAGGACCTGGAGAATTCAGGTACACAGACTACTACCGTGAATGCCTCTGGCCAAACCTAGAGAAATGATATCACCAAACTGCAGTAAAGACTGATGTGAGGAAAACCGAGTAAGGGCTCTTGTCCATGTTCAAGGGTTCAGGGTCAGGTTTAGTAGTCCTCACAACGCAGTAACACATTCAGTCTCCTGAATGAAACAGTGGTGTAAGGCAATGTGCTTGTACAATGTATCATCTCTCTTGGACTCATGACAAGGTAAGCCTGAGAAGACATCCATGCAGAGTGGCCAGAGTGGCGAGTCAGAGAATGTTATATTTATTCCCGAGTCTCTGTTTATATGTGACTGTGTTTATAAACGTAAGTGTGTATATGTATGAGTTAATCAACAAGCACACATAAGCATATATAAATGTGTGTATCTGTATGACTATATATGATAATAAGCACATGCATATGCACAGATATATACATGTCTTATGTGTGTCTAGCAAGATAAAATTATGTAGATACTTGAATATCACACAGACTATCAAAATTGAAATTTTCTTTACTGATAATTTAGCTATTTCCTACATTTCCTAGTTCAGAATAATGAGTTACAGGGGAGAAAAGTCAGTTCTCCAAGGTCAGGAGGGAGGTGAGGTTAAGGTCTCAAGTTGGACCTTTGCCTTCTTGAAGCTTTGAAGTCTGTCAGAAATCAATTATGTAACCATGTGAAAGATGCAAATGATTGTGACCTTTCAGGTGTCTATGCTTAAGGATGAGAAGCAGCTGGCACAGTGTTTCAGACATGCAGGCAGTGTGACTAACAAAGTGAACGGTGGCCATGTTGAAAACAAATGAAAGTCTTATTGTCCAGTGATTCAGAGACTCAGTTCACAAGTTTCCTAGGAGGGATGACCCCACTGAAAATCAGGAAGTATATGTAAAAATGTATAGAATGGCTTGCATATTTAGAAGGGGATTTCGAAGAGCTAGATGCTGGTTGTCTCAGAGAGTTTCATAGAAAATCTGAGATGATGTCCCAGAGCATGGCTTGAAGATGTATATTAGATAACATTATGGTTGTTAGTTTCCTTTGTGTTGAACACCAAGAAAATCTGAAATCAAGACCATACAGTCAGTTTTAGATAGGAAAAGTTTAAGAGTTCTTAGGAATTCCAAGAAGCCTCACCAAGACATAGTATACTTATAATATGTATTTTAGCATCTCTTAAGTGACTAACCTAATCAATAGAGCATTATAGTTTGAGATATATATTCTTCCGTCTGTTACAATTACATGAAACAAAGTAGGATGTGTATCCATGGAGCAGTAATGACACTGAGACTCACACTCTTCTCTGACATTACACTCTTTGTAAACGACAGGATTGGTAATTGAGACCCTGACTCCAAACCCCAGTTGTAACAGAAGTCTTTTCAATTTATTAATTCTACTGAACTTTGTAGGCATTGCCTCCTCTTCTGATAAAAGGGTGATGGAGGTGTCATGTTTATGTTTTGAATATTTGAAGTCATTTCAGTCTTTAGCCATAAAATCCTTTGACCAAACAAAACCTTAACTCAGAGCCACTGTGTATCACAAACAAAAGTAGAGTTTCACATGAGGTAATTTGAAATGACTGGTTGCCATGAACTTGAAACTCCCGCTTGCCAACATATAGGACGCATCAGAGATTCTTTCCTCCAGGGTCATGCAGCTTGGATGGAGCTACTGTGGATGTCTTATGAAGCCTTATCCATTAGTCTCTTTCAAATTCTTGAATCTGTGAAGCAGAGCAATCATGATAGAAGGGTATTGTGCTGATTCTTGGCCTCAAACAAACAAAATAGATTTGACAGATTCCTTTTACAAAAACCTGCTACTAATTACTAAAATTCCAAAGGAAACGCAGGCTGTCTGCACCAGTAGTAAGGAACTCTAGTTTCAAGAAGAAGCTACTATGAGTGGGTGAGTAAGAGGACAGAATGTGAGATGCCGCAGAATGAGAAAATGCTAAATGATTTGTTTTGCTCTTTTTCCTTATAAGGTATATATACATGGGTCTCCTGCACAAATCCATCTGAAATAAGTAAATCCCTCAATTTAACATGTGTCCACTTATTGAAACAAATATCTGTGTCATGAACTTGTACTTTTTCCTTCTATTTGTTCAAGTCCTTAGCCTTAATGGCTTAGCCCTGGGAGGAAAAATAGTAAAATAATAATGGCTTTTTTGATGGTTTCACAATTTCTAAATTTGGATTAGATCCTGTTATACAAATTTGACAGCTGTATTAATCAGGGCCCCATCTTCTTCAGTTGTCAATATAATATTTGATTTTTTTATATTTGATAATCATTACAACGTTTCTAAATGTCTGGCTGAAAACATTTGTTTTTAGAAAGTTTTTTTTTTCCCCTTGCAGTATGCCAAGAGTCAAGGTTTCTGTCTGTGTATTGAGAGGAAGTATAATACATTAAGTGAGAGCATGTATTCTAGATCAAGGCTGCAGTTTCAATTGTACCACCTACTGGCTATTGACCCTATGCGAGTTAGCTACCTCCTTTGTTCCAAACCACTGGAGGGAGACACTATAGATATGTAACTCCCAGGTTTGTTGTGAAGATCATTTGTGAGTTCCAAGTGCTTAGAATAAGGTTCTGTAACTGTTGAGAGCTATGCAAGTAGTCCTTATATATATGAACTAAATACGTGCATTGGACTGAAGTTTCCGTGCATATTTAATAGCATGAAATAAAAAAATTCAGGTATAACTAATGTGTTTGATTTGGTTTGGTTATTTTGTTTGTTTACTTATTCACTTTACAGCTTGATCCAAGACCCCTCCCTCCTCTCCTCACTGTCCCACCCTTATATACCCTCCCTCTTTACCCCCTCCACTTCTCTTCAGAGAAGGGGATGGCCCCGATTGGTACCCACTCACCCTGATACATCAAGTCACAACAGGACTAAATGCATCTTCTCGCATTGAGGCTAGACAAGGTAGTCCAGCTATGAAAAAGGGATCCGTATCCCACAACATAGTCATAGCCCCCTCTCCAATTGTTAAGGGACCCCCACATAAAGACCATGCTACATATCTGTTATAAATGTATAGGGGGCCTAGGGAACTGGCCCATGTATCCACTTTGGTTGATAGTATTCAGTCTCTGTGAGCCCTTTTGGGCCCAGGTTAGCTGACTCTGTAGGTCTTCTTGTGGTGTCCTTGACCCCTCTGGCTCCCTTATTCCCTCACCCCATTCTTGCACAAGACTCCTCAAGCTCTGACTTGCAGAGTTGTGGGTCTCTGTATCTCTTTCCCTAAGCTGCCAGATAAAGCCTCTCAGAACAGTTACACTAGGTTTGTCTCTGCAAGCATCACCAAAAATCATTAGTAGTGTCTAGGGTTTACTCTCTCCCATAGGATGGGTCGCAAGTTGGGCCAGTCTTTGGTTGTCCATTTCCTCAGTTTCTGTTCCATCTTTATCTCTGCACTTATTGAAGGCAGGAAAAAAATGTGTTAAAGGTCTAATGGGTGAGTTTATGTTCCTGTCCCTCCACTAGAAGCCCTATGTGTTTACAGGAGGTGGTCTATTCAGGCTCTATTTCCCCCCTATTTAGGATCTCGGCTAGGGTCATCCCCAAAGACTCCCAGGAGTTTCTTCTGTCCCAAGGCTGTGCCTCTCCTCCACTGATTTCGGTTGTCTCTTTTAGCCCTCTCCACTTCCCCACAACTGGTCTCTACCCTATTCCCCTTCTCACCCTCCCCTAGTCCCCTCCCTCCATCTACTTCATATTTCTCTTTTATTTCCCCTTCTAGATGATATTTAAGTAGCCTTCCTTGGGCCCTCTTTGATACATAGATTCTTTGGGTCTATGGATAGTAGCATGGTCATACTGAAGTTTATAGTAGCTAATGTCCACTTATATAAGGACTCATAGTCTTTCTGGGTCTGAGGTCCCACACTTAGAATGGTATTTTCTAGCTCTCTCTATTTGCCTGAAACCTCTTATCTGTAAAAATGAGCCATATTTTGTTTCATTTTCCACAGCAGTTGAGAAGGACACTGGGTGTCCTGAGAAAGTGTCAGAGTAGATAAGAGAAAGTTTTACTCTTGGCTCTTGAAGCTCTATGCCTGTGTTATCTTTCAAAAAAATCAACTTATTGTTCTGGGCTTTAGTTTCCTATATGTGTGGGTCAAGAAAGTTGAGCTAGGTTATTTCTAAGGTTATGTCAAACCTGAGATGTTGCTCATAAATTCAAATATTGGGAGCTGGAGCTGAAAGGTTTACCAAGGGATCTCTTACTATGTCTTAAATTGTAGCTTCCCTGCACCAGAGAAGATGCCATATAGTTGACACCTAGGACTTCAAATGGCAGTTGGATCATGAGTGTAGAGTTTCACTTCCTTCAGTTCTCCATCAGTCCTACAGGTTACCTTAAAGAGAAAGATTCAGTTGAGGGCTAATATGGGTTTAACACCACTCTGGATCTATGAGAGTCCTGTACTTCAAAGAGATTTATTCACTTAGCACACAACAGTATCTGACAAGAATTTATTAACACTGTTTTCTTCACATTTATTTTCAGTTACAATTCTACCAAAATCATAAGAGATTGATTTTCTATGTAGATTGTCTAAATGCTTTCAATTTTTTTTAAATTAAGAATAGTAATTTGATTCAAAAGGCACTGTTAAGTGTGAGTGCAAAAAGTATGTATTGTAACCTGACATGCCCGTGCTGGAAGTCTGTAGAATCTTATCTTAAATATAGATGCCTCCTACAGGTACCCTTCAATACAGGTACAATGTCATCAGCACATCAGACTATGTAGTGTTATACTGGGCTCATTCAGATGACAGGGTTGTTCATTGACAAATGGAGCTAAACATCAGGAACCAATACAGGCCTGACCAAAAACCAACTAGTGTGTCCTTTCCTGGGGAAAACCTGTTTCTACATCTCTCAGCATTCCTTAGTTGCTCTGTGTATGGTAGAGGCTTTGTGAGAGTTCCCGGGTTGACTCTTGTATGTCCAGTGTTATCCATGCTTGGCTCAGGATAAGCAGTCATATGGGTTAGACTGTATGGGAGTGGCTTCCACCATTTCTTGGAGAAACACTCTCAAAACAAACTCCCTGATATTCTGGCTCTATGAATCTTTATGGCCACTCTTCCTCAGTGTTTCTGAAACCTTCTATGTGGGAATGGTGGTATAAGTGTATCCAGTAGGGCTGGGTCCACAACTCTGTATGCTGATTGATTTTGGTAGTCTATGATGATCTCCATCTGATGCACAAACCAGTTCCCTTAATGATGGAAAAGGAGTCCACTTATATCTGAAGATTTAAAACTAGGAGCCTCTGGGGAGAGAGAACATGTAACATTTGTCTTTCTGTGTCTAGGTAACTTCATTCAACATGATCTTTTCTGGATACATCCATTTACCAGCAAACTTTATGATTTCGTTTTTCTTTATAGTAGAATAATATTTTGTGGTGTATGTGTACCACATTTTCATTATCCTCTTTGTTGGCTGAAGGACATTTATGTTGTCTCCATTTTCAAGGTATTATGAAGATAGCAGAAAATACTAAAGGGATAAGTGAGAACCAAATCTTTAAACAGAACTGCAGATGGTGGCTGTCATGCTTACCCCTTCTCTCCTGACTCTTGTCTCTTGTCAGATGAGTTTAAGTCATTTATGAAGCGTCTCCCAAGCAACCACTTCCTGACGATTGGCAGCATCCACCAGCACTGGGGCAATGACTGGGACCTGCAGAGTCGTTACAAGCTCCTACAGAGTGCCACTGAGGCTCAGAGGCAGAAAATCCAGAGGACCGCCCGCAAGCTCTTTGGCCTCAGTGTGCGCTGCCGCCACAATCCCAACCACCAGCTGCCTAGAGAGAGGTATGTGCTCTTACATCTCCACTTCTACAATGTCCTATATCCCCACGGCTCATTGTCAACCAGCACATTCTTCTAAAACAGAGGGACGTGTGCTTCAAGTAGCCTATTTAGTACTCTTTAAGCAAGGCAGTCCATGATCCTTTTTGCATTTGGTTCTTGCAACTATTAAATTCTATATTCTTTATAAGTATATCATTGTTCTTTGTGGGTTCTCCATATAGTTCTTTCAACTTTTAAATTCTATATGCTTTATAAGTGTATCATTGTTCTCTGTCTGGGTTGGGTTCTCCATCTACAGTTTAACTAACCTCAGATTGAAATTATCAAAATACAATTTGTGTTTCTACTGCACATGCTTAGATTTTTTTTTCTAGGCATTTTTTTCTAAACCACATGATGCATGTATGTTAAATGAAGAATTACAAGCACCATGGGGATGACTTAAAGTACAGAAGCAGTTGTACATGGGTAATATACAAATGCTACCTGCATTTCATTTAAAAGATTTGCACACCCACTGATTTGAGCATCCCTGTGAAAAGTCTGAAATCCGTTTCCCAATAATGACAAAGGAAATTGAGCAATGAAGGTCAGCTTTGCCTTGTTTGTGCCATTCTTTTTTATTTTATTGGATATTTTACTTATTTACATTCCAATCTCCTTTCTCACTTTCCCCTCCAGAAACCCCCTTTCCCATCCACCCTCCCCCTGCTTATATGAGGGTACTCCCGCACCCAACTATGTCAGAGTGACAGTGACTTCCAACACTGGTGCCAGCAACTATATGGCACCCTTAAGTTTACTTAAAATTCAATATCTGTACAATTTTTAAAGTACTTGGTTAGGAAGAATTAAGAATCACTTCTTAATGGTAAAGAAACTGAACTAAGCAGTCAGTTGAGGTTAGTTGAGGACTTTTGATCAAGGCCGAGAGTGAAGTGGAACAAATATAGCATCGACTAGTGAAAACTTTACGGATTATAGAGGCCAGTCCCCTCTGTGTATGACCCTATCTAATTTTGTCTCCTTTGCCTACTCTGGTTCTAGCTTCACCCTGTCTTGTATCATTTACACTGATTTCCAGTGGGAACTACAAGAATGAACAGACAGGGTCTACCTTTTCAATGAAGAAGACAGTATTCAATCTCGGTTGGTCAAACTCTATTCTTCCAGGCAATTTATGATCTATCTGCAGCTGAGAAATTTCTATAGCATTGTATCAAGGGTTTCAATGAAGCTGTCACAAGACAGCCATAAAACAGTTGGGGAGCAGGGTGGACTAAATCCAAGTAGGGAGCCCGAATCACACTTGTTATCCTGATTCAGTCAGAACTTTTCTGTTATCATTCATTCTGTATTGGTGGCAGTATCTTGCCTTTTATTTTATTCAGAGGAAAAAAATCCAAATTTTTAACCAATGAGATAAGTTTGGGGATAGGAAGATAGCTTAGTGATTAAGAGTACTTTTTGCCCAATCACGAGGACTACCATTCTCATTTTGTGCCCACTGAGCAAGCTACACATTTGGCACACATATATAACCTTAAATCTAATCAGAGAGGAGGCAGGAATGCTGCGATTTCTTAGAGGAGAAAACACAAGTCTCATGATTAGAGAGAAGATTTGTCTCAAAGAAACACATAAAAAATGAGAGACAAGGGAACTCTCTCTGGCCTTTGCATGTATACACAAGTATGCACATCTTCATGTACAAATGTATATAAGTGCAGACACACACACACTTACATTTTGCAAAACCACGTGAAATTTACATAGCATGATCTGTCTTGGCCACCGTGTGTGTGTGTGTGTGTGTGTGTGTGTGTGTGTGTGCATTCATTTTCCAATTGTGAAGTCCATAAAAATGAATTTCAGAGCACTGAAGTCACTAGTTCAAAGCTGCTGCAGTAAACCAGAGGTTTTCATATGGGGTTGACTCCGTCCCCAAGGAATATGTGGATATGTACAAGGACATTTTTAATTGTCACATGGAATGATATTATACAGGACAGTCTCTTAAAGAATGATCTGACTCCGAAAATCATAGAGAATGAGACTTAGCCAAGCTGTTGTAAAGCAAGAATCAAAATGGCATTCAAATCTACAAATCCAAATCTGTCCTCTGAAATGTCTGGTGTGCTAGCACACAAGACAAGAATGAAAAATCATTATATTTCTCTGGATAGATCAAACTGTGTATCCCAGTTTGAAACTTTCTCCTCTATGCTTCTACACCAATAGCTAACGTTGCTTCCTCTGTGAAGTCTTCCCTAATTGTATACAAAGTGTTGTTGATTCCAAGTTCTCACTTATATAGAACTACATTTCCTAATGCACCATCTCTTTTTCCTGCACTGTGTCCTGTATCCTTACACACTAGTGCTGTTCATCTTTGCTTGCCACAGACCTTCCAATTCTGAGTCCACTGCATTGTCTCTCATTTGTAATAACCGTTTGGAGAGTGAAATCGATTTTTTTTCTCTGTCAGTTGCTGACGTGTTGCTGTACTGCTGAACCACAGACTTGGAAAAGGGTCTGTTCACAAATTAACTTCCCTGTTGCACACAGCAGATGCCCAAGCGGCCACCATAAGGGAGTCTCTGAAGTAGAACCATTAGATTTATCAGGCCTATGGCAGGTGACCAGCCTCAGGCGCTGTTTGTGGCTCGAAAGTAAGTGAATAGATTCCACACTGCTATGAAAGATGGTTCTCAGAGCAGGAGTGAGGAAAGGTTCCTATGTGAATCGGAAAATAAAATTTACCTCAGGTGGGTATTTTGTAAAGGTTATTTCAGCTAAGTCCTAAAGACTAGGCAGCTTAAACAGCAGACATCTATTCTCTTACAATTCTAGTAGCTTGAAGTTTAAACACAGACTTTGGGTTTACAGTCTGGGTAGGGTTGTTTCTTCTGAGGACTCTATGGCTTGTCTGTGTCCTGTGCCCCGGGTTCCTTTCACCCAGGTATGTCTGTGTCCTCATCCTCCCTGCTTTAAAACCAGTCATACTGTATTACCATTCGGCAGTAATGAGCCCATTTCAACCTAAAAATGACGTCTGAATACAGTTATGTTTAGCTGTGCTGGGCGATCAGGTCTTCAATCTTTGCATTTGCCAGGGAAGTTAGATAACCCAGACCATACCACTGGAAAGCAGTGATTTTCAACCTTTCTAATGCTGAAACCTTTTAACATACTTGTGACGCTCACTCATAAAATTATTCGGCTGCTATTTCATAACTACATTTCTGCTATTGTTGTGAATCATAGTATGAATATCTAATATGCAAGATATGCTATGAGCCATAGGTCACGAAACCACTGCTCTAAAATATTTCTGTCACATCTTTAGATGAAGTGACTGTGAGTTCCAAGACTGACCAAACAGAAGTAAATCCGAGCAAAAGGAGCAATATTTAGCTTATTACAAAACTATTCGTGCATCTATAATATTTCTTGAGTGTCGCTTCAGAAATTCCAAGTAAAGAGACTGAGGAAACACATTAACTAAATTGGAGAAGAAATCTACAGGCCATAAATCATCACTGGCACACTGGATCTAAGAAGAGACAGAAAGATGTCATATGCGCATGTGGATAGAGGAAGGGCCAAAATGGTAAAATGTGGGAACTGGACAGTCCAGGAACCTGAACTTAAATGAAGGATTTGATTATGCCTTAGTATTAGTGAGGCTGTATCATCTTGGATAAATGACTTCCTGATTCCAAGCTCAGGTGTTCACCACTGTACCTAACTCTTTCTTTCTGCTTGTGGAACTTGCCAGAAGTGCATAGCTAGAAATACCATACTGCTTACTGGGATCTTAAGTCCAGAGCTCTGGGTGTTGACTTGCCCAAGTGAAAAGGAGAAAACTGATCTTAATCCTATCATTCCTTTCACTTTCTCTAGGAGAGTGTCTGGAATTCTCAGTTGGCAAGTCACTAAGTGATGTACATACACAGAGGAATGAATTCGATACTGCCGAGGGTGGGAGCATACAAAATGAGGCTCTGAAGCCTTCCCAGGGGAGCTGAACTTCCTTGGCCTGGCTGTGGGCTGTTTCCTGACATGTGAATCAGAGACTTTAATGAGCATTTCTCAGACTAGCAGGGCACCTCTCTGCCAAAGAGCTGTGTCAGACAGAGGTGATAGCAGTGAGAACCTTGAGTCACCTCTAGCTGAGCAAGTTTATGTTTGCAAATGAACTGATTGCTCAGCTTCAATTTGTCTGCTTGTTGAACTCCATAGGAGCTGTGTGCTCTGAGCAGGTGCTGTTATTGCAACAGGTGCTACTGCCATTTTTACTTGTCTCGAGGAAGGGTGGCATTGAGGCAGGATGGGAGAGGGGAAGAGAAAAGATCATTTACTATATACAGGTTGGAGTCAGGTCTTTCTGACATTTCCCAGCCCTCAAGCTTTATGTAAGTACCTGCACCTCATTTGGGACACTGGATAATGGTAATTGCCTGCAGGTTAAAGTAGATGGATGAAGATTTTTAAAATTTAAAAACCTAGTGAAATATTTGACTCTAGTCAAAAGTGGCAAGGAATTCATTTCTTATGTATGTTCTATATGCATGGTATTCTGTTGTCTTGTGTGAATTCATTGTCTTATCACATCATTGTTTCACGAAACAGGTACTGTTACTATTCTCATATTACAGTACAGATAAAACCACTGAGGCAAAGGAATGTTAGGGATGTGCCAAAGAATTGCCAGTCATTATTGATATTTCAAAGGAGTCATTTGATTTTTTAGTGAGAGGTTAACTCTGGATGTTTAGAACTTTATTTGATGAAAGTTTATTACTGGGCTGTTAGGCAGAAGACACATCTTAGTTATCTATTCATGAAAAAAATACCCTAGAACACTCAAAATCATGCACTATGACCCCTCGTGATTGTATAAGTTGACTTGGTACAGTTGGAAGACTCTCAAATTGGCTGAGACCAATGTCCTTGGGTGACTTTCCTCAGTGGACTTCCAAAGTATCTCCCTTCCAGATTTGGCAGTTGATGCTGGCTGTCAGCTGGAGGCTCAGCTGGGGCTGTCAACTAGAATGCTTACCCATGTCCTCTACATGTCATTTGGTCTTTTTGCAGCATGGCAGCTGGGCTATTGAAAGAGGACATCCTAAAAACAAAGGAAGGCCTAAGATTTCTTCAAACTTATCTTTGACAGCTAGAAAGTATCAATTCCATTTTTTTATAATATTCCATTGAATATTGTGAGAATCTTTCAAGTGTGAGATAAGTCACAGAAAACTCCCCTGCCAGTCCCTTTTACATTTGGCATACCCTATTTGTGTAGTAGGATCTGTCACAAGGGCCATTTCACAGGTACAGTAGAAAATCGCCAGGACTGAATACCCACAACTTTAAAGAAGATCTCAATCATGACAGAAACCCTATAGTTGGTCATACCAATCATAGCCTGGAATTTGTACAGTTGCATTACTTCCCTTTCACTAAGCACTGCACCTTGAACGGGGATGGGTCTTACTCATTTTTCTCATTTTAATAGCCTTGAAAAGAGCACGCATGCCTAACCTGAAAATCTGTCTTATGTTTCGAGGGTTTTTATTTTTTATTAGCAATTTTTTTTTCTGGCACAACTTTATACTTACATGTTACTTTGATTCTCCATTCTTATTTTCTTTCTTTCCTTACCAACCTAATCTACTTTCCCTGGATATCTTACCTATTCAAAAGTTTGGGCTTAATTTAGCTTCCAACTGAATTTAAGTGGAACCCACTGTGTGACCCTGAGTTTGGAATTAACCATTAGAGCCTGGGCTTCACTTCATAGTAGATATATAGCTAGAAACCATGTTTTTCCCTCTCATCAATTCTCTTGGTTGCCCACAAATCAGACATAAGTGGTTGGGTTCCAGGAGTTCCGTGCCCCTTTATAGCTGACTGTTAGAAGGATATTATTTCTATGTACTCTGCAGTATGCACAATCTATGGATATGGTTTTCTGAGTCTTCTTTAGAAGATGGTATTTTAGCCCCCTCTTACAATTCTATAATTTAACATTTTCTCTATCTCCCTTTCTGAAATGTTCCTTGATCTTTACAGGGGGTAATATAAATTTCTTGTTCAGGAAAGAACCCTCAGGCCCCGTTTATTCTCAGCATCTTGTATAACCATGGATCACTGCAAGATATTTCTCTATTTCAGGATGAAAATACCATTTGTCTATGGATATAAACATACATATTTAGGGAATATCTGATGATATGACAATTGAGATAAGAAATCCTCTTACATGCTCCTAAAATTGTGTGTTTTAGAGTTAGTTTATAGTATTAAACATAGGTCTCTCTTATAGTGAGCGCCCAAATCAAAAAAGTAAGTAGTTATCTCCATAACAAAGATACCACCATTGCACCAATGGTGCTCGTTTTCTTATAGTTCAGAGAATTTACTACTGGGTTGTGGGATAACTACCCCTCAGCCCCCTGCATAGTACCATGGGATTATGTAGTATAAAAAACAGTGACATTGAGTATCAATGGGGATCAAAATAACTATACCAGGTAGGGCAAATAAGATTAATAGTAATGGCAGCAATAATATCAGTGATAACAGGAATGCACAACAACAACAACTAATTATATAATGAGCAGGTGATAATGTAGCAGATGATAGAACTCATTATGTGCACATATTTTTGAATCAGACTCTTTAGGTTCAAATCTCAACACTATTGCCAGATAGTGATTCTGGCATGAGGTACTACCCTTTTGTTTAGAAGTGGATGCTCACAGTCATCTATTGGATTGAACACAGGCCCACAATGGAGGAGCTAGAGGAAGTACCCAAGGAGCTAAAGGGGTCTCCAACCCTATAGGAGGAACAACAGCAATATGAACTAAGCAGAACACCCCAGAACTTGTGTCTCTAGCTGCATATGTAGCAGAGGATGGCCTTGCCGGGAGGAGAGGCCCTTGGTCTTGCAAAGATTATATGCCCCAGTACAGGGGAATGCCAGGGCCAGAAAGCGGGAGTGGGTGGGTTGGGGAGCAGGGCTTGGGGAAGGTATAGGGGACTTTCGGGATAGCATTTGAAATGTAAATGAAGAAAATATCTAATAATAAAAAAAGAAAAATATGAAGCTAGTAATATTACACACATCATGCAAGTGTTTAGTGAATTATAGATTTTTAAGCATAGGAAAGACTAATGGTGAACTTGATAAGCAAAATTCTCACTAAAAATAACATTGACATTTTACCTATTAATTTCTTATAAGACCCTTATTACTCAATAATACAGAGTGCTGGTAGTAATGGCATGATACATCTTGCATGTTATTCTTCTCCTATCTCTGGGGAGTAGGTGTTGTTGGTCTATGGACAAAAAGAACTGACAAGCCAAGAGATATAACTAATATATCTTAGATTATACCACCACTGAAAGAAAGGTTTAAAATTATGTTGCTGGCTACCTAAATTGGCTGAATAGAATAGTTCCTTGTGTGGATAAGGAAAAGCCCATGCTATCCAAGAAATGTGCTGTGCAAACTGAGATCTGGGTTGAGGTGGGATACCCAGGATTCAGTGTGGCAATATCAAAATCAGGGTGAGATTTTCATGATTAGAGTTATGGGAGACAAGGATTAAGGTTTATAGGTGCTGGTCCCATGATTGAGGCTAAAAAAAAAAAAAAAAAAAAAAAAAGGACTCTTATGAGGGTTATGGTGACTTTCCTGTTGTGCAGCTTTGAATCAAGCTCTGAATTCCTAAGCAAGATGTAGGCAGAAATTCTTTAGCTTGAAAAGAGTCTTGGCTTAATTCAGAATAATGGAACAAATGTCTCCTGAGTAGTTACCACGTTCATGATTTTGAAGTGCCAAAACCCAAAAATAAGTCATGTGTGTGTATATCTCTGTCTCTGTCTCTGTTTCTCTCTCTCTCTCTCTCTCTCTCTCTCTCTCTCTCTCTCTCTCTCTCTCTCTCTCTCTGTGTGTGTGTGTGTGTGTGTCTCTGTGTGTGTATACCAATAAAATAACTCATATATATGACACAATGTCCAGTTCAGGAGCAGAAACACATTAGCTCTGCTCATATCAGCTGCTGAGTGAAGTCTCTCTGGTCTCTTTTATTATGATTATGCAAAGTTGGTTGGTAGATATTTTTGTCATGGAGGAGATTATGCACACTTTTATAATACTCATATATTCTATCCAGCCTTGAAGGGAGATACACACAGATATCTATAAAGAATTTGATTTCAGTATTGGTATTTTCTTCTTACTGCTAAAGGGAGAGGGAGAAAGTGAACATGAAGAAATGAAGGTAGAACATCTTCTGGGTATAGTGCTTGGCAAATACAGAAGTGGATGCTCACAGTCATCTATTGGATGGAACACAGGGTCCCCAATGAAGGAGCTAAAGAAAGTACCCAAGAAGCTGAAGGCATCTGCAACCCTATAAGAGGAAGAACAATATGAACTAACCAGTACTCCCCAGAGCTTGTGTCCCTAGTTGCATATGTAGCAGAGGATGGCCTAGTCAGCCATCAATAGGATTAGAGGCCCTTGGCCTTACAAATATTATATGCCCCAGTACAGGCGAATGCCAGGGCCATGAAGCAGGGGTGGGTGGGTTGTGGAGCAGGGCTAGGGGAGGGTATAGGGGACTTTCGGGATAGCATTTGAAATGTAAATGAAGAAAATATCTAATAAAAATTTAAATAAAATAAAACAATGAAATATAGACAAAAACCAGAAATGAAGATAGAAAGAGTTTGGGGTTGTGTGAAATAAAAATGAATGTATGAAGGAAGGAAGGGAGGGAAGTGAAAAATAAAGCCTCTCAGGAAATGCTGTATTCTCAATCATGGAACCATTAAGTGACCATCTTGTCTACCAGCATCATGTAAGTCTTTGGGGGAGTAGTTAAAGATAAAAATAACAATGCCCTCAGTATACCATTGTCTATATGTGGCAGGGTATAAAAGAGACTGTTTTATAAATGATGAACTTGAGCTTAAGTCATCACTGTCCTATATGGTATACAGGTTGAATAGGAAATAATTGCAACTCACTTTTAGCTAAAACAGTGTTGTTTTCTTTATGGGAATTTTGAATTAAACTCATTTTGGGTAGATAAGGTGATTTTTCTTTTGGCAAAACAACTTGAAAACAATGAGGCTTAATTATCTCTGAGGTCCTTCCCACGTCTATGAGAAATAACACTTAGAGTAATCATTCTATTCTGAAATATTGGTAGAAGGTCAGTAATTGAATCTTTGAGCAGAGCTGCTCTCAGATAATGCTAATTAGTCAAATTTAATGAGTACCCTGTAGTTCAAACTATGATCTGCTTTTGCCTGAATATAGAATACCCTCTTAAGTAAGTGTCCCAGAATCAACTCTGATCACTTTTCAATTTGTACTCCCAGAAGCCATCAGAATTATTACTTAAGAAGCAGATCTAGCCTTGTCCCCAGTTCACTAAAAGCCATTTGACAAATACTAATTTTGATGAAAGGAATGGAATTATAAGGTGACCTCCAGATCTGATAAAAACTAGTCTGTGACAAGTTCTCTTATATATAATCTCTGTCTCTGTCTCTCTGTCTCTCTGTCTCTGTCTCTGTCTCTGTCTCTCTCTCTCTCTCTCTCTCTCTCTCTCACACACACACACACACACACACACAAACACACACACATACTGTAGCCTCTACCTGTTTTTCAAATCTCAAGTCAGATAGTTCCTTCTGGTTATCTTGTTTCTATGAAAAGTCTGCCTCATGTCTCATTTCACATGATTTCTTAGCACTGTTTCTGTGTGGATGTTAAATCACAGTCCACCATTATACCATAATATACCAAGCACAGTACAAAACTACCAGCAATGTACAAGCATCTCTATCAACATATTTTCCCATCTTCATCTCAGAACTTCTTAGCATAGAAACTGTCACACCATATACATTTGGAAAATGAAGTGATTATGTTTCCCTCAGAATGGTGACATACTGACATCATGATGTCAAAACTGAACGTCATCAACGTGCCAGTGAGTTCTTTGTTTTCTGAACTCATTGAATGTGTTTGGATTATGATTTTTTTCCTCATTTTGCATCGAAAGATTTAAGACCAAATAAATTAAGTCATTTGGTCAAAGTCACTTCAAGAATTTCTGAAGAAATAAAAGCTAAACTTAAGTCCCTTAGATTGGTAGTTGACTGTAGTAAAATCAAGGCAGCTAGTGTAAATTGTCTTCACCCATTCTGCTTGCAAATTTTGCAAAATCTATTATATTGCACAAACTCCTGTTGAACCAGATAAGGACAAATGAAATGGAGAAGGAGGAGGACAAAGGAAACAAAAATAAAATAAAAAAAGGAGGAGAAAGAAGAGAAGAAAGGAAAGGAGGATAATGAGAATATTAGAGGAAGAGAATTAATAATAATAATAATAATAATAATTTTAAACATATGTAAATAACTATAAACATATTTTAGAGCTTATTATTAGATTTGGCAAAAATGAACTGATGTTCTTCCCAGATGTAAGTACTTGATGATAGTGTGACTTACATTCTACCATTACTTGATTGTTAGAGATGATTATATTGTGAAATAAAGCAGAACAATGCGAGATTATCCATTGAGGGTATGTAGCATAATTATTTGCATTTCCCAATGACACATGGACTTTGATTTATTTTTACTCCTGAAATCCACATGGCCTTGACCTGGAAGTGCAGGCTATAGCCAAGCACAATGTAATTATACATTGTTGAAATAAAATTCTCTTGGAGACATATGCCTCAGACTCTAGTCCTGGGGCCTTAGCTTCTGAACCCTTGTCAGCTTTTAACATACTTTTTATTCCATTCAGTGTTTAATTGGTGTCTGTGGAAAGATTCTGGCTACCAGAATAATTATTATCTCAATTCCAATGACCCTTAATATCCACACTGGTTCCCACTTGTCTCTCTGAACTTTGCACTTCCTTGATCTGGACAAAATCTCCATAGACTTCTGAAGTGGGACAAAGAGCTTTGGGGACTTATATTTTATTGAACTTAAGTTAGTTTCTAATTTATTAGAATGAGAGTCTAGGCCATGACATTTATTAGGTGTGTGACCTTCAGAAGACTCTGAATCTGCCTATGTACTCTGTTTTCTCATCTGTAGTCAGGATAAAAAAAGGTACCGACAGAGTCCAGTCCAATTATATGACAACTGTATATAACATGTAAAGAAATGCAGAGATGGAATATGAACATAATCAAAAACAAAGGATAATGCACCTAAGAGCAGTGATTCCCAAACTTCCTAATGCTGCTTTTTAATACAGTTGTCATGTTGTTGTGACCCAAATCATAATATTAATTTGCTGGTACTTCATAATTGTAATTTTGCTACTGCTATGAATTGTAATGCAAGTATCTGATATGCAGAATATCTGATATACAGAATATCTGATATGCAACACCCGAAGAGGTCAGGGGCCACAGAGAATGAGAAACATTGCCCTAGGGCAGGAATGTAGACACAATTGCTCCTTCTAAGATGTGGGTCTTTGTGTTGTATAAGATAAAATAGGAGCCTAGCAAAATGTAATCCTATGATGAAAATGATAGAAATTAGGATTCTCAGCCCTACAGATTCAGACACTTCAAGATATAACGACATTTACCTTTGAGGAAAATTTGACTCAGTATTTCTATATGTAGTTATGAATGTAAACCTATGCTCTGACCCTCAAAAGCCAGCAATAGAACATTTAATGTGGCATGTTTAGCATATGGCAAGAAAACTAAAGCAAGTCCTCTAACCAGACCATGATGGAGTGCAAAGGTTGTTAATTGGAAAAGAAAAGGAATAAAGAGTGAAAGAACATGCTATCTATACACATGTTCTATAATGCAAATATGATTCATATAATGAACAATTTTATTCTAACATTTAGTGTATAGTCGTTGCCAATCTTTTGGAAATTGAGACAAACCCATTTTAAGGGGGTTCATATATTCAGTCTGACATTCCGCAAACATCCTTGCATAAACCATATTAATAATTATGCAGTATTTTCACATTAGTTTATTCTGTTTAGAATTATAACAAACAGTGTAAATGAATGTCTTTAGAATTTTTATGAACTCTTCAAATCCTTCTTAGTTTTTATTTAAATTAATTGTCTTTATTGCTATTAACTGGCTCATATTAAATTTTGCTACATAGTTCAAATTAGTTTTTCCACAGCCTGGAGAAAGCAACTTAGACATCATTGATTTATTTTATTATTATCTCCATGCCATCATGATACAACTCATATAAGCAGATCCAAGACAATACAGCCAGGAAAATTCTGAGTGAAATGAGACCCTCTACCACCTTATGTGGTAGAAGGGAGAGAATCAGTTTTCTGGCAATAATTTGTACAGAAGTCTGTTCTGAGAGCCTTTCCCACTGGGGATAGAAACACTTACCCCTTCTTTGTAGCATGTTATGAGTAATTTTTAAAAATTTTTTATTAATTCTTTGAGAATCTTAAATCTTGTATGTTGACCATATTTATCCCCATCCCTCAACTCCTCCAACATCCATCCTTGCTTCTTACCAACACAACTTTCTATGGTCATTTCCCCTATAACCTCTAGCATCCAACTTGTATTTTCTTTTACTCTTAGATGCATGACCATACTCTAGAAAACAGTTGATGTACCAGATATCACACTCTTTAAGAAAACTAAAATAAACTGAGTATGTCTGTGTGTGTGTGCATGTGTGCACATGTGTGGGGAGGGTATATGTGCTGTATGTGTGTGTATGCATTCATGTTTTATGGAAACACATACAGCTACAAGTGTGAATGTAATGGGTAGAGCAAGAAGCCAACCTTGGATGTCTTCTTCTGTAACTCTCCACCTTATTTTCGTGGGGTTAGGTATTTCTTTGAACCTGTATCTCAGTGGTTTGACTAGACATGTATTCTCCTGTCCCTGTCTTTCCAGATCTGAGATTGTAGGCATGCACTGCCACACCTGGATTTTTATATTGATTCTGTGAGAATTTGAACTCTTGACCTTAGGTTTTCTCAGTAAACATTTTAGAGATTAAGTGATATTGCCGTTCCTTAATGTGTAGGTTCTAAGGAACACTTGGTCCAATGTCCTGGCTTGCAATGTTGCATTGTATGCCTTTAGAGAAATTTGCATGCCATTCTTTCTAAGAGGATCACATTTGCAATTGTATACTTCATTACATATTTCCCCCATTTGAATATAACTTTTCTGAGGGCAGAGAATTTAATGTTTTTTTTTCTCTTTTAATCAGTGAATATATCCTCAGCAGCAGGTAGCATGCCTGCCACATGATAACACGCCATTTACTGAACATTGAATGGAAGTTGACAGATGATAGTTCAACTTCCAGTGTCAGCAATGGTTTTCCTATTTAAGAAACCAGGATTTACTTATTTACTTGTGAACAGGTAAACTGTATCTTCCAAAAATGGGAACTCAGAGGTCACGGTTTGAAATTAATTCAGCTCATGGCTTTGTAAGCAGTTGTGTTCATTCTTATGAAATT
Source organism: Mus caroli (assembly GCF_978045245.1). Classification (NCBI taxonomy): domain Eukaryota; kingdom Metazoa; phylum Chordata; class Mammalia; order Rodentia; family Muridae; genus Mus; species Mus caroli. Next base: position 86,943,841 of record NW_028227261.1, read on the forward strand.
ATGAACTGTCTGCCCTTTGATCCTAACTATTCTCACCTGTAAAATGATATAGTGGCAAAAATCCCTTCAGAGGTTAACTGTGAGGATGATTCAAGATTTTAGATGATATTGGTCGTGAACAACAACAACAACAACAACAAAGGTCAATACATGCTAGCCCTTTCTGCAATTGCCCTTACTGTTAGATCCCTGTGCTAGAATGGAGTTATATATGCATTAAATGTTTTTACATTGAGTTATAATATCATTGTTTTGGTGGTAGAAAGAAATTGTGTGAGAAAAATTGAAGGGAAATTGTGATTTAATAGCATTCAATGGAAGTCACTTTAATAACAACTTTCAAAAACAATAGGCTGCTTTTTGGAAATATAGGATTTATATTCCATCCCTCTGTTGATATGATGGTTAACACTTGTTAGACTGCTATTTGAGACACACTTACCTAGAACCATTTCAATATACATGATTGGATCAACCCCAGTTATATCTGACTGAATAGATCTGGGATGCATTCTAGGTCCTTGGTGATACTGATATGGCTAATTTTAAAGTCCCATACATATTTGACTAGAAGACCTTAGTCTTGTGAAGATTATATGCCCCAGTACAGTGAAATGCCACACTAGGAAGTGGGAGTGGGTGGGTTGGGGAGCAGGGCATGGGGAGGGTATAGGGAATAGCATTTAAAATGTAAATGAAGAAAATATCTAATAAATATCTAGTAAAAAATAAAAAAGAAGACTCTACTCATTGCTACAGATATAGTTTCACCTTAGTGTATCTACTTGGTTCAGAGGACACAAAAATTACTAAGTGAATTCTACAGGACATTAGAAAGGGGAGAAAAACAGGAAGGAATGCCTATGATTCCATGATACCGTAAATTTACGTATTAGAGAATTAAAATATAAACTAAACAGAGAAGTGACAAAAATCTAGGTATTTCTCAAAATGGTCTTAGACAAAGAAACTAAATCCAGAAGAAAAAGTATCCTCCAGCCTGTCAATTTTCCTGGCTGTCAAAGTCTGTGGTTTCCTCTCTTGTCTGGAGAGCTTCTCATTCTTCAGATAGTCTTTCTGAAACAGAAAATTCCAAACCCTTCTGCAGAAGCAGTTGCTAATGCATTGTATTGCTCACCTAGCATCTCAACTGAGAGGAAGCATAACATCCAACTTGCAGCTGCTAATTTGACAACAGGAAGGTGCCCCATCTCTAGTATAATTTTGGAGTAAATTTAGCTGAATTAATTTGTGGACATTCCAAATCTTGAAGAAAGATCTATTTCAAAGACAAAGCCCTCCAATATAGGTTGTTTTCAAGTTTGTAAAGGGCTCCGTATATTGATGGTTGTATCTATTCCTTACAATAACTTGTTGAAAAGTAAGAACTAGTTTATTATTCTCTTATAGTGAAAAAAAATTTCTCTTATAGTGAAAGAAATATTTGACTTCATTTTCTGACTTGCTCATGATTATGGCATATGTCACCTCCAATGGTAATCTTGCATGGGTCTGGTCCACTGAACTTGTCCCCAATGATTTATATTTGTGTTTATAATGCAGCTTCATTTATTGCTACATCTAGTCCGTCATTCAGGAGATCTTTAGTGAATATTTGCTAAAGTGAGACAGCATAGACTTTATACATGAAGCACTGAAAGGATGAAGAAGATAGTAGATGCCCTTATTCGGAGCTACTTGAAATCTAGCATATTTAATGACATTCAAAGGACTAAATGACCACAAATTATAAATCTGTATATTCTTTCTGGAAGGAAATCTAGAAGATCTAACTGAAACACACTCACTTTATTAAAGGATATAAGAAAATAGAATAGAGAAATGTCATGATCAGAGTATAAGTGAATTAGCTTGTAATTGCTTTATGATAAATTACCACAAATATAGAAGCTGAAATGATAGATGCACGATCTTACAGTGTTCATGGGTTTGAGTGTGATTGTGATAAAGTTAGAAGCGCTTATTTCTCATGGATAAAAATTTAAGAATTGGCCAGAGTATGCCACTACCTATTAAAATCCATGGGGAAGAATACACATCTAAGTTCCTTCCTGTTATATGCAGTTGTAGGACCCAAGTTATCACTCCCTTGTTGTTTTCTGGCTATGATACACTCCAACATCACATTTGTTACTTGCAAACATATTTGTTATTTGACACTGTCCATCCCTCTTCAAAGGCATGAGTAGCATGTTTTACATAGTTTCAGATGATTCTGACTTAGAAAGTATTTTATCTTAATCAACACAACTAATTAGAATAGAGACTGCCAGGTAAACTCCTCATCATTAGGATATATATATCCTAATGATATATATATATATATATATATATATATATATATATATATATTGTGTATGTGTATATACACACACATGTGTGTGTGTGTATGTGCGTGTGATTACTGAAGCAACCACCTATCATATTGACAGTGGTAGGAGATTGGATATTGAAAAACAAGGGGGACTAAGGAGGCATATTTAGATTTCTCCCTCATGTAGGAATATTAACCAGCTCACAATCAAATAGAGAAAGGATATATTGAGTTTTCTTTTGAGTGCATAGCATATATGCTGTTCAGAATACTTATTTTTCTGTAACAAACTGACCCATAATTAGAGTCTTAAAACAAGAATCACTGTCTAAGCTCATGATCTGTTGTTAGACATTCAAGCCTGTATTATCAAAGATATTGTGTTCTCCCTGTAGTAAGCTGTAGCTACTCAGTTGTGTACAACTAGTAGATGTCCTGACATAGAGATTCTAAGAAGACCCCAATAGTTCATATGTAGAGGTGGTCAAAAGACTGTGTTCCATTGATCAACTATTCATCTTTGGTTTCTCTCCATGTTCTTCTTCATCTGCATGGCCTGTTTGTTCAGATGGGTCTCTGATAATCAAGAGGTATTTTTCCAACGAACAGGAGATGATATGTGCTCGCTGCTTCAGGTCTAGGTGCATAAAAAGGGTGTATCTTTTCTACCCTATTTTATTAATAAAAGAAGTAGTGGGATCTACCAAGATTCCGGAAGAAAACCAGTATTCTGTCTCTATAGGAAGTATACGTACAGAACATGGTCTATATTGCTTTATTTTTCTAGAACAATCCATGTTACAAGAGAAGGAAGCACACGCCTTATAGACCCTGTGAGGAAACATTTCATAACATAAAATTGACCTTTAAACTTAGTTACTCAAAATTATTTTAGTGAGTTTATTTTAATATTTAAAGCTACTGCTAAATGCTTCTCTGAGGTATATGGTTTGCTGTTTGTTTTAATTATTGTTGTTTTCCTTTATTGGTTTTCCTAGAGGATGATTATAGGGGATAATTTCCCATAAGCTGCCATCTAATTTTCATCTTCTGTGGGTGTATATGCAGTGTGGGTACCAGAAGAGGGAGAGTACATTTTGGAAGTGGTTAAGCATCCTAATTATGAAAAAAAAATCCCCAAATATACATTCTACAACTGAATGAATACCATAGAAAATAATCACTGGACTCCTGTTAGAAAGGCATGAAGTATTTGAAGTCTTATAAACTCCTATCCTGAGCGGGAGGAGGGGCTCAAAATGCTATTTCCTGGCTCCTAAAATTAGTGTCTTTAGGGCCAATGTCCAGCAGTCTCCTAACAATAAGATTATTTCCTCTCTTGAATGCACAATAATCTAGGTAGAGTGACGGTTCCTCTGGAGAAAGCTTAAAGGAAGATTAACAGTGTTATTTTGGGCAATGTGCAAATTCTGTCTTGAGGGGAAGATTTGAGTTGTAGATTTCCAGTTACAATTTGTATAAGCTCAAGAAAATCACCTAATGTTTCTAGCCTTAGTTTTCCATCTATTTCATGGTTCAGATCTTGCCCAAGCATCATTTATTTATATTCGTGGTTTTGATGTTCTGCCCGTATAGTTTCATCAGCAGTTCCACTCACAAAACAAAACAAAATAAAACAAACAAAAAGGCAAAACAAAAAAATGCTACTTAATAGATCTTGACTACTCATTTTCTTGTGCACAAGTAAGTGTGTGTGAATGCACGTGCATGTGTGTGTGTGTGTGTGTGTTGAAGGTTATAGTTTCGGTGACAATGACTTATTCTGAGTGTGTATTAAACTGTCTTATTAAATAAGAGGTTCAAGTCCACAAATAAATGCAGCACAGCCCGGGGCAGCTGTCTGTCAATCACTGGAGCCTAAGAATTTCTTCCCAACTATGTGGCAATGAAGCTTTGAGCTAGGAGTATTTTGGGTATTTCTTATCTATTTATGGAATAAAAAAATGGCAATGCGTTCCAACACTCTGGTAACCCAAGGGAGTACAATTAGAAAGGGGCTGGAAGATGCAGGCCTGAAGCTCATTTGCAGCACTGTGCAGGGTTTATCAAGCCCAAGATTGGTAGAGACATCTCCATTTCCACCAATGTTTGTCTTTCTGTATTTGTAGCTAATAGGGCAGTTGACTCACTTCCCTGACGTAAGACAAGAAAATAAGTATTTCCAGTTGCTTTATATTGTTTTTTGTTTCTTCTTTTTCTTTGTCTCTCCTTTTCCTGAGGCTCGGAAGTTGCTTTTTATTTGGATTAGAACCTAGAGGCTCGAGGGATTGAGTCAGAAATAGAACTGAGTTCTCACAATCTTTGTGGATAGGTCTTTCTTTTGTTTTGTTTTTAATCTTCCTTCAGTAATATCTTCCCATGTTGCTTCCACATCGAAACATTTTTCTAGTCTGCACATGGGTGAGTTTTAGCCTCAGTTCTGTGACAAGTAAATCATGACCATTAAGCCATCTCTTCTCTTCTTTTGAACCTCAGGTGTTTGTAATGTTAAAATGACATTTGTAATCCTTCCTTTATCCAGCAAAGGAGAGACACAACTTATCAAGATCAAAGATAAGTATTAAGCAGATAAACAAAAGACCTGAAAGGTTTGATGGTCATATAAACCTAGTGTAGGTACTGTCTACTAAATGCTATTGTTCTGAATATTTTAAAGGAGCTATTTGGCAAATGTGGATGTTTTGAAGGAGCTATTTGGCAAATGTCTTACAAAATTATTGTATCTTTACAGAAAGGTCAAACCATGTAAGTGCATGACTCCCCTCCACCTCTGACTCCAGCAATAATGGTTGTGACATATGCATGCGCACAAGTATGTATACACAGAGAGAGAGAGAGAGAGAGAGAGAGAGAGAGAGAGAGAAAGAGAGAGAGAGAGAGAGAGAGAGAGAGAGAAAGAGAAGAATTAAAAATTATCATAGACCAACCAGGAAGAACTGCATCCATATACATACAAACAGCAATAAATAGAGTGAGGGTTCTGTGTGTGTGTGTGTGTGTTTATGAAACAATAACAATTAAAGAAAAAAGAAGTCATGATTTCCTGAGGGAGCAAGGTGGAGGAGTACAGATTATGATTTAATTTTGTTTTAATTTTAAAAATAAAAATATAAACATACATTTGTATGGATATATGTACATATACACACATATAGGGCTCTATCTATCAGCACATATAGACAAATATCTGTCTATCTCTAATGCCATCTCATCTATATATACCTATAAGTACATTGGGTCATATCTTCATTAAGATACCCCATGTCTACCACTGTCTTTTGTGGGCATATTTACTATAGATCTACTCTGTTTCATCTAAAATATGAATTAGCTAATTAGTATAATTAATTTACTAATTGACACAATAATTTGTAAGTATGCAAGTGTGATTGCAACTGTGCACAAGTGGAGGTCAGGGTACCACCTTCTAACATGAGTTTCAGGGCTTGAGTTCAGGTTATTAAGGATAGGGTCGTGCACCTTTAACTTCTGAGCCATCTCATTGGCCCAGTTCTGCCTTTTAAAATTAGCACAAACTCTTCTTCGGGGTTTCGTACCTTTTAACTTTAAAAAATATATATGTACCATTTTTTTGCTTTGTGGTACTGTGGTTGACTCAACCCCCAGGATATTCCAAGCTGTGTGCTATTTTGGTGCTGATAAATTTTTACATGATCTCCAGGTTTGGGCTGCAATGAATACTGAAGCAATGTTAATGCATGCCTGTTAGGGTACTTGTGTTATTGTTGTTGTTGTTGTTGTTTACCACATAGGATAGAATTGCTGCCACACATATGCTAATATATACGTTTTGCTAAATATTCAAGCAGACTGTTTCCTTTTCTCTTCTTGTTAGAATGTATTTCTTTCCTGTCCTGCAGAAGGAAGTTGCATTTGCTATATACCTTTGCAATATTTAGCACTTTCCTTTGGTCAATTTAAATTTTCTCTGATCTGTTCATCTGAAGTTGTATATCATTGGAATTTTAGCTTATATCATCTTAATGATGAACAAAAGTAGAGATTCACGGGATTATTAGCTTTTTAAATAACCACTTTGTAAAATGAACTGTCTGCTTCTATCATTTGCCCATGCTCCATTTTTGCTTGTGGCTTGTTCTTACTGAGTTATAGGACTTTATGTGGTGTCTTAATCCATTCAAAATTCTATAAAATGCCATAGCCTGCATTGCTCATAAGCAACTAAATCTCTGTGTTCTGGAGGCCTAGAAATCTAAGACCAAGAAATTCTCACAAATGTCTAAGGAAGACTTTCTGATCCTTGTAACTGTATTCTCATAATAGAAGATTTCACAGGTCTTCCTATGTTTAACAACATCAATTTCATGCATGAGAACTGCATTCGCATGGACCCATCACCTTAAAGCTCCGTCCTCCCAACAGTATGTCTTTGAAAATTGAGCTGTCAGTTGACTCATTTGGGGACACAAATAATCTGACCATGGTTTGAATTATGAATGCAATCTTTTGTTAGCTGGAGATGCATTAATGTATTTTGCTGTCTCTAATTCTGTTTTCTTCTCTTTTTTTTGGCTGGGTATTGTTTAATCTTAGTATGTTTCTATTAGCCAATATTTTTCTTGTGTAGTAACTGCTCTAAAGAGATATCTTCTTACACCGATACCATGAAGACAGTTGCCTTCCCTTTTGTTGAATTGTTTAGTCCTTGTTGCTGTTCACTTTTCATACATCTTCCATCATTTGATTTAACTTGGAGGAGTAGAAGCAGTTCCTCTCAAAATTTCATTGTTTAATATCAGCAGTTAACTGACCTACCAGTACTTGTTGAATTTTTCCTCCCTTGTAGTTTTCAGTCTGTAATTACTGATTTCAAAGGAACCATTTAACATGTGAACTCAAGAGGAACACAATCACTGTTTTCCTAAGAGATCTTGTGCACCTACTGTAAGTCTGAATCTTCTATACATTCTCTTATCTGATGCTCAGAATGACCTTGCAAAGAGTGCACTATTATTCTATTCTGTACTGGTGACAACAGACGCTTAAAAAGGACAAGCGATTAGTTCAAGGTTAAATAATGTACTCATTAGGATTCAATACCATTATTTTTCCCCTTTGAGTACAATACCCACATCTAGTCTAGATCTTTCTTATGCAAGCATTCTAGTGGCAAGGTTCATTAGAACTGTGGAAAATGAGCAAACAGTTAAACTAGAATATTAGACTACAATCATTTGTGCTGCTTTAGTAACAGAATTTTTTTTTTAACCTGGGACATTTACCCTCAACAATGATAATGGCTAATCATTCTAACTTCCTTTCACTGAAAATTCTCAGAAGCTTTTCATTTTTAACTCAGCTCTTAAGATAAAGTGCAAAGTAATTTTAATGTTCATTTGGCAGAGAAGAAAACTGAGATTCATGGGTTGGAAGGGTGGCTCAATTGGTAAAATGCTTATCTGGTAAGAGGGTTGCATCACTAGCATCCACATAAACACAAACCCTGCATTATTAATTCTTGCTGTAATCCCACCACTAAGAAAACAGAGAAATGGTAGATCCTGACAGCCAAATGGCTGGCAAGCCTAGACTCATCAGTGAGCTTTTGGATCCCAGTGGAAGACCCTGTCACAGAATACAAGGTGTGGGCTTTTGAGAACATATTGGGTAGTCTATGGCTTCCATGTGCATGGTACCTTATGTAGGTATAAACACCCCCCCACACACACACATACACACCCACACACACACACACACACACACAGAGAGAGAGAGAGAGAGAGAGAGAGAGAGACTAAAACACTGGGTGCAAGAATGTATATGAATGAAGGAAGAATAAGAGGAAGAAGGAAGAATGATTGTCAGAGAGCTCAAGTGACTCATTCAAGGACAAATATCCAAGGTCAAATACACTTAGTGCAAAGTACATTTCTTCATTAACTTATTTCAACTCTGTGATCACCCAGAGCATCGACCTACATGATCACTGTCTCATTTCAAGGTTACAGCAGGCCACTAAGCTCTGGTTTGCACTTTTTTTCTTTCATAGGCTTTTATTGTGCTGCATATGTGCTGCTCAGGACAAATAACCAACGCTGACAGCATCCACATGGGAGCACCTGCTGCTTTTAGTCCTTCTTTCATCTCTGAGCTGCTCTTGCTCCTTCTATCATCTGTCTTCAGTACTTCTATGCCCCAAAGCAAAACTCAGAATTTGAATATGCAGCTGATGTTGCCTGTCACCTCCTTCCAGACACAGAACAGTGTAATTGCAAAAATTGTTTCATAATCCTCCCCAATTAAGCTGCTGACAACCTAATTTGAAAGGCCAGGTTGGATTCTTCCTTTGCAGCTAGCTTGCCCTCTTTCTCCTTTCACCCTCACCCCTGCCCCCTGCAAGCATATTTACCATCTTCACTCCACGCTTCCAACTACAAAATGTCCTCAGCATGGAATGAGACTGTAAAACTCTCCTTTTGGTCATTACTTTGCCACTGATATGCTCTATTCAATGAGGCTCTGGCCTCATGTGAAGAACTGAGGACACACAGGCTGTTAAGGCTATAGAAGGAGCTTAAATAGGGCAATGATTAAAAGGTAAATATTTGTCCAGGGAAACTGATAAGCAGAGTGGACCTGATGGCTATTTATAATTGAGATGGCAAAGCCATGAACCAATACTCCAGGCATCTGACCCTACAGACATCTGTAGGTTTGAAGAGCACTATTCTTTATGGTCTTGCAGAAGTATAGCTGGACACACACACACACACACACACACACAGACACACAAACACACAAAACTGCACACTCACCCAAGCATACATATGCATGCACATTCATATGCACAAACAGTCATACATACAAGCATACACACATTCAAAATCCATAAAGAAGAGTGCATACCCGACACGAGGAGTAAGTGCTTGTCTCCCAGTTTTAGCCTATCTTCTGCAAAATATACACTTCTCTGGAGCAATGAAAATTTACCTAGACACCAATTACAATGTCAAAGAAACATCTAAAAAGACACACATGGGCATAAATAAAAGAGTAATTTGAAATTCCACTTTATTCTTTGTTCATTTCTTCTGTTCTTTAAGAAACACACTTTTATTGAACAAATAGACCTTACGGGTTATAGTTTTGTATTTTAGCCTAGATTTCTTCCCCTGTCCCCTGTAACATTCTGTTGGCACTAGATTTGTATGATCTTCCCTAAAATGCCACAGGCCAGGCACCGCATTCCCAGCTTAGGCAAAACCTCCAATTAAAATCAGCAGGGAGGTTGCTTGAATTAGGAATCCCAGCCAGGGCTCCCCAGCCTGATGGTTCAGAATGGGAGATGTGAGCCTTTAAACAACGGATGGGAAGCCCTGGGAGGCAAAGCCTCTGTCCTCCAAATGACAAGGGACTCATGCTGTGTCTCTGGGAGACCTGTCAGGTTGCCAGAGCATCCTGGCTGTGGCAAAGACAGGACCCGCAGGGAAGCAGCTGAGATGTCTCCAGGGTTCTGAGAGTGGTTTATATCCGCTCTGGGGTTTAGAGGGCAAGCGATATATACTGTGATCATTGAGAGATTATATTTAGAAATCTTGAACTCTGGCCATGTCTATGCTGTGTGACCATGAATGAGTGACAGTCCTTCTCTGGCTTCAAAACCCTTATCACTGACATGGAAATCAGATCCAAATCCTACAGCACGTCAGTGATGTGAGGATGAAGAGATAGCTGCCTTGACCTAGGAGGTACTACAGAGTGTTTACTGTCCATCTCACCAACGTGGGGGCCGTGGCATTCAGTTCTAAACATGAGAAAGATGGGCTTTTAATTTGAATGGCTTTTATTAAAATGTCTCTGCTTTTGTGGTCCAACCTAGTTTATCTGAAGCCACTGTGAGTGCTAATAGATCAAGTACCAGTTTTTTTTTTCCACTTTAGAAGAGAACGTGCAGCTTCCTGCCCTCTTCTTTAGTCTTTTATCTCTCGCTCTCTATCTCTTACCTCCTCTCCCTCCAGTTCTCACCTTCCCTCCCTTCATTCCAACCCCCAACAGAATGAACTGAGTATCTCATTCAACAGAAAGATGCTGATTTGGCTGCAAATGGAAGATGCTGTAGCTTCACCCCCAGAAACACAGAAAAGCATTTTAAAGCATGGTTCTTACTGCCTCATACTCACCACATAACAGTGGGTCTGTGTGAACACTGTGAGACCCTCCCGTGCAGAACTGGCCTATTAAGCTATTTCCCTGTCGCCAAAGTTGAGACAGCTGTCACTAGCTAGCCTGAGGAATGGTATTTATAGATCACAGTCCCTCCTACCGCTGGTGCCCATCCTCTCCCTGCGCATTCATCAGAGAGGCCCAATTATCTCTAAATGGAAAAGAGAGACCTTGAAAGGTTCAGAGGAAGCAAGGAATGTGGTAATAGATTCTTACATGATCAAACTCTGTATTTCCCCATGTGTTCCATTTGTTTATCTTCTTATGGCAACTTCTTCCTGTTTGTGCTCCTTATTGTTTTAATAGCAGATTATGGTTTATAGCACAAAGTGTACCCACAGCTGATGCACAAGGTTAGTATTTGAATGGTATGCTATTTCATCTCTCAAGTCCTCTTCTGTCACACCACTGTGATGACAGGTGACACTCAGGGGAACGGTGCACCTGAATACCTCCTATCACCATCTAGATGATATTTCTATGGTAAAGCATAGAAATCCCTCCATTGGTTTAGGATTCCACCTTCAGTGACCTTTTTTATTATTCAAATCACTGGGTGGAGATGGAGAAGGTCTGGGAGATTATTTGGATTAAATAAAGCTGATGTTGAAAGTTGCCTGTATCAAAAAACCAAAAATCAGTAAATACGCTTCAAATGGGCTGAGCTTATCTTTCACATTTTGGTCTTTTCAAATGAAGGACTAAAAAGCAACAGGATGCTCAGTGAAAGTGGGAGTTAATAATCACTGATAACGCTGCTCTCTCTGTCTCTGTCTCTGTCTGTCTCTGTCTCTGTCTGTCTCAGTCTCTCTCTCTGTCTCTGTCTCGGTCTCTCTCTCTCTCTGTCTATCTATCTATCTATCTCATGCTCTTGCTTTTATAGAAAAGGAAAAGAATAGATTACTAATCCGTGCCCAAGCCTAAGGTCTCTTCCTTGTCCACATTCTCTGAATCTTGTAACTGATAATTTAACCTCTCCTAAACCTGTTTCTATTCGACCCATTGGCTGTGGCATAACACATTATGCCTGTAGCTTCCATGTGCCCTTCTGTCCACCATCTCCAACATGAAGTCCCCTTCTCCTCTCTGTCACCCCACCTTTCCTCTCTGTTTCCTCTTTCCTGGGCCTTGCACTCCTTACACCCCTCCTTCACACCACTTCCCTCTGACTCCTTATGCTCTACCATTAATGCCCCCTTTGATACAGCCCACAACCTCACAATTATTCTGAGCTCAGGAGATGCAGGTGCCATGCAGCCTGCTAATGTGTCTCAGAGGGCCTCTGTCCCCAGTCCCTCCTGCCTGACAAGGCTGGAATCCTAATTCCCCAGCAGCCCCCTTGCTTGTAGCAGCATCACCAGGAACTTTCATCTTTTTATTTCCCCCACTGAGGATTCTGAGAGTGCCGCCACAATGAAGCATTGACAGGAGGAGTGGGGGCTGTGGTCCTGACAAAGGGTCCCAAAGATGAGACACGAGAAAGGGGGCGCTCTACGGGGTTATAGAATGCCTTGCAGATGGGAACAGAAGCACTCTAAATGGGGTACTGTGCTGTCACTTGGAGAGGGAGTGACAGGGGCAAGTGTGGGCCATTTGAAAGAGGCATTTTTGAAATAGAGCTCTTGTCAGATGTAACCACGCAATCGCAGCCGCGTGGAGGGCCCCTGCAGCTCACAAAAAATATCAGATGACTCATACCCCAATATTCAGTCAATGTTCTGATTTGGGAGGTGGGAGCCACACAGCTCATTATGATTCTTGCTCCGTTTCCTGAAAGCTGGGCCTGCTGTTCTCCAGGCTGTAATAGGATTGGTCTCACGAAGCAGAGACCAGGGAGGCCTGCGGCTGTGTGGGTGGATGGTATGGAAAACTAATACTGCTGTCCTGAGGGGAAGGGAAAAGTTTGTTTTCCTTTTTCTTTTTCCCCCTTTTTGTTAATAAAATGTAAGAAGGAAAATATTAATATTCTTCGTTCATTCATTCGGCAAACATTTATAAAGCTAGCTAGGTTGTGTGCTACGTTCTGAGGGAAGAAATGCCCTGCCGCCCTGCCCTGCCTGCTAAACCTGAGAGGCTGGAGGAGAAACTAGGGATGAGACAAACAGCACAATGCCTTGGGGTGTTTTCTGGGAGGTCTTTTGTTTGTTTGTTTGTTTTGTTTTTTTACCAGATGGAGGGGGTGGTTTTGTGGATTAAACAGGTAGACAGTTTCAAGAAGCTAATTATTCCACCATTTTTCTCAGCTGATAAGTAACTCATTTAAATCCCAAGTCAGCTAGGCAGCCATTTCAACAGTATCCATTTTCAAATGACTACAACAAAATGGCTTCTTTTAGACTTCAGAGCATTCAAGAGAGTACTCAGAACCTTCAAAGGAAGAGCTTACTCTCTGAGATATGAGCACTGTGTACTCTTACATTTTTTTTCTTTTTTATAATTGCTGTATCCTAGACTTCTCTCCGCAGTTTAAATATATCTTCTCAGCATCCCTGCGCCAGCCTCTTGAGACAGACCTTATTATCCCCATTTTAGCAAAGAGTACCAAGGATTTAAGAGATGTAATGACTCATTCCCTGTTCCAGGATAGGTTTGATTTTTGTTGTTTTTTTTTTTTTTTTCTCCCTGACTTAGTTCTACTTGAGCCAACAATATCCGTGCTCATCACCTTAGACTGTCTTATCTCCCCACTGACTTTAGGGGTTTTTGATTTTGTGATTGTATGTCAAGAGAATTGCTGCAACAGACAGTTGACTAGCACATGCCACCACAGGATGTGTGGTGGAAATGAGATCCTTTTCTCATTCTTATAGTGCTGAAAGATCATGACTATGAGCTCTGTCATCATCATCATCACCAATCATCTGTGACATCACAAATCTTGCATGGGGTCCTAGTACATTTTATTTAAGACTGTTTTAAAAATTTGGGCTGATAGATAATGCCCAAAGAAAAGTTGATGTGTCAGGAGACTTCTCTTCTTGAGGGCCATATGGTCCATCAGTTTGCCTTGGAGATTCTGTACTCATGCTTATAAAATAAACCTGACCATCCTTTTGCAAGAAGAACAAGAGCTGAATTTTACTAAGTCCTTAATGCCTACCAAATTTATAGGTATACTTCACACAAAAAAATTGTATAATCCTTATAACAATCCTGTAAGGATTGGTAGGAGGAGTGAGTGGGGAAGCTAAGGAAATTGCCCACTGTCAACCCTGTTCAAGAACAGAGTTTTATCCACTGGTGTGGATAAAACTGGTGAAGCCTAAATCTCAAGTCATTTTCTGGGTGTTTTTGGTAGGCTCAAGTGAGAAACTGGGCATAAAAATCCCTGTGCATAGTAAAGACTGGTGGACAGATATGCAGGACTGTTTGTAGCATGGAGGACAGCGAGGAGGTAACCTCCAAAGAAACATGGAAAAATGAAAGGCCTCTGGGCTGACAGATTTACATATTTTTTATTCTTCTTCTGCTTCTTATTGGTTCATGGATCTGTCTTCATTAAAATGTTTTATTGCCTGGAACCTGGGTACAGACACTGGCATCATTCACATCATGGATAGACAATGTGGAAGGGTTTTAGAAACACAGTTTGTAATAGAAATGCCATATGATTGAGAATTTAGAATTCTGGACAACTGAAGAACTTATATTGTTATTGCATATTATGAAAAGCCACGGTGAGAATCATATCATATGATCCATATAGAAGTACTACATGACTTCTATGATGCAATGATTGTGATGGAATGAAGCTTATTTCTGTTGACAGGGTTGAACATGCCATATCTTCATCAGTAGAAGGTGTGGAATCCTCTGATGTTGACATAAAAATACAAATTAAAAACAAGATGAAAGAAAGAAAGAAAGAAAGAAAGAAAGAAAGAAAGAAAGAAAGAAAGAAAGAAAGAGAAAGGAAGAAAGAAAGGAAGGAAGGAAGGGAGGGAGAATACATAGAGGGTCACAAATCTTGCCCATGTGAGACTTTCCATGATTTGTTCTCTCCAGAAAGTGTATTTGTGCTCAGAAACTTTATTCCCTAAAACAGATTTCTCAGTGCCTATTGTATAATGGAATAATTAGAGATAGATGAATATCCTAATAATTAGTAAAATGCCTCCTTTTTATAGATATTCACAAAGAATGTTAGATGTGTAAAGTACAATGTGATACAATAGCTTTAAGACATTATGCAGAATGGCAATGTATTTATTAATATATATTCACTCTACATTCTTTTATATTTTAATCTGTTTCTTCCTAGGACTTACCAATTAGAGTAGACTGGCTTGCTAGTGAGTCTTAGGGATCCTTCTGTCTCTGCCCTCCAAAACCTGCAATTATACATGTGAGCCACCTTGCCTACTTTGTCTACATGCATATTGGGAATTAAATTTAGGTCCTCATACTTGCATTGCAAGCATTTTACTAAAAGAAAAATCTAATCTCCCCTTTTCTTTCTTTGGGAGGCTCCAACTTGCATGGCCGGTTGTATGAGGTACCTCACATTCCGATTAATGGGCACTAACATTTTCCATTTTCCTTCTTTTTCACAGGACAATTCAACAGTGGCTTGCAAGGGTCCAGTCACTTCTCTACTGCAATGAGAATGGGTTCTGGGGAACCTTCCTGGAAAGCCAGAGGAGTTGTGTGTGCCATGGTAGCACCACACTGTGCCAGCGCCCTATCCCATGTATCATAGGTGGGAACAACAGCTGTGCCATGTGCAGCCTGGCCAACATCTCACTCTGTGGCTCTTGCAATAAGGGCTACAAGTTGTATAGAGGCCGTTGTGAACCACAAAACGTGGACTCTGAGCGGAGTGAGCAGTTCATCAGCTTTGAGACCGACCTGGACTTCCAGGACTTGGAACTGAAATACCTGTTGCAGAAGATGGATTCACGCCTCTATGTCCATACTACCTTCATCAGCAATGAGATTCGCCTGGATACATTCTTTGACCCTCGGTGGCGCAAGCGCATGTCCCTCACTCTCAAAAGCAACAAGAATCGCATGGACTTTATCCACATGGTGATCGGCATGTCCATGCGTATCTGCCAGATGCGCAACAGCAGCCTGGACCCTATGTTCTTTGTCTATGTCAATCCCTTCAGTGGGAGCCATTCAGAAGGCTGGAACATGCCCTTTGGGGAATTTGGCTACCCTCGTTGGGAGAAGATCCGTCTGCAAAACAGCCAATGCTACAATTGGACTCTCTTGCTGGGCAATCGGTGGAAAACTTTTTTCGAGACTGTCCATATCTACCTACGTAGTCGGACTCGGCTACCCACCCTACGCAATGAGACTGGCCAGGGCCCGGTGGACCTGTCGGATCCCTCCAAAAGGCAGTTCTACATCAAGATCTCTGATGTACAGGTGTTCGGGTACAGCCTGAGGTTCAATGCTGACCTCCTACGAAGTGCCGTGCAACAGGTGAATCAATCCTATACACAGGGTGGTCAGTTCTATTCCTCCTCATCCGTGATGCTTCTCATGTTGGACATTCGGGACCGAATCAACCGCCTGGCCCCTCCTGTGGCCCCAGGAAAACCCCAGCTGGACTTGTTTTCCTGTATGCTGAAGCACCGCCTGAAGCTGACCAACAGTGAGATTATCAGGGTGAACCATGCCTTGGACCTCTACAACACTGAGATCCTCAAACAGTCTGACCAGATGACAGCCAAACTCTGCTAACCCGGGACCCTTTGCCATGGACTTCTGTTGTGCAAATACAACAGAACAAAACAAAGCAAAACAAAAGAAAACATACACATACATACATACACAGACAGACAGACACACACACACAAACACATACACAAATTTGTAAAATGTAATTAGTATTCAAAGGAAAGGAGGAAAAAAACTTCACTTGTTGGAAGCTAACGTGTTCTAGCGACTGTATAAAACCGTGGGGCATGTCTCTTACTTCTATATTCTGTCATGAAGAAGGGTCTCAGAATTGTGTGAAGCTTTGAGTTGGTGGCTTCTTTGGCCTCAGGTGCTGTGTGATGGGGGGGAGAAGGGGAGAGCATATGCAATGAATTGTAAAGACCTCTGCTGTGCAGGTGCTAAGATTAAACACTAAAAGAGAGAGAAAGAGATATATGTAATGTACCTCTGACACTGCCATTTTTCCTTGTGAGAGGAAATGGACGTAGATAAAGAAGATATTTCTTCGGTTAAGATTTCTTTCCTCTTTATGCTTAATTCTTTGTGCTTCTTTTGACGCTCTGCTGGGGATGGGGGTAGGGTGGGGTGGGTGCAACAACACTGCAAACTTACCCATATGGCTTCTTTACATCTCAATAAACTGACACTAAAGGAAAATGATCCATAGGTGGGGTTGGAAGAACACAAACTGACCCAATTATAGAACAGTCAATAAACTTAGATATTAGCTCTTTAAACTCCTTAGTTTATAAACTAGGGTCAAAGGGAAGCAGCATGCTCATGAATACCCCGATAATAAATGCCCCATAAGAGTTTGACTCTGTATGTCCTATGCCCTTGTCAATACATATTCTTCCTCAGCACTCTGAACACTTTGGTGTTTTCTGCTTCAAAAATGTTTACCAAAGGGTAAAAGATTTCTCTATCCAAGATTGTGATTGGTGATGGTTTTGCTTGTGGAAAGAAAAACTTTTCGCCTACTTTCCCCAAAAGGAAGTACAGTATCATATTGTTCAGAATTGTTTTCCTAGTAGAGATAGTTTTAATTTGACTATAGCCCATGACTAAGTAATAATAGTACTAATAGAAGTTTTGAAGAGTATAGAGAATATAAGGCTTCCCACATATTTTTAATTTCTTTTGGACTAATTTATAATACACAAACATAGTGCACATGCATCAAGGCTTTACCACACACACACACACACACACACACACACACATATATATATATATATATATATATATATATATATATAAAATATAAACACTACCCCTTTTTTGAGGAAGTTGGGTTTAGTAGAATGCCAGACTGAAGAAGGCAGGCTCATCTCAAAGTTCCTCAGAAGATTTGTGAGGACAGTGCTAATTCGCCTTAGGAGCTCAGCATTTAGAAGGTGGTACGTGCAAGAAGTATTTCTCTGACTCTTGGATCCTCATTTGTACATTTGGAGTAAAATGCAGAATCATCAAAGTGTACTGTATAAAACAGAGGTTCTCCAGTCTAAGCCATCAGTGTTCACTGATTGTCTGCCTGGACAAGAAAGTGCTTAGCTCTATTTTCCACCTGCAGTGAGTGCTGCTTTCACCAAAAAGAAACAGTCATTCCCATGTCAGGTTATGTTATAACAGCTATGATGATCCCTTCACCCCAACACACACTGACTTGACTTCTATTATGTGCTTTCTCATACAACCTTCATAGTATCTTTTTCAGCAACCTAAATAGCATGTGACCTGAACACCCATCAGTGACAGTTGAAAGTAAAAATGGAGGCCTTCCATTTACAGAGGGAGAATTTTCTGGTTTATTTAACTAAAGGTGAAGGAAGAAAAAAATGTTTTTCCTAAAATAGCATATTAAACTTTTAATATTCTCATTATTAGCAAACGAATTAGCATGCATTTACATTTTGTGCTGCCTATAATATACTTGCATAGGTTTTCAGACCTCAGCGTTTGAAAGAGTCCATTGTTCATTTAGTTGGGTAATCTTTTATGTCAAGAATTGCATTATAGAATATTCCTAGAGCATAAGCAGATCCAGTCACTCATCAAACAATCTTTAAGCAAAGTCTCTAGTAAATGAATGAAGATATCAAAAATCTAAATATTGTAAAAAAGTTCAGTGTTTTATGCCATTCACATTATATATACATATATATATATATATGTATATACATACATATATATGTGTGTTTGTGTGTGTGTGTGTATCTTTGCAGAACACCAAGGTGAGTGTTTTGATGGAGTTAGATATGCAGAGAAGAACTCTGAGGGAGCTATAACTCAGCTTGGCAGTCTGAAAAATAAAGACTTTATAGAAAGAATAGGTCCACTGGCAGTATTAGAAAATGGTTAGAACCAGGCGGTGGTGGCACACGCCTTTAATCCCAGCACTTGGGAGGCAGAGGCAGGCAGATTTCTGAGTTTGAGGCCAGCCTGGTATACAAAGTGAGTTCCAGGACAGCCAGAGCTATACAGAGAAACCCTGTCTCGAAAAAAAAAAATGGTTAGAAGTTAGACAAGTAGAAGGAACATGATGAACAAATAAAGAGTAAAAACAAAACACAAATATGTAAATATAACTTTTACAAAGCAATTCAGGACTAGCCACAATAAGGACTTTTAAAAGTTTCATTTTTAAATGAAATCCTTTCTGAGAGGAGTGAGAATGTTGATTCTATAGAAAAAGTAGAAATAGAAACAACCATCCACAATCACCACGACCTAAACCATTTTCCGACTGATTACCTTCAGTTCATTTTCTTTCTCCTTTATCTCCTACTTCCAAGGACTACCTCCTAACTGCTAACTGAAATCCTCTTGCAAGGTGCAGAGCTTGGAAGGTGGCTAGGCAGTCCTCATCTTCACATGAGTAGTGCCTCATCCTCATCACAATAGTATTGGGACCTTCAGTGGAAGGTCCTCGTCAGTCTTCACCAAAGGTACGTTTGGGAAGAGCCACTTCCCCTTCACCTTGGAAATATTGACTCAGCCATTTCATCTTGGATACATTCAGTGCTTGCTGTTGAAAGATTATGGAAATACAGGAAATTTCAAGAGGAAAAATTAATTCACTAAGATAGACTCCACATGAAGAGAAAAATACTTTGTACTGATAGTGCAAAACAGTACTGTAAAGTTCCTTTGTCCCTTGCTTCAGTCTGACTCTGAGCCCCTTGACCTAAAAATGTCCCTTCTAAATGTGAGGAAGAGAATCTGGAAGCCTTTGAATGGGATTCTAATTCAATTAGTTTCTTACCAATTTGATGCAGCAACTGAGGACCTACAGCCTCTGATTAATATGCTGATGCTAAGACACAAGAGTGAACAGAATGCCCATTTGGATAAGGCTTGGCAGCAAAGCATGTCATCACCATGGAAACCACAGAAAACCATTAATTAGCTATCAAATAAAATCATTGGAAAATTCTAGACCATGGCATATCTGCCCTCTTTAAAGTAGAGGGCAAGGAGAGAGTCGCACTAACAGTAAGTCTTTCTTAAGAGATTAAAATAGTTATCTAGAGACTGCATCTTGCAATGTGGAAGAAATGTTGGTCGGTAAAACTACCAAACAACAAAAACAATCATACTTTGAGGTTATTCTAGTAGAATAATAAAGTCTCTAATACATTGTTCCTCCTTTGGTTGTCTAAACTAAAATAAAATTATCTTAATGATTCATAATTTATCCTATTCACTTTTCTATTAGAAGAAAGTGATCATAATATAAATATGGATCCACTAGATGGTGATAAATCATCAAGAGAAGATGTCAAAGCACCAAAGGGGGAGGAGTGAGTAGCTGTTAATGTCATAGAGGCAGAACAAGTCACTTACCAGTTACTAAAGGAAAAAAATTAAGACAGTAAAGGAGAAAATCAAAATAGCCAGCTACATAAATAGACTGCAAGACAAACATTTTAGGCAGACAATAATAACTATAGTTTGATAAAATTGATCTGCTAAAAAAGCAGTATTTGTCAGGTGGCCAGCTATTAATTAAAAAATATACATCAAGTTAGAAGTTAAAGGAATGAAGAAAAATGTGCTAGAAAAAGTGCCAGTAAAGAAAGTAGATGCTGCATTGTTAATAGTTGTGAAGAGAATTCAAAAACATATATATTATTAGGGAAAATTAGTCACTTTATTAGGAAGAATAGAAATACAACTAAACACATACAAAGAAGATGCTTAGTATTAAAGGAACATTTTAATGTATTTCAAATTTCAGCAATAAGGAATTATAAAAAAATATATTTTTCAGGTTTTTATAACTGACTGTGAGCTTAGTGCCCTTTTATTATTTCAAAATGACAGGTTACCTAGACTAATCACGTAACCAGTACAAGAATCTACCTTGTGGAATTTCAGCAACGGATTACCCAAAAGCCCAGGCATGAGGTTTATATTCATTCTTTGCAATTGTCCTTGCCCTGTTCCTCTCTACTATCATTATCATCATCATCTTCATCTTCATCATCATCTTACTCAAAGGAATTTTTGCAACTATGGATCAGTCAAATTCTTTTATGATTATAGTGATCTCAGCTTGAGTGGAGTTTATTTTCTCCCTTCCACTTATATAGAATCAGCAGCTACTGACTGATAAGCCTAAAAATTAAAATGGGTGATTGTAGAACCTCTACTATCTTGGTGTTGCTCCTTCCAAACCAGTGTCAAAGGTTGAACTTACAAGCATGGTCATTCTTTATCCTCCAGCACCTGGTCTTTAAGGGTCTTTGTCCCTCGTCAATAGCTTACATATCAAGGAGAACTGAAGGATGCAATGGGCTCGACGCAAATCAAGGATAAGGAAGTCATCTAGCTTTTGTTATATAGACTTTTCAGATAGTAAATGCTGAAGGAAATTTAAAACTTTGGGCTTTGGTCTTTTTTGTAATAAAAATCTACAACTGCATACATACATGTCAGAGGTAGAGAAAGCCTAACTCACCAGCCCAGTACACGTGAGAGCATGATATATCAAAGGAGGTTGCTAAAAGTGCAAATGAAAAAAAAATTCCTTAAGTCCCTTAGCAGAAGCAAATTGATGCTAAGGATTACAAGCTGAGTTTCTCCCTGAGTTAGTATCTGATCTTCAAAAGCCAAAATTCCTTACTTGGAGGACATCCTCAAATGCTCTTTTCCCCAATGGAACACTCTATGTGTTACCACTAAAGCTCTTCAGTCTTGGTCACACTTCTAAATGGAACTCTTCCCCTGAAGGAAAAAGTAAACGTACTTTGATAAAATGTTGAGATAGGGCTTGAATGTGAGAATTGCTGATCTGAAAGCTTAAGTTGTGTTGCTCTTATAAAAGATGTCTGTGTTCTCTGAGTCTAGCCATTCCCACAAGTCTTGGGCAGCAATAGAAAATTGGTCTAACTTCATCACATACCTGAGTAAATGAGAAAATTATAGTTATCTTATAAATTAGAGGATGATTATAAATACTGCCAAGCATTGGTTAATTACATGGTGTTATCATACAGTATATAATTACCAATTAATAATAATGTCACCTGATATTTTGTTGGTGCGCAAAAGGATGCTAAACTTAGAGGTTTCACCCAAGTGATAGATTTTTTTCCCTAAATCATCAATTGCCTACAAAATAAGAAATAGAATTAATATTTTCTGATTTCCAGGTTAGTGATTTTTACCGACTACTTGACAATATTCTTAACATGAGAAAAATCACATAGAATTCAGAACAGTAGCTAGAAGTGCTGACTTAGAATTAAAAAGCAAGCCTGGAGCTCTGCTCTTTATTAGCTGTGGAGCTTAAATGATATATTTAGACTCTCTCTGATTCAATTTTTTCTGTAGAAAGGAGATTCTTAGTAGGTCCTCTCTAACTTGGTTGCTCTGACAATTAAGTATTTTTGAAGACTCTGAGACAAACTGTCATGTAAGAGGCCTATTTAATTGGTAAGTAAATGTTATAAAATACAATTTAGTTAACAGTGCATATTAATATAAAAAAAGCTATAGTCATTTCAGCTCACTTTGCAGACTAAGTAGAACAGTATGGACTTCCTATAGTATACCTGTGTATTAGTACATTTAACAGCTACAACACAATAGTGAAACTAAGTAATTACTAACCATAGAAATATATTTTTCCTCCATGGGGAAGTTTTGAAGTCCAAGATAAGTCATCAGTAGTTTTGTTGTCTGGTGTAAGGATGGATCATTTGTTTTGGATGGTCATCAAAAGAATGTCATGTCATCACATGGTGAAGAGCAAAAGATATTCTTGAAAACCTCTTTTAGAAAAACATTAATCCCATCTATGATAACAGAATTCTCACAAATTAACCACTCCCCATGGCCCCACATTATATAAAGGGGCATAGTGTTTCTGTTTGTTAGGGGAGCATTGATATGCACCACATAGCATGCTGCTTAGCTCCATAGCAATAGAGGAAGTTGAATCTTATCAACTTAGTCTTAAAACATATTTTGACTGTCTTTCCACAAATAGTAATGGTATCATAATTTCCCATTGTCTAAAAATGTGGCTTTTAACTATGCAAGACAACATTCATTGCCTCAGTAAATCCAAGTCAGATATACACAATGTGACCTGAGGAATTGACCAAACTCTGAAAGTTTTGTGCACCAACCACTTCTTTATCACAGAATCACTAAGCTCCTCCATAAGCCAGAGTCAAGGAGATTGTTAAATGCACTCACATCAGAATCATACAGTTTCAGCAGGAGTCCAGAAAGAGCAGACTGTCTGGGAAGAGCACCCTTTGGCTCAGACCCCAGATGTACTTCTTGTTCCTTCTCCAGCAGCTCAGGAAGACTACTTCAGGAGGGGCTACTCCATCCATTACAAAACATCATTACTGTGTCTGTAGCTCTTTCCTTAGAAAGAACAATCCCAGGGAATTGAAATTGTGAGGTTGTATGTAGTGGCTTGGGTAAACTGATGTCAGGAGATGAATAGCTTCATCTTGTCCCTAAAGGTAAGAAATAAAGAAAAGGAGCCTTTGATGAGTTGGACACTTTCCCCTATTTCAATAATATATATGGATCCAGATCCAAGGCATCAGAACACACACCTCAGACTCCTCCTATGTAATCAGATATAGCCAGGGATATCTTTAGATTGCAGGATACAGAAACCTTAACTTTTATAAACAGGGACTTTGTGAGGATGTCAGCATCAATCAACTCCCTGCTATTACACTGTTTCCACTTATAATTTGTATCTCATGATTTCCAAAGTCACTGACTTACCACTGTTGGTCATAAAATAAATACCCACTCTTTCTCTTCCAATAACATTAAAACTTGGGTAGATTGAATGAAGACACTTTATTATGATTCAGGTTTTGAGATATTTACAACAGTATCACTTAACAAATGAACATTCTTGAAAGGGTAATATAAATACCACTGTTATTCCAATGAATGGCTTGCCACCATGACTAATGTCAGAAAATTAATTTCTGGGAACCACAAGGTAAAATGTTAAGGAAAATTCCAACAAGATGTCTTCTGTCCTCCACACATGTGTTATGCCAAAATCATGTAAATACACATTTAAGTTCACACATAAAATGCAAATAAAAAATAAGTTAAAACAACTTGCAAACACTATCAAGCTTTATAGGGTCATTGTGAGTCAGCTATGTTTCAGAAAATGGAATTCTGTACATACTGACAAGAGAAGAAAAAAAGAACATAATTTTATAAGCAACTATGATGTCTCAGATACTTGATATGTATCTTATTTATTCCTTAGAAACTCCTAAGAAAATTATTATTCCCATCATACAAGTAAAGAAATCATAGAAACTAAAATAAGCTAGATTCAATTTTACAATTTAAGATACATTCTAAATACTAAGACATAATGGCTCTGAGGCCTAAAGGTTTCTTAATGGCATTCTTTGTAAATAGGATTGTTACTGATGGCTATTTGATTCCTGTGTACTTCAGTATCTCTATCTTTTACCTAAGCATAATAACTTCTGCCTTGACAAATCATCTTTGGATATCTCTTTGCTTAGATTTCCTCTCCATCCTCCAAAGGAAGGAATTAGTGTTGTCAGAACCTGTCTAGTGTTCCAGAACATAGTAGTTAGCTATGCATGGCCCACTTCGAAGACTGGAAATCAGTTTCTAACAATGTCCTTAGTTGTATTTGTGGGCCCTTCCAAATCCTTTTAATTAAAGCACTGAATTGACTCTCACTCAGAAGGGATAGGTGGATGAAGTGAACTGGGTGCTAGAGTAGAGGAAGAGGGGAACAGGTTAGGGACCAAGTGTAGGAATAGGGAGTATGGGAAAGGGCTGGGGGTGAGAATAACAATCAATGGGAGGACATCTCTGGAAGTAGCTGGAGATGTGGGATGTGGGATGCTCCAGGGAATCTCTGGGGGTAACCTTAGCTGAAAGTCTTACCAGCAGGGGTTATGGAGACTGGAGTGGCCACCTCCTGCAACCAGATGGGACATCCTATAGGGGGAGGGGAACACCATTCCACCCACAAAACCTTGAACCGGAAATTTTTCTTGAATATAAAATGTGCAGGGATAAAGAGGAAACAGATATTGAGGGAAGAGCTGACCCATTGTTTGACCCATCTCAAAACATATCCCATGCAAGAGAAATAATCCCTAATGATACTTTGCTATGCTTGTAGACAGGAGTCTAGATTAACTGTCACTTGAGAAATTTCATCCAACAGCCTATGGAAAAAGATGCAGAATCCCATAGGCAAATATCAGGTGGTGCTCTGGACATCTTGTGGAAGAGTAGGGGCTAGAATTGAGCAAGGTGGAAGGGATCAAGGATACCACAAGAAAACCTGTAAAGTCAACTAACATATGACTGAAACACCTGCCAAAGACATGCACAAAAGTCTCCTTACAAATTTGTAGCAGATGTGCAGCTTAATCTTCATGTGGGTGCCCTAGTAATTGTAGTGTGGGCTTTCCTTGACTCTGTTCCCTGCCCTTGGATCCCCTTCCCATAACAGGACTGCCTGGTTGGGCCTCATTGGAGAGAATGTACTTAGGCATACTGCACCTGGATATCCCAGAGGTAGATGGTACTTAAGGGGAGCTTCCTATTCTATGAAAAGAATGGGGGGATGGGGCAAGGGATTTTTAAAGGAGGTATACATGAACACATAAATATATAAACAAACAGAGAGAGAGAGACAGAAAGAGAGAGAGAGAGAGACAGAGAGAGAGACAGAGAGAGAGAGAACATTTATTGGATGAGTTAGAGACAAATCTTTACCTTGTACAAGTTAATGAGAGAACAGTTGCAATAAATGTAGCCCATATTACATGTAAAGGAAGAATTAAAGAGCATATAGATTTGAAAGGTAATAAAGGTGGAATCATAAACAGGAGACTAAATTTATAAGTATAGAAGCCCTAAGAAACTGTTCCCACTGTCCCTGTTCAACAAACTTGGTATATAGTCTCAGCCCATTTCCAGGCAAATAGGCATGTTGCTTAGCAACCCATCCTAGAGCAACCCAGGAACAGTAGAACAATCTCAGGGTTGGAGCATTAAGGGCTGCTACTGCAGTCCTTCAAAGGACCGAACTTTCACTTAAAGCTCTACCTTCAGCACAGGGACACCTGCAAATTGGAAACACCTGCAAGAAGAGTCCTCTGAGGGACAGGCAAAGAAGAAAATATCCAATCTAAATTAGTGGGGGAAAAGTGATTTTTTTTTTTATTTCCTGCAAACACTGCAGAAGCTTGATGTGCTCAGAGAATTGCCAAGCGAAAGACTTGGTGAGTCTGCTTTATTGAATTTTGACATGACAATTGAGGACAGCAGGACATAACCAGTTCTTAGTTCATGTGGACAACTATTTTACAGCTTCAAGCACTTGATTACTACCTACAGGTTCAATCTCAAAAAAGTATCTGGGAAAAAATTGTCTTCCACAGAGACAGAAGATATTGGAGTTCAATTCTATGCTCATTCATTCATTCATTCATTCAACGGATAGTTTCAAAGTCAATAGTTTATAGGGAAGCCAGACAGTATCTTCAAGTGTGATATATGCCAAAGAAATGGATATATAAGATCATATTGGAGTATACAGGGAGTAGTAATTGTAAATGGTAAGTCAAATGGGGTACTAAGAAGAAGGAAACAGTTGCTAATTCTTGTAGAGGTTGTGTTGTAATGCAGGACCACCTGAGACATGAGAGTAATACAGGAAACCAGAAACTAAAGTGTGGGGGAAGCAGGGTAGTACCAGCAGATGGTAAGAATATCATGTGATAAAGCATCTTGCAACTTAAATCACAATTCTAGATTTTATCCCTACAGAAACTATCAGCCATTGTAGAATTTCAAGAAGGCCAATCGATGATCATGTATCAGATTCAGTCAGTCTCATTTTCTACTTTATGTTAATTACTTCTTTGTTGCTGTGGTTACATACCAGATAGGAAGCAACTAAATAGAGAACTGGTTTATTCTGCCTTATGAAGAATGTATAGTGGTAGACCCTGAAGCAACTGGTGACATTATGTCTGCAGGAAAATAATAATGCGCAGGAGATAAGATGAGGCTATAAAAGGTTTTGTAATGTTCTAAATGTAATATTTTATTAATACTTAGAAAAGTTCACACAATGCAATTAGATCACTTTCATCTCCCATTACTTTTCTCAGATCTACTTCTACTTTCCAACTTTATTCAACTTCCCAGATAGTCAAAGTCTATCCAGTGAAGTTTTGTCACCCTGCCAAGATCCTCATCTATAGAAGAAAATTCCTTTCCTTTCCCCACACAAACCATAGGGGTCTGAGCTCCATGAGTCCCTCCCCTCCCATGCTTGACTGTTACTGGGTTGATTTTATGTAATTCCTATGTAAACAACTTCTGCTATGTGGGTTCATGAGTTCAGTAATCTTGTCATATCAGGAACACTATGTTTCATTTGCATCATCTGCAACCTCTAGTTCTCACTGTCTTTCTCTCCCATGTTTTAGAACGGTTCATAAGCTCTGGGGTTTTGAGTGATACAGATAGCGTGTTTTGGACAGAGTATTCTCTTTCACTTATTCTCTGCATTTTAGCCACTTGTCAAATTTTGCAGTAATTGTCATTCACTTCACAACATCAATATTATGGTTCAGAGAGCTCATAGCTGAATAAGACTAGGCGATTTTTGCCCACCACAACCTACATAGCACTTATAGTATCATGAAAACTGAGGTTATAACATGTTAAATCTCATCCCTAGTGGTCCACTTCCTCCACCTAGGCTCAGGTTCTTAAAGGTTTCACAATATTATAAAATGATGCCACCATCTGAGGACAAACTGTAAAAATAGATTGGCCTGTGTGGAAACATTTAACATTCAAACAATCATGCACTTTATTCTTACATTTAAGTGCTTGGATCGCTAGTCTTTCAAATGTCTGACTTTGTGTTTGATCAAGTGCTCATGTTCCTGATAAAAAAAAAAGGAGCCTTTCAATATTTTTGTTTCTGCTGCTGCATCTGTTGTTGATGTTCTTGATATCCACGTTCCCTCTAATGTATACAGTTAGTATTTTTTTCCCTAGGAGTGGAAGCCAAGATCTTACACATGATGTCTCTACCTCTTATCTGTGTAACCCATCCTGGAATCCTGCTCTTAAAGTAGATTTCATCTCATATGTATTTTTCCATACCTTTTATTCTAACTTGCTTGTTAGAGATTGTTATTCACAGAACTTGCCATATCCCCCTTTTCAATATGATACCATGGTTACCTCCAATACTGTTAGATCAAGTTATGTCACTACACCACCATTATTTTAATTCTCCTAATTATGGCTAGATCCCATTGCTATGGTATCTTGTTATATACTGGATCAACTACTTTGCAAACAACTATCTCCCTTCAGATACTTTTGTTTTCCTTTCAAGCTCGGGCCAGTTGGGAATGGCATGAAATCCATCTTGTCCATTCCAGGTGTTTTGGAATAATGACCAAGAGCACAAAATATTATTTTCATCACTTTATTTA
The DNA here is from genome assembly GCF_978045245.1 of Mus caroli. Classification (NCBI taxonomy): domain Eukaryota; kingdom Metazoa; phylum Chordata; class Mammalia; order Rodentia; family Muridae; genus Mus; species Mus caroli. Next base: position 86,972,095 of record NW_028227261.1, read on the forward strand.
TTTATCACAATACATCCCAATGTCAGCTCCCCTCTCCCTTCCCCCACTTTCCCTCTTACATAGATCCCCCATCACCTCTTGCCATATCCTCTGAGAAGAGGGAGGTCCCCTCATGGATATCATTCCACCCTGGCAGATTAAGTCACTGCAAGATTAGGTACAACCTCTCCCACTGAAGCCAGCCAAGGTGGCCTAGTTAGAGAATCAAGATCCACAGGCAGGCAACAGATTTAGGGACAGCCCACACTCCAGATGTTGGGACACGCACATAAAAACCAAACTGTACATCAAGAAAAGAAATTATTGTTTCAACTTTTCCTTGATGGTAAACTCAGGTCTCCAACAAGACTTACCTATGTGAACTTTAAAAGATCAGTTCATCTCTCTGGACCTGGTTTAGTATCTTGTGTGAAAATTTTATCATCCACCTTAGATCCTGATATATCTTTTCATAAGAGTTATAAAGAGAATATCTATAATAGCACATTGCAAATGTCCGACCAAAGTAAATATTTCTTGCTCCCTACTTGTCCTCTGAAAGTGTCTTATCTGCTCAAATATATGGTTTTGACCTTTAGAATGATTTCTTAAGATTAGAAGAGTGAAGAAAATAATGCATATAAAATACTAAGTACAGAGTAAATGCAAGTATCACTTCTATTATAATATTATTAATGAACTAAGATATACTGGTGGAAGGATTAGCTGTGTCTTATTTTCATATATGTGGTCTCACCACAAATAAACAGAAATAACCATTTATCTTGGTGTTTTATTTCTGAGTATTTACAGATACCATGTGAAAAATACACTACCCTTTTTTGCATGTGTATTTAAATATATGGTATGTGGGCATGTGTGCACATATGGTTTTAAGTCTATGGACTCCCACATGTGTGGGTTCATGTGAACATAGTTTCTGGAGGTACATATTAGGTGTATTCATCAATTGTTCTCTGCTTTCTTTACTGTGTCATGAGTCTGGTGCAACCCAGTGTGCCCAGTTGAAATAGTAATCCAGTTTTGGAGATCTGTGTCTCTTCTTCCAAAGCACAGGAATTACGGGTATTCTGCCACTTTCACACAATTTTCCTTTGGGTTCCCAAGATCTATCTACCGTGATATATATATATATATATATATATATATATATATATATATATAAATTCTAATGCCAGTTTGACATAAGCAGAGTGGAGGGAAACAAACTGAAAACAAAATGCCTCCATAAAATTGGCCTGTTTTGTTCCCTGATTTATCAATTTAGGTGGCCAGACCCAGACCAGTAACAATGGTAATGCTCTTGATCCACAAAGTAGATAAGAAAACAAACTAAGCCAGTCACAAAGAACAAGACAATAAGCAGGATACCTTTATGGCCTATGTATCAATTCCTGCTTCGTGGTTCCTGAGATCCTTCCCTTACTTCTCTGGTATACTAAAAATCATATAAAGAAACAAACTACTTCTTCTTTAATTTTTTTTCATTAAGGTATTTTATCACAGCAATAGATCCTATAACTAACTCACAAGCTAAGCACTTTTTATTCATCGAGGCAAATCCTATCACTCCTATTCTTGAAGGCCTCTTCTGAAATTTGGAGATAAATCATATGCTTCTGAAACTATTTCCTTAATTTCTGATATCACTATATATATAAAATCATCATAAAGGCTAGCAAATAGTCATCTGAAAGACAGAAGAGTATCAGAAGACACCTAACGTGTTGTATATTAATCTTGAACTTCTGGTCCACAAAATTCATTTATGTTTTTCAAATCACTTTGTTTGTGATATTTTGTTATTTAGACTTTAGAAAGCAGTGCAGTAGTTGCAGGAAAGAACTGGGTTGTTGTTATTGTGAAGGAAGATCCAGTACAAGTACTTCAGTCAAAGCAGAGCGATGGATGGTTCCCAGGACAAGGCATGGAGAATTGGGTTTCTCATAACTAAAATGGTTGAAAACTGAAATCCTGCTTCTATTGGGGAAAGCTGATTAATGCAACTTTGGCCTTGGTATATTTAGAATGGATATTTCTTATGTGAATTTGAAGCCACTGTCTAGGTCTCATTATTAATATAGTAATGAAAATAAAGGACATTATTAACAGCTCCAGCATGGGTCTTAGCAGTAACTATATATATATATATATATATATATATATAAACACAGATTTCTCTTAAGTATCTAGAGATAATGGTTGTATCATAGGGATCAATAGACATAAAAGGCCAGTCTTCATTTTTATGGGGCTGCATATATTGGAGATTAATTGCAGGTCTAATAAAGAGTCAAGAAAATTGCATTAATTAAAGTATTAAGCATCTTGCTAATCAAAAAACTGGTGCAAGGGAGCAAGGTACATGAGTCATAATAATGGAAAACTATATTTGAATGCATAGTATCCATGAAAAAGCTGCACATGGCAGTATACTAGTGTATCCTCTGTGCATGTGAGGAGCTGAAGGCAGACAGATTCTTAGGACATATTGGCTAGCCAGTATTGCTCAATCAATGAGCTTCAGTTTCAGTAAAAGACTCAGTCTCAAAAAACAAGGATTCTGATAGAGGAAGATATATAGATAACCTCCTGACTCCATGTGCATATATACCAATATGTACATATGCAAACACTGTGAGCAGCAGGTATACCAAACACACACACACACACACACACACACACACACACACACACACACACACACACACTCGTACAAACCAAAAGGTTATAACTCAGACCCATGTGTAATTTAAAAGAATTGAAGCTACTATTCTATTACTTTTGTCCTATTTAATAAAATAATGTTCATCATATTCTATAAGCAGTTGTAAAATTATAAGGCCACTATTAAAGTAGGAGATATATTTATTTCAGTCACCCTGTTGCATCTGAGCAGGCCCTCACGTCAGGGCTGTGTTCAGTAACCATTTTTTTGAGTGTTTGTGTATTTTTTCTCCAGTTAGAAATGCACAGAGGGCCTAAGTTGTAAATCGACTTAGCAAAGCCCATAGAGTGTATCAATAACAGAGAAATGACGGGAAACATTTGACTTCCATTCTAATGTTGAACTCCAAACCTGTGTAGATATTTAACCTCATTCCTCCAGATGCATCTATATCAGAGTATTTCAGCATTCTGCCAATGGATGGGCACAGTGATCTAGTATGACAAATCCGTGTTTCCTCTTCCCTTGTGCAGAGGGAATTTGCCATCTTCTGTGATCATCAGGCTAGCAACATCAATCTTGAAGTGTGTTAATGACACTGACCTTAATCTGTCACATCACAAGCAAGTCTTCACAGCATTAGGGGGCTGCTGCCACATAAAGGCTTAAAAGTAGAAGGAACCCCATAATAAGCTGATTAAAAAATAAATGTTTGAATTCTTGAATAAGTACTGTCAGACGTCTAATGTGAGGCAGAGTGAAGGGAAACATCACAGAGTGTAGAGTATGACTTCTGATGTGTCAGAGATTCTCATTCTCAGACTGTTAACAGAAGCAAGGCCTGACATTGCCATGATCCTCTTTCAAATGCCCCTTTGTTCTGTTGTTGAGCCTATTCAATAAATAAGTGAGAAGGTCATTGGTGAGCAGGGTGAAGAATGGGCATCGTTACAATCAGGTCTCTTCCATTTTGCCCCATGAAGAAAACCCATTTCATGTGTGCACCTGAATCTTGAGTGCTAGGCACAAATGTCTAGTTGTCCAGAAGATCATGAAAACCAGATGTGCAGGGTCACTTGAATTTTACAAGAGAGAAAGTTGACTCTCAGAATGTCTTTGTCCTTAGGACATTGGAAATCAGGACCTATAAAACTCTTTTAAAACCCAAGTTTCCTCTACTCATTTTATCTACTAAAACATGTACTTGACTACCTACTATGAACTTAGCATTTACTTCAGAGAAACATCTACCATAAAATAAGTAGAAAGATGAAATAAAGGGTATTTCAGTATTTTGTCATTGACCATTGTGATGAAAGAAAACCTGGGCTATGCAAATCATGAATTGTTCCAAGAAAAGCTTCCTTCAAGACAGGTTTTTGACTAGCCTCTAGAATATAGTTTCTGACATCCTGGAATATTCTGCTTTGTAAGAGTATTTTTATATGCTCATACCGATGATCCTCAGTGTATCAGTTTGTCCAGATAATCTCTGTTACTTGGTGTTATCAACAATGACTATTTGTTTTTTGCTCTGGAAACCAACAACAAATGTGTCTGAAGTCAATTGTGCAACTACCCTGTGCCTGTATCACTGATCCTCAGTGAACACACCTGTGCTCAGTTGTTATTGTTTCACAGTGCAAACATCATTCAAAGTAGCGAGGAGAAATGAATATTCTTTCAAGTTCCACAAAGTGATTATCCTTAGAAGTGTGCAACTGGTCTCCCTTAAACTTTGATATGAGCATCCTTTCCCCTTGCACCTTTTAATTTACATCTTTTCTAGGAAAAAAATGCCACATTGTTCATGAAACATGTAGCACATTTTGAGTAACTGCATTTATTTTCGTAAACCATTAAGATGTAGAGTAGTGATGGGATCCCTTAACACAGCAATCCATTTATCTGTATCATCCACAGCCTGAGGATGCCTACCCTGACAGAGTCATTGTCCGAACTGGAGACTCTATTTCATGAAGTCAGCCATCTTCAGGATAATGTTGTTGAAGGTTGTCACCTCTGTTGCTGGGAGCTGTGCTTCCATCTTAAGGTTATGATATATTATGTAAGTTTTCTTCCAAGGAGTATTGATATCCATGGGAGGTATCCCCTCTTCTGAGATGAAAAGAAGGGGGAATGGAGATAGAGAAGGAGAGGAGAAAAAACTGGGAGGAGATCAGGGAAGGGAAGATGTGATTGGGATGTAATAGTACAAGTAAATAAAGCCATTAATTAATAATAAACAAAAACTATGATGCATTAGAAAGAAAACTAGTACTCTGACCTCTAAGTAGGCAGATACCAGAAAGGAAGAGTGACTCACACTCTCAGTTGCAACCATCAGAACATGTGCTCCAGTTTCATGTGAGGAATAAGTGAATAGACAGAAAAAATGCATGAGGCAAGTTCTAATTAATAGGTGCTTTTCTATTCAGAGTGATCTGGAAGAAAGAAGATTGCTTGGAAATTGTAGGAAATATGCAGTTACCGACACAGAAACTCCCAGTGTTCCTGGAGCCCAAGGATATTCACTGACAAGTCTACACTGACCCATTGACAAATACAGTTTCTCATTGTTAACTTGAAAACCTCAGGAACTTTTTAGAAAATGCCGCACTTGTTAAATATGAAATTAGCTCTGAATAACCTTCATTGAACTTAATTAACAGCACATATTTAATGAAAACCATCTCCTCCCTGCAGATCTCGGACTATTTCTCAAAGCCATGTCTGATATTTAAGATAAGAACAAGTCTCTTATTATTGTAAATTGTTTCACATCAAATGCTCAGTCAAATGCTCAAATCTGTCTCTGTCAAACCATTTTTATCTATCCCTATCTCAGCTCTATCCACTGTTGAGATCCTACAAACACAAAGCTATTCTGAAAGCAGGAACTGCACTCACATTTTTCATTCATTTGTTTGTTTAATAAACATTTGTAACATATATAACTTGTGTTCTATATACCAGGAGCAGAATATATAAGCTCTTGCCTCAACGTATTCATCCTCCCTTTTAGGGAAGGAGATATGCTGTTGCTTGACAAAGCAAGGGGGCTAATGTCTCAGAATCAAACCTTGAAATATTTGTAACATGCAGAATCTAGGTGAGAGACTGGTTCATTTGGTAGTCAGCTAGCTCTCATCTATATTCAAAAGTATCTATTCTCACTTTTTCCACTCATATTATTTCATTATCTCAAATATTTCCAACACTCTGACATGATCTGGTGAACTTATTTCTCAGCATAAGATGTTCTGCAGAATACCATTCCTATGCTCCCTAACCTTAAGGACATTCATTCTGGGCTGTGTTTACCATCCAACTTTTTTTTTCCCTTCATGTTTCATGTTTATTCCTTTTTCTTTGGCTACTGTATACTATTTTTATTGGATATTTTCTTTATTTACATTTCAAATATTATCCCCTTTCTCATACCACCTCCCCCTGCTTCTATGAAGGTGTTTCCCCACCCACCCACTCCACCTCCCTGCCCTGAAATTCCATACACTGGGGCATCAAGCATTCACAGGACCAAGGGCCTCTCCTCCCATTGATGCCCAACAAGGCCATCCTCTGCTACATATGCAGCTGGTGCCATGAGTCACTCTCTGTGTACTCTTTGGTTGGTGGTTTAGTCCCTAGCAGCTCTGGGGGGTCTGGTAGGTTGATATTTTTGTTCTTCCTATGGTGTTGCAAACACCTTCAGCTCCTTCAGTCCTTTTTCTAAGTACTCCATTGGGGACCCCATGCACAGTTGAATGGTTGCCTGAGCAAACACCTCTGTACTTGTCAGGCTCTGTCAGAGTCTCTCAGGAGACAGTTTATATCAGGCTCCTGTTAGTAAGCACTTCTTCACATCAACAACAGCTTCTGGGTTTAGTGACTGTGTCCGAGATGGATTCCCAAGTGGGGCAGTCTCTGGATGGCCTTACCTTCAGTTTCTGCTCCACACTTTGTCTCTGTATTTGCTCTCATGAATATTTTGTTCCCCTTTCTAAGGATAGAAACACCCACACTTTGGTCTTCCTTCTTCTTGATCTTCATGTGATCTATGAATTGTATTTTGGCTATTCCAAGTGTCTGGGCTAATATCCACATACCAGTGAGTGCATATCATGTGTGTTCTTTTGTGACTGGGTTACCTAACTCAGGATGATATTTTCTAGTTCCATCTATTTGCCTAAGAATTTCATGAAGTCATTGTTTGTAATAGCCGAGTAGTATTCCATTTATTCATTCTGTTAGAAGCCTGTTGTCAATGCACCTCAAATCTTACTTCTAGAAAATATGGAGGCTATACTTCCTAGCATAATCTCATATGCCAGCATTGCTTATAAAAGAAGAGACACCATCTGTACTTCTAATGCTTTCTTAATGATTTCTTAAAGTGTGTTCTGAACTGGCACTCTGTCGTTGTACATTTTAATTGTTACTCTCTTGTTCTTCATTGCAACGTGATTTATCAGGATAAAAAAATGCTGAAAGAATCAAAATCAAATACAGGCCAGCCTCATTAATTCAAATTTCACTAATTCAGACCAGACTCAAACATAATTTTAAGTTATCTAGAAGTAAAACACATTTCTAAGTAAATTAACTGTAGAAATAAGATTTGAGGGAGAGAAAAAAGGTTCACCAGATTCAAACACAGTGCTCCTAAATATATTAGGTGTTACAGGAGGGCCGCCAACATGTAATATTTTTTGTATACCTGTTCATTGAACCTAAAATCTTCCTTGTCATAAAACATCTTTCTATATGGCAACTATTTTCTTTATTTTATTATCTTTAAAAATTATGGCCTATTTAAAATATTTAACAATTGCATTCTTTTTCATAGAATTAAATATACTGGAAATATAATGTATCTATATCTAAATATATATGAGTGTACTTTAAAATATAATAAAAAATCTTAATGTTGCATATTTACAGTTGGTAAGATTTTAGGTGGATGTTATACTTGTAAATTTGCAAGTATCTTTGCAAAGAACTCTCATTTTTATCATATACCTAAAAATAATGTTCACAAAGGAACTATTGCTTGTTTTAAATGGTTATCATATATTTTTTACCAAAATGCAATATATTATGTGAATTAGGTCATATTCAGCATCCAGCATTTACAAATAAATCAAACTTGGTGGTAGTATGAGAAAATGCCTTAAAACCCATCCAAAATTGAGCTTCTAATCTTCCTTATTGCAACCAGCGTGGTCTAAATTAAATTTAGCAAATGATTAATACAGGATTACTCTTTCTGGATCAGAAACACTACTATAGATTAGCTCCTATTATAATAGGATTGTGTTAGGGTGTGTACAGGGACAAGTACACTCTTCCTTCTATATTTTTTGTGTCTACAAGTTATCATGGTCAAACTGAGGCAGTTCACATAGGGCATTAATGGACTAAGTGGCTACTCAATTCTATCAAAGCTGCAACTAATCCTAACTATACCAAACAAACCTTCTCCACCTAGTCCCAATAACAATTATCACATTATAATTCTTATGGGTGTATTTAATCACTTTTTTGTGTTGGGTAAAATCACACGGATTTTAAAGACAGAATTTAGGTTTTAATCACCAATCATTCACAGATTGATTTTCAAGTCAAAGTTTTTATAGGTGGTGCTTTCTGTTATGTTTTGTTTTGTTTTATAAGACCTACATTTAATTGAGGCTGGCTTGCAGGTGCCGAGGTTCAGTCCAATATCATCAAGACAGGAACATGGCAGTGTCCTGGCATGAACAGTATAGGAGGAGCTGAGAGTTCTACATCTTCATCTGAAGTAGCACAGTACTGGCTTTCCCACATCTTTGATGAGGGTCTCAAAGCCCACATCCACAGTGGCACACCTACTCCAACAAGGCTACAAGTCCCAATAGTGTCAATCCCTGAGCGAAGCATATACAAACCATCACATTCCACTCTCTGTCTCCCATAGGCTTGTTCAAATACTTGAGTCTATGGGGGCAATACATAACATAATAAAAAATATACATTTAGTCATAGGTGGTACTCTTTAGAGGCAAAATGTAAATACCCACCTTTACCCAACCCGAAGTTCCCACTCTGAACACTACACAGCATTGCCTACTGTAAAACCAGCAGAATGATGTTGTGATTGCCTCAAATATATTTGGCAGTCAGTGTGGTAACCCTAAAGTGCCCTTAAATTTTTGATGGTTATTCTTTTTTTTTTTTTTTTTTTTTTTTTTTTTTTTAATTGTTAGTTTTTATTTGAATATTAAAATAAACATACAACTATTTTCTATTTAAATTGGAACATTTTCCCATGGAATTATTTTAGATTGTGTTTACTGTCAAGGGCTCTTTCTATTTTTTTCTTAGCATCATCTGGTATTACCATACACTGTGATTTTTTTTCCCTTGTCTTTTCCACACTTAGAGCTTCCTTCCGTCTCCTTGAGGCAAGGAAGTGCCAAGTCTCCAGCTCAAGGTTTCAACATGATAATGTCCCTCAAAGCAGATGTTGGTTGGCTTCCATGAGAGGAAGAAAAGGCAGTGCATAAGTATCTGCCACTTACTCTAAAGGAAACATCTGCTCCCTCACATAAGTGATAGAAATTTAAGCTAACAATGGCTATGCTATACAAATGAGTGGATTCAGCAGGAAGGATTCCAAGATCCAACTCTTTTTTTTTTTTTTTTTTAATATTTTTATTACATAATTTCCTCAATTACATTTCCAATACTATCCCAAAAGTCCCCCATAGCGCCCCCCACTTCCCTACCCACCCATTCCCATTCTTTTGGCCCTGGCATTCCCCTATATTGGGGCATATAAAGTTTGCAAGTCCAATGGGCCTCTCTTTCCATTGATGGCCGACTAGGCCATCTTTCGATACATATGCAGCTAGAGACAAGAGCTCCAGGGTTCCGGTTAGTACATCATGTTGTTCCAACAATAGGGTTGCAGATCCCTTTAGCTCCTTGGGTACTTTCTCTAGCTTCTCCATTGGGAGCCCTGTGATACATCCAATAGCTGACTGTGAACATCCACTCCTGTGTTTGCTAGGCCCCGGCATCGTCTCACAAGAGACAGCTATATTTGGGTCCTTTCAGCAAGATCTTGCTAGTGTATGCAATGGTGTCAGCGTTTAGAAGCTGATTATGGGACGGATCCCTGGATACAGCAGTCTCTAAATGGTCCATCCTTTCATCACAGCTACGAACTTTGTCTCTGTAGCTCCTTCCCTGGGTGTTTTGTTCCCAATTCTAAGAAGGTGCACAGTGTCCACACTTTGGTCTTCATTCTTCTTGAGTTTCATGCGTTTAGCAAATTGTATCTTATATCTTGGGTATCCTAAGTTTTGGGCTAATATCCACTTATCAATGAATACATATTGTGTGAGTTCTTTTGTGATTGTGTTACTTCACTCAGGATGATGCCCTCCAGGTCCATCCATTTGGCTAGGAATTTCATAAATTCATTCTTTTTAATAGCTGAGTAGTACTCCATTGTGTAAATGTACCATAATTTCTGTATCCATTCCTCTGTTGAGGGACATCTGGGTTCTTTCCAGCTTCTGGCTATTATAAATAGGGCTGCTATGAACATAGTGGAGCATGTGTCCTTTTTACCGGTTGGGACATCTTCTGGATATATGCCCAGGAGAGGTATTGCTGGATCCTCCGGTAGTACTATGTCCAATTTTCTGAGGAACCGCCAGACTGATTTCCAGAGTGGTTGTACAAGCTTGCAATCCCACCAACAATGGAGGAGTGTTCCTCTTTCTCCACATCCTCGCCAGCATCTGCTGTCACCTGAATTTTTGATCTTAGCCATTCTGACTGGTGTGAGGTGGAATCTCAGGGTTGTTTTGATTTGCATTTCCCTGATGATTAAGGATGTTGAACATTTTTTCAGGTGCTTCTCTGCCATTCGGTATTCCTCAGGTGAGAATTCTTTGTTCAGTTCTGAGCCCCATTTTTTAATGGGGTTATTTGACTTTCTGGAGTCCACCTTCTTGAGTTCTTTATATATATTGGATATTAGTCCCTTATCTGATTTAGGATAGGTGAAGATCCTTTCCCAATCTGTTGGTGGTTTTTTTGTCTTATTGATGGTGTCTTTAGCCTTGCAGAAGCTTTGTAGTTTCATGAGGTCCCACTTGTCAATTCTCGATCTTACAGCACAAGCCATTACTGTTCTATTCAGGAATTTTTCCCCTGTGCCCATATCTTCAAGGCTTTTCCCCACTTTCTCCTCTATAAGTTTCAGTGTCTCTGGTTTTATGTGAAGTTCCTTGATCCACTTAGACTTGACCTTAGTACAAGGAGATAGGAATGGATCTATTCGCATTCTTCTACATGTTAACAACCAGTTGTGCCAGCACCATTTGTTGAAAATGCTGTCTTTCTTCCACTGGATGTTTTTAGCTCCCTTGTCGAAGATCAAGTGACCATAGGTGTGTGGGTTCATTTCTGGGTCTTCAATTCTATTCCATTGGTCTATTTGTCTGTCACTATACCAGTACCATGCAGTTTTTATCACAATTGCTCTGTAGTAGAGCTTTAGGTCCGGCATGGTGATTCCACCAGAGGTTCTTTTATCCTTGAGAAGAGTTTTTGCTATCCTAGGTTTTTTGTTATTCCAGATGAATTTGCAGATTGCACTTTCTAATTCGTTGAAGAATTGATTTGGAATTTTGATGGGGATTGCATTGAATCTGTAGATTGCTTTTGGCAAGATAGCCATTTTTACAATGTTGATCCTGCCAATCCATGAGCATGGGAGATCTTTCCATCTTCTGAGATCTTCTATAATTTCTTTCTTCAGAGACTTGAAGTTTTTATTATACAGATCTTTCACTTCCTTAGTTAGAGTCACGCCAAGATATTTTATATTATTTGTGACTATTGAGAAGGGTGTTGTTTCCCTAATTTCTTTCTCAGCCTGTTTATTCTTTGTGTAGAGAAAGGCCATTGATTTGTTTGAGTTAATTTTATATCCAGCTACTTCACCGAAGCTGTTTATCAGGCTTAGGAGTTCTCTGGTGGAATTTTTAGGGTCACTTATATATACTATCATATCATCTGCAAAAAGTGATATTTTGACTTCCTCTTTTCCAATTTGTATCCCTTTGATCTCCTTTTGTTGTCGAATTGCTCTGGCTAGGACTTCAAGTACAATGTTGAATAGGTATGGAGAAAGTGGACAGCCTTGTCTAGTCCCTGATTTTAGAGGGATTGCTTCAAGCTTCTCACCATTTACTTTGATGTTGGCTACTGGTTTGCTGTAGATTGCTTTTATCATGTTTAGGTATGGGCCTTGAATTCCTGATCTTTCCAAGACTTTTATCATGAATGGGTGTTGGATCTTGTCAAATGCTTTTTCCGCATCTAAGGAGATGACCATGTGGTTTTTATCTTTGAGTTTGTTTATATACTGGATTACGTTGATGGATTTCCGTATATTGAACCATCCCTGCATCCCTGGGATGAAACCTACTTGGTCAGGATGGATGATTGTTTTGATCTGTTCTTGGATTCGGTTAGCAAGAACTTTATTGAGGATTTTTGCATCAATATTCATAAGGGATATTGGTCTGAAGTTTTCTATCTTTGTTGGGTCTTTTTGTGGTTTAGGTATCAGAGTAATTGTGGCTTCATAGAATGAGTTGGGTAGAGTACCTTCTGTTTCTATTTTGTGGAATAGTTTGTGAAGAACTGGGATTAGATCTTCTTTGAAGGTCTGATAGAACTCTGCACTAAACCCATCTGGTCCTGGGCTTTTTTTAGTTGGGAGACTATTAATGACTGCTTCTATTTCTTTGGGGGATATAGGGCTGTTTAGATCATTAACCTGATCTTGATTCAACTTTGGTACCTGGTATCTGTCTAGGAACTTGTCCATTTCATCCAGGTTCTCCAGTTTTGTTGAGTATAGCCTTTGGTAGAAGGATCTGATGGTGTTTTGGATGTCTTCAGGATCTGTTGTTATGTCTCCTTTTTCATTTCTGATTTTGTTAATTAGGATGCTTTCCCTGTGCCCTCTAGTGAGTCTGGCTAAGGGTTTATCTATCTTGTTGATTTTCTCAAAGAACCAGCTCCTTGATTGGTTGATTCTTTGAATAGTTTTTCTTGTTTCCACTTGGTTGATTTCACCCCTGAGTTTGATTATTTCCTGCCGTCTACTCCTCTTGGGTGAATTTGCTTCCTTTTGTTCTAGTGCTTTTAGGTGTGTTGTCAAGCTGCTAATGTGTGCTCTCTCTAGTTTCCTTTTGGAGGCACTCAGAGCTATGAGTTTTCCTCTTAAAAATGCTTTCATTGCGTCCCATAAGTTTGGGTATGTTGTGGCTTCATTTTCATTGAACTCTAAAAAGTCCTTAATTTCTTTCCTTATTCCTTCCTTGACCAAGGTATCATTGAGAAGAGTGTTGTTCAGTTTCCACGTGAAGGTGGGCTTTCTATTATTTATTTTGTTATTGAAGATCAGCCTTAGTCCATGGTGATCTGATAGGATGCATGGGACAATTTCAATATTTTTATATCTGTTGAGGCCTGTTTTGTGACCAATTATGTGGTCAATTTTGGAGAAGGTACCATGAGGTGCTGAGAAGAAGGTATATCCTTTTGTTTTAGGATAGAATGTTCTGTAGATATCTGCCAGATCCATTTGATTCATAATTTCTCTTAGTTTCACTGTGTCCCTGTTTAGTTTCTGTTTCCATGATCTGTCCATTGGTGAAAGTGGTGTGTTGAAGTCTCCCACTATTATTGTATGAGGTGCAATGTGTGCTTTGAGATTTACTAAAGTTTCTTTAATGAATGTGGCTGCCTTTGTATTTGGAGCATAGATATTCAGGATTGATAGTTCCTCTTGGAGGATTTTACCTTTGATGAGTATGAAGTGTCCCTCCCTGTCTTTTTTAATGACTTTGGGTTGGAAGTCAATCTTATCAGATATTAGAATGGCTACTCCAGCTTGTTTCTTCATGCCATTTGCTTGGAGAATTGTTTTCCAGCCTTTCATTCTGAGGTAGTGTCTATCCTTTTCTCTGAGATGAGTTTCCTGTAAGCAGCAAAATGTTGGGTCTTGTTTGTGTAGCCAGTTTGTTAGTCTATGTCTTTTTATCGGGGAGTTGAGTCCATTGATATTAAGAGATATTAAGGAAAAGAAATTGGTGTTTCCTGTTATTTTTGATGTTAAAGTTGGCATTTTGTTCTTGTGGCTGTCTTCTTTTAGGTTTGTTGAGGGATTACCTTCTTGTTGTTTCTAGGGCGTGGTTCCTGTCCTTGTATTGGTTTTTTTCTGTTATTATCCTTTGAAGGGCTGGATTCGTGGAGAGATAATGTGTGAATTTGGTTTTGTCGTGGAATACTTTGGTTTCTCCATCTATGTTAATTGAGAGTTTGGCTGGGTATAGTAGCCTGGGCTGGAATTTGTGTTCTTTTAGTGTCTGTATAACATCTGTCCAGGATCTTCTTGCTTTCATAGTCTCTGGTGAAAAATCTGGTGTAATTCTGATAGGCTTGCCTTTATATGTTACTTGGCCTTTTTCTCTTACTGCTTTTAGTATTCTATCTTTATTTAGAGCATTTGTTGCTCTGATTATTATGTGTCGGGAGGTATTTCTTTTCTGATCCAGTCTATTTGGAGTTCTGTAGGCTTCTTGTATGTTCATGGGCATCTCTTTCTTTAGATTTGGGAAGTTTTCTTCTATAATTTTGTTGAAGATGTTCGCTGGTCCTTTGAGTTGAAAATCTTCATTCTCATCCACTCCTATTATCCGTAGGTTTGGTCTTCTCATTGCGTCCTGGATTTCTTGGATGTTTTGAGTTAGGATCTTTTTGCATTTTACATTTTCCTTGATTGTTGTGCCGATGTTCTCTATGGAATCTTCTGCACCTGAGATTCTCTCTTCCATCTCTTGTATTCTGTTGCTGATGCTTGCATCTATGGTTCCAGATTTCTTTCCTAGGGTTTCTATCTCCAGTGTTGCCTCATTTTGGGTTTTCTTTATTGTGTCTACTTCCCTTTTTAGGTCTAGTATGGTTTTGTTCATTTCCATCATCTGTTTGGATGTGTTTTCCTGTTTTTCTGTAAGGACTTCTACCTGTTTGATTATGTTATCATGTTTTTCTTTAAGGATTTGTAACTCTTTAGCAGTGTTCTCCTGCAATTCTTTAAGGGATTTTTGTGCTTCCTCTTTATTGTCTTCTTCCTTTTTAGCAGTGTTCTCCTGCATTTCTTTAAGTGTGTTATTAACGTCCTTCTTGAAGTCCTCTATCATCATCAGGAGATATGCTTTTAAATCCGTGTCTAGCTTTTCCGGTGTGTTGGGGTGCCCTGGACTGGGTGAAGTGGGGGTGCTGGGTTCTGATGATGGTGAGTGGTCTTGGTTTCTGTTAGTAAGATTATTACGTTTACCTTTCGCCATCTGGTAATCTCTGGGGTTAGTTGTTATCGTTGTCACTATTTAAAGATTGGAGCAGAAGCTGTGTTCCACTCACCAGCAGTCCCAAAATCCTGCGGCGGGGGTCGTGGGTAGCTGGCGGGTGTCAGGCAACCCTGCGCTCCTGCTACCCAGGCGCTGATCCAGCTGGATGAGGCCTGTGGCCCTACTCAGGCTGGTTTCTGCTTCCCTAACTAATGCAGTCTCAGGTCCCGCCCAATTGGATTGGAGCAGAAGCTGTGCTCCCCTCACCAGAAGTCTTAAGATCCTGTGGCGGGTGTTGTGGGCAGTTGGCGAGTGTCAGCAGACCCTGCGCCCCAGCTGCTCAGGTGCTTTTCTGACCGGGAGAGGCTTGTGGCCCTGTGTGGGCCGGATTTCTCTCTCCCCAACCAGAGCAGTCTCAGGTCCCGCGTGATTGGACTGGAGCAGAAGCTGTGTTCCACTCACCAGCAGTCCCAAAATCCTGCGGCGGGGGTCGTGGGTAGCTGGCGGGTGTCAGGCAACCCTGCGCTCCCGCTACCCTGGCGCTGATCCGGCCGGGTGAGGCCTGTGGCCCTACTCAGGCTGGTTTCTGCTTCCCTAACTAATGCAGTCTCAGGTCCCGCGCAATTGTTGATGGTTATTCTTGAATTTCAGTGTTTTATTCCTGAAATAACATGATGTTGGTTGAACCCTGATGACTTCCCTTGACACTAGAAGATTTATTTTGATTCAGAGAAAACACATTGTTAAAAAAGAAAGGTGTGATGAGAGCAAAAATGTTACACATTTAGACACATTTCAGGTTCTAATTAAAGATGGGAAGTTTAACTTTGTGTTTGCCTCTTTTAACCTTTACCTCCTGAAAAATAATGAAGATACATGTCTGATGAGGACAAAACGGGATACAATTTTTGTAAAATAATAAAACATTTTCTTTTTGTCAACATAATATATAGTTAAAACCACCTTAATCTTTATAATCAATTGTCTGCAAAGGCCTTTATATACCATTCAAAGTTATCAGAAATAGGTAGGGCAGACGTGTTCTACTTTGTTATAAATATTAGTAGACCTTTGTGGAACTAAATGCTATTTTACAAACAAGAACTGGAGCTGGAGAGAGATAGCTCAGCAATTAAGAACAGTTATCCCTGCAGAAGATCTGGGTTCTATACATAGCATTCACACTGAAGTTAATAACCCTCTGTAACTCCTCTTCCAGAGGATCTGATGCCCATTTTTTGTTTTTTGCGGGCATTGCAACTACATAGCACACAGATTATGCATGCAGAGCATCCATACACATAATTGAGAAAAACCTTAAAACTAAAACTTTCAAAATTGTTACTCATTATAAATCTTTCTTTAAACGAAAAAAGAAGTAACAGCAGACAGACAGATTAAAAAAAAAGCAATAATGTTTATCCTTTTTGTATTTATCCCATAGGCAGTTCAGTGTTTCTTTCTTTTACTTCCACTGTCAGATTTGGAAACTCAAACCTGGACTCCGACATTTAATATTAATCAAATAAATAGAAAATGTATCTATGAGCAACTACCTAGGCAGTTTGTCATAACTAATATCCACAACCTCTCAGTGTTACAGAATAATAAAATCTCAGTTTCTCCTCATATCTAAGTTCAGTGGGAACATGGAGGTCCTTTTGGTAGCTCTACTATGAGTTGTAACCCTGAAATGCACACTCCTCTATTTTTGAAATGTGGCCATAGCAACTATCTAGCCTGAAGATAGTGCAGAAGATAGTGATTATCAGTTGAAAATTTTAGCAATCATACCGGGGTTTACTAGATACACTGATCAGCCTGAGTCTCATGGTTCCAGCCTCCTATTACCTTTAGTGAGTGTCAGTTAAGAGGACATGGAAGTTTTGTCTTGAGTCTTTTTTTGTGGAATAAGGCCACGCCTAAAGCTTCTGTTCGTCAGGAAGGCAAGAGCCTATTTCTACTGGCTTCTATCTATACTGTACCAGTTGCTTAGGCTTTTGTTGGGTAGTATCACTTTTTAAAGGGATTGAACATAACTCACACTTCTGATGTCTTGATAACTCTTTTCCTTCAATTGCCCTCTTAAACAGGTGCATCAATTTGTTTACACACTCATCTGTTGAAGCACTACTTGGTTGCTTCCAGTTTAGGGCATTTATAATACAGTTTCCATAAATATTCGTATGCAGATTTTATGTAGATGAAGCTGTTCAGTTAACTTGTGTGGATATCTAAACACACTGTTGAATCAAAAGTCAAAACTATATTTCGTTTTGTGAGATGCTACGAAACTGTCTTTCATGACTTTATCATTGTTAACAACCAGTAGCAATAGGAGTTCCCATAAATCTATATTCTCACTAGCATATGGTATTGTCAACTATTTTGCAAGTCTATTCTAATAAATACATCCATGACAATTATTCGTTAAGCTGTAAATGTTTAGGGGTCACTACTGGAAGATTCACAGAATACCCTAGCAAGTTTTCTTGACATAGGCACTGTTTACTCAGAGCAAGACTGTAAGAGATGCGTTATTGGTTGATTCTCTGAAATAATTTGTCATTTCTTTCATGCTCATATGGATGTATAACTTCACATGTTTACGAGGCACATTGCTTTGCTGCTGAAAACTCTGCTTTCATCTCTCTAGCAGACAACTGTAGACTTCTCTGTGGTCCACCCTGAACATGTCACCTAGACTCCTGGGAATGGAAGTTTTTCTCTCTAATCTATTGCATATGGCAAAACTGACAGAAAAAGACACATTTACATTATTACTTGGCAAATTTGGGCCTATATAGCTTTTAGGGAATTCTATAATACTGAAGGTATTGTTTTTGTTTTGTTATTTTTGCTTAGACTCAGAAATTTTTCACTACAAAGACAAAATATCTCAAAGGCAGGGATGGAGAGATAGGCATTTGAATCAATGTCCCATATTCTAATTTTAAAATTGACAACATCTTCTTTTCATGGAAGAGCATCAATTTGAAGTTGAATAATAACCTCACAGTCTCCAATACTCTGTGTGTGTGTGTGTGTTTGTGTGTGTCCATACTGTAATGTGTATAATATACCCACTATGGTGGGTTATGTTCTGTTGACAAAACCTAAGAATGTACAATAACAACAACAGCAAGCAAATTGAAACATCACTTTAGAGTATCTTTATTCTACACTAAGTTCAGGGTAATACATGTTTCATATATGTGAAAACATGGAGAGGAGTGATATTCATGTGCATGCAATTTCATCCATGTTCATTGATAAATATGTCACTGTACTAACTACAAAAAGGAATAAAATCAGGTTAGTGAGTGACACAGTTACAGATACAAAAACTTCCTGAATAGGATATCCAATAAATAACGATATCACTCAACAAATGAGGCCCTGTGAAATTTGTTAGAGAAGAACCTATCAGTTAAATAAATCCAGAGGAAAAATGAAGCCATCCAGTGGATAAGTGAAAATCTTTGCTAAGACAGGTTTTTGCTGGAAAATGGCCTAGATTCAGAGAAATCAAATATCACACATTTAATGATATTTATAGAGAGGTCTAGAAACTGGAAAGGGGGCATGGGAGTGACTGGGGCAAGAGGAGTTCGGGTAGTAGAACACATATAAATGCAGAAGGAGGGAAGATTGGAGGGGGCAAAGTTTGACACGTAGGGTACAGAGTGGATGGAAAGGATGGGGTGAGTGCATCCAAACTAAGGATATACGAAAGAGCTACATGGAAACTAATTATAATATGACTTTTAAAACACATTTGAAAAGAGAATTTGAAAAAAGAAAGACCTTGCATAGGCAAATAGATGATCACAGAATTCACATGGTACAATAAGTCCATCATTACTTGTTGGGTAGCCTTCTGATAGTTTTTGACTACCAGTGCTACAGAGGTCTAGCTCTATTACAATGGAGGTCTACCTCTATTACATTGCAGGTTATTTTCATTAATGTTGGTACCCCACTAGATCTAGACGGTGAGACGCTAAGTTTTGAGACATCACACACTGTGGATATCTTCTCAGATCTTACAGAATTTATGTTGGAATTGAGCTGAAAGACTCCCCGATGACTGACGTCCATAGTGACAGATGTTCCTAAAGAGACAACTAGAGAAGAATTATCAATGCTATTACTCTGCTGTTGGCCATGAATCCTACAACATCAGTATACCTGGATGAATGTGCCTAGAGATGGAATAGTGGCATGCCTGTTACGTAGGTAACTAATTACATTCTAAGGAAGGTTTCATAGGAGGGAGCTAATACTTAGTGCAATAGGCTTGTTCAAAGGCTAAGCAATGAAGATGAAATTCTGGAATGATGAATCTATTAAATCTATTTTGCTAAATGCATATATTATCAAATTGATTTAAATATTTATTTTTATAACTGTATATTAGTTCTTCCCTTGGCCTTGGTCAAAGAGCCTTATTTTGCATCAAATAGTGGGTCATGCACATGGTTGAACACACTGAATTTGAAAGGTTCAAAAGAATAAAAAAAAAAGTGGATTGGAAATTGTGAAGAGGGAAGAAGTTGGGGTAAATCTACACATAAAAGACTGTGGAGGGTGAGTTTAGAAAAATGATATAGGAGTATATGGAAAGGAAAAATATTGTTTGGAAGGAATATTATTGCAGTTAAGTGTAGAAGAAAGCAAATATTTAAATAATTAATGAATCCAAAGAAGTGAAAAAATAGAAAATAAGCTCTTAAAAAAGAAAAAATATGAAATTAAATGAGAAAATCCATCTAAAAATGACTGTAAAAATATAAAAATTAATTGAACAAACTTTGGTACAAAAAATATTTAATGTACAAAATAGCTATGAAATGATTATGTTTCAAAGACAATAAATGACATCTAAAGGCATTCAGACACCTATTTGTTAATTACACACACATTCCTTCTGGGAAGAGAATAAAGAGCAAATATGTGTTCTCTCTTTTTCTTTATAGAAGAGTTTTGGAATGAATATGTTTACATGTAGCTCTGACTGGCCTTAAATTTAAAATGCTCTTGCTTTTCCCTCCTGGGAACTGGGATTACAGTCATGTGTTACTATTCCTGACTAACCCTGCTTACTTCTGGGCAGTAGTCAATGCTAGAAGACAGTTTAGCATTGTATATTAATTATGTCTCCCTGATTCAGAAGAGAGGAAGGATAACTCACGGGTTTTATACCACACGAAGTTGGATTTCAAGGATAAAGTTACCCCAAAGCCATTTTATGCACTATATACATGGCAGAACTCATAGTATATGTTACCCATGAGCCATACTTAAAAAAAGAGATGATCATAAAAACTATTCAAACAAAAATAATGCAAAACACACTGCATAAAATCGAGGAACACTGTTAGCAAATATTCTATATACCAATATATATTTTTAAAATCTTGGAGGTGGGGCAAAAGGTAGCTAAATTTTTGTAATGTGAAAATTATTATGAGGTATGAACCATAAAGATGTATATGAAAGTGAAAGTAAAAAATTTAATGAGAACATTCAATAAATAATAGAAGAAAGCAACAAACAAAAGACACAGTTTAATGTGATGGGGTGAATTGCTGTAGTAAAAAAAATTCCACCATAAAATTACACACACAAAACGAAATCAGAAAAGAAAGTATAGCAGATAATTTTAAAATACTGAACAAAGACATACTATTTAACCAAAATTGACTCAGGAGCTAACCTACAATCACATGTTAAATTAGAGTAGAAGATTAAGTAAGTAAAAGGCTATGAGACCTCATTGTTCCTAGTTACTTCAGAAATCCTCTCAAGAAATTATATAGAAAATCGCAAAATTAGTAGACAAGAAAACAATTTTTGCAGAATTTTCTAACTAAACTCATACTTTAAAAAGGTGCATTAAGCAGACATTTAAAAAGATCTAAATAAGAAGATCTGGCATAAATGCATACTAAACAAAGCAGATATGTTCAATTCAACACCAGAGTATAACTACCTTCAGTTTAGATTGTGAATGTCAGGGAACTTTTGCTTAGCCCAGTTTTGTGGTGGCCAACTATTAACAGTTATAAAATAATTAAAACTAAAAGAAAAATGGGGTTGGAGAAAGAACTCTGTGGCTAAGGATACAATGAACTATCTCAACAACAGGAGTTTGGCATCCCAGAATCACCTGACAGTTCCTAGCTCCATGAGATATTGCACGCTCTTCATGCCTTTGTATTTTCCCCTCCCCAATTCCTCTCTGTCTGTCTCTCTCTGTTTCTCTTTCTGTCTTTCTCTCTGTCTCTCTCACACAAATAGGCAAATTTATTTTTTAAAAATGCATAATAGAAGAAAAATGCTAAGGAAGGTGGAAAGAGGAAGTTTTTGATTTATATACAAACAAAATGGACTGAACATAATACATTCATAAATGCTATTCATCAATAACCCGTATAACAAAAAGAAAGCACAACAGAATTGTTGAATATCTTGAGAACAGCAATAATGCAGATGCTAAGTATAAAGCCATAGAGAAAAGGGTAATTATGTTTAGAGAATAATTCCAGCTATAAATATATTACTCTGTTCAAACCATGAGAATAAATTAATCATTCATCTAAAGATTGTAAAATGAAAAAAAAATAAAGAAAACAAGGTGGGAACTAATAAATAAAATTAAAATTAATGATTTTGAAAACAAAAAACTCTAGGGTTAATGAAGATAATGAAAAGACAGTTTTATTTGGGAAAATAGGTTATTCATTAACTCCTTTAAATGTGGGTAACTCTGTTGGAGTTTGCATGAATAAAGAAAAAAATTGACATTAGAAAAAGTTAGGTTGGAATGGATCATTATTTTCCCTGACTGTTGAATGCATACCTTAACAACTTACTAAATATAACTTTAACTAATTAAATAGATTAACAAGTTATATTTTGTGGACATTTTTTTCTAGAAAATAAAAGTCCATTCCAGTTAAAATATAACATTACTATAATTTAATATGTAGACAAACTAAAAGCAATAAGGTTATTTATCCATATTTAAAATGGTTTGTGTGTCTGAAATGGTCTCACTAAATACTCCAGGAATGCCCTTTACTATTCGACCCTGTCTTCTGAGTTCTGGGATTATAGACATGCAAACTACACCTATTTTTGTTGTTTGTTTTGTTTTCTTGGTTGGTTTGCTTATTTACTTCCTTTAGGTGTTTAACAAAATATGAAGCAAATAGATTTCTTCTTTAATCTTATACTAATCAAAAGTTTGTGAAGTTTGAAGTAAAGCACTAAAAACAAGAAAAGTGAAAAGGAAATAGTGTTGACTGCTCCTTATTATAGACTTAGGATAGAACCACATGACAGGCTAAAATTTAAATAAAATAAAAGTCGAGGAAATGATTCCTAATGATATTCTGTTATATTTACCTGCAGGCACAAGTCATTGCTGTCATCAGAGTGGTTTCCTATGGAAGTAGATGGGAGAAGATGCAGAGACATACAGCTAGACATTATGTGGAGAGACAGAGTATAAATTTGAGTTTTCCATCTGTTCCCTCTTTTTGGAATTTGTGGAAATCCTTGAAAGTTGGCTGGGGGGGGGGATTGTGGGAGTCAGATGGGATGGAGGACAACAGAAGAATTTGACCCACCAAAACTACAAAGCAGAGTTTATATGGGCTCACAGAAACTGAAATGCCAGTTACTAGGCCTGCATGGGTCTGGCACAAGGTTCTCTGCATACATGTTATAGTTGTTAGCACGATATTTTTGTAGGGTTCCTAATGGTGATAGTGGGAGTACTTCTAATGATTTTGCCTACTCTTGCAGCTCTTTACCTCCTATTGGGTTGGTTGGTTGCCTTTTCTAGCCTTGATATGAGGGCTTTTGCCTTTTGCTACTCTATCATCTTTTGTCCTGTTTGTCATCTCTTGGAAGACTACATCTTTTTTTTTCTGAAGAAGTGGGGTATATCTGGGGGAGATGGAAAGTGGGAGGAGCTAGGAGAAGTGGAAGGAGGTGAAAGTCTGCTTGGGATGAATTATATGAGAGAAGATTCTATTCTCTTTTGTTATTTGTTATTTTATTTATTTACATTTCAAATGTTATTCCTCTTCTTGGTTTCACCTCTGTAAACATTCTACCCCATCATTCATCACCCCTGCTTCTATGAGGGTGATCCTCTACCCACCCACTCCCTCCTCACTGCTCTAGCATTTCCCTATGATAGGGCATCAAGCCATCACAGGACCAAGGGCCTCTCCTTCCACTGATGCCCAACAATGCCATTCTCTGATGCATATGTAGCTGTACCCATGGGTCCCTCCATGTGTACTCTTTGGTTGGTAGTTTAGTCCCTGGGAGCTCTGGGGGGGGGGGGACTGGTTAGTTGATTTTGTTGTTCTTCCTATGGGGTTTCAAACCCCTTTAGCTCCTTCAGTACTTCCCCCTGACTCCTACATTGGGATATCCAAGTGCTCAGCCAGGTGGTTGGCTGCGAGCATCTGCATCTGTATTGGCAGAGCCTCTCAGGGGACACCTATACCAGGCTCCTGTCAGTAAGCACTTCTTGGCATCAGCAATAGTGTCTGGGTTTGGTGTCTGCAAATGGAATGGATCCCTAGTAGGGGAGGTCTCTGGATGGCAGTTCTTTAGCCTGTGTTCCACTCTTTGTCCCTGCATTTCCTTTAGACAGGAGCAACTATGGGTTAATAGTTTTAGATGCCGGGATAGCCCCATCCCTCAATCAGGAGCCATGCTTAATCTCTGGATATGGTATCTACAGGTTCTCATTCCCCTTTGTTGGGTATTATGGCTAATGTCATCCTCATCGGATCCTGAGAGCATCTTACTTCCCTGTCATCTGGGATGTTCTAGTGGATAAACCCAGTTCCCTATCCCCCACTACTACACACCGCCATTCAATTTTCTGATCATCTGTACTTCTCCCACTCCCACTCCCATCTCTTCCCACTCCTGATCCTGCTCCTATTTTCCCTGTTCCTCCTCTCTCCCTCCCAGATGCCTCCCTCCTTCTGCCTCTCATGATTATTTTGCTCTACTTTCTAAGTAGGACTGAAACGTTCACACTTTGGTCTTCTTTCTTCTTGTGCTTCTAAGATCAATTTGTCAAGAACTTCTAGTCTGTGAAGAAAAAAATTGAAGATGACCTCAGAAGTTAGAAAGATCTCCCATGTTAATGGATTGTCAGGATTAGCATAGTAAAAATGGCCGTCTTACCAAAAGCAATCTACAGACTCAATGCAATCCCCATCAAAATTCCAACTCAATCCTCCACAAAGATGGAAAGAGCATTCTCAAATTCATCTGGAATAACAGAAAACCCAGGAGAGTGAAAAACTACTCTCAGCAATAAGAGGACTTCTGGGGAAATCACCATCTATGATCTCAAGCTATATTACAGAACAATAGTCATAAAAAATTATGGTATTGGTACAATGGCAGACAGGTAAATCAATGGAATAGAATTGAAGACCCAGAAATGTACCAACACATCTATGATCACCTGACCATTGACAAAGAAACTAAAGCCATTCACTGAGGCAAAAAACAGCATTTTCAACAAATGGTGCTGGCTCAAGTGGCAGTCAGCATGCAGAAGAATGCAAATTGACCCATTCTTATCTCACTGTACAAAGCTCAAGACCAAATGTATCAAAGACCCCACATAAAACCAGATACACTAAATCTAACAGAAGAAAAATTGGGGAAGAGCCTTGAACACATGGGCACAGGGGAAATTTTCCTGAACAGAACACTAATGACTCAGGCTCCAAAGTTAACTATAGACAAATGGGAACTAATAGCATTGAAAAGCTTCTGTAAGACAAAGAGCACTGTTAACAAGACAATATGGCAACCTACAGATTGGGAAAAGATCTTTATCAATCCTACGTCTGATATAGGGCTAAAATTCAATATATACAAAGAACTCAAGAAGATAGACTCCTGAGACCCAAATAACCCTATTAAAAATGAGGTACAGTGCTAAACAAAAAATTCTCAACTGAGTAATCTCCAATGGCTGAGAAGCACCTAAGATGTGTTCAGCATCATTGGTCACCACGAAAATACAAATCGAAACGATCTTGAGATTTCACCTCACACCAATCAGAATAAGTAATATCAAAAACTTGGGTGACAGCAGATGCAGGTGAGGATGTGGGGAAAGAGGAAGACTCCATTGCTGGTAGGATTGCAAGCTAGTACAAACATTCTGAAAATTAGTCTGTTGATTCCTCAGAAAATTGGACATAGTACTACCTGAGGACACAGCTATACCACTCCTGGGCATATACTCAAAAGATGCTCCAATATATAACAAGGACACATGCTTCACTATGTTCATAGCAGCCTTCTTTATAATAGCCAAAAACTGGAAACAGCCCAGATGTTCCTCAACAAGAAATGGATACAGAAATTGTACATTTACACAATGGAGTACTACTGAGTTATTAAAAACAATGACTTCATGAAATTCTTAGGCAAATGGAAGAAACTAGAAAAGATCACTCTGAGTGAGGTAACCTAGTCACTAAAGAACTCACATGGAATATACTCACTGATAGGAAAAAAGTTCTGAATACCCACAATACAACTCACAGACCATAGGAAGATTAAGAAGAAAGAAGACCAAAGTGTGGATTCTACACTCCTGCTTATAATGGGGAACAAAAAAATCATAGAAGAATTTATTTTCAATAAAATTAGTTAATCAATTTTATGAAAATATGTTCTTAATTAGTTAATATAATTAACTAAAAGTTAAGTAACTAAAAAAGAAAATAAATAATTCATCTTACAACAGTAAAGAAAATTGAATTATTTAAATATAAATGACAGTTTAAATATAATTTCATCATTTATTTTTAGAAATCAATGTATGTATGTAAAATAGCATATGAATAGTTTTTCCTATGAAGTAGGACCAAACCCAATAAACTTTAAATGGATAGAGAGAAGTTACCTGTACTCACATGGTATACATTCATACAAATGCACATATATACAAAAAGTATAAAATAATCTTTTTTAATTAGGTATTTATTTCATTTACATTTCCAATGCTATCCCAAAAGTCCCCCATCCGCTCTCCTACCCACTCCCCCACCCACCCACTCCCACTTCTTGGCCCTGGCGTTCCCATGTACTGAGACAGATAAAGTTTGCACTACCAATGGGCCTCTTATTCCACTGATGGACAACTAGGCCATCTGCTACATATGCAGCTAGAGACAGGAGATCTGGAGGGTACAGGGTAGTTTATATTGTTGTTCCACCTATAAGGTTGCAGATCCCTTTAGCTCCTTGGTTACTTTCTCTAGCTCCTCCATTGGGGGCCCTGTGATCCATCCAATAGCTGACTGTGGCATCCACTTCTTTGTTTGCTAGGACCCTGCATAGTCTCACAAGAGACAGCTCTATCAGGGTCCTTTCAGCAAACTCTTGCTAGTGTATGCAATGTTGTCAGCGTTTGGAAGCTGATTATGGGATGGATCCCTGGAAAAGGCAGTCTCTAGATGGCCCATCCTTTTGTCTCAGCTCCAAACTGTGTCTCTGTAACTCCTTCCATGGGTGTTTTGTTCCCAATTCTAAGAAGGGGCAAAGTGTCCACACTTTGGTCTTTGTTCTTCTTGAGTTTCATGTGTTTAGCAAATTGTATCTTATAGCTTGGGTATCCTAAGTTTCTGGGCTAATATCCACTTGTCAGTGAGTACATATTGTGTTAGTTATTTTGTGATTGGGTTACCTCACTCAGGGTGATGCCCTCCAGGTCCATCCATTTGCCCAGGAATTTCATAAATTCATTCTTTTTTAATAGCTTAGTAGTACTCCATTGTGTAAATGTACCACATTTTCTGTATCCATTCCTCTGCTGAGGGGCATCTGGGTTTTTTTCCAGCTTCTGACTATTATAAATAAGGCTGCTATGAACATAGTGGAGCATGTGTCCTTCTTACCGGTTGGAACATCTTCTGGATATATGCCCAGGAGAGGTATTGCTGGATCCTCTGGTAGTACTATGTCCAATTTTCTGAGGAACTGCCAGACTGATTTCCAGTGGTTGTTCAAGCTTGCAATCCCACCAAAAATGGAGGAGTGTTCCTCTTTCTCCACATCCTCGCCAGCATCTGCTGTCACCTGAGTTTTTGATCTTAGCCATTCTGAATGGTGTGAGGTGGAATCACAGGGTTGTTTTGATTTGCATTTCCCTGATGATTAAGGATGTTGAACATTTTTTCAGGTGCTTCTCTGCCATTTGGTATTCCTCAGGTGAGAATTCTTTGTTTAGCTCTGAGCCCCATTTTTTAATGGGGTTATTTGATTTTCTGGAGTCCACCTTCTTGAGTTCTTTATATATATTGGATATTAGTCCCCTGTCTGATTTATGATAGATAAAGATCCTTTTCCAATCTAAAATAATCTTTTTTAATACAAAAAAACCATACAAACTCACTGATCTTGAAATGTCACAGAATAATATGACAAGTTTTTTGATATTATAAAATGGAATTAATATTTTCTTTACATAATCCAGAAATAACTTTCCCCCTTAGGTAAACTGTACTTTTTAACTCTTTGAAGGCAATACTAATTTAAATTAAATGTTGAAGGCAGATGTTAAAAAAAAACAAAACAAAACAACAAAACTAAAACAATGACAACAACATTTTTAAGGAATTCACCTCTATATTTGGAGAAAAGTATGACATATGATACTAAATAGCAGATATTGAAAATTATTATCAATGTAAAATGATCATATGCAATTACAATCTCAGATAAATGACTTATGCTGTAGGTGAGATAATTTGTGATAATTAGTTAGAATTGTTAATAAAAGTCAATAGCATTTATAATAATAATGAATTAATATGTATTTAATGCAAGTGAAAAAAGTCTTACTTAGTAATGTGATACTAAACATCAACTCCATTGAAATACAAAATAAGGTCAGAATTCGTATGAAGAATCACAGCTGTAAAAGTCTGCTGATAATCAAGTAAGACTTAAATAAAACAATGAGTTTGCTAGTCCTTTCATAAGATATTAGAAGAGGTAAAGTGTGTATATCAATCTTATTAGAAAATATCATTTAAACAAATGTGTTAAAGTAATGTTCACTAGAAGATATGGTGGCAAAAACTGACCTGTAAAGTGAGCATGGAGAAATTTTCAGAAAAATTTTTGAAGGACAAATAAAATACTCCAGCCATCAGATGACAAACTACAACATAGTTCCATGGTATCACTATGTTAGCATGATAAGAACAGAGCAACAAATTAGGTAAACATCAATATTCCCCAAATAGGTACAAAACACACACACAAAATAGGAAAATCAGATTAGTATAAACATTCAAACTAATTTGCATACATTTGTTGGGAGACAGAAGCACCAAAGATAAGTTATCATGTCAGTTTACACTAACATTAATTCTACATGGTTCAAATATTTCATGATGCTTAAAAGTAAGAAACATAAAGAAATAAGTTAAAGTAACTAGAGGTCAAAAATATGCTGTATAGTTATGAAACTCAGAGAAATATTTGGACAGTTTTAATATAAAGAAATGATAGGTGTTTAGACTAAAATATGTGTTAATACTGATCTAAATAGCATACACTTTAAGCATGTATTGTAACATGACATAATATCCTATCAGGACATACAACTTTTATGGATATTTCATATTGTTAAATGTAAGTTTAATTTAGCTATTTCTAGCTGGGCTTTGCTTACACTCCAAAGTTATTTCTCATTTTTAATTATGTAATTAATAAATATACATCCACAATACAAATGAAGGAATGACTAAGCAGTTAAAAAGATGCATAAAATTTAATTGAAATTAAAATATATTTTATTGGCAAGATCATTTGTTATTTTATGATGTCAGAAATTATCCAAATATGGATTATTAAGCATAGAAGTAAAATAAATATTTCTACAGAATATTTAGAATCATATCCAAAGTCAAAAAATAAAAGGAGAAATATAAATATGTAGTATAGAGGACTGATAGCTTGTGGACGTTCTTGTGGAAAAGCATGTAAAACCCAAAAGCCTAATGACAAATTAAAAACTTAACAGAATATCAAATGTATTTCACAGAAAATTCATCTACGCAGAGATAGAAACAGCTAAAGAAATACACAAATGCAATTTTAGCACATTCTCTCATAATTAAAGGAAAGAGAAGGAAAATAACATCAAAATATCATTTGTTTTGCCTGAGATTAAGAACTAAACTATCATCATTAACTACTGAGAGATGAATGCACTGAGGATGAGATCAGTTGACCTAATTAAGATAAAATATGCACAACTTGCTCAGCAATTTCACAGTTAAAAACAACCCATAAATACTTTTTGCCACATATGAGCAAAGATATTCTGTATTTTTGCCTCCAAAAGTCAATTAAATGAGTGAAAGTGTATCCATACATTGAATATTCCACAGCTACTCCAAAGATGGAGTGTTTTCTTCTCTACAATTACCAAAGAATGTTCAGTCTACATTCAGGGAAAAACATTAAAAGCAGTATTACAGTATAAGCTCCATCTGTTTTTAGTAAGTTTCTACAACATACATAAACTAGCAATTGCCTTCACCAATCCTGGCAAGATATACACAGATGAAACATACAATGCATATAAACTACACTCAAATACATAAACTTGCACATAGACATACATACCTACACAGACACACAGGCACACACAGAGACACATACACCAATACATGCATACACACACTTCCACTTGTACACTCACAATCACATAATTTGCAGAAGTGGTCTTTGAAAAAAGGATAGTAAGCTTATCTTTACAAGAAATATACTTCTCTTTTTCACTTAGACTCTTTCTATATTTACCAATACTTACATTCCATTTTCAACAGGGGTTTCTTTTATTTATTTATTTTTATTCTTTTCTCATGTTACATCCCAAACCTGATTCCCCTTCTAGCCCTCCCCTCAGCTTTCCCTATAACCTGTCTCCCCTTTCCTTTAGATGCATCTCCATTACTCCTCCCTTCAGAAAAGAACAGACCTTCCAGGAACATCAACCAGATACAGCATAACAAGCTTCAATAAGACCTGGTACAGACCATCACATCAAGTCTAGACAAGGCAACCCAGTAGGAGAAAATAGGGTTCCACACGCAAGTGAACGAATAGAAATATCTCCTGATCTCACAGTTAGGATTTCCACAAGAACACTAAGCTACTCAGTCATAACATATGCAGAAGCCTGCATCAGACCCCTCCAGGCTTGCTAATCTCTGTGAGTTCCCATGAGTCTCTGTTGGTTGATTTTGTGGGCCATATTCTCCTGGTGTGTTCCTGACCACTCTGGTTCCTTCAATCCTTCTACGTGCTCGCTACTGTATTTCCTGAATTCTGCCTAATAGTTGGATGTGGGACTCTGCACCTTCTCCCATCATTTGCTGGGTGAAGTCCCTCTGGTCTCTTTGATAAAAATACTTCTAGGCTTCAGTCCCAACACACTCTGCAAGCAGGACAATCTATAAGTTGAAAGTTTTGTGGCTGGGTTGGTGTCCCAATCCTTCAACTTGAAGGCCATTCAGGGTTTCAAAAGATGGGCAGTGCACATCCCATGTTCCCCATTACTAGATGCCTTTCTAGGGTTACTCTTGTATAACCACATACATTTCCATTACACTAGGTTGCTTTCTCATCCCTGAAATATCCCTGATTCCAGTAATTTCTTCCATCCTTACATATGATCCCTCCTTTTCCAAACTCACTCAACGACAATTCACCTGTGAAATGCTATTCTTTTTTACCATCCTCTGGGGATTTTTATGTCCTCCACTTAAGCCCTTTTGGCTTAACCTCTTTTAACTGTAGCATGATTGTCTTTACTTTACAGCTAATATCCACGTTTAAGTAAATGCATACCATGCTTGCCTTTATGGGTCTAGGTTAACTCGTTCAGGGTGATTTTTTTCTAGCCCCATCCATTTACCTTCAAATTTCACTATGTCATTGTTTTTAAGAGCCATACACTATTCCCTTGGAGAACCCTGCTATAAAAGTCATACTCCATCATGTCTAGATATTTCTCTGAGCTTGGCACAAAATTGAAGACTCACTTTCTCAGCAGACTTCCCTTTTTATGCATAACCTTATGTAGAGAGTATCTCTGAGCATGGATGCCTGACCTTATTTGAAGAATGACTTTGAGCAGAGCTGTTTCCAAGTGCTGCATGACTCAGCAAACCATGTCCCCTCTACCTTCCCGTCCACATTATAATTAGTGCTGCGTTATGACCAATTAATCCTTACTGCCTATATGATAATTATGTGCTGTGTTATATCCAAGCAGCCCTTTCCATTTATACCCCTAGGAGCCCTTATACACCCTACCACTGGAACAATAAAGTAGAGCTGTTTCATAGAACCTGTCTCCAGAAGTTCTTCTGTCATACAGTAATCTGAACCCTGCCCACCACTTCAGATCCCTTCATCCTTTTGGGCTGGTGGCCAATGACCCTGAGGAGAAGGGAGACCCACAATACTCTACTGTGTAAATGCTACACAAGTTCTTTTTCAGTTCTTTGGTTGAGGGCTTCTATAAGCCTAGTTAAGTAAGTATCAGTGGAATAGGATGGAATATTCTGTTGGAATATGCCCAGGAGTGGTATAGCTGGGTCTTGAGGTAGAGCACTTTCCGATTTTCTGAAAAAAAATTATAATGTATTGCAAAAGTTGTTGTACAGGTTACTAGTCCTACCAGCAGTGGAGGAGTATTCCTTTGGCTCCACCTCCTTGCCAGCCTGAGCTCCCACTTCTGTTTTCCATCATAGCTATTCTGACAAGAGTAAGACAAAGTCTCAGAGTTGTTACGATTTACATTTCTCTGATGGTTAAGGATGTTGGACATATCTTTATGTGTTTCTTTCATTTGAGATTCTTATGTGGGGAATTCTCTGTTTAGATCTGTACCCCATTTTACAAATGGGTTGCTTTCATGATATACAGTTTTTTGTGTTGTTTATATATTTTACATATTAGACTTCTATCAGGTGTAGAACTGGTAAAAATATTTTCCCATTTTGTGGGCTGTTGTTTTATGTTATTGAAAGTGTTCTTTCCTTACAGAAGATTTTGTTTCATAAACTTCCATTTATTTATAGATTATATTAGTGTCTATGCTATTTGTGTTTTGTTCATGAAGTTGTCTCCTGTGCCAATGCATTCGAGAATATCCCCTACTTTTTTTCCATCAGGTTCAGTGTATCTGGTTTTATGTCGAGGTCTTTGATTCCTTTGGCCTTTAGTTTTGTACAGGGTGATAGATATATGACTAGTTGTATTCTTCTACATATTTATATCCAGTTAGACCAGCATCATTTATTGAAGATGTTTTTCCCCATTCTATATTTCTGGCATCTCTATCAAAAGTCATGTGTCGAGCCGGGCTGTGGTGGCACATGCCTTTAATCCCAGCACTTGGGAGGCAGAGGCAGGCAGATTTCTGAGTTCGAGGCCAGCCTGATCTACAAAGTGAGTTCCAGGACAGCCAGGGCTATACAGAGAAACCCTGTCTTGAAAATTCAAAAAAAAAAAAAAAAAGTCAGGTGTCTATAAGTGTGTCCATTTATGCCTGCATCTTTGATTTGATTCCACTGATAAACTTGTGTGTTTTTATGCCAATATGAAATGGGTTTTATTATTGTTGTTCTAAAGTATAGCTTGACATAAAAGATAGTGATACCTCCAAAAATTCTTTTATTCTGTAGGATTGCTTTACCTACCCTTGTTTTTGTTTTTCCATATGAAGTTGAATAGTGTTATTTCAAGGTCTGTAAAGAATTGTGTTGGAATTTTGATGTTATTGAGTTGAACTTGAGATTGCATTTGATAGGATGACAATTTTTACTATGTTAATCCACATGATCCAAGAGTGTGGGAAATGTTTCTATTTTCTGATATCTTCTTCAATTTTCATCTGCAAAAACTATTTTCTGATATCTTCTTCAATTTTCATCTGCAAAGACTTGAATGTCTTCTCATATAGGTCTTTCACCTGCTTGGTTATAGTTACACCAAGATACTTTATGTTGTTTTTCGTGATTGTGAATGATGTTGTTTCCATAATTTCTTTCTCAGCGTATTTGGTGACTACTGCATTTGTGTGTGTGTGAGAAAGAGAGAGAGAGGGAGAGGGGGAGGGAGAGGGGGAGGGAGAGGGAGGGGGAGGGGGAGGGAGAGGGAGATGCATTACATCAAAATTAACTGATTATTTGTGGAGGCATGTAGGCTCAGATTTTCATTTCGTACCTATAACTAACCATGGGATTTCTATATTCACCTTGAATGAGAAACCAGTCTGGACAGTCTGGAGAGGGAGAGGGAGAGGGAGAGGGAGAGGGAGAGGGAGAGGGAGAGGGAGAGGGAGAGGGAGAGGGAGAGGGAGAGGGAGAGGGAGAGGGAGAGGGAGAGAAATTCTGAAGGAATTTATCAACTGTTGAAGTTTCCTGGTAAAATATTTTGGGTTGCTTTTTTATGCCATTACATCACCTGCAAGTAATGATGATTTGAATTCTTCTTTTCCAATCTGTATCCCCTTCATCTCTTTTCATTACCTTATCACGATCCCTAGAACTTCAAGTACTATATTGAGTAAATGTGGAGAACGGATAGCCCTTTCTTGTTCCTGAATTTAGGGAAATTGATTTAATTTCCTTTCCACTTAATTAAATGTTGCCTACCAGCTTGCTATAAAGTGCCTTTATTATGTTTAGGTATGTCTCTTTTACTCTTGATCTCTCCAAGACATTTATCCTGAAGTATGCTAAATTTTGTCAAAGTGTTTTTAAGCATCTAGTGAGATTATCATGTGCTTTTTCTCTTTCATTTTATTTATATGGTGTATTACATTGATATATTTTTATACCAAAAAAGTTTTAGGAGACAAAATGGCTGTGTTTCTCGTGAATATATGAGAGTTAGATGATAATGTTTTTGAAACAATGTTTTAGAGCTTACATAAATCAATTTAAAAATAGCCAAATTTTTTTCTTGAATACAAAAAACTCAGAGATGAAATATGATGCATTACATCAAAATTAACTGATTATTTGTGGAGGCATGTAGGCTCAGAATTTCATTTCATACCTATAACTAACCATGGGTTTTCTATATTCAGCCTTGAATGAGAAACCAGTCTGGACATTTTGCACATTTCCCTGAGCTTAAGTTTCATGCTAATATGGGAATAATAATAATCATGGTATTAATAATGGTAAGCCCATTATTACCTACCTCATAAAGCCATTTTACAAATTAAGTAAGAAAATGACCATAAAGTTTTATCACAGTTCTTGACACAGTAATTACTATGAAACATTAACTATAACCAAAGAGTAGAAGAAAAATACATTTAAAAGATGTATCAGAGAGAGCAATAGGGCGTCAGGAAGTGTTTGAAGCTAGTTTGGTTCGTAGTTAAATCTTGTCTTAAAACAAAACAAAACAAACAAACAAAAAAACATAAATAAATAAATTAAATAAATAAATAAATAAAAATAATATCAGCTGTGGGAACAAAATCAGGCTTATATATTTATCAGGTTTGTATATCTATCTTTTGCCTATTGGCAATGCACTGTGAAGGCTTTCCCCATTGTCCACGGCCCTACATTTCATCTAATAGTACACAGGATTTCTCATAGTGCAGTCTTTCTATTTATTGGCAGGAGTTTCTTTTCCACCCCTTTTCTCTATTCATTTCATCCTCTTGTCTCATCTCACCAGACAGAGTTAAAGGGTCTGGTGCTTTCTGCCGTTTGAAAAAGCATGGGAAAGGAGAGCAGTTTGGTTCAAACCAGTCATGAGTTCTAACCTCAGACCTAAAACCTAATGTGTGGTCATAAGAAAATTATTTGGCCTTCTTTGCTAAAGCAAATTTGTTTTCCATGACATAATTTTTTTCTTATGTAGATATAAAAACACTTGCTGGGTTTACAGGTCAATACATAGGAATATTTAAGAAAAGGTATGATGTTTCCTGAACTTTAGTAGTTGTATACCTGTTTACTCTCTTAGCACACACAACAACAGCCTCTCTCACATCTGGAGTCTTAATTTAATAAGTACTATAAGCCTCTTAGTTCTATTAATCACTTGGTTGTATGGATTATTACATTAGCCTTCTTACTTGCTTCATATCTCTATTTGGTCCCTCCTCTTTTTCTTTATTTCAAATTCATCTTTTTAAAGTATTCTCTGACCCATACCTCCCTGCTGCTTGAAATTTTGTTATAATTAAACTGGACCAAGGCTAAGTACCTATATCTTTTTCAACCCTATGGCATCTCCTTCCGCTATGTTTCTGCCCATCCTCAAGATGGCTTGAGTTTGTTATATTTTAAGAATTTTGTCCTGTGGACTATCACTTTACCTTTCAGCTCAAATTGCCAAGATTTCTTTGCAGCTAGAGTTCCTTAATATAAACAGGCTTTATTTATACTTCTGAGCATGTTGAACAGTCATTTTCATGCATATATATATATATATATATATATATATATATATATATATATATTCTCCCTCTGTATATATTTGTTTTGATGAACTTT
Source organism: Mus caroli (assembly GCF_978045245.1). Taxonomy (NCBI): domain Eukaryota; kingdom Metazoa; phylum Chordata; class Mammalia; order Rodentia; family Muridae; genus Mus; species Mus caroli. The sequence continues at coordinate 87,007,806 of NW_028227261.1, forward strand.
CTATGATCAAAGACTGTTCTATTTAGCATTATACTTTTGTCACACTGAAGTCTATTTGAAACACAGTAGTAAAGTATTTTTAAATTTATGTAACACTTTATCTATATTTATGAATGATATAGAATGATGTTTCATATTGATGTCATGTTTTTCTAAGTAAACTTATTTAATGCATTATAAATTCAGTTTCTTCCCAGATTCTCTCCAGATCATATCTCACCAAAGTTCATATCTTCTTTTTCAAACAAAACAAAACAAAACAAAACAAAACAAAACAAGAGTAAAAATTGAAGCAAGCAAACAACACCACAAAAAAATGAAGATACAAAACTACCAACACCACACACACACACACACACACACACACACACAAACAAACAAACAAACAAACAAAAACCAACAAGGAGCCGATTTTGTATTGCCCAACTGCTAGTTGGCATGGAGTCTGCCCTGGTAGGCAGTTTAGATACCCAGTCCATTGAAAAACACTGATTTCCTTTTTGATAGAAGGACTACTAATAACCCTCTAGGAAAGTTTGTGCTTCTTGTCCTCACAATCTTAGGTTGTGCTGGCCTTGAAGTTTTGGCTCCAGAGGGAGGGTGCTCCGACTAGAAGCAATAACAAACATTATATTGAACTGGAATCTCAGATTTTCCCCTGTTCATTTTGGGTTTCTAATGCCCTTAAACCAACAGGCTAAATGAATAACAGTGTTAGGAGGGGTGATAAGTCCACATTACCATGGGGAAATTGGATTGCATCTTCACAATGGAGGTAAGAAAGATTATATCAGGAGTGCAGGAGATCCTATAGGGCATCTCTTAGTAATACCATGTCCTGTGATTAAAGTCAATGGGAAACTACAGCTGTCTAATTCAAGCAGGATGCCAAAGGTCCCAGACCCATCAGGAATGAAAGTATGGGTCACTCCTGGAAAAGAGCTAAGACCTGCTGAGGTGTTTGCAGAAGGTGGAGGAATTATAGAATGGGTAGTAAATGAATAGGTATAAATACCATTGGAGGTCATGTGCCCAGTTGCATAAACAATGATTATAAAGTAATATGAATGTTTCTGTTCTATTTTGTTAAGAACATATTTGTATAAGTATTTGTGCTTTTTCCCAATTTCTTTAACATCATTTGGTATTTAAGTTGAGATACTAAAGGAATGTTACCAAGAGACATTGGCCTATTCTAAATTTTCAAATGTTTTTGTGATTGTATGAAGAAAAGTTGCATCTTGTTAGGCATATTTATGACCTGGCTATTGTTTCATTTTGACATGGAATATTATTTATATCATGTTGAAAAGTGGTGAATTGTAATGGCTATTCCTGGTTGTCAACTTGACTATGTCTGGAATGAATAAAATCCAGAATTAGAGGGCACACCTGTGATCCAGATATTGACCAGAAGACACAAGTTTCTGACCTGGAACTTGGCATGAAGATCTTGAGGCACAGTGGCCATGAAAACTTAGGCCCAGGCAAGGTATTACATGCCTTTAATCCCAGGAGACTAAGGCAAGGAGATCTCTGATTTCAAAGTCAGCCTGGAACAAAGCAAGTCCCAGATCCAGGTATGGTAGTACATACCTTTAATCTGGCCACACCTTCTTCTTGAGGCCTACATAAAGACATTGGAATAAGGAAGATTCACTCTTGCCACAACTGCTTGTACTTATTTTCCAGTACATCTGTTGGAAGCTACTTCTACAGAAGACCAGCATAAACAACTAGCCTCTTTGGACGGAGCAACTACAAGATTCTTGGACTTCTCACTCACAGATGCCCATTGTTGGGTTAGTTAGAATACAGATCCCCAGTTATACTATGTAGATCAGGGTGTTCCAAAGTCTGTCATTCTCTGTACTTTGGCCCATTATGAATCTCTGGATTGATTACCATCTTCTACAAATAAGCTTCTCTGATGAGGTTGAAAGATGATGCTTTGATGTCAGGATAAAATAATCCTTACTTAAATAAAGCCATTGACCAAAAAGCCTCGAAGCCTGGCACCAGTGTACCTCTGATCCAACTCTGTAAGTATTACATGCAATGTAATGATGGCTTCTGTTGTTTTGCTAATAAATGAAGGACATTACAACGATAATTTTTGGGACTTGGGGGTAGTTATTTTTAGGCAAGATATTTACTTAAATATTTAAATTCAATGCCACAGTTTATCCTGATATTGCAGCTTATCTTATCATGAAAGGTCTTTTTGAATGAAAACTAAAGCCCGAGAATATTACTACCTAGTCCATATATCACTGTCTTTTATGTGGTATGATGGTCTTGATTGCTAACACAGCTGGATCTGGAATGAACAGAGAGATATGCCTCTGGTCACCATTGCAAAGGACTTTCTTTCCATCTTTTCTCTTTTTTTCCTTTTCTTTCATTTTCTTTTCTTCTTTACATAATATTTGTATTGAATATTTGGGAATTTCACATCATGAATTCTGATCACATTCATTCATAATCCTTCCAGGTTACCTCATCCCTTTGGACCCACCCCAAAACAAAACAAAACAAAAAACCAACAACAACAACATAAACTAAACAAGTCTAATTTTTCTTGCCTGATTACTCACTGGAGCATGCTCACACTCCCAGTGGCCAGCCTCTTATAGAAAATGAAGTCCTTCTCTACTTGCACCCCTGCCAGAAGCCATCAATTTTAGAGAGGTGCACTTCAGCATTCTTATCATAATCTTTAGTCGGCCATCACTGGAAAGAGAGGCCCATTGGACATGCAAACTTTATATGCCCCAGTACAGGGGAACACCAGGGCCAAAAAAATGGGAATGGGTGGGTAGGGAAGTAGGGGGGAGGGTATGGGGGACTTTGGGGATAGCATTGGAAATGTAATTGAGGAAAAGATGTAATGGAAATGTAACTGAGGAAAATATGTAATAAAAATATATATAAAAAAAAAAGTAGGCGGGACCTGTGACTGCTTTGGTTGGGGAGGCAGAAATCCAGCCTGAGTAGCTCCACAAGCCTCTTCCGGTCTAAACAGCACCAGCATAGCTAGAGTGCAGGGTCTGCTGACACCCGCCAGCTACCCAGGACACCCGCCACAGGATTTTGAGACTTCTGGTGAGTGGAACACAGAGTCTGCTCCAATCTTTAAACAGTGACAACAATAACAACTAATTCCAGAGATTACCAGATGGCAAAAGGTAAACGTAAGAATCTTACTAACAGAAACCAAGACCACTCACCATCATCAGAACCCAGCACTCCAACTTCGCCCAGTCCAGGGCACCCCAATACACCAGAAAAGCTAGACCCGATTCTAAAAGCATATCTCACGATGATGGTAGAGGACATCAAGAAGGACTTTAATAACACACTTAAAGAAATACAAAAGAACACTGGTAAACAGGTAGAAGACATTAAAGAGGAAGCACAAAAATCCCTTAAAGAAGTGCAGGAGAACACTGCTAAACAGGTAGAAGACATTAAAGAGGAAGCACAAAAATCCCTTAAAGAAGTGCAGGAAAACCAGACCAAACAGGTGATAGAATTGAATAAAACCATCCAAGACCTAAAAAGGGAAGTAGAAACAATGAAGAAAACGCAAATTGAGGCAACACTGGAGATAGAAACACTACGAAAGAAATCTTGAACCATAGATACGAGCATCAGCAACAGAATACAAGAGATGGAAGAGAGAATCTCAGGTGCAGAAGACTCCATAGAGAACATCGGCACGACAATCAAAGAAAATACAAAATCCAAAAAGATCCTAACTCAAAATATTCAGGAAATCCAGGACAAAATGAGAAGACAAAACCTACGGATAATAGGAGTAGATGAGAATGAAGATTTTCAACTCAAAGGACCAGCAAATATATTCAACAAAATTATAGAAGAAAACTTCCCAAACCTAAAGAAAGAGATGCCCATGAACATACAAGAAGCTTACAGAACTCCAAATAGACTGGACCAGAAAAGAAATTCCTTCCGACACATAATAATCAGAACAACAAATGCACTAAATAAAGATAGAATACTAAAAGCAGTAAGGGAAAAAGGTCAAGTAACATATAAAGGCAAGCCTATCAGAATTACACCGGATTTTTCACCAGAGACTATGAAAGCCAGAAGGGCCTGGACAGATGTTATACAGAAACTAAGAGAACACAATTTCCAGCCCAGGCTACTATACCCAGCCAAACTCTCAATTACCATAGATGGAGAAACCAAAGTATTCCATGATAAAACCAAATTCACACATTATCTTTCCACAAATCCAGCACTTCAAAGGATAATAACAGAAAAAAAACCAATACAAGGACAGAAACCACATTATAGAAAAAGCAAGAAGGTAATCCCTCAACAAACCTAAAAGAAGACAGCCACAAAAACAGAACACCAACTCTAACAACAAAAATAAAAGGAAGCAACAATTACTTCTCCCTAATATCTCTTAATATCAATGGACTCAACTCCCCAATAAAAAGACATAGACTAACAGGCTGGCTACAGAAACAGGACCCAACATTTTGCTGCTTACAGGAAACTCATCTCAGAGAAAAAGATAGACACTACCTCAGAATGAAAGGCTGGAAAACAAATTTCCAAGCAAATGGTAGGAAGAAAGAACCTGGAGTAGCCATTATAATATCTGATAAGATTGACTTCCAACCCAAAGTCATCAAAAAAGACAAGGAAGGGCACTTCATTCTCATCAAAGGTAAAATCCTCCAAGAGGAACTATCAATTCTGAATATCTATGCGCCAAATACAAGGGCAGCCTCATTCATTAAAGATACTTTAGAAAAGCTCAAAGCACACATTGCACCTCACACAATAATAGTGGGAGACTTCAACACACCACTTTCACCAATGGACAGATCATGGAAACAGAAACTAAACAGGGACACAGTGAAACTAACAGAGGTTATGAAACAAATGGATCTGACAGATATCTACAGAACATTTTATCCTAAAACGAAAGGATATACCTTCTTCTCAGCACCTCAGGGTACCTTCTCCAAAACTGACCACATAATTGGTCACAAAACAAGCCTCAATATATACAAAAATATTGAAATTTTCCCATGCACCATATCAGATCACCATGGACTAAGACTGATCTTCAATAACAAAATAAATAATAGAAAGCCAACACACACGTGGAAACTAAACAACACTCTTCTCAATGATACCTTGGTCAAGGAAGGAATAAAGAAAGAAATTAAAGACTTTCTGGAGTTTAATGAAAATGAAGCCACAACATACCCAAACTTATGGGACACACTGAAAGCATTTCTAAGAGGAAAACTCATAGCTCTGAGTGCCTCTAAAAAGAAACTAGAGAGAGCACACATTAGCAGCTTGACAACACACCTAAAAGCTCTAGAAGGAAAGGAAGCAAATTCACCCAAGAGGAGTAGACAGCAAGAAATAATCACACTCAGGGGTGAAATCAACCAAGTGGAAACAAGAAGAACAATTCAAAGAATCAAACAATTGAGGAGCTGGTTCTTTGAGAAAATCAACAAGATAGATAAACCCTTAGCCAGATTCACTAGAGGGCATAGGAAAAGTACTCTAATTAACAAAATGACAAATGAAAAGGGAGACATATCAACAGACCCTGAAGAAATCCAAAACACCATCAGATCATTCTACAAAAGGCTATACTCAACAAAACTGGAGATCCTGGATGAAATGGAGAAGTTTCTAGACAGATACCAGGTACCAAAGTTAAATCAAGATCAGGTTAATGATCTAAACAGTCCCATATCCACTAAAGAAATAGAAGCAGTCATTAATAGTCTCCCAACCAAGAAAAGCCCAGGACCAGAGGGGTTTAGTGCAGAGTTCTATCAAACCTTCAAAGAAAAACTAATCCCAGTTCTTTACAAACTATTCCACAAAATAGAATCAGAAGGTACTCTACCCAACTCATTCTATGAAGCCATAATTACTTTGATACCTAAACCACATAAAGACCCAACAACAATAGAGAACTTCAGACCAATTTCCCTTATGAATATTGATGCAAAAATCCTCAATAAAGTTCTCGCTAACCGAATTCAAGAACACATCAAAACAATCATCCATCCTGACCAAGTAGGATTCATCCCAGGGATGCAAGGATGGTTCAATATACAAAAATCCATCAATGTAATCCATTATATAAACAAACTCAAAGACAAAAACCACATGATCATCTCGTTAGATGCTGAAAAGCATTTGACAAAATCCAACACCCATTCATGATAAAAGTCTTAGAAAGATCAGGAATTCAAGGCCCATACCTAACCATGATAAAAGCAATATACAGCAAACCAGTAGCCAACATCAAAGTAAATGGTGAGAAGCTGGAAGCAATCCCACTAAAATCAGGGACTAGACAAGGCTGCCCACTCTCTCCCTACCTATTCAACATTGTACTTGAAGTCCTAGCCAGAGCAATTAGACAACAAAAGGAGATCAAGGGGATACAAATTGGAAAAGAAGAAGTCAAAATATCGCTTTTTGCAGATGATATGATAGTATATATAAGTAACCCTAAAAATTCCACCAGAGAACTCCTAAGCCTGATAAATAGCTTCGGTGAAGTAGCTGGATATATAATTAACTCAAGCAAGTCAATGGCCTTTCTGTACACAAAGGATAAACAAGCAGAGAATGAAATTAGGGAAACAACACCCTTCTCAATAGTCACAAACAATATAAAATACCTTGGCGTGACTCTAAGTAAGGAAGTGAAAGAACTGTATGAAAAGAACTTCAAGTCCCTGAAGAAAGAAATTAAAGAAGATCTCAGAAGATGGAAAAACCTCCCATGCTCATGGATTGGCAGGATCAACATTGTAAAAATGGCTATCTTGCCAAAAGCAATCTACAGATTCAATGCAATCCCCATCAAAATTCCAACTCAATTCTTCAACGAATTGGAAAGGGCAATCTGCAAATTCATCTGGAACAACAAAAAAACCTAGGATAGCAAAAGCTCTTCTCAAGGATAAAAGAACCTCTGGAGGAATCACCATGCCTGACCTAAAGCTTTACTACAGAGCAATTGTGATAAAAACTGCATGGTACTGGTATAACGACAGACAAGTAGACCAATGGAACAGAATTGAAGACCCTGAGATCAACCCACATACCTATGGTCACTTGATCTTTGACAAGGGAGCCAAAACCATCCAGTGGAAAAAAGACAGCATTTTCAACAAATGGTGCTGGCACAACTGGTGGTTATCATGTAGAAGAATGCGAATTGATCTATTCCTATCTCCTTGTACCAAGGTCAAATCTAAGTGGATTAAGGAACTCCACATAAAACCAGAGACACTGAAACTTATAGAGGAGAAAGTAGGGAAAAGCCTCGAAGATATGGGTACAGGGGAAAATTTCCTGAATAGAACAGCAAAGGCTTGCACTACAGATCGAGAATCGATAAATGGGACCTCATAAAGTTGCAAAGCTTCTGCAAGGCAAAAGACACTGTCAATAAGACAAAAAGACCACCAACAGATTGGGAAAGGATCTTTACCTATCCTAAATCAGATAGGGGACTAATATCCAATATATATAAGGAACTCAAGAAGGTGGACTCCAGAAAATCAAATAACCCCGTTAAAAAATGGGGCTCAAAACTGAACAAAGAATTCTCACCTGAGGAATACCGAATGGCAGAGAAGCACATGAAAAAATGTTCAACATCCTTAATCATCAGGGAAATGCAAATCAAAACAACCCTGAGATTCCACCTCACACCAGTCAGAATGGCTAAGATCAAAAATTCAGGTGACAGCAGATGCTGGCGAGGATGTGGAGAAAGAGGAACACTCCTTCATTGTTGGTAGGATTGCAAGCTGGTACAACCACTCTGGAAATCAATTTGGCGGTTCCTCAGAAAATTGGACATAATACTACCAGAGGATCCAGCAATACCTCTCCTGGGCATATATCCTGAAGATGTTCCAACCGGTAAGGAGGACACATGCTCCACTATGTTCATAGCAGCCTTATTTATAATAGCCAGAAGCTGGAAAGAACCCAGATGCCCCTCAACAGAGGAATGGTTACAGAAAATGTGGTACATATACACAATGGAGTACTACTCAGCTATTAAAAGGAATGAATTTATGAAATTCCTAGGCAAATGGATGGATCTGGAGGGCATCATTCTGAGTGAGGTAACATATTCACAAAGGAACTCACACAATATGTACTCACTGATAAGTGGATATTAGCCCAACAATTTAGGATACCCAAGATATAAGATACAATTTGTTAAACGCATGAAACTCAAGAAGAACGAAGACCAAAGTGTGGACACTGTGCCCCTTCTTGGAATTGGGAACAAAACACCCATGGAAAGAGTTACAGAGATAAAGTTTGGAGCTGTGAAGAAAGGATGGACCATCTAAAGACTGCCATATCCAGGGATCCATCCCATAATCAGCTTCCAAACGCTGACACCATTGCATACACTAGCAAGATTTTGCTGAAAGGACCCAGATCTAGCTGTCTCTTGTGAGACAATGCCAGGGCCTAGCAAACACAGAAGTGGATACTCACAGTCAGCTATTGGATGGATCACAGGGCCCCCAATGGAGGAGCTAGAGAAAGTACCCAAGGAGCTAAAGGGAACTGCAACCCCATAGGTGGATCATTATTATGAACTAACCAGTACCCCAGAGCTCTTGTCTCTAGCTGAATTTGTATCAAAAGTTGGCCTAGTAGACCATCACTGAAAAGAGAGGCCCATTGGACTTGCCAACTTTATATGCCCCAGTACAGGGGAATGCCAGGGCCAAGGGGTGGGGGTGGGTGGGTGGGGGACTGGGGGGGAGTGTATTGGGGACTTTTTGGATAGCAGTGGAAATGTAATTGAGGAAATTACCTAATTAAAAAAAAAAGTAAAAAAAAAAAAAAGAGTTCTTTTCAAAATCTTGTACAAAAGAAAGTAAGAAATACCCTTGTATGCACAGGTACAGGAAACAATTTTTTTTTTTTTTTTTTTTTGGTTTGTCGAGACAGGGTTTCTCTGTATAGCCCTGGCTGTCCTGGAACTCACTCTGTAGACCAGGCTGGCCTTGAACTCAGAAATCCGCCTGCCTCTGCCTCCCGAGTGCTGGGATTAAAGGCGTGGGCCACCACGCCCGGCTAGGAAACAATTTCCTGAACAGAACACCAATGGATCATGTTCTAAGATCAATAATTGATAAAGGGGATGTCATGAAACTGCAAAACTGCTGCAAAGGGTACTGTCAATAGAACACAAAAGAGCTAATCAGGGAGGAAGTCCCAAAGGAAGAAGCTTGAATCTCACTTAAATGGAGGAATAAAATAATCATAAGCAGCAAATAGAGGGAGGGAAGGAAGTGAATGGGGAGGGGAATGTGGTTTAAGGATCATGTATGGGTAAGGACAGGGAGTGATGACTAGATGGCTGTGAAAATAAATGGAAATTTGCAACTGACAGGGGTGAGGAGGTTGGGGCATCTCCAGGATGGGACAGAGACCTGGGATAATGAAGGCATTCAAGAATCAATGGGGGTGACCTTAGCTGTGACTCACAGCATTAGAGATATGGAACCCAAGTCACCTTCTGTAGATAAGCAGGAGCCCTAGTGGAACAATAGAGACACCAATACACCCACAAAACTTTCAACCACAAATTTATCCTTTCTATGCCTGAAATTCAGGCACAGGGGATGAGCAGAGTCTGAGGAAATGGCCAACCAATAACCATCCCACCTTAAAACCCATCCCATGGGCAAGCACCAGTCCCTGACACTATTAATGATACTCTGTTATACTTGCAAACAGAAGCATGTTGTCCTCTGAAAGGCTCCTACCAGAAGCTGACTCAGACAGATACAGACACCCACAGTCAAATAGTGGATTGAGCTTCGGGACTCTTACAGAAGAGTAAGAGGAAGGATTTGCAAGGCTTAACGGGGATAGGAACTCCACAGAAAGACCAACAGAATCTACTAACCTGGACCCTAGGACTCTTAGAATCTTAACCATCAACAAAAGAACACACATAGGCTGGACCTAGGCCTCTCTGCACATATGTAGCAGGTATGCAGTTTGGTCTTCATGTGGGTCCTGAACACCTGGAGCAGTGTCTATTCCAAAAGCTGTTGCTGGTCTGAGTGATATGTTCTTTTGCTGGGCTGCCTTGTCTGGCCTCAAAGGGAGATGAAGCACCTAACATTGCAGAGACTTCAAGTGCTAGGGTGGATACCCAGGTGGCTGCACACTCGCTCAAAGGAAAATGGGGCAGGGGAATGGGGAAGCATTGTGGGAGGGAGTGACCAGATGGGGGCAGTGAGTGGGATGTAAGGTAAATTTTTAAAAAGTTCTATTCTATGTAATTCTATCTAGACTGTATATTTGGACAGGAAATGGGGGTAGGGATTGTCAACAAACTTTTTTAATCTTTGAGTATGTATATCGTATATTATAAATTATACTATAAAATAAATGACAGTGTAAATATTTCCATTCCAAAGAAATAAATGGTGTAATTAAAGAGAAAGCATCATATGAAATCAAGAAAAAAAGACAACTGGATTCAATGGGTAGGCTTATATAGGAAGGCTATTCAGGAGCTTGTATTACCTCTTATTCCTCCTTCAGTTTAGATAATTTATTGGATCATATAAAAGTAACTTTTATTTACTTTTATTTACATTTCAAATGTTATCCCCCCCATTCCCAGTTAAACTCCCTATCTCCTTCCTTTTACCTACTGCTTTTACCTACTTTTACCTACTGCTTCTATGAGGGTGCACCCCACTACCCACTACATCCTGCCTCAGCACCCTAGCATTTCCCTAAGCTGGCTCATCAAGCCTCCATAGGACCAAGGGCTTCCATGATGCCAGATAAGGCACTCCTCTGCTACATATGCATCTGGAGCTCTGGGTCACTCTGTGTATACTCTTTGGTTGGTGGTTATTCCCTGGAAGCATTGAAAGGTCTTTTTGGATTCGGTTAAATGACAATGGAAGGCCTAATTGAAATGTAGGCATCACCTTCTGATAGTACCACACATGTGCAGTAATCTGAGGGGATAGCACATTGCTTTTTCCCTGCTTGATTCCAAGTTCTGCGTGTGACTTCCTTTCCTCTTTTCCTGCCATCACTCTTACTGCTGAAACTGCCATTCGTTGTTCACACTAAATCCCAGCTATTTCCTCGGGTTTACAATGTGTTCTGCAGACCATTGTCTCTCCAGGAGTCCTCCAGACCTTCTACTCAAGATGAACACTGCTGAGGCATGCAGGCTTGTGAACTGAACAGCTACTGCTTCTCAATCTTTTCATTGTGACGATAGCCATTGTTAGATTATCCAGACCACACTATGCAAACCATTGCGACACATATTTACAGCACCACTCTGTTCCTCTAGAGGACCTGACTAATGCACTATGTTTCCAAGTCATATCATCTAAGGAAACACAGGCTCTTTTTCATGGAATATCCCTGGTATTCCAGCTACTGTGCCTAGCCTGTCACATCTATTTTCATTTATCTGTGTACCCCTTTTAGTAGACAATGTTCTAGAGGTTAAGTGCTTCTTCAAAATCATATCTGCTTGGCTCTAAAACTCTTGTCTTGCATTAGATAATACCGTATACCAAGGGCCTTTATGCCACATGATGCATTTGGAATCTTCCCATAGGCAGCTAGGGGAAACACGGAAGGAAAGAAATAGGAGAAACGCTTTTGGAAGCTGTTTTATGGTGTCTGTCCAGGATATGGTGGCCACGTTAAGGTTGATTCAAAGATGTTCAGGGGGTTGTCTATTTAACAAGTTTGGCAATTACTTCTTGAGCAACTTTCACAATATGCAGTTCACTGCAGCCTTCCATGTGTCTGTTAAAACCAATGTAAAAATTGTGACTACTATTGTCCATAAGCCTATAGTTTATTCTGTAACCATCAATGGGTTTAAAAGGCCCCTAAACAAGAAAAATGATGGTTGTGCTCCTCAATCTTATTACTTCAGTTTAAAAGATGCTGAGGCACAGCACTTAGGTAGGTGTGCAGGAGTAAGCCTCCCCTTTGTAAAAGAATCAATAGTTATCCGCTAGCAATGGCTACAAAGTACCTTTTAAAACTAATAATTGTAGAAGTCCTGAATCCTTCATAATAAAAATCTTTAAAACCTTTATAAAATCCCTCTATAAAGACACATTT